>NC_056686.1:53953333-54554166 GCF_018350215.1 Panthera leo | reverse complement strand
TTGAAATCACTAAATAAAATCGTAGGTTTTAACCAAACACATATCAATAGTCTGAACATATCAGCTAAAAGAGATGATCATATTGGATAAGAGAGCAGCTTGACTGTATGCTATCTATAAAAAACTAATTTTAAATACAGGTTAAAAGTAAAAAAATGAAAAATAGATTTACTATAAAAACACTAATCAAAAGAAAGCTAGAGAAGATAAATAGCAGATAAAGTGAACTTTAGAACAAGAAATATTACCAGGGATGATGACAGACATTATTACATAATGATAAAGAGGTCAATTTATCAAGAAGACATAGCAATCCTAAATGCATACGAACGTAACAATGGGGCTTTCAAAATGCCTGAAGCAAAAACTCATAGCAAATGAAGAAATTGACGAATCCACAATTGCAGTTGGTGACTTCAATATTTCTATCCCAGTAATTGATGAAACAAATAGACTTTAAATATCAGTGAGGATAGAGAAGATACAAACAACACTATCAACAAGCCTGACCTAACTGACATTAACAGAACTCTCCTTCCAACAAGAGTAGAATGCACATTATTTTCAAGTGCATTTGGAAGTGTACCACAATAGAGCACTTTCTATAAAATTGTGTATCCTTAAAACAAACTTGAATTTTAATGAATTTAAAATAATTGAAATCATGCAAAACATGTTATCATTCAGAAATTGAACTAGTAATGAACAGAAAAATACCTAGAAAATCTTGAAAAATTTGGAAATTAAACAACACAGTTCTAAGTAACCCATGGCTCAAAGATCAAGACCCAGTGGAAATTAGAAAATATTTTTAGGGGTGCCTGGGTGGCTCAGGTGGTTAAGCATCTGACACATGAGTTGGATCAGGTCATGATCTCAAGGTTCATGAGCTCGAGCCCCACATCAGGCTCTGCGCTGACAGTGTGGAGCCTGCTTGGGCTGCTCTCTCTCTTTGCCCCTCCCCTTCTCTCTCTCTCTCTCTTTCTCTCTCAAGATAAATAAATAAGCTTTAAAAAATGTTTTTAAAAAAGAAAATATTTTTAAACAAATGAAAATAAAACACAATGTATACAATGTGTTCAATGTAGCTAAGCAGTAATTGAAAGGAAACTGCTAGAAATAAATGTTTAGTAGACAAGAATTATCTCTAATCAACAAGCTAAGTTCTATCTTAAGAAACTAGAAAAAGAGCATATTAAACCAAAAATGAAAGAAGGAATTAATCATGATCTGTATAAATGGAATATAAAATAGAATAACAGCAGAGAAAAATTAATAAAATCAAAAGCTGTTTGTCTAAAAATCAGTAAAATTGATGCATATCCAGTAAATCTGATCAGAAAGGGAAGTCATAAGTTACCAGTATTGGAAGTGAGAACAGTGATGTCACTACACATCCTACAGATTGTGTAGATATTGAAAATTATCAATTTTAGATACAGATACTGAAAATTATTAAGGGAATATGTGAGTAACTTTATGTCAATAAAGTAGTTGCCATGGGCTGAGTATTTTAGGGGAGAGTTTGGCTGGGTGTTTTCAGGGCCTGACTATGAAATGGTGGGATAAAGAAATTCTTGTGATCGATGGACCCCTTCTATACCTTGGTTGCTGTGGTTGAGCAACTGGATGTGTTTGTCAAAACTCACAGGGCTGTACATTACAAGAGTTCGATTGTATTCAATGTGAAGTCATTAGTTTCTTCAGTTTAAGTTACTTCATCATCATGAGGCGCCTGGGTGACTCAACTGATTAAGCATCCAACTCTTGATCCCAGTTCAGGTCTTGATCTCAGGGTCGTGAGTTCAAGCCCCGCACTGGACTCTATACTGAGCTCTGTGCTGGACATGAAGTCTACTTAAAAAAAAAAAAAAAAAGACAGATACTTCATCATCATTTTTTCTCAATCATTCTCTACATGTGTAATAGCCGTATCTAACTTTTGGGCTTCTTATCCTCTTGTTTTTAATTCGCGTAGATTAGAAAACTTATTAGATGTCGAAACTTTTAGTTATTAAAAATTCTTGCCATGGAGATTGGAGAGGACTACATAGAAATGACAACTATGTGCAGTGTATAACCTTGAATTGGATCTGGAACAGAAAAGGACATTATTGGGAACTGGTAAAAATTACAAAATGGAAAAATAGTCTCAAACATAGGATTTTTCATTTAAATATGTTTCTTAAACTAACAAATATATGCAATCCAAATGAGAACAAGATTAAAAATAAAAAAATAAAAAGACTTTGCGTCGATGCAGCTGAAGAAAATCCCAGCAACACCCACCATTGGCCATCTCCCAAGTGGACTTGTTTATTGAAGCAAAGGACGTAAGACAGGAGCGATGTGCTGCTCGTGAGTGTTTGCAGCTGCCCTTGTCTCTCCCAGCTTTTGACTCTGGGGTGTGTGAAATTTACTGTTCAATAAGAGGGGAAGCTCGGATCTACTCCATGCAATGATAGAAGATGACAGGCCCATGCCTCATCTAAACCTTGTCACAGACATCTTTTTTTTAAATGTTTATTGGTTTTGAGAGAGAGAGAGGAAGCATGAGCTGGGCAAAGAGGGAGAGAGAGTATCCTAAGCAGGCTCCACGCTGTCATCACAGAGCCCAAGAGGGGACTCAATCCCTGAAATATGACCTGAGCTCAAATTGAGAGTCAGACACCTAACCGACAGAGCCACCCAGGCACCCCCAACTCTGTCACAGACATCTTAATGAAGCCTTTTGTGCACCAATGGCAAAGAATCCAAAATTAAGAAATCCGTGATTTATAACATTTTACTTTTAAGTTTGGTTTATGATAACTCTTTATTGTGAATGAAATGTTTTCTCTTTTTTTTATTGATTTATTTATTGTTTAATTTACATCCAAGTTAGTTAGCATATGGTGCAACAATGATTTCAGGTGAAATGTTTTCTCGTGACATAACTGTCAGTGACTTCCTGGGCATGTCCAGACTTGCTCATGAATTTCTAGGATTAACTCCCACATTCCATTTGCAGTCCTCTTGTGTTCATCACACAATTTGGCATTCACCTCCTTTTTTACATACAACATTTGAGACTTCTTTTTGGAGATTATCCCACAAAATTTTCTCGAATCTCTTTGTCTCTGTGTTCTTGGTGTCTCTCAATCTTCTGCTGGAATTTCTATATAGTTAGGAGGAGTTCATACTTTTTTGTTGTTGTTGTTTTTAAGGAAAACAAGCTTCCCTGAGTATTTCTTTGGTATGTCAATTAATCCACGGTGGAAAGAAGTAGCTGGCATCCCCTCCCCTCCTAATGAATACAATAAAAAGGACGTGTATCACTGAATTGCAAAAATTTAATCTAGAATTCTTCATTTGGAAACAAAGTGGACATTCAAAAGAACCTAATATTGTTCTTTTATGATTTTGATAAATTCTTTGTCTATATTCCTGTAAGAAAGTGACTACAAAATAAGGGAAACTCCTTGGTAGTTGAAGAAATTTTTCTTCACATTGTGGGTTTAGAGGACACTACTCCGCACTCATAATTTGTCCAAATTAATGGCTTTTCTAAGGCTATGTGCATATATCAGGTAAGAATTTTCAAGTCATATCCTTAGAACTGTCCTTTTTCCCCTTAGAACTAAACATGGTTTCTTTCTTCAAAACAACTACTCCATCAGTAATGAAATACAATGTTGCCAATTCAGAGTAAAATTTGACATCTTAGATGTTCTTAGGGGAAATGCTATCCCTTTAAAATTTTTCCTCAATCTTTTTTACTCTAACATGGCATCTAGGTTTCCAGGGGCCCTCAGAGCCTGTTGACCGTACATAATAGGGGAATTGTCCTGGTCCCCAGGTACTCCGAGCTTGTCTGTCTTCCAGTGTCACATCCACAATCCTCTTGGCTATACCAGAAACATCTTTTGATCTCAGTGCTCCATTGGTGAGTGAAGGAGGTGAGTTCACCTCTGGCCCATCAGCCTGGGTGCCTCACACACCATGACCATGGTGTTGTGACAACTCCACATGTGCTCCCTATCTCCCAGGGCAGAGGGGAAACAGAGCACACACTTCCCCTCGTCAAAAACCTTCTGATTTCTCTGAGTGCACTATCATCCCCTACATCTGTCATCTTGAAGTTAAAGGGAGAAGGGGTATCAGTGCTACTTTTCAAATCTCCTCACTGGTTTGTCTCTTGAATTCCTTAGAACACTCTCTTCTCAACTTGGAGGTACTTGGTATCTCCTCAGGCTCTGTGCTTACTTATTTTGTGTATGTGACAGGAGATGGGGAACACAATAAGACAGAGAAAAATGACTAGAAAAATATTTGCAAAAAAAAAAAAAAGAAAGGAAAATATTTGCAGAAATCTGTAGTTTCTTCCAGGACCTCAGCTTTTCTTAAAAAAAAAAAAAATGTTAATTTTTAGAAGAGTTTTAGGTTCACAGCTGAATTAAGCAAAAGGTATGCAGGTTACCCATAGACAGAATGGGTATGCCTCCCCATTATCATCACGCAACAGAGGGCACATTTTTTTCTTTTCTTTTTTTTTTTTAAATTTTTTTTTTAATGTTTATTTATTTTTGAGACAGAGAGAGACAGAGCATGAACGGGGGAGGGGCAGAGAGAGCGAGACACAGAATCTGAAGCAGGCTCCAGGCTCTGAGCTGTCAGCACAGAGCCCGACGCGGGGCTCGAACTCACGGACTGTGAGATCGTGACCTGAGCTGAAGTCGGACGCCTAACCAACTGAGCCACCCAGGCGCCCCAGAGGGCACATTTTTTATGATTGATGAACCTCCATTGACTATGAGTATTCAAATAAATTGAACTAAAGTCCATACCTCACCTTAGGGCTCATTCTTGGTGTACTTTCTATGGGTTGACCTAATGCACATGTATCCAGCATTATAGTACCACACAGAGTGGTTTCACTGTCCTAAAGGTCCTTTGTGCTCCTCCTTTTTATCTCTTTTTTTTCCCAACCCCTGGCAACCCCTGATCTTTTTACCATCTCCATAGTCTCACCTTGTAGTTGGAATCATACAGCATATAACCTTTTATGACTTTTTTACTTAGTAACAAACACTATTCTAAAAGATTCACCTACGTTTCACTGATGCTAAGATGCTTTGTTTATAAAACACATTATTATTTTATGAGCCATTATGAAAAAGTATGCTAATTAAATATGAACATGGCTTTCTTTCACTTTGAGTTTTCATTTTATACTTAGCAAAGATGGCACTTATGTTAATGCATTTAAAAAAAATCAGAGATCACAAACATTCACATATAAAAAGGAAACTATAAGAAAAAGAAGTTATTTAACATATTTCTAAAACTTATTTACATTTGGAGACTGTCTATTCTCAATAAGTTTTGAGAGTGCTTCACTTTAGGATTCTAGTTCCAAGCTTTTCTTTCAAGCCACTGACACCCATTCTCCAGTTTTGATACTGGAGTTTCTTGCAATCTGACTGTAAAGTGTCACCTGGAATGTTTTCCAATAGGTAGGATTCAGGTTGCATCCTAAAATGGTCCTTAATGGGGGCGCCTGGGTGGCTCGGGCGGTTAGGCATCCGACTTCAGCTCCGGTCGTGATCCCATCATGGTACGTGAGTTCAAGACCCACGTCAGGCTCTGTGCTGACAGCTCAGAGCCTGAAGCCTGCTTTGGATTCTGTGTCGCCCTCTCTTTCTGCCTTCCCCTGCTCACCCTTTGCTTCTCTCTCGCAAAAATGAACATTAAAAAAAATTTTTTTAAATCGTCTTTAATGACTTGTGTCCTGAAACATGGAGCAATTGCAAGTATCCTGTTGTGTCACCTGGAACAGTGACAGTCCTAACTGGGGAGCAATTGCTTTATCAGGACTGCTGCGTGGACATCGGCAGGGGGAAGCCCCATTCTTCGTAAGAACGTCCTGATTCTGAGATGCTAAACTGCGAAAAAGAAGGTCTTGGAGTCAGTGACATACAGGTAAACCACTTAATCCTTGCGACACTCTGAGGCAACTACTGTTAGTATCTCTGTTTCACGGATAAAGGAACCTATCTCAGTCAGCTCAGGATGCTATGACAGATTACTAAAGACTGGGTGGCCAATGAACAAGTTGACTCCTTATAGTTCTGGAGGCTGAAAATCTGAGTTTGGGGGTCAGCAGGGTAAGGTTCTTATGAGAACCCTCCTCCAAGTTGCAGACTGCCAATATCTCCTTGTGTCATCACATGGTGGTAAAACAGCTAGAAAGCTGCCTGTGATCTCCTTTTTTTTTTTTTTTCTAATGTTTATTTATTTTTGAGAGAGGGAGAGACAGTATGTGAGCGGGAGAGGGGCAGAGAGAGAGGGAGACACAGAATCCATAGCAGGCTCCAGGCTCTGAGCTGTCAGCACAGAGCCCAATGCGGGTGGAACTCACAAACCCTGAGATCACAACCTGAGCTGAAGTCAAAGCTCAACTGACTGAGCCACCCAGGCACCTCCCTGTGGTCACCCTTTATAAGAACACTAATCCCATGTAGGAGGCCTTCACCCTTATGACCTAATTACCTCTCAAAGCTTTTATCTCCTAATACCATCATACTGATGGTAAGGATTCCAACATAGGAATTTTGGATGGACACAAACATTCAGTCCATATGAAAATCCAAGATACAAAAATTTCCAGAAATGTTTTCAAGGTCACACAGTACCAAGCAGTCTGGCTCTGTTGTGCCTCACTACATGGTTCCCCTCCTTACTTCCTCATGGCTGTGATCCAGGGTCTCCGCCCCAGAGAGGTCTTTCCTGACCACCTGAACTAAAGTAAAGTAGCCTTCCTCATCATCTTGTGTGTTCTCACTCTACTTTCTCCACAGCACATACCGTGACCAGACATTATAGTAGATGGTCCTCAGCTTGTTTATCGTCAACCTTCCTGTCGAGATTGTAAATTCCATCTGAGCAGGGAACCTGATTGTTGTATCCCAAGTGTCTATAACAGTGCCTGGCACATAGTAGCCATTTAGTAATTATGGGTTGAATAAATTGAAAATGTAGATGCAAAGATGTCAACCATGCATCTTTCTTTTCTACGAGACACAGTGGGACCTTTTCAACGTTGAATATGTGTCATTGCAAACAGGACTTTGTTTCATGATCGGTGGTGTCCCCTCTGATGACTCATCATGTAGAGGTAGTGTAAATGAAGTGGCAAAGACTAGAGACTGTAACAGCCTCCTGCCTGGACTTGAATCCTGGCTCTAGTACTTACTAGCTATGTGATCTTGAGCAAGTTCCTGAATGCCTTTATACTTCAATTTCATAGCCTTTAACTTGGCAATAATAACAGTAAGGATTAAATGAGTTAACACATTTAAAATACTTTTAACAAAAAAATAAATAAAAATTAAAACACAAATAAAACGCTTTTAACAGTGTCTAGCACATGTTAAATGTGATGTAGATGTTACCTATTATTACTATTACCACTCAGCCACGCAGTGCTCTTATAAGAGAAAATTAGACTAGGTTTTTAAAGTTCTTTTAAAATATTTTAGTGTCGGTAATTATTTATTCATATATTTATTTTGTGAGTGATTTGTCCTCTAAGAGCCAGAGTATCCCATTGTCTATTTCTACATATTTTAGAGGAAGGACAGGACTGGTAACAGTGCCCAGGGCAGATATAGACTCAGATGACCGGCAAACGGGGATTTACATTATTTGTTGTTATCATTATGCTAATGATTCACTTTGTAAAAACAAAAAGAAAAACAATAGCCTAGCCCTTCTAGGGAAAATCGGGCCATTCAAAATGCACTTAATTTTACAATGGATTTGAGACAGAGTTCTTGGATATGACTCCAAAAGCACAGGCCATAAAAAAGAATAGACAAATTGCTCTCTGTTAAAATTCAAAACTATTGTGTGTCAAAAGATACCATTAACAGTGAAGGCAACATACAGAATTGTGAGAAAACACTTGTAAGTCATATATTTGATAAAGGGTTACTGTCCAGAATACAGAAGGAACTCCTACAGCTCGGTGACAACAAAAACAAACAGCCCAATTAAAAAATGGGCAAAAGACTTGAACAGACATCTCTCCAAAGAAGATATGCAAATAGCCAATAGACACATAAAAAAGATGCCTAGCATCGTTAATCACTAGGGAAATGCAGATTATAAGTGCAATGAAACACCACTTCACACCCCTTAGGATGGCTATTCTGAAAACAAAACAATAATAAACAAAAGCAGAACATAACCAAGGTTGGAAAGAATGTGGAGAAATTGAATTGAAACCTTCCGCGCATTGGCATTGCTGGTGGGAACGTAAAATGGTGCAGCTGCTGCAGTAGACGGTATGGTGGTTCCTCAAAGAAATCAAACCTAGAATCGTGGTATGATCCAGCAATGCCACTTGTAGGTTTATGCTCAAAAGGACTGAAAGCAGGGCCTCAAGCCGATATTTGCACAGTAATATTCAGAGCAACGTGATTCACAGTAGCCAAAACATAGAAATAACCTTTAGAGGAAAACTATTTTTCTTCTCTACTTTAAAAACCTCTGACACCAGATGGATGGGAGGATGGGCAGATTTTCCCACATCAAAGATTTCTCCAATACTCAGAAGACACTGACTGGGTGTCCTACAAATGTGATGAGGGAGCATAAGGCAAACTTAGGGCAAAGCACCAGCTAACAACAGTCCCCCACCCACAGGTGGGGTATGTGTGACCTTCCTTAGACATTCCTGGCTGCCCAAGAACAAAGGAAAGGGAAAAACAAATGGTTAACTGATAGAGATCACAGCCATGCAGGACCTGAGTCTCCATCAGTTTACAAATGTCTAAGTAAATTACAAGAAAAAGGCAATCTTATCAACAGCTTAATCTCCAGAAACCTATAGACTCAGTTTCCTGGAGCCCCAACATTACCCTCCCCTCCATAGTGATGTGGGAAACAAAGACAAGAAGGAAATTGTAGGTATAGTTAAATTTCTTTATAATCTGCAGCCCATTTATGATAGGAAACGATAGGATTCAGTAGGCAGAGAGGGAAATATTAGGACCTGAGTTCCCTGGGTGGGGAAAAACACATATTTTGGAACAATGCTGGGAGTGTCTGACCACAGCAAACCCCCTCAGTCGTAAGGTCCCTCTTAAGAATGTAATAGACACCACCTACTCCCCTTCAGGTTTCCCTCAGGAATTTGACAAAAGATCTAACTAAAAATAAGTAGTAGACCATAAAACGTATGACCCACAAGGATGATATGGCCATAGATCACCCCTCATATGATGGAATCTAGCCGATCAGGAATGGACAACCCAGCACCTAGAGTATCCAGCCAGTAAGGGTAGAGCCTGAGAAGGAAGGAGGGGGAAAGGAAGGGAGGGCTGACCAGAACCTTATAAAACAAGGACCCTTGCCTATTGTTGCATTCATTCACTTTTGAATGCTCCCACTCTGTAAAGAGAGCTTTCCTACTATTCTTCCTTTCTAATCTTTAAAAAAAAATTTTTTAAACATTTATTTATTTTTGAGAGACAGAGAGAGATAGAGCACAAGCAGGGGAGGAGCAGAGAGAGAGGGAGACACAGAAGCCAAAGCAGGCTCCAGACTCTGCGCTGTGAGCACAGAGCTCGACGGGGGGCCCAAACTCACGGACCACGAGATCATGACCTGAGCCGAAGTCAGCCGCTTAAACAACTGCGCCAGCCAGGCACCTCCCCCTTCTAATCTTATACTCTAATAAACTTCTGCCTGCTGCTCATTTTGTGCCCACCTCTTCATTCTTCGAAGTGGTGAGATAATGAATCCCGGTTATTGAGGTAAAAAAAAATCCTGCAACACGTTGACAAATACTCGTGGCAAATACAAAGTATAACAGTTCTCCAGAAACTCCTTCCCTAGAGGGAAGACAACCTTAGCTTGACTACAGCAAGGCCTCCAGTGTCTGATGAGTCCTCTTTAGCATATGAAAGTCCTTCTGGAGGACTCCCTTTTGCCTTTGCCTTCCCCAACTCCAACTCCAACTCCAACTCCATGGCATAGAATCGGTCAGTGCAGCTCTTTCCACCCACAGGTCCTATCCCCCTGCTTTAATAAAATAACCTTTTTGCACCAAAGACGTCTCAAGGATTCTTTCTTGTCTGTCAGTTCCGTCCCCTACCCCCCCCACCACGCCCAAACCCCAACAAATGCAACTTAGCTCTGACACTATCTACCTGAAGACGGCATCAGATCCCACAGTTTAAGGGCTCAGTCCCATAAGACAACCCTTACTTCAGACATCAGTCACAAGCCTAGGCTGTCATCTGCATATCTGACCTACCAGCTCTAAATTGGGGTTCCCATCACCCCCTCCTTGGGTTCAATAATTTGGTAGAATGGCTCACGGAACTTAGGGGAACATTTACTTACGTTTGCTGACCTACTAAAAAGGCGTACAACCCAGAATCGGCCAGATGGAGGAGATGCATAGGACAAGTATAGAGCGAGGGGTGCAGGGCTTCTATGCCCTCTCTGGGCTCACCCCTCAACCCAGCACCTTGATGTATTCACTAACCTCGCAGCTCTTCAAATCTCAATGTTCAAGAGTTACTATAGGGTTTTAACCTCCACGCCGCTTTACCTGTGGTGGACAGGTGGGGCTGAAAGTTTCAATCTTCTAATCACCTGTTTTTCTGGTCACCGGGCCCATCCTGATGCTCTCTAGGGTCTCCACCTGAAATCATCTTATTAGCATCAACTTGCTGGGACTTTGGAGTGGTGGCGGTTTGGAGCTGACAGCTTGAGACATCTTTGGTGCAAAAAGCTGATTTTATTAAAGCACGGGTGGGGGGCAGGGACCTGTGGGCTGAAAGAGCTGTAGTGGGGTTGGGAAGACTGATTATATACTATGGAGTTGGGGGATGTAAAGGAAAAAAGGAGGCCTCCAAAAGGACTTTGAGTCTCTGCTAAAGAGAACTCGTAAGATGCCTGGGGCCTTGCTATTGTCAAGCTAAGGTTGTTTTCCTCTAGTAAGGTATTAACATTAAGACAGTGGGGAGTTCCCTGAGAAATGTTATACTTTGTATTTGCCTCAAGTATTTGTCAATGGTCTGCAGGGTATAAAGAAATTTAACTATACCTAACATTTCCTTTTTGTCTTTGTTCCCCACATCACTATGGGTGGGCGGTGATGTTGGAGCTCCAGGTAACTGAATCTGTAGGTTTCTGGAGATTAAGCTGTTGATAAAATTGCCTTTTTCTTGTAATTCACTAAGACATTTGTAACCTGATGGAGACTCAGGTCCTGCATGGCTGTGATCTCTATCAGTTAACCATTTGTTTTCTTTCCTTTCCTTTGTTCTTGGGCAGCCAGGAGTGCCTGAGGAATATCACACATACCCCACCTGGAGGGGGGGGGGGGTGGTTGTTAGCTGGTGCTTTGCCCTAAACTTGCCTTATGCTCCCTCATCAGTATCTTCAGTTCTGTTCCATTTAGCCACTGAGATGTGTGTGTGTACTTGAAATCTACAAATTTTATTTAGTTCTTTCTAAAACTTACCTTATTATTTTTTTATATCCTTGTTTTCTTTTCCTATTTTTATTTCCTCTGTTATTTCCTTTAACCTTTACATGTGACTATCGTACATTTCAATCAGCTCATGCCAATATATGAAGTCTTTGGGGAGGGAGTCTAAGTCTTTCATTATTGTTTCTGCTGTCTGTTGCTTTTTCCTTGTGCGTTTTGTGGACTTTTTAAACTTGTGGACTATATTTCCTTCAATGACATCTGGGAGAATCCCAGATACCTATGATGGGCACGTTGATTGCAACAACGTGAATATTGACTTCCAGGCAACCTCATTTATAGCTCCTTCCTCTGCTCACTTACTTCCTACTCCTTGCTCAGGCTTTAGTTGTTACTATTACTATTTAATTCTTAGACCCTCAGAAAATTCCTCACTCTGGTAAGTGCAATAATGCATTAAAACTGGGTCTACTGTGTTGGTCTGACTCACCATCTAATTATATTTTATATGGAGGGCCCTTTAGAGTAACTAGTGGGCCCTATTGGCAGAAATTAAAATCCAAGTCTTTCTTTGGTTAGTGAACTTTTCAGGTTTTTAAGAGTTTGGGTTGTCTGAAGCTCTAAAATATTTTTCATACATCCTCCAGCAGGATAACACAAATGATTACCCACGTCCAATCATTCCAGACTTTATTTTTCTACTGGAAGAAATGGAGGTCAGAGGAAGCAAATGCCTTGTCCAAGCTACTTCTGCAACTGAGAGACAAACAAACAAAAAGGTTTAATACTGATCACTGGAACCAAAAAACTTTTCAGCTTTACCCAATGGTCTGTGGATGAGACTCAGAAAAAACCGAAACTGGCAAAGTAAGAGCTCAGCTAGCCACAGACTGCTTGGCCTGTATACAAGTAATCCAGGATGTCCAGCAAAGACGCCTTCACTCATTGGAAGTATAAACCATAGTTATTTCCAACTGGGGTCTGATCAGCACTCACAAGGTGGAGTCATGAGAAACCGGAAGGAAGAAAATTTTGCCGATTGATCAGATCCTTTTTGAGTCCTAGTCATGTTATAGTCTGTGGGGAGGAAGTCATGGAGATTTTTCAAGATTTCATGGGAATGACCCAAATCTAAATGCCTTACTCAAGACTCAAGAAAGTATATACATTTGCATTCCCGGATTAACAACAACTGGGTAGTAGTATTCTAGGGGAGACTTTGCAAAAGTCTTGCTTCCCCCAAAATGCCCACATCAGGAGCTTGGGGTTCAAAAGATCTGTGTTTTCTAGGCTCTGAGCCAGCTGACATCACTTTGGACCCTAGACTAAGAAGTAAGGAAGATCTATCCTAAACTCCTGTCCTGGAGGCCTGACTCACCTTTTTGGTGGTGAAGACAGCAAATTAGGGATACCTATAAGAGCAACATGTACAGATCTTTCTGAAATCAGTGTATAGATTTTTGTAAATAACAGTTGTTATGTTCCCAGTGTCTAGTATAAAGCTTGACATATCAGAGGCTCTCAAATTAAAACTTGTTGACTTTTTTTTTTTTTTAAATGATTGGACCCTGTTTTTGAGCTTTAGTGGCAATATTGCTTTGTGCCACTGGATGGTGCTATTAAACCACTCTCACATGCACATTCTCAAACCGATTTTGATGTTTTCCAGCCTTCAAGCAGAAAGTATCTTTCATTTCTCCGCTTTCAAACCATCTCAGTTTGGACATCATGTGGCCTTTTCCCCCCTTGAAAATAGCTGGAAACATTTCTGACTCATTCTTTTTTTTTAAAGACTTTATTTTTTAGAGCAGCTTTAGCTTCACAGCAAAATTAAGAGGAAGATACAGATTTCCCATATACTGCCTGCTGTCATACATGCACATCCTCCCACCTCATTATCAACATCACCCACCAGAATGGCATGTTTGTTATAATAGATGAATCCGCACATCCTTATCATGCAAAGTCCACAGTTTACACGAGGATTCATTCTTGGTATTGTGCATTCTATGGGTTTGGTCAAATGTACAGTGATATGTATCCATTCTTAGAGTATCATACACAGTATTTTCACTGCCCCCAAATCCTCTGCATTCTGCCTATTCATCTCTCCCTCTGATTCTTTCTTGAAAACAGTGATTGTTCCAGTAGCACTTCTACTAAAATTGGATCCCACAGCTCAGACATCCAGGAGACAGACACATCTGTGGAACATTTTGTTGTTTTGTCAGGAGTGGCATTGTCGACTAGTTAATAGAAAGAAAGGAAACCAGGAATTCAAGTACCCACTGTCCTCTTGTTTATCAATGACCTAAGGATTCTTCAGAGATGCCTCCAGCTGCAAAGAAGGGGTGTGTGTGTGTGTGTGTGTGTGTGTGCACCCATGCACTTGTGCACACATTTGGTGGTTGGAGGATGTGCAAAAGAGGTATGAGAGCAGGACTATCTCTTCCCACATTATTGACCAGACTAGCTCCATGTCGGGGATAGAGGTAGGAAATATATGCTTTTGTTTTGTTTGTTTGTTTGTTTGTTTCTAAGAATATTACTCTCTGTTAAAAGAAGGCTCATCTCAATGGCCCTTCTAGTCCTAACATGCTATGTTCTAAGTTCTTCAGTTTTCTTGGTTGAATATTTCACCTTGGTCTATCCAAGAAGACCAAGAGCATGTGGAGGATTAGCTTGAAGCAGTGCCATGCAGGTCTGAATTTATCCTTAGAGACCTTCTTTCATTGCTACCTCCTTACTGTCACCTGAGCTCTGGCTGCCTGGCTCAAACAAGCCACCACTCAGGATGTGTTTGGAAAAGGTGTGGAGAGGCACAGAGCTTTTCCCAACTTCTTATAGTGAGCTTGAGGAAGTACATAGGTAGAAACTGAAGGCCAACGCTCTCAAACAAGAACACATCAACCCATGGCAGACTGAGCAAGAGGTGGGAACAAAGTGTGCAGAAAGAAGAGGGTCACAGAGGTGGGCAGGTGAGATGGCAATGTGAACCAGTTCCACAAGTGAGTTTTGAGTGTCTGCTCTGTGCTGGGCTCTAAGGATACAGAAATGAATGCAAGGAGATGTCAGGAGATTGGAGGCAGATACATAAATGTAGAGCTATCAGGCCATATTTAAGTGCTTTGAGAGTGGATGGAACAGGGGACTAGGGCAATTCAGAGAAAGAACAAATCTAGAGGAGTTGATGCCCAAACTGAATCTCCATTGCCCCAGGCATCATTGCTACAATTATTCTTGATTAAAAGGTTTTCATTGGAGGTTGTTTTTTTTTTTAATCAGACTTCTTTATATCTTTGATGGTTGACTTCATACAAGTATATAGTATTAATAGCTACTCTTCATTAAGTTCTAAGCATAGTTCTAAAGCCCTTTACGTATAATTCCACATTTAATCTTCACAGCAATCCTGTAAGATAGGCAGGTATTAAGACCCTTATGGTGAAAAGTTTTTGTGGAAAATTTCAATCCCATAGAAAAGTTTTCTGACATCAGGAGTACACTGAAGCGAATTTCAGATATCATGTCATTTCTGAACATAGCTCAGTATGTTAATCTAGAAGATAAAGATACTTCAAAAAACGTAACCACAAGTCGGCTTCTAGTTAAGATGCAGGAACAGGAACTCGATTTACCCTCCTGCCTGACATAACATGAAGGAAGGAAGGAAGGAAGGGAGAGAGGAAGAGAGAAAAAGGCAAAATATACGAAATGATATTTTTCAAGACATGTACATCAGGCAGTGAAGGACAATCAGATGATTTGCCCCTTCCTCTCCCCTCCTCTCCCCTTCCCTCAGCATATTGCCTCCAGAGAGAGTTCAGGTGAAGCACAGAGAAGGAGGAACACAAAGAAACAGTGAGCAGGCTTTTTGCAGAAGTAATTTGACTGTAAAGTTCAAATGGAAATGCAAATGACTTAGAACACTCAAAACAACTTTGAAAAAGAAGAGCTAGTTTGAAGGAGCAGTACCATGTGATTTCAACACTTATGACAAAGTAACAGTAATGAAAAAAGTATCATATTGGCATCAGGATATGCAAATAGATCATTGGATCAGAATGGAGGGTCCAGAAACAGACCACATATTTATGACACCTGTTTTCTGATGAAGGTACAAATGAAATCAATAGAGACAGGACAATCTTTTCAACAAATAGCACTGGAACAATTAAATATCTATATGCAAAAAAATGAAGTTGTACAATATACAAAAAATAACTCAAAATGGATCGCAGATCTAAATTTAAAATCTAAAACGACACTACTCCTAAACCTCCAAAATGTAGGAAACTTATAAGACCTCGAATTAGCCAAAAATTTCATAGACGTGACATCAAAAACACAATCCACAAAATTAAAAATGGACAATTTGGACTTCATCACATTTTAAAACATGCACCCTTTAAAAATTTCTGTTAAGAAAGTGAAAAGACAAACTGCAGCCTAACAGAAAATGCTTGCAGATCATATATCTGATAGATGTGAGTTTATTTATATGTAATGATTGATCATATATATACACACACTTATACGTATTTGAGACACTTGATTGTATGTATGTATGTATGTATGGAAGATAATAACCATTAGGTAATGCAAATTAAAACCACAGTGTGTTTGGGCGGCTGGGTGGCTCAGTTGGCTGAGTGGCCGACTCTTGATCTTGACTCAGGTTATGGTCTCCTGCTTTGTGAGTTTGAATCTTGCATGGGACTTTGCACTGATGGTGTGGAGCCTGCTTGGGATTCTCTCCCTCTCTGCCCCTCCTGCATGTATTATCTCTCTCTCTTTCAAAGTAAATAAACAAACTTAAGAAAGAAATAAAACCACAGTGTGATATCACTTCCAATATTTATGTATTTATTTAGAGAGTGAGAGAGAGAATCTTAAGTAGGCTCCACACCCAGCACAGAGCCTGACATGGGGCTCCATCACTCGACCTGACTATGAGATCATGACCTGAGCCAAAATCAAGAGTTGGAGGCTTATGCTTAACCGACTGAGCCACCCAGGTGCCCCTACCGTTTCCAATCCATTATACTGGCTAAAAGTAGAAAAACTAGACAACACTAAATGTTGGTGGTGATATAGAGCTTTAACTAGTGTGAAACCAGGAGGCAGTTCTCTAAACACATTTCCAATTGCCTTGGAAATACTACCAATACTACCCAAGCATTTTGGCTAAAGACACGTACCTAATTAAGGAAACAAAGTCTGAGGCAAATGCAATAAAATGAGGCCTAAGAATGTAGTCATTTGCCTTCTGAGTTGAGGACATTGAACACTTAGGGACCTTAAAAGATTTGAGAGCCTTGAGGGTCATAATGCACACAGAGGTCCAGTGGTCTCCAAAATACGGACAACGAATTAGGGGTTTACTAATTAAGTCACCTTGAGATGCTTCATGAAAGAAGGTAGAAAGGGAGGTCTCTAAACTGGAATATGCATCAGTAGGACACATTTTCTTTGCTGGACTGACAGTCTCCCATCATGAGTTGAAGTATGTTGTTGCAACTCAACTATCTACTGAGAATAGGAGGGAAATTACAGTAGGAGTGATAGTTGTTGCATTGTGGTGAAATATGTTGTCCATCTAGTGAGCATGACCTAGCAGTGTGAGAAAAAAACTCAAGCAGTTTTTCTAAACAAGCAGGACAATAAGTGAAGTATTAAAAAAAAGTAACAACCAAAAAACACATTAAATTATGCTCCTGCTTTTGATCGATAACATAACACTACAAACTAGGGTGGTAAACAATGAGTATTTTAAGTTGCAATTTTAAGTCAGAGAAACAAACATTCGAGATTCAAATTATGGAACGGAGAATGGGAAATTTTTAATCATTTTGGACCTAGCCCCTGTGCCCTGGTGACCTTCCGCTTCCTCCTTGGTCAAAACTGTGGGGTTGTCTTTAACAGTCTCTTTAGCCATCTGGTGCCTTAATTTTCTCATCTGCAAAATAAAGACAAATATTATTGTACTCAAAGAGCATAATAGGGGCCTAATATATGTTCCTTAAGTGAATGAAAGGATTGGTTTCTCCAACTCTTAAGTGCTATCATGGGTCACACCAGTGACCTTAATCTTCCAGGGACTCTAAACCCTAGAGAAGGATGTAAACTATTTCCTGACTCCAACTGTAAAAACTAACTTCCTCATTTCAGTAGAAATGACACCCTTAGCAACAAGCCAATACCATAAAGTGTGCATGTCCTAATACCAATATATTTTTCAAAATTTCAGTGCTTTTTCTTTTGTTTTAAGTTGGAAAGAATCTCAGCAGCCTTTGGGCTGCTACCGCTCTTTTACATATAAGCTCAGTGAAGCCCCAGAGAATGGAATGACTTACTTACATTTACCTAGCAGAGACAGTGGGCCTGTTGAGCTTTCTTCCAGCCAAGAGCAAGAATTAATACGATTGCCCACATTCAATTAAATCCCAGTATAAATAAAAGAATCTAATGCTACACTAAATCTATTCTTGGTACCAGGTGGCAGATGTGAATGTGTTGTAAAAATTGACTGAATGGGTGGCCGGGGCCGTTTTGATCAAGTATGACTGTCCCGACAGTTTTAATCCTTCATCTCTTGAATCACCCTAAAGTGCTAAAAATTCAACAGGGAGGGTGCATCAAAGAGGGAAGATGTGGAAGGTTTTAGTCCTGGAGGTAGGGCATTCGTAATAAAACACAGGATGACTTCAACTTCCAAAGAAATTACAAGTGGGAGCAATGAGGATTGGGGTGGCTTAAAAAACTGCTCAGTGCAAACCTCTGCCTATCAGAAGACCCATCCCAACAAAGCCAGTTCCAGGGAGGCCTAGAGTAAGGAGGGGAGAGTTGCTGACAAATAAGATAGGTCATAGTCCAGTGGAACAAAAAAGCTGATTTCAGAATATGGAACTTGAAAACAAGTAAAGAGGGAAAGAAAGGAAGATACTCACCTAGGGGTGCTGATGTTGTCATAGAAGTAATATACCTACTGCTTGGAAATATATACCATCTCAAGCAACTATCCGGAGCTTCACTTCCTGTAAGCATACAGGAAGTCTTGCCCCACGTTTTACCTGCCTACTGGGTCTACCATTATATTAAACTGATAAGAACAGATACTACACTTGATCTTAGCCAAAAGGCCGAGAAGCGATGGGTCTACTATTATAAATGTGCTTAGGAGGTTAGAGCTGGCCATTCCTAGCCATACCCAATATTGCCACATACTATCCTCAAGAACAGTCATAATTCAGACTCACAGAACTTTAGAGTGAGAGGGACCCTAGAATAGGACTTCTATCCTTGGCACTATTGACGTGTTGGGTCCAATAACGCTATGGGGGACTATCCTGTGCCCTAGAGGATGTTTTAGCGGCTTCCTCAGCCGCTATTCACTAGTTGCCAGTAAGCAGCTCCCCAGTGGCGAGAAACAAATATGTTCGCCAGACATTGTCAGATGTTCCCTGGGTGGCAGAATCACCTCAGCTGAGAACTACTACCCTAGACAACTGTATCCAGCTTTCTCACATCTCACACCCATAGAAAATGAAAATATTTGAGTAGGACAATGAGTAAATGAGATGGGATCTGGAAATAGCTAAATAAACCTTGGTGAAAAAAATGTATTATGCTTTATAAATTTACAGGAAACATAAAATACAAAATAGTTAGGGAATGTTAAATATTAAATGTTTAGAAGATTCTGAATAAAATTCAAAAATTTAAATGAGAAATTTGAACATACTTTTACTGACATAGCTTTTTACCAACAAATTATGCTCAATGTGGCTATATGCAGCTCTGTTCAAGCCATTTTAATGATGACCACTTCACATCCTTGGCTATCTCTATCGGTAAGAAACTTCATTTGTGCAAGTAGATGATAAAAATGTTAAAACCATTGTTTATCGTCACTTGAAGATTTGTAGTTTCTGGAATTAAAGAAACCTACTAGCCTTTTTTCTTTTCTTATGCTGACAAATCAGCGATTAAATCTCTTTATGAGAAAGCAAAAATATTTCAAATTCACACTTCTACATATCTTGTGTTGCAAAATAGTAATGAGAGGCTAATTAAAGGCATTGCACACGTACTGGAAGACTGTTTGTCCTGCAACTAACACGGAAACCCCTAAATGGGCTTCTTGTCTGTCAGCAACGGAAGGACAAGAGAATCTGATGAATGTAAAGACAGAGATTCTGGGCTATCATTTATTGCTGGGCAGACCAGAAAGCCCCACCGTATACTCCCCACCAATCCATCCCCAACTGGCTGCATCTTGGGCTGGGCGGGCTCCAATCCCTGGGCACTTGGCAATAAACTCCTCAGTGGTCCTCAGATTCTATCTAGGATAGTTAGTGGTTTGCTCTGAAGCTGGCTGCTGAGATGTCCAGTCCATCAAACACTTTTTTGGCTGCACACAGGGCATCATAGAACAACATATGGTAAATTTGGCTCACTGTGTCTCCTCTGGGAACCATGGGGGTGGCCTTTGAAATCTTACTCAGATGACTCCCCCAAGGAACCTGTGATAGACTTCTCTTGGTTAGAGGCACCTGGTCCCAGAACCTCAGTAACTCCAAATCCCACAGAGCATTCCGAGTGTTGAGAGACTCCATAATTTAGAGCATACTTAGAACCCATTGGTGGCACACTGTTGTAATACAGCACATAGGTTGGAAAACTCTGCCTTAGAGAATTCTTCCTTGTCCTAGTTTGAGGACGTGGTGGCCCAGAGAGCGGTATGACTCGTCCCACATCCCACACTAAGTTAATAACAGAGCTGGAAACGGAACTTAATTCTACTGGCTCCTGGCACCACAACCACGCAGATCCTTCATTTCTTTTCCTTATTTTTTCTCCCCCTCTCTTCCTTCCTCCCACTGACTCATTCACCACAAATTCTTCATGTGCTTAGCCTACCAGTCATAAACATTGGCTTGTACCATAGGGAAGGCAGCATTTCTTAAACTTTGGTCTAGGGATTTAAGAGTTTCTTAAACTTTGCTGTGCATAAGAATAAAATTGTAACAATAAGTGTATTTTACTACTGTATCTTTGTGAAGAAAGTTGAAGCCAGGAGAGGAAAGGGTGAAGATTTGCAGTAGGAAGCATGAGGCAGTATTTCCACTATACTTCATCTAATTTCTTTGGCTGAGTCTAATGCTGAACACTAGAGCTTGGTGACTTCTAAGAAGACATAGTGACCCAAAGGCTACAAATATTTATGAGTTAAAAATAACAGATTAGTTTATCTGATGCAAGTCCAGATATCTGCTGAGGCTTCCCTTGTTTTGGGCAACCTGATTAGACATACTTGTGTTAGATCCCCTACCCTCTGTCCCCAGAAAAAATGAGGTGGGTAGTGGACGAACAAGACAGAGAGAATGTGGTAATGGCCGCCTTTCTGAATGTAGGGTGTGGAGGGGTTGGAGCACCTCTTAACAGTTATGGCCCTAGGAAGTCTATGAGAGAGTACATAATGTCAACCCAGAAATGGGCTCATAAACATGTTTTCACCCTGAGTTAATCCTTTTCTTCTCAAAATCCTTTTACATAATTCTTATGTGTGTATGTTTGTGTCATTTTACATTGTTATACACCTGTTGTATGTATGGTGGATGGGAATGATGGCTACCATTTTACTACATGAAAAGAGTAGATGAAGAATCCCTGGAACCCACAACAAATACTGTGATATAAATATAAATACTTAATTATTTAATAAATATTTAATTATTTAATTATTTATAATAATTTATATAAATATAAATACATATATACACACATATATATTTGAGCTTCATAAAAGCATTAATAGAAAGGTGCAGTTTATATTTTTTTAATATTTATTTGTTTCTTTGATTTGAGTATAGCTGATACACAATGTTACATTAATTTTAGGTGTGCAATGTAGTGATGTAACAAGTTTATGCTGTATGCTATTTTTGCCACAAATGTAGCTGCCGTCTGTCTTCATACATCATTATTACAATATCATTGACCATATTTCCTATGCTATGCATTTTATTCTGTGACTTATTCAATCCATAACTGAAAACCTGTATCTCCCACTCCTGTTCATCCGTTTTGCCCATCCCTGCAAGCACCCCTCTCCTCTTTGGAAACCATTAGTTTGTTCTCTGTCTTTATAGGTCTAATTCTGCTTTTTGTTTGTTCTTTTTTTTTATATTCCACTTTGGAGTGGAATAATACAGTATTTGTCTTTCTCAGTCTTACTTATTTCACTTAGCATAATATTCTCTAAACCCATCCATGTTGTCTCAAATGGCGGGAGCCCATCCTTTTTTATGGCTGCATAATATTCCTGTGTGTGTGTGTGTGTGTGTGTGCACATACATACCACATCTTCCTTATCCATTCATCTTTTGATGGACATTTTGAGGAAATGAATATGCTGTGTAGCTTTGAACAGATTATTTTTCTCTCTGAGTTTCTGGGTTTAACAATTTTTTTTAATGTTTATTTATTTACTTTTGAGAGAGAACCAGTTGGGGAGAGACACAGAGAGAGAGGGAGACACAGAATCTGAGGCAGGCTCCAGGCTCTGAGCTGTCAGCACCAAGCCTGGCACAGGGATTGAACTCATCAACCGTGAGATCTAACCTGAGCCGAAGACACATGCCTAACTGACTGAGCCACCCAGGTGACCCTCTGGGTTTTTTTTTTTAACCTATAAAATAGGGGGATTGGCATAGTCAATCTCATGATAACAATATATCATAACTGGCCCAAATTCTACAGCTAGAAAAGGACTTTAACCCAGATCTTCTTTCTCCAAATTCAGTGTAAGTCTTCCAAATCACATGTCTTATCAAAGAAGCTGACACTCAGAACAGCTAAGTAAAGTCCTCCCAGTCTTGCTCTATCTAGGGTAATAAGTCAAGAAACACTCACTGCACTGCTGTCCCTCCGAGAGCCAGGATCAGCTGTGTGGATGAACATCCCCCATCTGTGTGTTAGGGGTGCTCTGAGGAGGTCATCTGGCCCTGGCTATTCCCATGAACCTGCATGCTCAGAGTCTGAGAGTCAGGCCCTGGTGAGAGCACAGACAGCAGCGGTAGCCTGCCTGCAGGATGGCCCTCTGGGCCACAGCAGGCAGACATCAGCTTGCTGGAACTTTAAGCCAATCACATCTGTATCCATTAGATTTTAGTTCCAGTTTTTTCTGCCTCGCTGCTTTGAAAGTGAGGAAGCAGTGCCTTCCTTGCAACACCCAGCCGTCAGATATCAATCTTGGGTGGCATGGCGGAACAAGTCAAGCCTGTGAGTTAGGAGCCCTCATCCTAGTTCCAGATAGCTATGTAGCCTTAGGGAAGTTATGTGACCTCTTTGAACCCCAGTTTCCCCCTCTTGAAAGCAAATACAGTTGGTCAAATAATCTCTAAGGCAGGTATTCTCAAACTTGTAACAGGCATGAAGAATTGCTTGAGAAGCTTATTGAAATGCATAATGGTAGGGCTCCTGATCCCAGTGATTCTGATTCAGCAAGTTGAAATAGGACCCAGGGATCTGAATTATGTCTTAGAGAGAGAGAGAGAGAGAGAGAGAGAGAGAGCTTGAGTGGGGGAGAGAAGCAGAGGAGGAGAGAGAGAAAGAGAGAGAGAGAGAATCTCAAGCAGGCTCCGTGCTCAGGGCAGACCCCAGTGTAGAGCTCCATCCCACAACCTTGGCATCATGACCTGAGCTGAAATCAAGAGTGGGACATTCAACCAACTGAGCCACCCAAGTGCCCCAGGAATCCAAATTTTTAATAACCTAAGTGATTCTGCTAGAGGTAGTCTGTCAGCACTTTCAGAAATAATGCAGGGCTAAGAGAACTTCCAACTCATGCTGTGTGGATTATCCGTCTCCCACCATAGTTAACGAATAAGTGCTGGTAATTACTCAGGCAAAATGTCTGCTTCATTCACCTCTTCCTTTCAATCCCACCACAATGCCAATTTTATGTCAGGATGATGGCAATGACTTCTGATTTGAATTCTTGCCTCCATTATTCTACCCTTTATGCTCTCCCATTACAGTCTGCTTATATGCCTAAAATCTTCTCAGAGCCCTGCAGTAGCTGCTAGTTGTCTATAGAATGAAAAATCCAAACTCCTTAATCTAGCAATGATCTCCAAATTCTTATCTTCTATGCAGCCTTCATAAGAACTTTCTGCAGGCAGAGTTTGGCTGTTTGAGGTCTCCTGAACGAGCATGTGTCTTTACCACCATGCCCTTTGTTCATATCTGGTCTGCTTTATGACACTCTCCCTGTGACATGTCTGTACCCACTGCCTAAATTCTATTCATATTTTGAAGCTGAGCTTTAGTTATTTTTTAACATTTATTTATTATGAGAGACAGAGAGAGACAGAGCATGAGCATGGGAGGGGCAGAGAGAGGGGGAGACACAGAATCCGAAGCAACCTCCAGGTTCTGAGCCGTCAGCACAGGGCTTGACACAGGGCTTGAACCCACAAACCGCAAGATCATGACCTGCGCGGAAATCAGGCACTCAACCGACTGAGCCACCCAGGCGCCCTGAAGCCGAGCTTTAGTTTACCTTCTTTATGATGTCTTTTCTGACCAGCCCTCTTTGACTGTGAGCTCTTCCTTATTCTTGTAACTCTAGCTCAATACCACAAAATGACCACTCTAACTTTTCTGTCTACACTGTGTGTTTATCTCAGTATCTTCACCTCGAGCACAGTGGTGTCTGTTAGTGGTTATGCATTTCTGTGTTCTCCGAAAGCTTTGCACAGAGAAGTATCAGATTTACTGCACAATCTTTTCTCACAGAAAGCCTTAACTAGTTAAGCAACAAAACTAGTATGTACTTGAATGAGGTAATCAGCTTCTGACATTTTTCTCTGTTTGCAAAATAGAAGAACCAAAACAGGATACTCCTCATCCCAGGATGTTACAAGAAACCGTTTTTAAAAATGAAAAATTGTTGACTAAAAAGCTGAATGAATAGGTGCACCTGCCTGCTTAGATTAAGAATACTTCCTCTAAGTAATAAGCCTTTTTCCCTCTGTGAAGGATTTCCTGACATCCCCAGACATGCTTGCTGTTGTTGATAATAATGGCACGTATTGAAGGTTGCAAAGAATCAGGCACTCTTAAATACTTCTTATGTGATTTTATGTGAATTTCACAACCACTCTATTAGTGATTATTGACTATTTTATAGGCGAGGCAATTGAAGCATAAGAGATTAAATAATTTAGCAAAATTCACCAGCTAATGTCAGAACCGGAACTTGCACCTAGGTCAGTCTCATCCCCAAGCTTAGGCATGTAGTCATTACATTATCCTGCCAACCTAACATCCTGCTGACCTAACATCACAAAGCCTGTCAGTTGTTGCTTACAGGCTAGTCATCTGGGGAGACTGTAAATTCCTTGAAGGGAGCTGCGTCCTTAATATCTGACACATGATAGGTGCTCAGTGAAAGCTGAATGAATGCAGACTTGAAGAGAATGTAAGAATGAGACAGAACCTACAATATGTCCCAGGCAAGGTGATCATGGCAAGTGTTAATAAGCAGCATAGACAGTGCGAGAGGCAGAAGAGACCCTCTAGCTGCTGTCAGGAAAGTCTGTGTGAAGAGGGTTACCTTTGAGATAATAATGGTCCCTTACCTGAGGGCCCCTTCCTTGATACCTTTGACCCGGACAAGACCTTGATCAATAATCAATATGGTATACACAACATAGGGTCCTAAGGCACTTAATAATTCAGATGATCTGTGTGTCACTTGGGTTCTTCGTTGCAAACACAGAGCTTACCTTAACCAGTTTAAGCAGAAAAGAAATTTACTAAGGACATTAAGGAACTCAGAGAATCTCCAGGAGAGCCAGAGACTCAGGGTTAGGGGCTATTCAACTAGAAACAGCACCTCAAACCTCTTGTGGACAAAGTGTTCACACCACTGCCACTAATGGAAGCAACTACCTTGGCTTACAGTACCCCAGACTGAGAATGTCTGAATCTCAGCCAGTGCTGTAGCCCAGAGCTGGAGGCTCCAGCCACTCTTTTTGTTAATAAGATGGTGTTCATCGGATGCCTGAATCAGCACATTGGTCTCTTCCCAAAGAGAATGAAGTTGCTGGGGAAGCACAGTTCTAAGGACTGACGTCTGGGCTTCGCGAAAGGCTGGGAAAGAAGGCTTCGGGCTTCTAACTTGGCACAGCGGAATTCAAAATGTAAGCCATTCTCCCAAATGTAGTAAGCTAGTTCAAAAGATGCTGAGGGGTTCCATGAAGTAGAACAGGTGTTAATATATTATAACAGCTATGGTAGCGGAAACTTACTGAGCATTTACTAGGTGCCAGACATTTTACGTACATCCTGTTTCTTCCCTGCAAAAGTTGCACAACTGATGATACTCAGACTGAGGATACTTTTGCACACAGGTGGCTACTTGGCCCAGGAGAGGTTACCTTTTAAGGCCATACATGAAAGGTGTTGAATTCTATACCAGATTAGATTAGTGGCACCTGCTACTCCTCTGAACTTCCTCTATCATAAAACTCTTTTTGTTTTATTGTTCTTAAATATTCAATGCCTGCCTTTCTGGCTAAGTGCCATGAGCGGAACAGGCCTGCCTGTCTTGTTCACTGTTGTATCCCCAGCACCTGTTATATTTATTCATTCAGTTAGCAGGCATTCAAGGTCCACTGTGTGTCAGGCACATTCAAATGTTCACTCAACAAAAATGTTTTGAAAAAAAGAATTAATGTTGTTTTTTGAGAGACAGAGAGACAGAATGAGAGCAGGGGAGGAGAAGAGACAGAGGGAGATGCAGAATCTGAAGCAGACTCCAGGCTCTGAGCTGTGAGCACAAAGCCTGAGATGGGGCTTGAACCCATGAACTGTGAGATCATGACCTCAGCCAAAGTTGGACGCTTAACCGACTGAACTACCCAGGCAACCCTCAACAACAATGTTTTGAATTTGTCTAATGTGCCAAGCACTGTTCACTAGGTGCTGGGAGTGTTGTGAGAACAAGGCAGGCAAGACCCTGTCTCAGGGAATTTATATTCTGCCTGAGGGAGATAGACAATCAAAAAATAAACAAGTATATAAAACAATTCAACATAATAAATGCTATGAGGGAAAATAAAGCAAAAGAGGGGATAAAGAGTAATGGGATGGGATGATGAGGAAGGCCTCTTTGAGGAAAAGGCATTTGATACTCCAGAATGAAGGAGAAAATGACCCTCGTGAAGATCTGGAGAACCATGCTCAGGTGGTGGGAATAGAGAGTGCAGAGGCCCTAGGCGGTAATGAACTTGGCCTGTTCTGGGAACAAGGTTCTATATAGTAAGGCTCTACAGAGCACAATGAATAAAGGGGAGAGTCAATGATGAGTTTGGATAGTCAGGGCGAGGTCGCATACAGCCTTGCAAGCACTCCCTGATAGGAAATTTTGGTTTTATTCAATACAAGAGCAGCATTGGAGGGTTACGAGCAAGAAAGTACCATGATCTGACTTGGTTTTAACTAGATTACTGCAGAGAATGTGTGGGAATCAGCCTGGGAGTGGGGCTAGATTCAAAACAGGGAGATTGGGAGAAAAACCCAGACTTTATGGTACTTTGGATTTGGACACTGAAAGGCTTATCAGACATCTGAGTGGGAATGGATATTCAGAGGCATTGGATATATAAGTTGGGATTCCGGGGGAGAGGTCAGAAAAAGACGCACAAGCTTGGAAGATGTGAGTCTACAGGTGATGTTTCTTTTCTTTTTGTTTTTTTAAAAATTTTTTTTTAATGTTTATTTATTTTTGAGAGAGAGAGAATGAGTGGGGCAGGGGCAGAGAGAGAGGGAGACACAGAATCCAAAGCAGGCTCCAGGCTCTGAGCTGTCAGCACACAGCCCGACGCGGGGCTCAAACCCGCAAACTCAAAACCCTCATGACCTGAGCCTAAGTTGGAAGCTTAACCCATTGAGTCACCCAGGAGCCCCACAGATGATGTTTCAAGTCTTGAGACTAGATAGGATTACCTAAATTAAAGCTCAAGAAACACTTGCTAAGTATTAAATCGATATTTAGGGATAGAGATCAGGCAGAAACATAGGTCTAACTCAAAGCCCTTGGGCAATGCTTTTTCTGAAATTCAGGACAGGGGAGGGGAAACAACTTTACTGAAGGAGAGAGAGAGAGAGAGAGAGAGAGGGAGAAGGAGGGAGACGGATAGAGGGATAGAGACACTGAGGGAAAAGGAGTAGAAAGAACAGTGCCAGATGCAGCAAAACACGTAGAAGGGAGAGGCCGGCAGGGGAGTGGGGAAAAGAGGGCAAGAGCCTACAGTTCTGCCTGGGACTCCTTTAATCTTCCATTTCTGCACTTACAATCACCCTCTCTGCTCATTGAATGCTTTCTTTAGTCTTGTTGACTACATTTTCTAAAATTATTCATGGCACTCACTTTATAAATACTCTTGGGAGCAATTTATTTTTATTTGGTATCAAAAATAGCTATCTTTTCTTGAGAAATTTAAAACAAATCCTGAGAAATCTAGGAACCCCATAACTAACTGGGCTTCTTTTCATGTGTTGATACTGGGAAGCTCAGAGCCTCGTGAGTGGTATTTTTGTATGACCCTCATTCCAGCTCTATTTTGTGCCCCAATCATGTCTGTCTTTTTTATTTATATGTTCTTCTTGTCTAAATTTCTTTGCTGTCTTTAAATATCCCTGACAGCTATACGAACTGCTATATGGAGCAAGGCAAGAAATAACGGACACATTCGGCATCTTAAAGAACCTTCGTTTCAAATCGTCTGTTCCATTGCCATGATAGTGAGTTCACCTGTCAGACATGTGTCTCAACTTCTGGTAGAGAAATTATGTCGCTCAGATCCATCAAGGGACTGTGCCCCAAGTTTCTGCTTTTTCTTCCTTTTTTCAGAGGAGGGAGAAAATGAACTCGTTTTTCCCTCCAAGCACCCTATGAATGAGGAGTAGTAACTATTTATACCGGAAACAAAAGAAACCCAGATGTTGCCAACACACTTATCACCTCCTCAGCCAGATCTAGGCTAATTCAACTTTATCTGCAAAAAAGCCAATGCAGTTGCTTGCTTTTAGCTTTGCAACAGGGATCCCAGCTTGATAGTTTAAGCTATACTTGTCCTAGGATACAGTTCCAAACACACATGGAGGGCAGGTGTTTGGGGCCTCCAGTGGTCTGTTCACATGAAGGAACACTGCCTGAGCCAGAGTCAGCTCCAATCTGGAATGGAGAGGTCACCATGCTCCAGAAGCAAAGTGATACCATGGAGTCTTTGGCACCGGTCATGACAGAAGACATCACTGCTACAAGGAAGGAAAACAGGACAATGGGGACGCCTGAGCGGCACAGTCGGTTAAGCATCGGACTCTTCATTTCGGCTCAGGTCATGATCTCATGGTTTGTGAGATTGAGCCCTGCTTTGGGCCCTGTGCTGAGTGTGGAGCCTGCTTGGGATTCTCTCTCCCTCTCTCTCTATCTCTCCCCAACTCACTCTCTTTCTCTCGCTCTCAAAATAAATGTAAAAACATTTAAAAAAATCTTTTTTTTTTTTAAGGAGGACAATGGTAGCCAAGAGTGCTACATAAGATCGCCACTTCCTGGGGTCTCCCAGAATGAGCAGAGAGGAGTATGAGATGGCCAGAATTACTGCAACAGCAGGTAGGAGAAGAGCCCAAGAAATACTGTTTTGATACGGGATTACTGAGACCCAAGCTGATTTGGCCCAGAGAAATTCTAGTTAAAGGCTATTTTTAGAAAGGGTTGAA
The DNA here is from genome assembly GCF_018350215.1 of Panthera leo. Taxonomy (NCBI): domain Eukaryota; kingdom Metazoa; phylum Chordata; class Mammalia; order Carnivora; family Felidae; genus Panthera; species Panthera leo. The sequence continues at coordinate 54,524,882 of NC_056686.1, read as the reverse complement.
CTATTAATGGCTTAGAGAATGTTTATCTAAATCTACTTGTATTAGCTTCCATAAACACTAAAGTAAATTTCCTTATAATGCAAAAGAAGACTTTATGAACTCATTGTTGGGAACGATTAAGTGTATATGGGAGAAGGAAGATGTATTTCCAGTCATTGGTCAATCATCTGTGAACACTTATTAAGAACTGATTACCAACTTCCTCTGTGCTTGGGGTAGAATTACTTACAGAGAAAAAGGCCGTTGTCACAGAAACTGCAGGCAGCTACAATCCCCTTTGAACACAAATGAAGAGTGAAAGCCCTGTGACCAAACTGTTGTCCCTAGACAAGAAGCCTAGAGGCTTCAAGACTATTCTAATACTAGGATTTGGTTTTGTGCATGACTCTCCCACTCTAGTTCTGAAATGTGCTGTGAATCAGGGCCCTTCTGATAAAGGAGAAGATAATGGCTCAGGCAGGTGACACACCCTTCAAGGTCTACTGCCTTTTTGGAGCATACAAATCTGCTCTTGTCTTACATTTGCCTTGGCCTGATGTCTATAATAGAGAGAGCAAAGGCATAAGGGGAGAGGACATCTGATACATCAGAGGCACCAGGGTGAGTTGATTGCATAATACTTCTCTGTTTGGTTTGCACTCATAATATAAACAGGTCCAGAATCTTAAAGATGGGTGGCAGAGACTAAGGACAACAGGCTTGCCTTTCCCTTAAAGTACCTGCCCTCTCAAATTCCAGGGCCACTATTTACTGATTCTTTGACATTAGACAAATCCCTCAAGACTTCAGAGCCTCAGACGCCTCCTGTGTTAAATGGGGATATCAGTTATTAGATCACACAGTTATTTGAAGAACAAATGAGAAACTACATGTGAAAAGTTTTTGTTTTTGTTTTTGTTTTTCTTTCAAATATTAGGAATTCATTGTACCTTTATGTAGTTTCATGGCAAGAGGTTAGTGTCCAATTCAGGGCTATACTGCATTTATTGAGCTCCGTGGGCTCAGATTCTGGCATAGCGCCTGGTTTACTGTAGGGTTTAGTAAATGTTTGTTGTTGAAGAAATGAGACAAGGTTGCAATTGCTTTGCCTGGAATCTCTTTGATATTTGATTCTAAGAATTGGAAAGGAAGTCTTGAGGTCACCTGGTCTATGCCTCTGTCTCTGGTCAAACAAGAGAGGCAGTTTGGTATAGAATGAAAGCTGCTCCAAGGACATGAGTGTCCGTGCACCATACAGATGTTTAATGGGGTTTGTGGTAGAAGCTCCAATAGGATACAAATTTGGCCCACCTATAGGTAAAGCAGGCTTTAAAATTTTTTTTTAATGTTTATTTAGTTTTGAGAGAGAGAGACAGAGCATGAGTGGGGGAGGGCAGGGAGCGAGGGAGACAGAATCCGAAGCAAGTTCCAGGCTCTGAGCGGTCAGCCCACGAACCACGAGATCATGACCTCAATGAAACTGGACACTTAACCGACTGAGCCACCCAGGCACCCCCAAAGCAGGCTTTTTAAAATTGCGCAAACACCGTAATGTCCATCTTGATGGAGTTTGAAGTCGGGTTTGTGAGCAAACGGTTAAGAAATAATTCTTGGCTGTGGTGCAAAAAAGGTGATTTTATGAAAGCACGGGGACAGGACCCCGGGGGCAGAAAGAGCTACACTGGGGTTGTGTGGAGCAACTGATTATATACTTTTAAGTTTGTGGAGGTATAGATGGTGTAGGTCTCCAAGGAATTTCTGGATGCTGAAAGCAGGGTCTCATAGGACCCTGAAGATTTAGCTATTGTCAAGATAAGGTTGCTTTTAGTTTTTAAGGAAGTGTAAACATTAAGGCATTAAGGCAGCCATAAACGTCTTGGGGAGTGTTATACACTGCAGGTCCCCGACATCTGTCATTGGGCTACAGGCTGTAAGGGAATTGAATTTAAATTACATTTTTCTTGCCTTTGTTTCCCTCACCGCATGTCCTCTAAAATAATTCCACTATCCTTATCTTACTGTTGGTTTATGGGACAATGTCTCTAGAAGACTTCTACTGAAAATACAAATATACTTTCAAAGAATGGTAGCTTACAAAATTATGCATAAATTCTTAAACAGCAGACAGCAGAGACTTTCAGGACAGGAGTCTTTCGGGTGGGAGGGAGTGGGATTGAGGGTGGAGTAGATTTGGGGTTATTTCTCTTGGAGCATGAATCAGCTGGCATGCTTTGGTGAGTCCCACACAAACTGAGGGCAGTGGAAAAGCACTGGGGAGAGGAGGACTCAGAAAGTGAAGGGTGGGGAAAGGGCAAAACAGATAAAGGGAATTAAGAGATCCAAGTTTCCAGTTATAAAATGAATAAAGTCATGGAGACGAAAAGTACAGCATAAAGAATAAGGTCAATGATATTGTAATAACATTGTATGGTGACAGATGGTGACTATACTTATCATAGTGAGCACTGAATAATGCATAGAATTGTCAAAACTAAACGTTGTAAACCGAAAACTAATATAATATTGTATGTTAACTGTACTTCAATTTAAAAAAAAAGATCAAAAGGAGGTGTAGGATGGGCACCTGTAAGGCACGTGTGGCAAATACCTCCATTCTGACTGATTTTTAAGGTAATTAAAAATTTCAAAGCACGGTTACCCTAAATTTCTTATGTAGCTCTCATGACAACTGAAGTGGTCAGAGAGCATCATCACCATCATTTCACAGTTTCAGATGAGGACAGTGAGGCCCAGGGAGGTCAGCTGGTCCCTTTAACATCACTCAGATACTACGTACAAAGAGCGGTGCTAGAGTTTATTTCCTTTCACTCCTGATTGGGTATTCTTTTTATTAAATTCTGCTGCCTCTGAAATGAAGATAAGACTAGCAGTCCTCTCGCATGACGGTGTCACTGTGTAGTAACAGAATTGTTACTAAATAACGCTGTGGCATCGTGCTAAATAACAGAAATATTTTGTCCTTTATTATTGCTGGTACCTTACAGATGTGGGACCGGGGAGGTGGTGGTGCAGGGCGCAAGTAATGTGCCGGCCCTCCTGCAGCCTCATGGGAGATGGAACATGGACTCCATCAGTCTGGGTGCGCTCAGAACTCTTACACTAAAGACTCTCTGGGTTGGAAGGGTCTTAAAGGTAGTTTGGCATAACCATCCATTTAATCCTTCTCCACTGTCCCCCTAAATGGTTCTCTATGGGTTTGCCTTACAGAAAAATCAGTCTCCATATCTCTACGGGCAGTCTCCTCCATATTAGGGCAGTTCTCATGGTTGTAGTACCAAAGGGAGAGATTTTATTCTTTCAGCAGCAGAAGATATAAGAACATTTCATAGGAAAACACTTTGCTAGCCTCAACTGAGGCCACTCTAAGCCTCTCAAGTTGTGGGAGTTGGCTGGTGCCACTTTAGTGAAAAGGACCGGGGGATTGCATAAGAGAGGATGAGTTGTTACTCTCTGCTTGGAGAATGAGAGTGATAATAGGGGGGAAAGGAGGGAGGAAAATTGAGTAAAATGGTGGCATGCTGTGTGCTTCTTTGAGTATCTCCTCCTTATCCCCCCCCCCCCACACACACACACACAAATTCTGCAAAGTCGATAAAACCCTAAAATATGTGTTTGGATTTTTATGGAAATCTTTAAAAAAGGTTGCCCTGGGGATACTCCCAAAGCAATAGAGACAGTTCTCCTATTCAGGGGAGCTGCCCATATGACCCCAATGCCCAGAGAACTGGTAAATGACTCTGGGAGTAAGGCTCTCCTAGATGACCAATGGGAGGTTGTGCAAGCTCTCGTTAGCTCTCAAAATCCAGGAAGGCCTCAGCTGATGCTGGTGTCACAGTTAGAAGGAGACTTTCTCCAAATCCTTGCACCCATGATTTCCCTTTCAGCTGGATTGTTCCAAGTAGAGAAGAGGCAAACTAGTTCAGTTGACTCCTGACATACAAAGGAGATACTTGTTGAGACTTTCTCAAGTCCTCACTTTCACAAATATTACCACAGCTCATGATCTCCTATACAATGATCTGTAAAATGAGCATAATAATATCTCAACAGGGCTCTTTATGAGGATTATGTGAAATCATGTATTAAATGGAGATAAAACTCCATAGAGAATCTGATGTCTTGCTTTTCACAGTGTTATCCAAATTTGTGACCAGTGAAATTTAAATATGGTGGCATAACATGGTCTTTGGAGGGTAGCTTCAAAATAACTGAACCGTCACGTATAAACATCTCCAGTGCCAAGATTCATGTATGTCAAGCAACGTATTCAAAGTATCTTCCATATTCCCTGGGTTTTAAACCCTCAGGTCTTGGCATGTCAGCCATCAGTTTCACACTTAAAAAGATGAATGATCCAGGGGCATCTGCGTGGCTCAGTTGGTTCAGCATCCAACTTCAGCTCAGGTTATGATCTCACGGTTCATGAGTTCCAGCCCCACATTGGGCTATGTGCTGACAGTGTGGAGACTGGAGCCTGCTTCAGATTCTGTGTCTACCTCTCTCTCTGCCCCTCCCCAGTCGTGTTCTGTCTCTGTCTCTTTCTCTGTCTCTGTCTCTCTCTCAAATAAATAAACATTAAAAAAATTTAAAAACAACAGGATGAGTGATTCAGAATAATGGTGCCACTTTTTTTTTCTGCCAGCTTTTTCTTCCAGCTGATAATGACCTCATCTCTGAAGTCTAATTCCCCCTTCCTACTAATTACTATTCAGGAGCAGGTGGTAACCACAATTACATCCCCACACCTTGCGTCTGATGTCATCTGCAGAGCTAAAATGGAATGTCTAACGGTAGCTGCAGTCATGTTGAGGAGCAAGGGAAGGGCTGGGATAAGAGATCAGAGCTTGGCTGGATGCCAGGTGTGTGAGCAAAGATCATCTTGTTTTTGTCTTCTGGGAGATTTGTGAGAAGTAAGAACTTCTTTGATTAGAGAACATGAATTTTAACAGTAGAGAGAATGAGTGAGATTGGGATCACAAATAATTTGGGGACTGACAGGATGGTCACAATCACATTGTAAGCATCCATGGGTGAGCCAGAACTTTGTGTCTGCACGTTTATACCATCTACGTGAGCCCCTGACCTCCCAGCAAGGGATGATTGACTTTCCTTGGAAAGTGACCAGCTTGGGACCCCCAGCCTGTGAAGATAAGACAGGGGAAGTGGTGACAAGAGGGGAGAGGCTGACAAATTGCATTCCCAGGATGATCAGAGAGGATTACGGCTCAGGAATGTTATTTCTTGCAGGAAAGACGTGGCATTATCTCAGAACCATCTGGTGGCAGCGGGAACAAGAAGGGGGAAGGAGGCTATGAGCAGTCGTCACGTAGCCATGTCTTACTGTTTGCAGACGCCCACGATCAAGCTACTTCCTGACAGAAGTGGGTCAACTAACAGCCTTGGCTCAGGAAAGAATAGAGCTTCAAGGAATAAGAGAGTGGCCCTGCAGAGGCTGTGGGATTCCTCCAGCAGAACAACTTAGAGACACTACCCAAAGCTTCCTGTAGTGTGGGCAAAGTCTCCAGGCCCAGGGAGAGAGGGCAGGGTGCCCTTGGTCTTCCAGGGTGAGACTGATCTGAACTCAGGTGGGCTGATCCTCTAGGAACCTCAGTGTAAAGTGACATTTGTGGTCACCCAGGTGACCCAGGTTGTGGTCAACCAGGTTTCAGTCCGGCCTGCATATGCCTTTTGTTTGCCCCACATTCGTGATTACAAAGTGGTTGGATTAGTTCCCAACTCTAAAGTAACAAGGTATTTCATATAAAATGCAGGTTTCTGGCTGCTCTTGGAGAATGAGAAATCGGGCAGCCCAGGCCCCAACTTTTCACATAGCAACATTTGGCTGGAGTTGAGTAGCCGCTGGCCACAGAAGCCAGGGAGTAACTCTCCACTCCCGCATGTTCCCCACCCATTCACTTCATTCCAAACCCCTGTAGGCATTTGTATTTGTGACTCCTGCTCTAAAATGCAACATCCGTGAAGGCAAGGGATGGGAGCATTCGTCCCTAATAGAGCTTTGTCCCCAGCACGCCTCTGCACAGTGCTAGGCAATGCACAGGTATTTGATGTGTATTTATGTAATAACACATAGTGAATTAAGACATCCCTGTTAAAATAAAGCAGATCTGCATTTAAATCCAGGCTATGTGGTCTTGGGTGAGAAGCTGAACTTTCTAAGCCTCTGTTTTCCTCATTTATAAATTAGGGACATAAATACCGACCTCCTTGGCCAGTCCAAGAAAAAATGTGAAATGCTTAGCGTGAGGCTATCACATGGTCAGCACCATGTGATAAATATTTGCTAAATGGTTGAAACAATGTTTAGTCACATGACTTGACCCATGGGCCTCTTTCGTTGGATAACGTAGAAATTCGTTTCATTAAGAATGTATGGGAATTGCAACGGGCAAGAATCTCAAATGATGACCAAAATAGCAGTTCCTGTGAGGGTGAGGGATTGCTGGGCAGGAAAGATAACTCGTTCCTCAATTTCATTGTTGATGATTACAGCAGCAACATGATTTGCAGCAATAGGGGGGAAGCTGCTGGGTGAATTATAGGGGTGGGGTGGTGGTTGCGAACACAGGCTTCAAATACCGACAGGTCTGTCATACGTGCCAGGAGCTTTGCTAGGCAACTATATACATGCAAGACCTTGGTTTCCTCCATTAGAAAACGAAGGCAATAATACCCATTATATAGGGTTTCACCTGATTAGTTCACGTAAGAATCCATGTAACATGCTAAACACATTGGCTGGCACATGGGAGATGCTCAGCAAATGATTTATTTATTGGTACGAAAGAGAGACACTGTGACATTTACAGTCCTGAGCGCTGTATTTATTCCATCACCTTGCTGTGTCATCTACCTCCCTTCCCTTGGACTCTGTTTCCTGTAGTGTGAGAGAGCTTGTGTGGTGGATGCTGTGGAGTGCCACCCAAACCCCCCTCCAGAACAAAGGCACTCAGTAACCCCAGTGGCTGGGAGTATTGGCCACAGACAGCTCATGGCTGACTTCCTTTTGGAGAATTACTCTCAGCCAAAGGTAACTGCCTTATCCAAGGTTACACACTCTTTCCCGGGGGCGGGCAGGGTTGCTCAAAGGTACAAAATACAGAGAGGCTAATTTAGGACATCTCTGAAAGGCCTTCCAGCTTCAGAGTGCCCACGTGGGATCAGCTAAAGCCTCTGTTCCACTATGAATCCACCTCTCCCTCTGTCCAGTCCTGTTTCCCTCATTCCCTTAAAGAGGCTGTTCCCAGAACACTCTCCAAGAAACATTTGGGTACAAATCTGCCTCACAGAGCCTGTTTCCAGGTAACCTGACCAATGGCCGTTTGAGTGATTTCACTTAGTTTCTCTTAGCTCAACATTTTTTGGCTTGCTCTGTCTGAATTAGGTTACAAGAGACTGGGATATGTTGCAGAAGAAGATCAAGGTTATAGCTGCCTATGAAACCCTCAACATAGAGTCTAGAGAATTCCTTATGAGGTTCTTAAGAATAATGTGGGAGTTAGGCAAATATTTCCCGGAAGGGCATGAGGTTTCAAGTAAGTGGCTGACCTCATCTTGTGCAGCCCATGTGGGGTTTTGGAACTGAAGGCACACCTAGTGCATCTCTGTCAGAGAGATCAGATAGACCTCTCAAGGGTCCACAGAGAAACATGAAAGGAAATTCCTGCTTCAAGCCTAGAGGGTTGATCATGGTTTCTTCCACAGAATGCCACGTGTAGGTTCTTCTAGGACTGCACCGTCTTGCTGGCAGGAGGTACAGATTTTGGTGGATGCCGCCTCCCTTCCAGAGAGAGGAGGTTGTGAAAATCAGCTGGGATGGGAGAGCCAGGACAGTCCAGCAGGACTACGCGTCTCTGTCAGTTGTCTCCCTAACGGCAGGCATTTCTATGCCAGGAGTGGTGAAGGGAGCCTGTTATTTTGTCTGCAGAAGAGCAGGCACCTTGGCCAATGCAGGATGACCCCAGCTGTCCTTTCAGTACCCAAAACAGGAGAGTGTGCTCAGCCCCTCCAAGAAAAGTGTATGCAAAAGGAGCCCCAGCTGCACCTGGTGTTTGCACATAGTGTCCCTAGAGACCCAGTGCTCAGCGTCACATGAGTCCTCTGTGTGCTTCGGAAGCAAAGGTGCGGAGCCAGGATGCTAAATTTGTCCTTCGCAAAGTCTCCCACAAGAAGGAAAACTCCCTGAGTCAAGTCCTGGGAGGCCAGGGGATGGGGATGGTTTTAGGGTCAGAGCAAATGGGTGGAGGAGAAGGAGGCCATTCCTGTAAGGCCGGATACAGAATATTTGCCAGAGACTCCTGGGGTGTCGAAAGGAGTTAAGGACATGTCATTGCATCAGAAAACGGACTCTACCTTGGGCATGCTCTGTAACTCCTTGGAACGTTTATTTCCCCTTCTGTAAAACAGGGAAGATAGTAAGAGTTTTGGCTTCACGGGTTGCTGTGTAGTCTCAGCAAGGTCACATATCTAGAGGACTTAGCTCGGGCCCTGACCCTCAGCATGCACTCACTCCCTAAGCAACTGCAGTCTTTAAGCCCTATTCTCCAAGGTGGCTAGAGCTCAGAGGGGGCAGGTAGAGGAGTCTGGGCTCTGAGTACTTACATCAAGTGTCCACCAGGAGTCAGCTAAGGAGACCCTGTAACTCAGACGTGGGATTGCTTTGGCATCCTGACTGGGTCATCCTCTTGCATTTAAAATCTGAATTACTATCATCAATAGAAATGTGTTATCTTTCCCTTTCAATATTCCAATTTCTACTGGCTCCTCTTGATTCCTGTGGGCATCTAGTTTAAGTGGGCAGAAGGAACCAGAAGCATTGCTTTTCTCCATTGTTGATACTATTATGACAACTAACTTGATTTGTTGAGTGCCTACTACGTATCATCTCATTTTTTGTGTCTTTTTTTAAAAAAATGTTTTTAGCATTTATCTTTGAGAGAGAGAGAGAGAGACAGAGTGTGAGTGGAGGAGGGGAAGGGAGAGAGGGAGACACACAGTCCAAAGCAGATTCCAGGCTCTGAGCTGTCAACACAGAGCTCAACGTGGGGCTCGAACCCACACATTGTGAGATCATGACCTGAGCCCAAGTCGGATGCTTAACTGACTGAGCCACCCAGGTGCCCCTGCGTGTCTTTTTTAAAAAGTGAGCTCTATGCCCGATGTGGGGCTTGACTCATGACCCTGAGATCAAGAGTCATGCTCTACTGACCAAGCCAGCCAGATGCTCCTCATCTCACTTTTTAATTACAATCTCGATATATACCTAAAATGCCGTAACGTATACTTCTTATCATAATTCACTCATTTTATGGGTAAGAAGTGAAGGGGGAAAAGAGAAACAACACCACAAACTCTTAGGTCATTACTGTGTGAGGTGGTGTTTCATCTCATTTGATCCCCAGGCTCACTAGTGAGTGAGGCAACTTCCTCACACGGATTGAAATTCCCATGGAAAGGGGATGCTGGAACAGAAGAAAAATGGGGTACAAACAATGTGGGAGCAAATAAAACTTGTTCATGAGTACACGTGGGACCCTATCTGGGGATTCCCAATCACTGGAGTGCACTCTCCAGGACCTAGAGGTACTTTATTGACAAGTGGAGGCAAGAGCTAGTCATGACATATATTAGAGAGTCCTTCTGAATTGTCTTCTTGTCAAAGGTTTTGTGTTTTGTTATAAAACACCTTCAATGTCCTTCTCCATATCTCTGGGCCAGGATTTTCCTATGCCAATCCAAACAAACTTCCATTCCTATCACTTAACGATCTCCTTGACGTGGGAGCTCACCTCTTTAATTAAATCTTTCAGTCCACGTACAGGGCTGTGAAAGGAAATCTGATCCTTAGTGTGATCTCAGGGATGACAGCAGGTAATCCGGCATTGCCTGTGAGAATCCAGAAGGACCTCTTTGTGAACATTTCTCAGTTGCATCCTTGGGGCTTTCCAGAGCCAGAACTCCCTACTAATGCGTTCCATTTCTGTGGGATAAGCCAGGACCTTCTCAGATTTCTCTTGCTCTGGAGAGGGCCCTACATACAGGAATTACCTGCCTGCCTGTCATTTCCTTTTTTCCTTTCTCCCTCCCTCTCCTCCCCTTCCTCTTCCTCCCCCTCCCCTTCTCCTTCTCCTTCTTATTCCCCTCCTTCTCCCCCTCCCCCCTCCTCCTCCTCTCCTCCTCCTCCTTCTCCTCTTCCTTCTTCTCCTTCTCCTTCTCCTTCTTCTAACAAACTTATCTCCAAGTCCTGCCTTTACCACTTTCCAAGTGCCCTTGGGCAAACTAACCTCTCTTAACCTCAGTTTCTAAAATGCGTGGAGTGATTTCTAGCACCACTTTAAATTTAACACTAATGCCTAGGGTAGTAACTAAGAGCTTGAGCACTGGAGTTAGTAAGACTGGGTTTGAATCTCCTTTGCCACTTACTTCATGGCCTTGAGCTAGAAAGGTGCACTTTCCTTGGGGCTCAGTTTTTCCAACATGGAGATAGTATTGAACTCATAGGGGAAGAGGACTGCATGTGCTAACTGCACTAAGCACACATACCTTGTGCTGATTCTGCTCTAAGCTCTTCATGTCTGTGAACTCACTGAACTCACATAATATCTCCGTAACAAGACTTTTTTTTTGGTCTGCTCATTTTTCTGACTTACTGAAGGTTTTGATTTGCTTATTTTAAACTTAATTCTGTCACTTCCTATTTTTGATTTATCAACAACTGCAATGCAGGCAGTTTCTCTATGTTCATTCAATATATGCCTCAAAAATATATTGTAAAGGCTATGATCAAAAACAGAACAGTAAGAAAATAGTGCTAAATCTTTGTACATTAGAACATGAGGAGGCCTCTGAAATATACAAATGACTGATGTCCACACCAGACAAATGAAATCTGAATCTCTGAGGGTAGGGCCAGATACTCATGTGTTTTAAAAGTTCCCCTGTTTATTCTAACAGTTGGCCAACACTGAGAACCACAGCCCTACGTCATGAGTTTAAGGATACTTGTATAGACTGATAAGCCCTGAATGACTGTGGGTAAGGAGGTTATCAACCACGACTCTGTCTTATCATTGTACCCACCCTTCTGCAATTAACCTAGACGTCAAATTTCCCTCTGAATTTGGAAAATATTTTTAGCATGTTCCTGATCAGGCTGCTCCAGTAACCCTATCAGACAAGTGCTGGTTGCCATTGAGAACTATTTTCATGCCTAAATGTTTAGAAAAAAGTGCTCTGGGGCTTTCCCCAAATTAACAGCATGGGTTTATCTTTTCTGAAATTCAGCTTTTTGAAAATGAGGAAGTTTTGCCTGCTGTCAGTTTCCTCGAACTTTACTCCATCCTTGTCAGAGATTATTTTTAAAAAAGCAGCTCCCTCGTCATACCTGTGAGCTTTCTCAACCCTGTGGGTTATAGTTAATAATGTATTTGGAGACTCGAGGTTCATTAAAAAATCTTTATGCTCCTTTTCTAGTCCTCATCTATTTTAGGTTCTATTCATGTGTCAGAAGTTATTCATCCCATAGATGCTTGTTGAATATCAATTCTGTGCCTGGCACTGTGCCAGAAGCACTACCACATGTACGAACCCCGAGAGGTTCGTGAAGCTCGCACCCGAGAGGTACTAGAAGCTCGCTCAGACCCTCTCTTCATGTTCAACATCCCAACCCTCTGACACTCTCAGTGTATTTGAGTCACCCCATGAGTTCCATCCTGCCTTTTTGCAGGCCTCCTGGGGGGACAGTCTCAAAATTCACTGCAGTGTCTAATGTCTGGTCCATCTTGGTGCCTCAGCTTATGTCCTCTTACACTACTGAGGTGAACGGGCTGGGAGCCCATGTATCAAACCTGGTGAATGAATGCTGAACACAAACCAGTCTGCTTGGCCATTTCCATAAACGTCTACTGCACAGTTTTCATTCTGGAAGCCATTGTGTCTTCTCCAGAACCTTGTTCTGTGCCCTGGAAGCATGATTCAACATAGCCTGCATCTGAGCCACCACGTAGGGCCCACGTGGGGGCCTCCCTGGGCTAAGTTTTAACATATACAAAAAACAGGTCACAAATCTGTTGTGAAAAGGTGAAGGAAATTGGCCTATTTTTTCCTTTGTATTCACTCTAAGGTCATTGCAGTTTTTATTATTCCACGATTATACTTCCAAATTTCCTTTACATACAAAGACAGTTTATTATCATGGAGTCCATACTGTGCTGGATTCTTTACCATTTTAATTTCTAGAATGCTCACAAACCTCTTGAAGGGAGATACTGTTAGGCCTGTTGTACAACCTAGGAAGCTGAGATTCTGAGTTATTAAATAAACTGCCTAAGTTCCAACAGAAAGCAAGTTGTGATCCAAACCCGGGTGAATCTGGTGCCTGAGCCAGTGTGTTTCATGCGGTCTCAGTGAGAACAGCCAGCTCCAGCCCATCCCAGGCCTACATCACTAATGGATAATGGTACTTATTCCCACTGGATCTAGATACACCCACAAAGTCCTCAGCACATTATTCCCATGGCCACTAATTACCCTTCAGAATTGGCAGGCAAGTTGCAGACTATTTGTCATCCCCTCATGATATGATGGATACAGTTGTATTAAGCCATATCTTAATTTTTACAGCATTTATCAAAAATCTTACTTTTTCAACTAAATCCCTTTCCGTTCTCTTAGAACAAAGACAGATTCTCTATACTCACCAGTGTTCTATATACTCTGGTTCCTTCCTATTTTAAAACTTCAATTTGGATCTCATTCTCCCCTCTTTTTCTGTCCCCTAGACACAGTGGGAACCTTTTTGTTCCTTAGATAGTTGATGCTCTCTTCTCCCTGAGGGCCTTTGCACATGATGTTTCTTCTCTCTGTAATATTTATCCTCTCCTTCCTTACCTGGGTAACTTCTCTTCTTCCTTTATACCTTTGCATGTTGTGTCTTGAGCTCCAGTTAGATCACATCAGACGCCCATCATTACCTTTTGACATTATAGAACTTTCTTTCATGGAACTTATCATGGTTTGTGAATGTGCATTCTTGTGTCAACACTGAATCAATTCTATCAGTTCTCCCTTTATCTTCATAGCCCAAGTGACTGGCACAAAGTGGACAGACAAAAACCAACCAAATAAATACAGACCAATGTCTTGAAATTTCAAACCAGTACAGAAGTCCCCTGAATTGCCAGTTTCCTTTGTGCTTTGTGTATTTAAAATAAGCAATCCTAATAAATGTGCAGAGGACCTATCAGGAAATACTGCATTTGTAAAATGAGGCAACACCAGTCTGGTGGCAACTCCCGTTCCCTGACTGGCCCCAGGTCTCATGCATGCACCCACATGCTCCTCACTGGGTTGCTCTGTCTCCACCCTGAGGCAGTGGGCAGAGTGATCAAGGAGAAAGAGGAAGTGTTGGACTCAGGCCGGGATTGAGTCCCAGCTCCAATAGTCTGTAGCTGTGCAACATCTGTCATGTGGCTTAACTTCTCTGTTCCTCAATGTTCACATCTGTAAAATCCCTCGCTCACAGGATTGCTGTGTAGTTATAAATGGATAAATGAATCGGAAGCACCTACCTAGCAAGGAGACTGGCTTGTTGTAGAGGAATTCTTCTTTCCCCCAGGGTACAGTACATACCTGGTAAAAAACAACAGTGTTAAATTCTTCAATTCAATTCAATTCAATTATGTGATTTCTTCAATTAAATTATGTGATTAGTGTAGCTGACATTATGTCATGACACATGGTTCTAAACATCCTGCCCCCTGACTTAACCCATTTAAACTCACAAGAGCCCTTAAAAGCAAGTACTGGTGTTATTAACCTCATTTTTTATATGAGGAAACTGAGGTTCCAAGAGATCAAGTAACTTTCCAAAGTCACACAGCTAATCATTATAAGGCCGGGATTTAAACCCAAACAGTTGGTTCAGGATACCAACTCTTGGCTGGAGAATTAATGAGAAATCATAGGCAGTGGAAAGATCTTTGCCTTTGGAAAGAAAAAATCGCCCAGTTTCACTATTTGCTGGACAAGTCAGTTCTTTCTTTTCTGAAATGGGGATAACTCCCCCTGCCTCCAGGGTGAGAGCCAAAACAGATAACAAATGCAAAACCCCTGTACATTCTGAGCATAAGACAAATGTTGGCTCTTTCCTCTCATGAAAGTCAGGCTGGGCAATTTCTTTCTTTTATAAAAGTGAAACCTTTGAGTTATCTTGCCAATAACCTGGGCACAGTCAAGAGAACTTTGGCACTGGAGTTCTAGAGTTTCTTGGATAAAACTTGTTGACAATGAACCCACACAAAGCTGGAAACTCCCAGAGGGATAACTGCACAGGTTCTGACCAGGCACAGATTTCCCCTGAATTCTACAGCGTTTCAACACAGCTGAGGCTCTTCAAGAGCAAAGCTCAAGGTTCTGGAAAAGCAGAGCCCAGCATGGGGGAGGAGAACTCTTCCTTTGAATGGGAAGGAGTCTTGGTGATTGAGTTAGCAAATTGGGCTCCAGCCACGCTACCCCTGCCCTTCCAAAGAATCATCATGAATGTCTCTCTAGGAACCTCCTCCATACAGCATCAGCCAGAATGGTGGTTTTCAAAAGAAAAAAAAATTTCTGACATTGGTCCTTTGATTGTCAGAGATGCCTTGCTCTGTGAAGGCGAAGGATCTGCCCCAGGTGGCCTCAGGACAGACGCTGAGCACTCTGAGCCCTACTGAAGGGGTTTGAGTCTGCAGAGTGCCTCAGTTTCATCCATGAAAGAAAGAAAATAATGGCTTGATCTCCCGTGTAATGTTGCAGTGGAATAATAAATGTTCAGAGCTTAGGATGGGGCCCAGTCCTTTGTAAGCACTTAGTAAATGTGAGTTGTAGTTGTGATATTACAGCAGTTAAAGCATTTCTCCTAGATCATTCAGCAAAATAAGTAAATAAACTGGAATTGGAACTAAAACCTCAGAGAATCAATCGCAAGCCCAGCCCTTTCTATCATATCTGGCTTGTCTGAGCCTCAGTTTCCTACTTTGTATAGTAAAAAGGTTGAGGGGCGCCTGGGTGGCTCAGTCGGTTAAGCACCTGACTTCGGCTCAGGTCATATCTCACAGTTCTGGAGTTCAAGCCCTGCCTCAGGCTCTGTGCTGACAGTTCGGAGCCTGGAGACTCCTTCAGATTCTGTGTCTCCTTGTTCTGCCCCTCCCCTTCTCATGCTGTCTCTCTCTCTCTCTCTTTCTCGCAGAAATAAATAAACATCAAAACAATTTTAATAATAATAAAAAAAGGTTGAGCCATTTCAGAGTGTTGTAGGATTGTAGTCTGAAAAAGACTCCCCCAACTCCACCCCGCCACCCACTCCACTCCATGTGATCTGACCTCATTAAAATTGTCCCCAGCCCTTCATCCCCTTGGGCTCTTTGTACCCTGACAAGCTTCCTCCAGCCCCAGAAAATCCCCATGGGATAGACACACACACACACACACACACACACACACACATGCGCGCGCTTTTTTAAAAATCAGTGTTTTCCCCTGAGTTCCCATGTTTTGCCGGGCAGTGGGCAGTAGACTCTGGGAGAGATGTCTGTCTAAAGGGTGCCCATGACCCGCAGCAGCCCTGATTCCAGGGATGGCACATCTGGCTGTGTGTGTCCTGGCCTGGGTCAGCACGGCCAGTCAAATGAGGGACGTGTTCCAGGTCTGCGTGACTGAGGGGAGAAGAGCCCCGTTTCCCTGGCAGCAGGTGTGCAGGGGCGGGCCCCACGAGGCTTGCGCAGATTTGGGTTGGGGAAGACAGCACAGGCTGGTGGGACAGACAGGAATTCTGGAGGTAAACAGAATTCTTTTTCTGCCTCAAGTCAGTTTAGCATCTTACACAAGCGACATAACTTCTCTGAGTTACAGCTTATCTACCGGTGAGAGATCTTAATGCCCTCCTGGGGGCCCTGAGGAAGACTAAGAGGGTGATTAGAGTAAAGCATGAAGCAGAGACTCAATAAGTAGCTGTTTACTTACCCTTTTCTTCACTCTTTTAATATAAATGCAAATAATGGATTTGGGTTCCAGGTAGATGAAAAGAGGAAGAAAAGTTAACAGTGATACTTCAAGTGGTATTTATGCTGTATGCAATATATCAGTTTTCCTTCTTATAATCCTGTGAGGTAGGGACTGCTATTATCCCCATTTTACAGGTGAGAACAGAGTCTTGGCAAGGCTAAGGACCTTGCCCATCACCACTAGGAAGTGGTGGAGTGGGATGTGGATGAGTGGGCTCATCTCCTAAGCTCAGCTACCGCCACCCACGAACTGAGCTGGTGGTTCTCGGTCCAGCAGCTGGGGACCAGGCCTCCTTTCATCATTTCTGGGAGCTTTTTGGTCACAACCGAAGTCTCATCTCAGCAACGTTCTGCCACTTCCTTTCTGGGGTTAGCTTCAGTTCAGCCTCAGCCTCACCCTTTCTTCTGAAACCGTAGATCTCCTGTCAGCAGTCCACTCTCAGTCACATGAGAGGAAATGTGCAGTGAGGGCAGGAAGTGTGGTCCCGGTGATCCAGATCCTCCTACTGAGGTCTGGGCCTGGGCTTGGGGACATCTGAGGAATCTGGCTATCGTTCCATTGAGGGCACGCTTCCAATTCTCTGCTGGGCCGGTTTGCCCCCATCTTGTCAGTCATTGCTCATCCTCTGTCAGGGTCTGGGCCTTGCTTTGCTCATTTCCTACTCCTTCTTTTCCATGGCCCACCCTGCTCTTGACTTCCCACAACCCTCCTCCACACAGCCTTCAAGGCTTTTTGCAGTCCAGCCACATTGGATGCCATCGTTTCCGGCCCCCAGGCATCCCATGCTGCTGAACTTCTCATCATGCACAGCAAAGCTTTAGGCCTTCCTCCATGCACTTCTCTGTTTGTTAAGCCTTCCCATTTCTGCCCTCTGTAGGCAAACTCCACATCCATCAAGACGACAGCCACCACACGGTATGACTCTGCCACGCACATTGTAGTTTACGGAAATGACACCACCACCTCTGCTCACAACATAAACTTTTGTATGAAAGGCACCTATATTAGGGCAGGAGTGGAGGGCTGTAGTATATTTGGATGTGAGATGGGTAGAATTCCCAGGTTCCCTTAGTCCCTTCAATCCTTAAATATGTATGGAGCCTTCCAGGTTCTGGGCAGAGGAATTCAGAATCTGCTCAAGGACCTGGGCAGCTGAGGGTTGCTGACTTGGGCAGCATATCCTCCATTCTCTGGTCTTAAGCAGAAATGGCCAGAGCTTAAGACGAGTGAGAGAGTTGCCACTGGCTCTCCATGTCCCCAAGAGTACCGCGGGCTGGGAGCTCCTTTTGCATGACAGCAGAGGGATCCTCTGAAATAGTCCGGGGTTGGAGACACATCTATTGTGTGTCTAATTTACTACTTACAAATTAACACTTGGCCTTTCTAATCAGCTAGCTTTCCGGGTCCTTGGTTTCTTTTCTGAAACACAAAGGAATTGGCTCAGTTTCTTGCTAGTGCTCTTTAAAATGTTGACATCCTATGAGCTGGGGATCACATCTCTTAAGCATATTCTTTTTTTTTTCTTTTTACTGATTAAAAAATCATGGATTCTAATGGTGGAATACATGGGAAAGTGTAATACAGAAGCCAGTCAAAAGTGTTTATGCCTCAGAAAAACCTCATATTAATGTTTTGGTGTTATTCTTTTTTTTTTTTTTTTTATAGTGTGCGTTTATGTGTTTGTTTGTTTTTAGATATTTATTACATAGTTTTCAATAAATATAAATATACAAAATATAGTAGTTTACATAATTAAATATTATTCAAATCATTATTTTAATGGCATCATAAAATCCCATCATTTGTTTTTATGTTATTGGACGTTGAGACTGTTTTAAGCTTTTTTGCCAATCTAAATAGTATTATAATGAATATCCTATCTATAAATCTATGTGAATAGTTAAATCATTTCCTTTCTCAATTTCACTTAACTATAAGGTTACTAAATTAAAGAATTATGGGCACCTGGGTGGCTCAGTTGGTTGAGCGTCTGACTCTTGATTTCTGCTCAGGTCATGATCTCACAGTCTTGGGATGGAGGTTTGCATCAGGCTCTGCACTGAGTGTAGAGCCTGCTTAGGATTCTCTCTTCCTCTCTCTTTCTTTCTCTCTCTGCCCCTCCCCCGATCATGCTCTCTCTTTTTCTCAAAATAAAAAAAATAAAATGAAAAGAATTGGAATTATGGTTAGGCTGTTGCTACATAGTACCCAAATCCCTTTCAGAAGCGCTGTATTCGCTGGTGCTTCTCCCAGAAGGGAGTATGAGACAATGCGACTATGAATTTCACTGGAGACTCGGTATTAGGTTGGATCATTTATTTATTTATTTATTTTTTTAAAGTTTATTTTGAGAGAGAGAGACAGAGAGAGTGAGCAGGGAGGGCAGAGAAAGAGAGGGAGAGAATCTCAAGGAGGCTCCCCACTGCTAGTGGGAACTCAATCCCATGAACCGTGAGACCATGGCCTGAGCCAAAATCGAGAGTCAGATGCTTAACCAACTGAGCCACCCAGGTGTCCCTAGGTTTGACCTTTGAAAATAATTTTGTCAACTTAAGAAATGGTGTCTCTATGTTAATTTTATCTGCACATCTTTCATTACTTGTAAGGCTAATATTTTTCACATAATGATTGACCATTTTGATTTCTTTTCAGAATAAGCTCTCTATTACGAACTTCACTCATTGTTTGTTTTGGAGTATCTGTCTCCTCTTTTTCATACTGATTTTTGAGGATGCTTTATTTATTTGTGGAATCAAAATCAACCCTTATTGATCTTTGGGAAGCCTATCATTATATTCTTTGCTTTTCATATATGTGGCATATATTTTCTACATTTATTGTTTCCTTTACCTTGGTTTATGGTGAGCTTTAACACGTGTTTTAATATTTACAAAGAAAACCAGATCAATCTTTTCTTTGAAGTTTTTCTTTGTTTTATGCTTAGAAAACTTATCTCCACCTAGAGATAAGATAGTCTCCCATAATTTTTTATAATTCATTTCTACCTTTAACTCTATAACCAAGTTACATTTAATTCATATATAATAAAAACGGGAATCTGTTTTTGTCTAATAACAAATACCTCTAGGTTTGAACAATATTAGTTAAGACTGCTTTTTAATAACTATTTGATATGATATATATGATACATACATTAAAGATCTTTATATAGGGAGTTCAGTTTCTAGGCTTTCTGTTATATCTGTCCATCTTCCTAACCTGTAACACCGTCCTGTGTCTTATTATAGTTTTACAATAATTTTAATTACCTGGAAGTTCACATTATCCATAATTTGTTCTTTAGCTTTGACTGTCTTTAGATGAATTTTACAATCAGTTTGTTAAATTCCCCCACAAAACTACTATTAATTCATTTTTGAAATTACATTAAGTTCATATGTGAATTCAAGGTTAATTTATATTATTATGATACTGAGTCTTTCCACCCAGGAATACAGCGTGTATTGCCACCTCATAAAGTCTACCTCTATGCCCTTGACTCCTTTTTTCTTACAGTTCTTGCCTATTTTTGCTTGTTTCTATGTAATTAAAATATTTTTGCTACGTATTTTAAATTATTTTGCGATGTGATCATATTTCTCATTACACTTTCTCACCAGTTATTATTTCATGCTGACTATTTAGCATTAAATAATCAGTTAATACTATTGATTTAGTGTTTGGTGATAGCATACAAACCAAATGTATGTAGCATTTCTTCCTTTAGTGGTGCTAGCAGGAAGGAAATACGCTTTCATTCTTGTTCCGAAGCTCCATCCACCCACCATGCAGGACATCTTCATTCCTACACTTACTGAGTACCTCCACTCGCTCCGTGCTGTGCTTGGCAGTGGGGCCCAGCAACTTTCACCTCATACTCACCTTCCAGAGTTTGTCCTTCCCAGTCCTCTGCCCCCCTTCAGCCACAGTGAGAGGTTGGTGCGTGTATTAATAACACTTTCTGGCAGCCTCATGATGCTTACTTGGAGGCTTCCCAGAACTGGCAGCATGGGCTTCCATTTTAATTAGCTTCTCAGGAGGTGTTTGCACAATTCATAAGACAAATAAACCTGCTTTGGAAGCGGGAAGCCCAGTGCATAGAGGGCCTGGTCTCCTGAGTAAAGCTCCCTGGAGCAATGTTTCTGGGAAAGGTGATTGCAATTGTGACAGGGAATATGGTGGATTTGGCTCAATTCATCCTTACTATGGATCAGAGGCTAGGGCTATTGCTGGAAATGAGTGGCATGCTAAGTCATATTGGAGACCTAAAAGGAAGCAAAATTAAGAGTACTGATCTTGCTTTTATTTAAAAAGTATTTTTAAAGTATTCGCTTTAAAGTATTTTTTTTAAAATTTTTTTTTAACGTTTATTTATTTTTGAGACAGAGAGAGACAGAGCATGAACAGGGGAGGAGCAGAGAGAGAGGGAGACACAGAATCTGAAACAGGCTCCAGGCTCTGAGCTGTCAGCACAGAGCCCGACGCGGGGCTCGAACCCACGGACCGTGAGATCATGACCTGAGCCGAAGTCGGACGCTCAACCGACCAAGCCACCCAGGCGCCCCTAAAGTATTTTTAAAGTATTCGCTTCCTGCATTTTGACTTTTTGAAATATTTCATTAAAATATTACTTACTTTTATTATTTATTATCATTAATTCATTATTTATTTACATGACTGGGTTTTTTTTTTTTGACATCCCCTTAAACTTTGCACCTGAGCCAATTGCCTAATTCTCCTCACCCTAGTCCTGACCCTGTTGCAAATGCCTCTGTCATGAGTTGAATTGTGGCCCCAAAAAGATAGGCCTACCTTCTAGCACTCAGAATCTGTGAGTGTGACCTTACATGAATAAAGCGTTCTTGCAGATATAATTAAGGATCTCGAGATGAGAGTTTATCAGGGTGGGCTCGAAATCAACTGACAGATGTCCTTGGAAAAGGAGACAGCACAGACACACAGAAGAGACGGCCGTGTGAAAACGGAGGCAGAGACACAACCAGCAGCCAAGTAATGACCAGAAGCTGGAGGAGCCACCAGAAAGCAAGGAGGAGTCTTCCTTAGAGCCTTTGGGAGGAGCACAGCCTTGCCCAACACTTGACTTCAGAACTGACATCCAGAAGGTGAAAAAATCAGTTTCTGTTGTTACAAGCCACCTCATTTGTGATCCTTGCTCTGGCAGCCCTTGGACACTGTTAAGCCTCAAAGGCACGTGTGTTGGTAAGAAGTTTGTAAGCCAGACTGAAGACAGACCTCAACCCCCAGGTCCCAGCTGGAGAAGCTGCAGGTGTTCCAAAATGTGTAGAGAGAAATACAGGCACACCATAAAAAGCTAAAGACAGTTGCTGGTGGGTTAAGTGTATACCTGTGTGTGTGTGTGTGTGTGTGTGTGTGTGTAAATTTTTATTGATTTATCAAATATTTGAGTACTTTCTATTTGCCAACCCCAGTGTGTGGTTCGCAAACACACAGGCCCATGCTTGCCAAGCACAGATGTGATGATTTAAATTAAATCTTAAAAGACAGAACTACATTGTGAAGCAACTGTAGAATTCGAATCAGCTTTTCCCAGAATACTTGCCATGTTTCTCCCATCTCTCAAGGAAACCTAGCAAGAGCTCTCTGTGATTTCATAACACCCTCTGTTTTCTGCTAGCGTGGGACTTTCCGCACTGTGTAGTAATGGTGCATTCTTACCTGCCTCCCCCCCTCATTAACTGTGGGCTCCATAAAGTCAAAGATTGTCTTTTCAAATCTCTATTTCTCTCTCTCTTTCTATATACCTGCTTTTTAGAATAGACCATGAATGAGATTTTGAGGAAAACAATCAAGGCACCCATTATTGGATATGTCCAGTAAGACCACAAAAATTTTAACTTAGAAGATTTTTTTAAAAGTTGATACAATATCAACTTAATTTTTTTTTTTATTTTGGTGAGAAGGGGCAGAGAGAGAGAGAGAGAGAGAATTTCAAGCAGGTTTGCACGCTCAGCACAGAGCCTGACATGAGGCTAGATCCCACGACCTTGGGATCACCACCTGAGCAGAAATCAAGAGTCAGATGTTCAACCAACTGAGCCACCCAGGCACCCCACTTAGAAGACTGTAACAATCAGAAGTACCCAGAAAACAACAACAACAACAAAACCAAATAAACAAAAAAGGGAGGGTAGTGCGTATAGTGGCTAAGTTTGCAGATACTAGGTTGAACTCCTGGGTGTGTTTCCCATCTCTATTCTGTATTAGCTTGTCCACTAGTTCTTACTTCTAGAATATCAGACTCATAAAAGTATCTGCCTCAATGGGCTATAGTATGGCTTCATGGATTATCTTATGTAAAGCTTCAATACATTTTAGTTATTATTATTATTACTATTAATTGAATATAAAACTTTAAGCAGGGTAGTATCTTTATGCATTCTCCGAAATACATGGGTCACAAAATGTACTTCTGAAGAAAGGAAGGAGTTGTTGATATAAAAGGAATTGTTACTTTTAAGCTGAATAAGTGTTAAAGGTTTGCTGCCCAAAATGATGACATTGGTTTTATACTGATTCATCTGAAGATGTTCTTTTTTATACACATGTATGACAAATGGTCTTCTAATAACATGCTTCTATTTCTTCACTTTCAATATTCAACAATTTCCATAGTTGTCATTCATTTTACTTTCACATGTCCTATAAGCTCCATGCTACATTATTTTCATTTTTGCTTAAAGAGTCAGTTATCTTTTAAAGAGATTTTTTAATAAGAAAAAAGTATACATTTAATGGTATAGTTACCATTTCTTGGGTTCTTTATTTCTTGGAATAGATCCAAGTTTCCTTTTGGTTTCCTTTCTCTTTTGCTGGAGGGTTTCCTTTTATATTTCTTGTAATGGGAGGTCATTGGCCATGCATTCTGTCACTTTTTTTATGTTCAGAAAAACCCTTGTTTCTCCATTTTTGAAAGGTATTTTCATTTGGTATACAATTCTTGGTTAACAGTTTTTTCTTTTAGTATTTTAAAGATGTTGTCCCATTGCCTTCTTGCTTCCATTATTTCTGACAAGAAATCTGTTGCCATATTTAATCTTTATTCTTCTGTACATTACCTGATTCCCTGCTTCACCCTCACCACTCCCTTGGCTGCTTTTAAGATTATTTATTTATTTATTTATTTTATTTGAGAGAGAGTGAGGAGGGAGAGGGGCAGAGGGAGAGAGAGAGAATCTCAAGCAGGCTCCATGCTCAGCACAGAGCCCAACATGGGGCTCAATACCACAACCCTGGTATCATGACCTGAGCTAAAATCATGAGTCAGCCACTCAACTGGCTGAACCACCCAGGAGCCTCTTAAGATTTTTTTTTTTATCACTGGCTTTAAGCAATTTGATTATGATGTCCTTTGTATAGTTTTCTTCAAGTTTCTTGTTTTTGGACTCCATTGAGCTTCCTAAAATTTAGAAGGTTTTTTGGAGAGTTTACAGCTATCATCAAATTTGAAAATTTCCCAGCATTTATCTTTAAAAATATTTTAATAAACCCCTCTCCCTCCCTCAAGGGCTCTAATTACACATTATTAGCTCCCTTGAGTTTGCTCCAAAAGACAACGATGAGTGGTTCATTTTTTCTTGTTTTTTTAAATTGTTCATTTTTTCCTGAGTTTGCTCCAAAAGACAACGATGACTGGTTCATTTTTTCTTGTTTTTTTTTAAATTGTTCGTTTTTTCCTGTTTTTTTTTTTATTCTTCTTTCTTTATGTTTCATTTTGAATACTTTCCATCACTATATCTTTAAGTTCACTAATAATATTTTCTTTTGTAATGTCTAATCTGTTATTAATCCCACTTACTGTATTTTTATATCTTTCTTATTTTTATTTAACAGTTCAAACATTTAGGATACAGCTCCAACTGTATTCCTACCTCCTAATTCCAACATTTCTATCAGTTTGGAGTCAGTTTTATTCGACTGATTTTTCTCTTAATTATGGGTCATATTCTCTTATTTCCATGCCTGGTAAATTAGATGTCATACATTTCGAATCTTGCCTTGTTTGGTGCTAAATGAAATGTACTCCTAGAAATATTCCCAAGATTTATTCTGTGATGTACTTGAGTTACTTGGAAACAGTTCAATCCTTTTGGCCTTGCTTTTAAGATTTATTAGGTGAGGGTATAGCAGTGCTTAGTCTGGGCTAATGATTCCTTACCTAAGGCAGTGTTTCCCGAGTTCTCTAATGCCCCATGAATCATAAGGTAGATACAGGCACTTTTTCAGATCTATAAGAGCACAAGACACTGTTATCTCATCTGTTCTAGTAATTATTACCCTTGTCTTGGGTTGTTTTCTCATAGGTATGGGCTGATCAGTACTCTGCCACATCCCTGAGGGGTGCTTTCTGCACCCTCTGGAGTTTTCTTTCTGTGCTGCTGTCTGTTTTCTGGAGCTCCCTCCTGAGGACTTTGGCCACCTCGTTCCCCTCTGACCCTCAGGTCTTTCTCTTCAACTCAGGGAGTCAGTCGAGCTCTGCTTGGGTCACTGTTCTCTATGCCATAGCTTGGAAATTCTCTCAAGAAAGTATGTTGGGCTCACCTTATTTGTCTCCTGTTTCTCAGAGATCACTTTCCTTTGTTGACTAATGTCTAGTGTCTTGAAAACCATCATATCCTATTTTGTCAGGTTTATTTTTTCTTTTGGTTATTTTAGACAGGATGGTAAACCCAGTTCCTATTACTTCTTATTAACTGGAAGTCTGAGACTGTCTTTTCAATTTTCATATGTCCCAGCCCCTGCTAAAATCTGATTCAGAATCTGTATTTTAGAAAAGCAAGGTATTCTGATGGATACTCCCAGTTATAAACCAGAGGACTACATCTTTGTTACTCAAAGTATAGTCCATATACTAGCAGCATCAACACCAACTGCTTGCTAAAACTGCAGAATTTCAGGTTTCACTTAAGACCTACTAACTCAGAAGCTACATTTTAATAAACTCACCTATTGATTTGCATGTACATTAAAGTTTGAGAAGTGCCCAACTGGCTAATTTTATTTATTTTTTATTTATTTATTTATTTATTTATTTATTTTCATGTTTATTTTTGAGAGAGAGAGAGAGGCAGAGAGAGAGGGAGGTAGAGGATTCCAAGTGAATAGAGGATCCTGCTGTGCTGACAACAGTGAGCCCAATGCGGGGCTTGAACTCATGAACCATGAGATCTGATTATTGATTATGATCTCTCTATATGGTATATATATATATATATATATATATATTTTTTTTTTTTTTTTTTTTTTTTTTTTTACCAATCTATACTAAGAGCCTAGACAGTGCTTGGCATATGTCAAGCACTCAGTAAATAGCTTTTGATTGACTAACAGACTGAAAAGTTAGATGCACTGTCAAAGCGGGTATTTATATGTCTCCGAGAAGGACAATTTAGACACAGAGAGCTCAAAAGGGGAAGAATAATTTGACTCAGATGAGATGGCTCAGACTACCTAAGAAACATTAGTATTCACAAGAATTTGATAAAGGGGGCGGTCTCAGAGAGATGTCTCAAGTGAACATTATGTCTAATTGAGGAAGCCACTAAGGGAACTGCAATTCCATGTAATTACAGCCAAAGAGGAAGAACATGTTGAGGAAACAACAGGTGATTTTTGAGAAAGTGATCATGCCAAACCCAAATTCACAACTGCTGAGGAAACAAGTCTTGGGGCAGAGGCTTTACATATAAAAAGCATTTAACAGGGGTGTGCAGACCTCAGTTTGAGTCTCTGGTTCTCTGCTGTGGAATGACTCGAGGCAATTTTCTAGTCTTCTCCAGACCTCTATGTTTAATTTTTTAATGTTTATTTATTTATTTTGAGGAAGAAAGAGAAAGAGAGGAGAGGGAAGAGAGAGAGGGAGAGAGAGAGAGAGAGAGAGAGAGAGAGAGAATCCCAAGCAGGCTCCGTGCTCAGCATGGAGCCTGAAATGGGGCTCAATCTCATGACCACGAGATCACGACCTGAGCTGAAATCAAGAGCTGGATGCTTAACCCACTGAGCCACCCAGGTGCCCCTAGAACTCTATCTTTAACATAGAATTGGTGGAGATGATTATGATGGTGATTATGGGCAGTGGTGTTGCTGTTGGAGCTGGTGGCACCTAATTTGCATCCCGAGGAGTCTTTGTGGTAATCAAATGCAGTGATGCCTTTGAATGGATACATAACGTCTATAAAGTCCTACACAAATGACCGTTAGTCCTGGATCTTAGGGAGGAAATGAGAAAAACTTGTGTGGCTGAACAAAGATATGCTCTGAAGAGCTCAGGTTGTAAAATAATAGGTGTAAAAACAGTAGGAAGAGGAATGACTTTCCCAGAAAGAATACAAAAGTTTGTGACCATAAGAAAAGAGTCAGGAAGGCCACTTGATGAATGTGAGTATATGCTTAGTAAAAAAAAACAATAAAAATAAGCTAGGTGAAAAATTGCTGAGGACAATAGAGGGAGTATTCAAAGCTCTGATGAAAATCAAGCCAAACAAAACACACACACACACACACACACACACATGAAGAAAAAAAAAAAGAAAAAAAATCAAGGAAGTACAGGAAAGTCTTCTGGCCGATAGTGTAGAGCCAATAGTGTAGAAGTAACAATTTACAGGGAAAGTGTAGCCTGATAATTGTCACTTCCTATAATCTCTTTCTTTCCTATCTTCCCATCTTTCTATCTTCTCAGGGAGAATAAATTTCAGGCCAAGGAGAAGAGAGGGAGGACAAATAGCTTTCACATTATAAAAGGGAGAAAAACAGTCAAATAGAAACTCCCAACATCCAGCCTCCCATCTCATGCTTGAATTTCGCCCTTGGCATCAAGCCCCAACAAGTAAAAGTTTTAAGCAACCAACTCTACTATCTGAGGATTTACTGTATCTTTAATCAGATTATTTAATCTTTGCACAAGAACAGTTAGGAAATCTAGTTTGTCTAAATGCTGAATCCAAGCAAATCTTCCCATACCTTCCATTTCCTTGGGCCCCACCCTTAGTTTAATTAAGAACAAACTAATTTTCTTTTCACATAAAAATTATTTACACATTCAAAGATTGCTACCATTTCCCTTCTCCAAGTTGAGTTCTCACTTCTTCAGGCTTAGCACTCTTATTTTCCTATAACAGTTGAATGGTTGAATTTCTTTAGTATCATCTGAAAGTGTTTTAACTTAATTTTAACCAAATGTTCTTTTTGGTTAAAAGAAATGGCGAGCAAGAAAGGGCCAGTGTTGTTTTGTTAAAAGAAAATCAGAGAGATCAGGAGAAATTCTTTGAACTTCCCTTTACTGAACTCACAAATCCACTTAGACCTGTTCCTCTCCTTTTCTGGTATATTGGAGAATGTGACCTTCCTTAACACTAATTCCCCCTGTCTGTTCTGTGGACCACACCACTTCTGCCTTCCCAGGAAGACATTATCAGTGATCCCCCAATCTTGCTTCCCTCAGTTTCTCCCAACTTTCCTCTTCATAACTGAGCTTCTTTTCTGCTCTTACTGCCTCCATTTTTCACCTCCCCTTTACTCTATTCACTGAGAATAGGCTATTGGGCCATCACTTCACTGGAAATGATCTCAGTTCACCAGTAATATCCATATTTCTAACTAAAATAAATATTTTTCACTTTTAATTTTACTTCTCTCAGCAGGATTCAATGTCATGGAATGCTTCTTTCTTAAAACATTTTCCTCCTTTAGCCCTCTTAGACACCAGATTCTCTTGGTACACTCCTAGTTCCTTCAGTTGTCTTTCTCAATCTCCTTTATAGGCCTATCCTTTCTATATTCTTTCATTAGATAACAGAGACCCTCAAGGGTTAATCCTACCCCCAACCCTCTTTTCTCACTACATAGTGTCTGCTTAGGACATCCCTTGGCTTTAAGTACCATGCATATGATCTATGGATACCTCCCAGTCCAGGTTTCTTTGCATTCGAGACTGTCATATTCAACCATCTCCTTCACATCTGCTTGAATGTCACAAAGACATCTAAAAATCAATATACTCCAAATTGGAATCGTATTCCCTCCCCCCCGACCAGATAGTATTTCCCTGGTGTCCCTTTTTTTTTTCTCCAAAAATTGACTTCACTACTTTCCACTTATCTAAGCCAAACACTTGGGATTTATTCTTTAGTCTTTTTTCCTTCTCTAAATCATCCATCACCAAGATCTATAAATGTAACACCTAAATAACTCCACGTTCCATGCATTTCTCTCCATCTTCACAGTCGCATCTTAGTTCTTATCATTTTGGCCGGACTACTGCAACCACCTGCTAACCTGTCTTCCACATTTTTATCATTTTCTCAAGATCTGCCCTCCACACCATAATTAGAATCATCTTTCCAAATTCCAAGTCTGAACATACCACTTTCCTGCTTAAAATGTTTTGTGGATTCTCATTGTGTAAGAGCAAAATCCTTAAAATTCCCGGTGAGATATGGCCTGTGCCTGCCTCAGCAGCTTTGTTTCTTATTACTTCACTATATCCAGCCAAACCGGCCTCCTTTCAGAAGCCCCCTAGACTCTCTGCCCCCTCCTGCTGCAGGACTTGGGCATAAGTTGTTTTTGTAGTCATAAAATGCTTCCCTCTCTCCTTCCTCATAAATTGCCGGAGGCAATTTATTCTAATTATTCTCATGTAACTCCATTTACATCCTTTGGAAAACTTCTATCAGTTCCTAAGAAAACATTCGCTTTTTAAAAGTTGAATTAACATCTGTCTCTAGCTGCAATTTTATTTAAAGAGTAGGGCTTTTCTCTGTTTGCCTATCTCTGTATCCCCAATGTCTAGTAGAGTACCTGGCCCACAGTATGTACTCAGTAAATGCTTGTGGAATACATGAATAAATGGATGGGCTTCAACAATGCCCTTTCATAGCTCTATGTGTTCTTTTTGCGTGTTCTTCCTTCCTCCTGGAATATAGCCGTCCCTACTTTTCCTCCCCTGATCCTGTTGGTCTGTTGACTGCTCTTATATCCTTGAAGACTCAACCTTGAATACTCATCCTTGTCTCTCTAAGAGAAATGGCCCCTATTATTCTCCTCCAAAAAAGAGTTGGCTGCTCCCATTTTTGTGTTCTTCATGCATATGTCTACTTTAGCACTTCTTACAATGTTTGAATATTTCATTGCACATCTGTTTTCCTATATCCTCCAGTACATAAGGAGCAAGAACAGTGTCTGAAAAATATTAGGGAATCAATGCATGTTTGCTGAATTAATCAGTGGTAGGTGCTGATGAACCATTATTTGAAATAGTAGATAATTTCCCCTGTCCTCCTTAACTGTTCTATTGACTTCCTTTCTGAAACTGTAAATTTGGTGGAAGAGGACAGTTTTCTTCAGCTAGAATGAGATGAGCCCTTACCCAAGAGTACACAAGTACCATGTTCTTCTGCCAGACTCGCCAAACAAAGCAAAGAGGTGTTAGGAGAGCATCTCTGTTCTTTAAGTGGCTTCATGTTTCCAGGTGCATTGTATTGAAAGGACATACCAGTGTGTTTTTGACTCATAATTGGTGATCTTTGGGAAATCAGAGAGAACATAAAATATGTTATAAATCTGGGGGTGTGTGATAGACAAATATTATCCCAATCATTATAAATAATGATAGAATCCAGTAGTACAGATGGTCAAGCATGACATCAATTGCACAAGAAATTCTAGAACAGATTATTAAGGTATGGTTTATAGGTCATTTGAAAGAGAAATTCTCCAAGATCTAGTCATGCTATATAGTTTCTGTCAGTTAGGGTTAGTAGATCCTACCAAAGAAGCAAGTGCTGTATACATGAAATGTCTCAATTTCAGAAAAACTTTTGATCACATTTTCTTAATATGTTTGCACATGTAGGTGAATTTATAGTTGGTGAGCAAAGGTGAATTTTTACTTGACTCACTGCCATTGCCCACGGAAAACTGACATTGGATTAATGCTGATCTGGAAGGCTACTGGTGACTGAATGCATTTCTATTTCTTGTCCTGTCCTATTTAATATTTTGCTGACAATGTAAGTGAAAATATAGAATACATGATAAAGATTTTGATCACAAATCCTGAGAGTGTCAAAGCTAATGAATTATCAGAATCGTAATTTAAAATTGTTTTTCGGCTAAAAACAATGTTAGTTTTAGAATTGAAATGAACAGTATAAAGATTTTTGCCCACACATATATTATCTCATTTTATCATTATATACAGTAGGATGTTATTATTACTCTCTTATTGCATGCCTGAATGTACCAGACTCTTTGCATAAGTTATGCCGCTTAGTCTTTCTAAATAATCAGTTGATATGGGTATCATTCCTCCATTTTACAGAAGAGAAAACTAAAAAGCCGACAAGTATCTTCTCTAAGGTCTTAAAGGTAGTGTTGCAGCTGAGATTTACACACAGATCAGTCTGACACCCAAACTAAAAATGTTCTTCCCTGTACTCCACTGTTTTTTCAGATGAAATGTATTAGTAAAGTGTAAATGCTGCACTTAGTTGAAGAAACTCAATTCTATAAGCACAGAATGGGGGAGAAGTGGTTTCACAGTGGCTCGTGTGAAAAGGTGTGAAGGGTTTGTTTGCCTGTAGCACCTTATGAATCATCAGGGTGAGTCACTGACTTCTCCCCAAATGAACACAATCTTGGGCTGTGGAACAGTGCTCAGAACAAAGAAAGGCCAGAGTCATACTGTGCTCTACCATGACTGAAACATGGTTCTTGCTTCTGGAACACTCATCCTAAGAAAACACTGTCAATGTGAGTGAGCTCAGAATAATTTGACAAGAATGATAAATTTAAGTCATATGAAATATGGTTGAAGGGACTACAATGTAGAAAGCATGCTACCTCTAGCTGTGTAGAGTTAATATCTGTTCATATGTACTGCAGGCCAGGCACTAATCTGAAAGTTTTCAGCCACAATCCATTTAATCCTCACAAGAAGTGTTGACATAGGTATTGTTATTATCACTTCTGTTTTACAGATAAGGAAATGGAGGCACAGAGGTTAATTATCTTTCCCAGGGTCATGTAGTCACAAACTCTGAGTGTTTGGCTCTTATTTTCAATTGAAACAAGAAATTAGAAGAGGAATTATATACAAAAGTACACCAGAGAGACTGCTCTAGAAGACACAATTGGATACCGTCTCACAAACCTAACAGTTTACAACATCTCAAAAGAATATGCTGAGTTCTCTATCAGTAGAAGCTTTCAGTCACGCATATTTTTGAAGAATCTGCTGCATTGGAGGAGGATGGGCTATTATGACTTAACGTGTTTCCTTCCATTTCCATGAGCACATCAATGTCAGCATTACCCCATATTGGTGGGGTGGAGTGAGAGCCTTTATCCCCTGAAATCTTGAGGTGTATGTAAAAAATCTAGATTAATTGGAACTTAATTTACAGAACCCTAAATTAATCAAAAGGCATTGCTGCATTATGCTTTTCAAAGACAGAAGGTGACTTTTTAAAATATTTATTTATTTATTTATTTATTTTGAGAGAGAGAAAGCTAGGGAGAAAGAGTGTGCATGTGAGCTGGGGAGGGAGAGAGAGAGAGAGAGAGAGAGAGAGAGAATCCCAAGCAGGCTTTGTGCTCTCAGCACAGAGCCCAGTGTGGGACTGGATCTCAAAAACCATGAGATCATGACCTGAGCCAACATCAAGATTCAGGTGCTTAACTGACTGAGCCACCCAGGCACCCCAGAAGGGACTTTATAAAAGTATTTTAACTTTCAATTATTCTTCCATCCATAAGAATATACATGCTGACAATAAAGATTTACAGAGTAGCTACTATATGTAATGCTATATCTGATTCCAACTTTAGCTGTCTATTGCTCATTCCATCTAATTATGACAAAATTTAGACTCAAAAAATTTAAGCGACTTGCCCAAATTCCCATAATTAGGCAGGGGCAGAACAAGGTCTATAACACAAAATTATCAAATCTTGCTTTCTCCAGCATATTCTGTTCCTTTCCCAAGAGAATAAAGTAGACAGATACAGTTCACAAGTGATTTCAATAACAAGGTTTTCTTTCTTGTTTCTTAGGTCATTTCATCACTAGACACTTCTTTCACCTAGGG
The DNA here is from genome assembly GCF_018350215.1 of Panthera leo. Lineage (NCBI taxonomy): Eukaryota > Metazoa > Chordata > Mammalia > Carnivora > Felidae > Panthera > Panthera leo. The sequence continues at coordinate 54,492,696 of NC_056686.1, read as the reverse complement.
CAAGCACAGTGCTGTTGGTGTTGAGGAACACAAAGATTAAAAAAGAAACAAAATGGGGTGCCTGTGTGCCTCAGTCAGTTAAGCTTCCGACTTAGGCTCAGGTCGCGATCTCACAGCTAGTGAGTTTGAGCCCCGCGTCGGGCTCTGTGCTGACAGCTCAGAGCCTGGAGCCTCCTTCAGATTCTGTGTCTCCCTCTCTCTCTGCTCCTTCCCCACTTACACTCTGTCTGTGTCTCTCTTGAAATAAATAAGCATTAAAAAAAGAAGAAGAAGAAGAAGAAAAGAAAAGAAACAAAATGAAAAACATTGTCCTAGCTTGGAGGGGCCAGTGTTGAGTAGGGAGACAGATCTGGAAACAGTGAGAATGGATCTGGAATCCAGTGAGAGAAACTAAGAGTCAGCTTTCCTGGAATATACATTTTTCTCATCTTCTTATTAACTGGGGTCTTGGTGTAATCAATATCTAGATTTATTCAACAGATCTTTGAGTGTCAACTCTGTGCCAGGCCTGGTGCTAGGCACTGTGGAAACAGAGAACAAAGCACTGACATGGCCCCTGCCCTCACATCGGTTACAGTTGCTTAGTCTTGGGCACTCTGGCCTGGTTCTTCTTGAGATCTACATGTAAGAAGCTAGAGACATGTGGAACCACATCTTACTTGGGAGTTAGGTTAAAAGTCAATGGAAAAGATAAAAATGGAATATAAACAAAATTACTATTGAAAATAGCTATACCAGACATGACATACTGTATCTCAAAGCATCCAGAAAGGACACTTTTGTTCTTCCCCCTGTGTTGTAATAGACCACTTTTTATTTGTTTTTATTTGTGGTTTCCACTCATACTCATTCCAGAGCCTGCATTCAGGACACTGAACTACAGAGATGTGTGAGAACTGCTTAGGGTAAAGCAGAAGATGCAAAGAGCATTCTGAGGCAACAAAAGGGCCTGGTAGAATTGTCCTACCAAAGACATGAGAGGAGTTCGTAAAGAGATGGGGCAAAATTTGAGGGAAGGAAAGAAAACAGGACTTAAGATCACTACCCAAGAGCCCAAGTCCTAGCCACTCACTTGAGCCAGAGGGCAATGCTCAAGCATCAGTGCAAATCAGGCACAAGGACAAGGTTGGGGCCATAAGGAAACACCTGAGCTTTGCCTTATCCTCACTCTCAGAAAGTTTGTGAGACCTACCATTTTGGGGGGTGAAGAGATATGAGATGGAGAAAGATTCTTACATCTGAATTTCTCTTGGGAGAGCAATGTATATAATGCACAAAGAACATATTGAGAAGCTCTTTGGTTTTGAAGGGAGATTCCTCCAAATCACACCCCATCAACAAAAGATGAATGCTAACAGTGGTGCAACAGCCAGGAAAAATAACTGCTTTTGCTCCTGAGAGGGAGTTTCAGTGGGTTAAAGGACAGAGTCCAGAAAGCAGTGTATTGTTGAGCGTGCCCTCCCCAGACCCAACTACTGTTTCTATAAAATTCTATAAAATCACAAAATTCTTGGTATGGGCATACTTCTCGAGGAACCTTGTGAAGTGGCCATATTTTGGGTCAGGATTGATTTGGGGTGAAACAGTCCACATGGATAAGTTAAATAGGGAGCCTATTCACTGATAACTTTAGGACTTTAATGACCTCTTCCCTGAACTTCAGACTCATACACTTAATTGCCTCCACAGCATCTCCACGTGGATAACCAAAAAGCACCTCCAACCCACCAAAATCTGTTCCCCTTCTAATGTTCCTCATTGCAGGAAATGTTCCCACCATTAACTGGATTGCCCAGGCTACACCTTTGGGATCTTTCTCACTCCTTTTCCTGGACTTCCATTTTCAAATCCATCAGCAAGTCCTGTTGGCTCTGCCTTGAAAATATATCCCGTCTTCCAAGTCTCAACCACTTCTACCATGGCTAATCTTATCAAGTTCCTGACACTTCAGAGGATGATAGCAGTAGCCCTCTAATGGGTCTCAGTAAGTTTTTAGAAATACAGATCTGATCCTATCAATCCCATGCTCAAAACCTTCCGAGGACTTTGAGAGGTCCTTATAAGAGCCTAACACTTCTCTGTGACCTGGCTGCCAATTTTATTTCCTACTCTTCTCCCTTTCCTGGCCTTCTTGCTGTTCTTTGAAGTTGACAGGCACACTTTGTATTTGCTGTACCCTGGTCTGTGCCATTAACAAGGTGTGAGGCTGGGATTCCAACCTGGGCTGTGGAACTCCAGAGCCATTGTTCTCAAACCACTGTCACTTACCCACCCTGTGGCAACATATCACACGACCTGATACTGTAGTATTTCTCTTCTTGTTTCTTTGGGTTTTCCTGCCTCACTAAAAAATACAAACTTTCTAAGGGCAGGGATTTTGTGTATTTTGCTCATCACACAGTATCTGGCACATAATTTGCACTTTATCAATATTTGTGGAAAGAATGAAGCCTTAGCTGATATCTGAGTATAACGGCTGACACTGATGCTTTATGCATCGTTCACTAGTCTTTACAGAAACCTCACAAAAGGGTTATTATTATTTTCCTCATTTTAATGAGGAAGGAACTATGGCTTAAAGAGGTTAAGTGTTTGTCCCAGGTTACACAGCTAGGAAGGGGAAGAGCAGGGATTTGAACTGGGATCTGTTCACCTTCAGAGCCTAAGCTTTTAACCCCTGGGCTACGTTTTTCCTACTACCCCAAGGTCCTGCTTTCTCTTCTCCATGTGGCATCTAGCTACACAAAGGAAATAATTAATAATTAAGTAATTAATACATTTGAAGAACTCAAAAAGACCTTAAGAAAACAAAAATGCCTTGGTATAAAGCATTAAACAGTTTTTTTAGCATTAAACTTTTTATAGCTAGGTAGTACCTGTTCAGACATGTAGTCTCTTCCTCTGATTTTAGAGAGAAGTTTGAGGTGCAGAGAAGTTGAATGGGTGTCTAAGGCTCCCAAACCCCATGATGTTTCCAAAAGACAACTAAGAAATTAGGAAAACTTCTGGTGAGTGACTGTGTGTTACGGGTTGAATTATATCCCCCCCTCAGATTTACATGTTGGAGTCCTAACCCCCAATACCTCAGAATGTGACTTTATTTGGAAACAGGGTCGTTCTAGATATAATGAGTTAAAATGAAGTCATATCAGAGTAGGGCGGGCCCTTAACCCAATATGACTGGTGTCCTTATAAAAAGGGGGAATTTGGGTGCAGGCACATAAACACAGAGAACGCCATGTAAACATGAAGGCCGAGATTAGGGTGCAGCATCTACAAGCCAAGAATGTCAGATTCCCCCAGTTACTAGAAGTGAGGGGAGAGGCATACACAGATTGTCTTTCATAGCTCTCAGAATGAATTGACCCTGACACCACCATAACCTTGGACTTCTAGCCTGCAGAACTGTGAGACAACAAATTTCCATTGTTTAAGACCCCTGGTTTGCAGTACTTGTTTACTGAGGCTCTACAACATTAATACACTGATCTCAGGTGGGTCACTGGCCATCTCTAAGCCTCAGTTTCTTTATAAAAGTAAAGGGGTAGACCAGATGATCTCTGAGGAAATTATATGGCTTTATCATTCCAGGAGTCAGAGACCAACACCTTATTTTTTGGTTTGAAAAGCATGAGGTTGCATTTTACCCTTACATAAAACCATTTGATTCAGTACAGTTTGACAAAAGCATATTTGTTTCAGATATTGGATTGGACGCTGGAAATTTAACAGGGAATAAGCTCCAGCTTTTGACTTCATTGAGTTACAGTATTTTGGAAAAGAGAAAAACTTGACTTTAGTAGCGTTAGGTTTTCATAATTATAATATTTCAGATTTTTATGTATATCAACTCATGTAATTCTTGCATAACCCACTATAATCTAGGTATTATTCTTATCTTTATTTTATAGATGATAAAGCTAAGGCATGGGAGGGTTAAGTGACTTGCTCAAGGTTACACAGCTAATTACACAGGTAAAGCACAGGATGTTCTAGGAGCTTCTGCATCCCAAGAGTCCTTATTCCAACCTTAGGGATCAAAGAAGCTTCCTGTAGGAGGGCACCTGATGTGAATCTTGAAGAATGTGGGAGATAACCAGCTTGATGAATCCTTTTTAAGGGGTACAGGATGCATTAATGTTGGGTTTATAAAGGGAATTTGCCAGCCTTCCTGCCTTACCTTGATTTCATGGGTTTTAAGGCTCATGATCATTGATTTGATCAATAACTAAGACATGCACTCAGAGAAATAGCAATGGAATGGTGGGAAAGTCCTGGAATTATCACCCCCCACCTGACAAATGAATAATCCCCATTTTATTGAAACCCAGAGAGTAGGTGACTTGTCTAAGATTGTGTGGCTAGTAAATGGAGGAGTTAGGATTTAAACCCAGGCCACTTGGCTCCAGAATCCATGAAATAAACCATGCTTTTTCACTTGAACTCCATTAGGCTTCCTTCAGTGGACTGAGAATTTCCATGACTTCCAACACATGTCACAATAAGCCTGTGGGAAAATACCAAGGGAAGGCCACGCTGTGGAACTCTGACAGTTCCTGACTCTATAAACTGGCCTACACATTTTGGTAAGTACTAAGGTATCACCCTCAGCCTTGGCAAAGATGCCATAGTAATTTCTGCTTCGCAGTTGCTCCCTGCAATCAGGAACACTGATATGCCATCATAGATAAGAGAATGGTTACGTTTATTATCTATGTTCTAGAACCAGATGATTAACTTTCTTTTAGGTTTATCCTCATTGTGGTTTTCCTGAGAACATAATTATGATTTTGTGTTCTGCACGGCAGATGGTGAGCAACATAGCCGACTGCAAGCTCCTGGAATGTAGAGCTCTGTGTTACTCATCTCTGATGCCTGGTCTCATCTATGTACCTGACCTGGCATCTGGCCATGGTGGATGCACAGTATCTGAAGATAGTTGCAGTCAAAGAAAGTTGCTATGGCCTGGATGTTTGTGTCTGCCCCTCCCCCCAAATTTATCTGTTGAAATCCTAACTCCCAAAGATGATGGTATTAGGAGGTGAGGACTTTGGGAGGTGCTTAAGTCATGAGGGTGGGGCCCATGGATGGGATTAGTGCCCTTATAATAATAAAAGGGTCCAGAGAGATCTGTAGCCCTCTCTACCAAGTGAAGACACAGCAAGAAGGTAGCGGCTATGATGCAGGAAGGGGGCCCTTACCAGAACCTAACTATGTTGGCACCTTAATCTCGGACCAGCCTCCAGACTGTGAGAAATAAACTTCTGTTGTTCATTCACCCAGTCTGTGGTGCTTTATTATAGCACCTTGAACAGACTGACAAAAAGCTTTAGCCACAAGCATGGCCCTCTCTTCAGGAGCAGTGGCTCTCTACTTAGATTGCATATTAGGATTACCTGGGAGAATCAGAAAAATCTGGTGCCCAGGCTGTACTCAAGGCCTGTTCAAACAGAATCTGGGAGTGTGGGTGAGGCCCAAACATTAATAGTAAAAAAAAAAAAAAAAGTATTCCCCAAGTGATTCTCATTTACAGCAAGGATTAAAACCCATTTCTCTGTAGAAAACATGCCTGTGCATATTTATAAATATTTATAGCTATAAACATTATAAAAGTCACACCTGTGACTATGCTAACCGATTCACTTTGTCACTTAATCTGTAAGAGCTCAGAGATGATGGTGATGGAATCAGAAATCAGGGATGGTAGCTAAGTGCTATGCACATTAGCTCTGCAACCTGGCAGACTGGTTCTGCAATGTTGGCGTGTCTTGTCTTTGTAAAGAAATTCACTAATTTCAGGTTATTGAGTGGAATGTTTCTAGACAGATCCATTTACTTGTTCACAAGCCAGTTCCCTGTGGTTAAAATATTATGCGTTATCCACTGATTCTTATTTGTGGCCTTCCTTACCATACACACACACACACACACACACACACACACATACTTCTTAGGATAATTTTTTTAAATGTTTATTTATTTTTGAAAGACGGGGGGGGGGGGGGGGCATGACCAGGGGAGGGGCAGAGAGAGAAGGAGACACAGAATCCGAAGCAGGCTCCAGGCTCTGAGCTGTCAGCACAGAGCTGGACACAGGGCTTGAATCCACAAGCCATGAGATCATGACCTAAGCCGAAGTCAGACGCTTAACCAACTGAGCCACCCAGGCATCCCAGGGTAAAATTTTTTTAAAGCTGATTTAAAAATTTCAACAAAGTGTTTACGTATTTTGCCTATGCTATTTATATAGCTCTTTCCATAAAGAAAAACATAACCATATGATCAATAGGAGACTCCATGAATGGTCGAAAAGACCACTGAGAGTCAACAAGTACTCTGTCAATGGTGCTTGAAGAGGACTATTTGGACCTCAGATTCTTCGCCAAATGAATCAGTGGGACCATCTGAAGACATGAAGCTAATGTTCTCTGGTTCTATGATTCATTTTTCTGGAGGACCCAGCCAAGCTGGAGAGTCCCTTTATTCATCTAGTGGATTAAACTCTTCAGATTCTTAAAGTGGTTTTCTTTACCACCTCCCTTCCCGCATCATTGAGCCGCATGGATATTTGCTAAGAAAACGTGAAACGTTCCAAGCTAGGGGACTTTTTGGACACAGATTCTGAAACTTCAGTTGCGGGGTTGGCCAGGCAAAGTAGTTGGTTTTCTTCGTGGGGTATGGTAGGAGAGAAGAGAAAAAAAGATCTGCTTTTAATAGGTCAGAACTAACCACAAAATAATTGGGCCTATAGTCTAATCTAATCATGCTTTTGTTTATTCACTTTCATATAAAAGTCTCTTACGAATGCATTTGAGCACAATATATAATAATAATAATAATACTATTATAACATACATTGTGAGAAACTTTTGAAAACAATAAAATGTCCACCTGAAATAATGCAGTGTTCATAGACATACAAACCCATCGGTCATGCACGTTTGTGCCATTTCTTTAACTAGTGAGTTACAATGCTGAACTGAAAGCATGAAATATATTTTACACACGGAGACTGAAGTCAGTATGAGGCCTAACAAGTGTTATCGGAAGCTTCACATTTGCATAATTTACTACATCAGTTCACATTTTATTATAAAATTCACATTGTTTTATTGTGTTTTTTTGTAATTAATGGGAACATGACATTCCTGCTTAATGGCAGGCAAGAGGCTTTCAAAGTCAGTAGTTTGGGAACACTCAGAAGAACCACCTGCGAGCAAATGTAGTGTTACTGCTTAAACCAAAGCCACAATTATAGTAGAACCCAGTTATAACCCAATTCATGCATACACAGATTTGGATAGAACATGGGTGAAACCTACATCCCATTGCCCCCTACCCCTATCAAACTATACAAAAGTAAAAGCTCAGTATAAACCATTTAGTATCTAATGTGAGAATCCTGTTTCCAAAACTGGTTCACAAAGGGGTTGTGCAGTATTAGCAACTCAGATGGGGAAGAGGGCAGACCTTCTGAATAAAAGCCCACGAATGTCCTCACTGGGGAAGGGGTCGTATGTCTCTCTTAAGCGATGTCCAGGTTATATAATACACAATACAAAAACGTGACAAGAAAAGTCGCAACTCTTAGGCAGAGTTTTCTACACAAATGTAACACCACCATTGGCAGGCAATGTTAGATATATAAATTAATAACTTACAAAACATTACATTATATACATTAAGTAATAAATATACTGTTATAAACAGAAATGGAGGTGTTAGCGCAGAAGGCAGTGCAAGAGAAAGACGGCAGCATCCAATTGAAAACAGGGTAACTGGGTGGAGACTGATGGGGGGAGGGGATAGGATGGGGACCGTGCAGCACCCAGCGGCCCAGGGGTTCAGGACACAACACGGTGCGCTGCCTAACGGAGCTGAATTTTACACGGACTGTTACTGTGAACAACACAATTACCCTTTCCTACCTCTTAGTTTGCTCACTTTATTCTGTTTGCAGCACAAGAAGTGAAGTTCTAAGAGGAGAAAAAATACTGCTGTAAGCAGGCAAACAGAGATAAGTTATACGGGCAACCGTCAAGCTGAATGGGACAATAAGGGAAGGAAGTAGAATGTGGTTAGAAGCGTGTCCTTTCTATTTGCAAAAGTAACTGTAGGAAAGTGAAAGATATTGCCCAAGAAAGAAGGAAGACCATTTGCTTTCCTTTTTTTTTTTTTTCCCAGAAAGAGTCAAAAAAGTTTATGTCCACTTTGAACGCTTATCTGTGTAGAAGTTGATACTAAACCCTAGGTATTCAACAGGCATTTTAAAGACGTGAAAATGTTTTACAAAAAAGGCACACAGGTTGGCAGACAAGGGGACAGGTGAGCAGATTTATAAATGAAGTTATTAATCAGTCAGTTCAGTCACTAGAGGGGACAGATTCCCAAAACTTAGTGCAGAAAAATCTCTCAGTTTTGTGTCTTCTATTTTCAAGCCATTTACTCAGGATCTGATCTTGGCCTCCAGTACCAGATAAAGCTTCAGCTCTCCACTAAGCTTGCAGGCAAGGCAAGTCAGCCGTGGAATTTTCTGAACTGCTATCTGCTTCATGGTCTCTCGTTCTGGCTCCAAACTCAAGTAACTGGAAAGGCCACATGGCCCTTGTCCCGTGCAGGCCCAGGCCCCCGTGATGGGCTGGCCCTACCATACAGCTGGCATGCTTGTCAAAGGTGGAATGTTCATCTCCACACGGAGAAGGCAATTATGTGTCGATGGGGGACTTGTCTTCTGTCACAATGTCTACATCAGTCCCTCCTAGTGAATCCCTATGTTCAGGATCGATCACGCAAAGTGTCTTTGTGCTGCTGAAATAGTCGTGACCCTCTCCCTCTTTTTCAGGGCCTTCGGAATCCTCCTCTTCAAGGGTCAGTTCAAACTGAAACTTCTCCATCAGACCCTGACAGTCTCTGTTCTGCTCGTCCAGTGGTGGGGAGGGACTCTGCGGTATCATGCTCTGATACCAGTTTCTATTATCTTCTAACGTATCCAGAATGTCCTGGGCATCAGGCTGCACCAGATCTGCCCACGTCTCCCAGAGTGGATGGACAATGTAGTCAATGAAACCAACCTGGAAGAAAACAAAGTTACACCCCAGTTATTGTGATGGACTCTTGAAAACCTAACAAACTATCCTGGTTTCTAGGTAAAGAAAGAGCCACAACAACCCAAGGGGGATCAATAATAATGGATTCTGTATTTCAGTATATACTACATGATACACCCTCCCCTGGATCTAATATCCAAGTTATCGCTCTTAAGTCCACAGAGGAAGTACTGTTACCCGCAGTTTACAAAGGAGGAAACTAACACTCATTGAGATGAAATATCTTGTCAGAGATCACAGAGCCTGGAGGAGCTGGAACTTAGCTTCAGCAGTGGAGCTGGAACTTAGGCCCAGTTTTGTCTGATCCCAGAGCCTGTGTTTGTCTCACTGTAACTGACTACTTTTCCTTTCACGTGTGCCAGATAAGAAGTCTGGATGTAACCCTGACTGGGAATGACTTTGTCACTACTTGGATTCTGTGAGTCATTCCACAAAGAAGGAAGCTCCAGGTCTAATGAGTTCTGACTCGACATTCTTTTCCTGATAAATTTAAAATATGCCGCTATTCCAAAAGGAAGGGGAGACAGCCCCTGACTACTCTGAAATTTCTCAGAGTGGAAGGCTCTTGTTTGTAGACGAGTATGGTAAAACATCTGAAGATACTTCAAGACCCTAAACAAACAAAGATCCCCTCTGTGGACATGTCTGCAATTGTCTTAGATCCCACAGGGTATAGTCACTTCCATCAGGAGAAAGGAGGGAAAATAAAAACAATTAAGCAGTTCCTTTGCTAGTGTTCCTGTGAATAAATATGAGGCTATGGCTCTGTTATGGTTTACACAGGGGCTATGCATCCTGCATGAGCTGGCTCAGTGGCCTTATGCTGACCTCTCCATTGTCGGACAAACAGGAAACACTGGGGGTGGGGGCAGGTTGTGAGAAAGAATAGGCACAAGTTGAATGAGGGAATGGAATTCCCCTGTCCTGGTCTGGGGAACTGGAGAGATGCTGGGTCCAGATTCCGAGGTAAATGAGCAAGAGCAACTTCTACGTGCCCATGGGACACGATATAGCTATCTTTCCACACTATTGGAAACCTTTCCTTTAACAGCATTCTGTTTTTTGGCAAATCATCTCATAGATCAAAGTTCCTATGTGACTCTTTTGTATCTATATGTACCTATTATTTATATCTATCAACCTTTATTTATCTATCTATCTATCTATCTATCTACCTATCTATCATTATCTATCATCTATCTATCGACCTATCTATCTCCTCCTCCTCCCTGGTGCTTCCCTAATCTTAACATAACTCACACCAAAGTTGGGACATCTCTGATCTGCATTAGTTACGTGAACTTGTGTGCAGATGATTCAGTTATTTCTCTTGCTTCCACTCACTCCCTTTTCCTCCCTTTTACTTCATTATGTGTATTTAATGAATTTTAGAGACTATTTTCAAGGTGTTTTCCAGGGACCTGAAAAAATAAGCTCAAGGCAATGGAGAAAATGGAATCAGCTAAATGCAGTGCGGTCATTTCCTTTCTTCATTTGTTTTGCTTCTGCTAAATGATTGCCACTTTTTTTGAAAGCTAGCCTCTAGCCACTTATTTCCTAGGCCCTGGGTCGGAGAGAGCTCTACAAATCCCAAGAGCACCTAGTCAAGGGCTTTATTGCCAGACTACTCAGACAATGCTTGCTAGAGCTCATCTGCGGGAAACACCAGAGTGGGCCTTGATGTCATGGCAACAGGGAGACCTGTCTACAGTGATGGAGAGTAAAGAGTTCTGGGCGGAGGGTAGCTGGGTCACTAAAGAGCTGGTGAAATGAGCCAGGGGACAGCTTCTCCACCTGATACACTGGGAAAATAGCTGCTCTATCTCACAAAGCTGTTTGGAGGTTCAAATAGGACCACGTAGGGGGAAATGTGTAGAAAATCACATAGAACACCATAAAAATATAAAACACCACTGTTGATAATAAACAGGCATTATTCTAGTTAATTAACTCATTATTCTAATTAAGGCTTTAGGGGATTTGAGTTGGCCCTGATAAGTTAATATTATCGTGCATTTTTAGAGTATATTAGCCTTTTAGAGCATGTTAAACTCATTTGACTGGGTTTCTTTAAGAAACAGCAAAATAATAATTACAAGGGAACTCTGCATCGATATTACAAGTATGTGTAAATTGGGGGGTGGCAGATAGTGGGGAAAGAGGATACACACTAACAAAAAGCCCTCCTAATGTTTTTGTGACAAAGACCTTGAATAGCCTATAGACCCATTCTCAAACATGACTACCTTGCTCAGGTCATTTGTTGCTCTGAAAAACACAACATTTCAGCAGGTCCTGAAGCCTTTGTGGGGATATCGATACTTCTGGTGCTATACACTCTGCAGCTAGAGGTATCTGAGGCATTTCTGCATCCTCTAGACTCCAGCATATTGTCCCTAGTCCTCAGCACATAGGGAATCTGTAGCTCTGGACACGATCAGAAGATGTCAACATGTTCTCAGATGTGGAGAAGCAACCTTGGAAGGGGACACAGGACAGGGCGTCGACTGTGAGGTAGAAGAGGTGTGTAGAATGAAATCCACACTTGACAGTGCACTTGATTATGGAGGGGCAGCAGACCCAGGGTGGGGGAAGCAAGGATGAAGGGTAGAGCTCTTAGATAAGGACAGGGGCAAGAGAAATCTGGAGAGATGGGTGTGGGGAGGTAGTAGCTCTGAGTAGCTCTGAGTTCAGGTCATAGACAACTCCCTAAACTGCTTGAGGATACACAGACCACACTTTGACGGGTTTCTGAGGACTGCTTTGTTTCCACCCTGTGAAACTGAGTATAATGGAGAAGGCAAATGAGTCACGAGTAAAATGGAACTAAATGGGTAGTTGCTTCCTTATAGCTTCAGGAATTTGATAGAACCTTCCAGTTCTACAACCTGCAGAGCTCACAGAAACTTCGAAAATTGCATATTAGATACCTGGGATTTTTCCACAGAAGCTGTGTGCTTATCACACATTGGGCTGATCTCCATTCCCCTCTCCCGCTCTTTGTCTCCCTGCTGGAAGAACTCCTCCATGATGCGGTCTGTCCACTGCCGATATAATTCCAAGGACTTGGTGGGGTTGCTTAGGTCTGCACAGTGTACCATGTTGCGAAGGACCTGAAATCATCAAGTTTTAGAAATCCCAGAAAATCAGGTGTAAATACTACCAGAACATCTCGTTCCTCTTGTACGAGCACACTTGGTACCCAACCCAAGAACACTGTAGTTGCCTTATAATTGTGGTGAGTACACCAAAAAAGCAGTCCTACAATGGTGCTGGCCAGACTTGGTTATTTACCATCACAGGAGTCCCGAAAGGGAAAATGTGTGTCTTCTCAGACTGATAGTCATTGAATGTAAAAACTGGAAGGGACATTAGAGGTCAAATGCTGCCATCATTTCCCTTCCCCAGTTTGGAAAAAATGCGAAGAATTACTCAAAAGTAGATGTCTTCATATTTTCCACTTGTGGAAAGAGACCAGCTGATGGCAGTTTGTATAATCAAAACAGACCTAACAATCTTCAAGTCAATGGGATTTATATCCAAACACGAGCTTTTGGGCCCAGCAGTCACGTATCCCCTATTACAAATGAATTTTGCCATTTATTTTTAGAACTAAGAAATTCAATAAATAGCGTTATGTTTTTCTTCATAAATTAGAGGATACGCTTGAATGTCCATTTTCCTTGTTCTTAAAGTAAGTCCAAGTTGCAATAATAACCAGATATGCGACTAACTGAATGGACGTTTGGTTTCATTTTTTAATTGTTCAATTTAGTTTGGTTTGGCTTTGTGTTAAATCAAAGGCTTTCATCAAATACCTGTATACGATCCGTGTAGTTGTCCAGGAGAAGAACACCTGAACTTGTAACTTTCTTTGTTTCCACCATTGTTTTCAGGTCTGCCAGCAGGCTCATATGTTTGGACATATCAGTTGCTAACACCTAGGGTAGAAATAAAATGAAACTCTCAATAAACTCAGTTCATGGAAGAGAATGGAGTTTCTTGTCCTTGGCAGGGAAAGGTAAGTGAGGGATGTAGAAAGGAAGTCTTACCATGTCGATAACCATTTTCCTGAGTGTCTGGCGTTGCTTCTTGGTGAGATTCTGGAAGATATCACAGTGTTCTTCTTGCAGCAGTTTGAAACCCACGGCAAGGTGATGGTTTTCCAACACAGATTCATCATTATACATCAAAGCAAGTTCTGAATCTAATAAACAAGGAAAAAGGATGACTTAAGAACAAAGGGGTATAATTCCAATGTTGGCATTACTTCAGCGTGAAATCAGATTTAGTTCTCTCCAAGTGTTAGGAACCAAGATTCACATGTCATTTCTCATCAGAGACACAGTTTCCTCCTCCAAAAGGTAGTAGCCTATTCCCAAGCAAATCATGCTTGTCATAGATATTGGTGCATAAGCTTTCTCTTTGACTAAAATTCATGGTATTTTAAAATTCTTTTTCTCCTCTTCACTCCAGATGAAGAATTCAACATTAGGTAAGGGCATATTTTTATCTCAGTTTGTAGTTTCCTTTATGTCTTCACACACTTTTTTGCTTTGGAAAAGAATAAACTTAATGCTATCAAACTTTATCAAATGCATTAGGATTTTCAAACTATCTCACTTTCTTGTAGGTTCCGCAGTTCTGTCAATTGTGAGTTTTTGATTTTCAAAGATGTTAATAGTGTGAGTGTGGAATTTTGTTTTATCCAAATAACTTAGCTTTTTTGGAACTTTCTACAAACATGGTAACAAAACATTAATAATTTTCAAGAACAATTTTGATGTCAGATTTTCTGTCCTCTGGCCCTATATCTCAGAAATGGCAAGATCTGCATACCTAAACTATAGCTTCCAGCCTGCCTTTCATGCAGAAGAGTCATAGACATCTTTCATTAGGCAGAGACATGGTCTGCACTGGAGAATATGGTCAACAAATTCTGAAAGGAACATTTTCTCTTAATAAATAATAATAGCCAAGTGATGGCAATAGGTTCCTAATTGCAGATGTGGTCACTCATATACCATTGCTTTAACTGTGTGCTTTGCCTGACAGTCTCAGAATGGACGGTAGGACATATGAGGTCATTTTAGCATTTCTGCCCTGTTCACCCTGTGATCAATCCCAGATCTGCAAACTGGTTTTGTGGGCTCTAGTGTTGTAGGTGGCTGTAACAGAAATACCACTTTTCTGTGTGAAGCTAACTGGCCCGTATATGGTTTGATTTGTGACACCACATTATGTCAGCTGATACAATCCAGCAGCCAGGTAGTTGCCCAAAGTTTATATTCTTTCAGTAGAAAAACAAGGTTAAATAAAGAATCTACCCTACACCTAGATTATACAGATATTCTGATAAAGTAGGACAGAGACTCTTACATAGTAAGTAGCTCAAACATTCCTATAAAACCATCAACACTTGATGTTAATTATGACCACAACTAGATAACCAATATTCTCAGAAGAAAAAGTACTTGCATTTTTAGCATTTAGAAACAGTGCGCTAGCTGAGAAAATTCATGGATTTTATTTTTTAGGATTTATTTATTTATTTTGAGAGAGGGTTCAAGCATGAGCAGGGGAGGGGCAGAGAGAGAGGGAGAGAGAATCCCAAGCAGGCACTGCACTGTCAGCACAGAGCCCTACATGGGGCTCGATCTCATGAACCGTGAGATCATGACCTGAGCTGAAATCAAGAGTTGGACACTTAACTGACCAATCCACCCAAGTGCCCCAAATTCATGGATTTTCACTGCCATGGATACTAAGTATTTTCAGCATGACAAAAGCACTGAGTACAGCTTGAGGTCCTAAGGCTGGACCAGCCTTAAATGTCACTGGGGTAATCTTCACTACTACAAACCAAGCATTCCAGTGCTTCCTTTTAGTTTTATTTCTGTTTAGAGGTTCCCATGCTCAGACACAATATTTGGGCCTGCTTCCTCAGTAGAGAGGGACGCTAGTGGGTCACCATATTCTATGTGAGAGCCCTGCATAACACTGAAAATCATTATCACATTATCCCCAAGCCTTTCCTTGTCCTTACTGAATAATTCCACATCTGTTACTCTTTCCTCACATATTATATTTTCCAAATGTTGAGTACTTTTTATGGCTCCCCTCTGACCCTTTCCAAGTTCTCCACGCAGCTCAAATATTGTGTTGCCGGACTGGACACAGTACCCAGGAAAGGTCTGACTGGCTTGAGTGGAATGGAGGATCACCTCATTATTACCCTTATTGTCATCCATAATGAAAACATTAGGGGGAAAAATGAAGCAATGAATCATACAATCATCTCAAGTGACTGTTCTAGTAGTGAACTCACTTGTGTTGATGAGAAACTGGTTGGAGACTCCAGGGTGATCAACATCATGGATAGCAGCTGCAAAAATGGCGGCCAGAATTTCCAAATCTGTGAAGACAGCCTGCAGAGCGAAACGAGCACATTTAACTCTGTATCCCATTGGCCTGTATCCTGCTTATTCAGCTTCATATTAAAGTATGCATTTCACTCTTGCTGGGAGGACTGTCTGCTGATTTATGTAATGTCTCAATACATTAAATAAATGTAGATTCTATCCATCATCATGTGAAAGGAAAAATGGCTGAAGCCCATACCCACATCAAGCCTGTAGGAAGGCCTTAGCACCATGCTTCAGATGGGGTCTGATGTTTGTTTCTTGGATAAGTGGTAGGGCAGAATGGCGCTTATGTAACACAAGCACACAGAAGTCAAAGAAGCAAGTCAGACTGGCTCTGCTCTGACATATAACAACCTTCATATTTTTAGGCTCAGTAACTTACAGAAGAAAGGCTAAATTCTAAGCTCATAAGATTGGCAATAAGTTATTTCCCAAAGCTAAATTTGTAGTGAGATCAGATGCTTTCATATATTCACTCATTCTTCCATCCGTTCCTTCAATTCTTATCCAGTAATTGTTTACTACGGGCAAGATCTGAGAACATTTTAAGAAGTAAAACTGAATGCCCCACTGCTCTACTCCTTCTTGCCATGTTTTGAAGCCTCCTCCGCCCTGACTTGTACACAATAATTTAAACCTACTATTTGTGTAGGTATATATTCCTTCTGACTAAATGGTCTTTCTCTGGCTGAAATATCTTTCCTCATCCTCTGTGATTACTTAAATCTTCTGATCCTACAAATGCCAGCTCAGCTTCCACCTCTTCCATGAAGACTAATTGCTCAAAGACCCACTGAGCTCTTCCTTCTCTAAACATGTGTGGTCCCTGTGGTCAATTTCTGGCTACACAATAGATATCCTATCAATAACAGTGGGTAGTTGAAAAACGTGTTGGCCCACTCTATAATCCTTATACATAACATAAAAATAATACTGTTTCTCTCCTTTAGGGGATAAAACAATCTTAGCTCTATGTCACTTCCCCAAGTTTTCTTGGATTTCTTTTCTCAGGAAATATGGAACCCAAGCAATAGACTTGTAGTCAGTTTCATCTTTCTTTACCTTCCAAACCGAATCTGTCAAGGTAGGTAGGGCTGGACAGGGGTTGGCAAGTCCCCTCCTGCATTGAGCCTGCACAGTTTAGAGGTATCTGACTACCATTGCTGTTTGTCAAGGAAGATCATGGTCTGCTGGGCACATTGCTGCTAATGTTGGGGGTATGAAAATGCATTAATCTACGAAGAAAGGAGCCACAGCCACTGTCTAGCAAGATGTCTAGCAAAAGGGAACACTGGTACTCTTTGCTTCAGCATTATTAAATCCTTACTTCTAGATATTCAGTTACTTTTTCTTCAAAAAGCTCATAGAATTGCCTTTATGAATTCTTAGGAGGATAAGTCTGTGGATGCTTATACCTAACAGGAACAATGTAGGACATTTTATATTATATTTCTGTGTTATCTCTCACAGTGCTTGGGATGGTGTGGGCAATTCAGATCAGTACATGCATGTTGGGGATATACTACATACTAGATGATGAACTGGACACTTATCAGATACCGGAGATACAATAAAAAATAAAGCACCCTGTTAATTGCTTAACAATTAAATAATTTTTCAGTTGTGAGAGATGTAAAGAGAGGGTTACGCTGATATTGGGAAGCAGAGTAGAAATGCCTTTCATTGTTATTAGTAACCCAATTAATAGATGTTATACATAATAAAGAACCAGTTCAAGCAGGTGCAATTATTTCTGTAAATATATTACATGTTGGATAGCTTGTATTTTAAAGAGGATGGGCAGTTATGCAAAACAGATCACAACTACTCACATCTAATGCTGGCGTAGAAAGAAGAACATGGGTTGACTGGGCTACATCAGCAGCATGTAGGCTGTTATGATACGCCACATCAGAATGGTAATGGTCTTCTAAAGTCATCATGTAGGTTACAAATGTATCAGATGAGATTTTGAATGTCTTTAGGAGGTCTCTTTCCTATGTAGTAAAATGGATTAGAAAATAAATAAGTGGATGTCCAAAAATGAAGAAAAGTCAAAGTAAACTGGGATGGAAAAAAAAAATCATTAAGAGCCATCTAATTGAATAAGCAATACTCTCTCCTTTTTACTCACCTGGAATATGGCATACATGATGCATGTGAGGGGCCTATTGTGTGAATATCCAGCCACATTGAAGATGTTAAGGCCCCATTTGTTCAGATCTTCCAGCTCCTATGATCAAAATTAGAGGAATTTAGGAATAAGTACAGTTTTATCAGCATATGTCATTATTTTTATTTAGTTTTTGGACAATGGCTGGCTAAGTCTTTAGAGTGTCTATTTAGAGTATTCTATTTGCATGAAGATTCGAAGATGGAATGGCCTAGGAGGTTGGGTGCCCTCTACATTTTAGTTACATGTTTCTGTATATTTTTTCAGAAAAAGGAGAGTGTGTGTCTAATTTACAGATTTAGTTGTTGACCTGTATTTGCCACATCAGTCCTCAACCAAGCTGTATTCAGAGGTAGCTGCAAGTGGCTAGAAGTCCCTCTGGCTCCATTTCCCTGTCTCTCTTCTTCACTGATCACTGGCCCATTAGTAACAGCTAAAAAACGATCTCAGGGGAACTGCTTTGCCCTTTGGTTAGTATCACAAAGGGCCAGGTACGGGAGAGTCAGCTGCTAGAATGTGCAGAAGTTAACCCGACTTTAATGTAAAAGGTCATGAAAAACGCCAACCGCGGATTATTCCATCTTAGAGCTCTTGGGCTACACATAGACCTGGGAGAAACATTATTCAGTCCTGTGTTGTGGGATTATTCCAAGATTATGATTAAAGGAGTAATTTATTCCATTCTGAATTCTTGCCCGGAATAAGGGATCCAGGCTCTCCCCCGGGGCTTGCCCCAGTGTGAGATCAACCTTGCTGTAATGGTATCTCTCAGAAAGTCTCACTGAATGTCTGTTTGCTCACAGCAAGGTCATCGCCTAGTGTCACAAGGCCAAGATGAGCTTGGGGTCACCTTAGGCGCCCCACTGGGGGACGGGTGAATTCTTTCTGTGCCTTCCTCCACAGTGGGGTTTGGGCTCTGAGTCAGTGCTATCAATCTTTCTCATTTCTTCTCTGGCTCTGCCAATCAGTGCAGATTCTTCAACTAGTCCTTGGCATATAGTACTGGATCTGTCCTCTGGGACAATTCAATCCTGTCTGTGGCCTCCCTATGGATTCTCCCTGTGTGTCTTCGGTAGGATTCTCATTCATGAGGAACTTCCATTTACAAATCCAGCTCAGAATTAAAAAAATAAAAGGTCCTTTGTTGTAGAAAAAGGGTCTTGAATTAGGTGCCCAGCAATGGACAAAGAGGCCACACCGGCCTTCTTATCGTCCAATTTAATAACAAAGCCAACATGATCACTGCTGTTTTCTAGTAGATAGTTTTGGGCAGCTGCCTGCTGGAGAGCAGAGAACTACATACACCCCCAGCTCATGCATACCTTGGCCAGATGATCTTCATTTTCTGTGTTGACTCCAAAGCGTGAGATGCTTGTATTGTTTAAGCTTGAACTGTGCATCAGTTTTTTCACTCCGCTTATCTGCGTCATGAGCTGTTGCTTTTTCTTTTTCTCTCTGTCCTTCTGGGTAGGTGATGGAATCTCCACATCATTCTGCTTGTCTGCAACAAAGGGAGACAGTTTTCAGCCCACGTGTGCCAATGAGAACCCACTACAATATGCAAAACAACTTCTAATGTCCTGTAATGGATTTTACATCTTATAAAGGACTGCCATACATTATCTCACTTGATCTCCAGGACAATCCATCAGGTGGATGGGGAAAATAGAATTTTTTGCTCCATTTTATTGCTAAGAAAACTGAGGTCTAGAGGAGCTAAATAAATTGAGCAGTGGCGGAGGCAGGACTCAATCCCATACCTTCTATTTGTAGTGTAATTTAGAATTATACTTCTATATTTTCAAGGGAGGTCATCAGTATTTATATGTCAATTTTTTAAGTAAATAACTTACATGTTTGTATAATAGAAAAGGTTCATGCAGCCAAACTCAGGTGCATAAAAACTTTATGTTCTGCTCATTTGATTATATTTGTATTAATTTTTTTAATTTAAAAAACCCACACAACTTTAACTGGATATGACATCATTTCAGCGTAGATGAGCTGTATATAAGTGAGGTAAACAAATGGTTTGTAATCTTCAAATAAATATGTTAAACATTGGCTTATTACACCACCATTTGAGGTTTAGAGGAAAACTATATCAGTTTTACTTCATGCTTTATTTGTATTCATTCTACTAATTAATAATAAACAATGCCTCTCGTTTATAACAGACATTAGATTTATTAAAATATTTATGCTTGTTAAATATTTATGCTGACCTCATTTAATCATTAAAAAAAAATTCTGCTACAACAAGGTAATAGCAGAGGAAGGATTAGCGACGAAAACATCTACCTTCCTATAGAGGTTCTTTCCTCTATTTCATGCTATTAAAAGTATCAGCAACCGAATATTCCATTCCACTTCACAGGGGCCTTTATCCTGAGTACTTCCAAAAAATGCACAAATTCTTTCAGGCCACAGGGATGCTTGTGTGTGCACTGAGGCAGTAATTTATTAAACTGCTTCAACAGCTACTTCATTGAACTAAATGACACCCTGTGGCTGAAAGAGTTAATGCAGCTTTCCCAAGGTCCTGCATCCATCTCTGCTTGTTACAGTAAAAATGAGGACAAAGACAACTTCTCTATTTGAAAATGACATGGTTCCAGATGGCATGCTGGGACCCAGACTATTTGCTTTCAACTCTTGCAAGATGATGGCATAGTCACATGTTTTCCCCAGAGACCTCTGCCTGCTTCCAGGGCCCCGTGGACAACTCATCAAAGCAAAGCAAGCACAGGGAGACAGAAGCAGTGCCATGGACGCATCAACACCGGGAGCAGAGGTATTCTCTGTCCCTAGTGTCCCCTTATTATCTTCAGATGCCAGAAGCTCCTAGACTCATCTGTCTATGACTTTTGCCTAGGCAAGAATTTTAGTGGTCATTTCAGTTGGTTTAGGGGTTTCCAACCTGGTTCAGCATCAGAAGCACCCAGGGAACTTTAGAAAAATATGAGCCCCACCCAGTCCTACTGAATTAGTATTTTTAAAAAGGCTTCCTAAGTGACACTGACGATCAGAGCCAGGTTTGGGAACCAATAATAATCCCACACCCTCACTTTTCAGATGAAGTCAGCAATCTGCCCAAGCTCAAAGGGCAATTTATTCAACAGATATTTATTTTGCAATTACTCAGTTCCAGACACAGTGACTTAATAGCATACATGGAACCCAGGCCCTGAGGTTCCTGTTACAAATTTCTTTCTGGTCTCACAATCTCTGGCAAAAAACCCACTATATATCATATTATTCTTGACATTACTTTTCTCTCTGTCACTTCACTCCTAATAATTACTACTTCTTGCTAGAACGAAAGGCCACAATAGCCCGTGCCTTTCCCGACGACAGTGCTTTGCCATTCCTCATGTCTGATTAAAGAGACTGTTAGATTCCCCTATGCTGCTGCAGATGTAAAAAGCTCTAGTGGGACCGGCAGCTTTCCCCTGTGTTAACTAAAGATTCCTTGCAGCAGCCAGTAATTGAGCTGAACCACTACTGTGTCTGGAACATTACAATAAAGAAGAAAGTCATTATTCACAGATAGCACCAACTTGACACTAATGGGTGTTTCCCTGTACAGGCACTGGGACAACTGACAGGCTTCCCTATTCCTATTCTGAATTCCTCTGTTAAAAGCTTAGCCGGTGTAATGTAGAAATAACCTGAAACACAGACTTAAAGAATCGCCATAAACACAGTGAATTTACACTTACAGAACAGTTAGAATACAGTGGAGAAATAGCGGATAAGCATAAAACAAATAAAAAAAAAACAACAGATGCAAAAAATGGTCATGTCAAAACTCTGCTAATGGCATAACTGGAGGTGTTTTTCTTATTAGAGCACAGCATTTAATCATGCAAAATTTCTAAATTCTTTTCCTTGCATCGTTGAAATT
Organism: Panthera leo; assembly: GCF_018350215.1. NCBI lineage: Eukaryota > Metazoa > Chordata > Mammalia > Carnivora > Felidae > Panthera > Panthera leo. The sequence continues at coordinate 54,471,084 of NC_056686.1, read as the reverse complement.
CCATGTTCTACTCTTTGAGACACAGTAGGGGATTTAAAAGAATGACTTTTCTCTGTTTGTAAAAATATTTACTAAATTATAATATCATATCTAGATATCTTGCTGTACCTACGCTTCCTCCCTGTAGTTCCTGTCTCACTTCCTCTCACTTCTCCAAGCAACCTGGAGCTCATGATCCTATAAGCATCAGTAAGTGCCTGGTTGGAAAATGGACTTTTGCTGCCTTCCAACTCCTCCATCTAGACACCGTCCTTTAGATGGAAACAGCACAAGTTTCACAGATCACTGGAGTAAGGGATCCCCTCCTTCCCAGATGATGCATTTTAATGTTCAATGACTCTTACTGTAATAATGCTCTTTAATTTTCACTTAAAGCGCTTAAGGTCTTCTCATATTTTGCTAAGATGGTTGCCGTGCTCTGATAAGACCCTCTTATATTACTGGGAACTGTTAATAAACATATTTTATTTTTTAGGTCCAACAATCTTGATTCCTACAGACTGTTCTCCAAAAGAATATACCTATTATGTAAATGCCCTTAAACGTGATGGTCTGAGTTCCTAACAGCCTTCTTTCCTAGTTAAAGAAGTGACAGGGTATTTAGGTCTGGGAGTCAAGAGGGCAAAGCCTTAGCTCTGGCTCAGGAACAGAATAGCCAGGTAATCTTGACTAGGTTCCTTTGCCCTTCTGAGCCCGCTTTCTCTCTAGTAAAATGGGGGAATTGGACGACAAGGCCATGAGGGTCCTTTGCGGATCTGACAGTTTACAAAGAAAGATGCATTCATGCTTCTTCTCCAGGGACATTCACCCACAAGACAGGATTCAGAGTTCCATGTCTTGCATTTGCAGTTTGGAAGCAAGTCTGGTTTGTTTGCTCTTCGGGATTGTCAAATTGCAAGCCTACAGTCTATTACAGAGAATCCAGACTGCCAGGTATGTCTTAACAGAACTGAAAGACTCAGTCTGTAGCACAGTCCTAGAATGGTAGAGTTGGAAGGGATCTGGATGCCATCTATTCCAGTGCTCCCATTGTAAGATGAGGCAAATAATGTATCTTTGTTTATATGACTGATTTTTTTCTCCCTATATTTTCCCAAGAATATTTAAAATTTTAATCTGTCTGGTCTGTTTGATCAGGTCTACTTTGCACACACACACACACACACACACACACACACACACACACCTTCCTAAGGCTGAGTCTATAAGAATTGAGATTCTAACACCTTCCCCAACAACTTGTTCTTGATAATTTAATTTTTTGGACTAATGAGAAGCAAAAATTGCTTTTCCTCAACAGATGTGCCAAATGGCAAATGAAATATTCAAGAGAGAGTTGACCTTTGCCTGTTCTTGAGACACACAATGTTGACCCTGAGAGCTCATCTTTAATATCTTATCAGCTTTCTCACTTAATAGCCTACGATGATAAGAAAGATTAGTATGCTGAACAATTCTTGCCTTCCTTGGCAAGCTGATGGTGAAAGGGACTACAAGTGTAAGACAGCTGCCTCTGCACAGTCTCGGATGACAAAGGGCTCATGCCACCTTATTCCAGTCCTGAGAGTCTCTTCTGAGAAGACAGATAAGCCCTGGCATTCTATTTTTTTTTTTAAGTTTTTTAATGTTTATTTATTTTTGAGAGAGAGGGAGACAGAGACAGAGCGTGAGCGGGGGAGGGACAGAGAGAGAGGGAGACACAGACACAGAATCCGAAGCAGGCTGCAGCCTCTGAGCTGTCAGCACAGAGACAGACCGACACAGGGCTCGAACTCACAAACCATGAGATCATGACTTGAGCCGAAGTCGGATGCTTAACCAACTGAGCCACCCAGGCACCCCAGCTTTGGCATTTTAAAATGCAATGTTTATGAGCACAAAAATGAGTTCTTGCACTAATCAAGATTTTCTTCTTCTCTCCCATAGTCATTAACCTGGAGAATGTACGACTGTAACTGGGTGTTGCACAGAGCAGAGCACATTTGAAATGGACAGTGGAGGATGACTGTCTTCAAAGGAATGAAGGGGGTTAATGCATAAGAAAAGCATCAGTATATAGCACTTTGTGTTCAGTTAGATGCTAGGTCTCCTTGGAGCTGGGATATATGAAAATTCTTCTCCTTTGTTCCTTGACCAAAGTGTTGTAACCGCAGCTGGAGAGAACCAGGTGCCGAAGGCACCCACATACTGGAAACAGTTGGAAAAGCACTTGTTAATCGTGCCTCTGCCCGTCCGCTGCAGAGCACTGCCCTGAGCTCTGCACTGGGCTGATCAGAGATTGATTGGCTGACAGCAGAAACTGCTCTGGCATTAGAGAAACAGGACTGAGTTGTTTTTTTTTTTGTTTTGTTTTTTTTTTAAATAAAACCAGAAGAGGTGTGTGTTTCCATAAGGCCCCAAAGCAAATGTTCATGGATTTAATGATGTGTAGCTATGCCAAAAAGAAGGGAGGTGTGATGTTCAGCTGTAAGAATGGGTCATTTCCCTGCATAGTGGAGTTCGGTAAAGGAGCATAATTCAGCAGTATTTGAAAGTCAACAGAATCAGAATCTAGATGCTACCCATTTACCTTGAAGGACAGATTCGCCTATCCCACATATCTTTATTAAAGAAAAAAGTAATCCAAATACGGTCACTATATCACCATACAATAGAATGGCTTTAAACATGAGCTCAGAAATCCCTAGTATCACACAGGATGCCTGACAGTAGTTGAGGATCTTTGATGCAAATCGTTTCTGTCAGTGTCATGAGTTAAATACCAGCAATGTGACAACAGAGCACAATAGATCAAAACATCAGATTGGGAAGATAAGGATGCAGCTTGCAGAAAGCCAAATCTTTCAGAGATGTGAACATTCTTTTCTTTCCATTTATCTTTATGAAATAACTCAGCAAAGCAATAGTCAAATTATTTCCAAAGCTTATTCCTCTGGGCCAAATCACCACACAGTTATTCTCCAACCACATCTCTTACAAACCACCTAAGAGGAAATCTTTTGCTCAAAGCCCACTTATTGGCAGAATTTAAAGAATACCATGTCAAAAGAGCCAATAGGGTGGCCCCTCAGATTTAGATGACTGAACACCCGCCCCCACCCCACCTTTCAGATGTCTTGGCCATGATGGAAGGGGGTGGGTGGATAAGGGGTGACCTGAGGTTCAAAGAAATACAATTAGCCTATAATAACCTTCTGTCTTTGATGGGTATTTTCAATCTTTTCTTCTGTTTGTAACATCTTTCTGCTAGTTTTTTTTAACCTTAAATGTTGTCCTTAGTTCTTACTGAAAATGGCTTTTTCTGTAACTTCACCCCATTCCAGACTCACACAGGGATGTCACTGATGGGTTGCAGAGATTAATACTGAAAAATCTCAATTACGAAACAGGTTTCCCAGTTAATATCTTACCTAAGAAAGTATTTGAAATGTATTCAGAAACCTGGTTCCCTGATCGGCTCATCTCTGAGAGGTGTGTCAGCTCCCGGTTCAGCATTCTCTTGAACTGTGTGAAGAAGAAAAATGTGTTAACCACCTAAAAAAATAGCAAATGATCACTTCAGATATTTTCAACTTTACTAAGAACCAAGAGATTGGAGGAGCAGGTATCATTAAATAAATGATACTGTTTCTGCAAAGTACAAAGCCTCCTTAATGTGAAATCATTCCAACGTCACCTTAGGGAAAAGAGGTTTTCTTAAGATTTGTTAGAATTAACATCTGATTTCTTTTGAAGACGCAAACGTAGGAAAAGGGATTTTAATAGAAGTCATGATAATTTCACTTGAAAATGTAACAACTTTTAAAATATATTTATTGGAAATTAACTCGAAAATACCATGTGAGAGGAGATATATGTAAAAAGTTTAGGAGAAAACTGAGGAAAAAAAGATGCATCCTTTACAAATAGAGCTGCATAAAGAGAATAGCATTAAAATACAGCACAGTCTATTTACATACAATGTAATATAACATGCTATTATTTTACACTAAGCAGCCTCAGTGGGCTCAGTGACAACACAAATGAAATCATTACAGATGTTTGCTACTTCACAGAAAGCGTACAGATGTAAATGTTTCACATTCTATCAAAGACACATAACAGAATCAAATTAACCCACCTTGATGTAACCCCAAGATACAGATAACAAATAGTTTGCCTCAGGCATTTTGGAAAGCTCTCCTCGCCACAATCCACAAATCCCTTGGAAAGAATTCACTGTTCTGAGAGAGCAGTCCCGAGAAAGGATGGGGAAAGCCTTGCAGGTTCAGTGGTAAAATAATCAAAGCTTATAAAAGACAAAGTCTCCAAAATTTAGGGCATTTCCTAATCCAAACAAAGCCCATCTTCACACTCCATTCTTACAAGAAGCCTACGCTCCCTGCTTCTTTCCTGGCAGAGAGAGTAATGAAATCAGGAATTGCACGAAGGAGCAAGAGCCTGTCTAAATGTATTCAGCTGGCTGGTTTGCAGCCCTTATGAATTATGAATAGTCCTGGTGGCCGAAGGGGTTTCCACTCTAGATTAGTCCTGCTCAGCTGAACTCTGCAAGGAAGGAGCAATTCTTCTTTCCTGTGGGGTTGCCAGACTGGGAAACACAGCCATCTTTTAAAAAGGAGAAGATTAAAATGGAGGAAGCCCCATGAATATTTAAGTAAATCCGAAGTCCCTACCCTCCCCCATTTCAACTAGGTGTTCTTAACCCTCTCTCCACTGCAGAGACCGCCCTCTCTGCACTCAGCCACTCTAACGTTTTCAAAGTGATGGTGCATTGGATTCATTTACTTCCTAAACATTTTTTAAAAACTGAGAACAGGTTAGAACTGTGGCTGTCTTCAGACTAGGCTTTCAGAACACAAGTACTTTTTTAAAAGCTAGCTTTTTGGAGGATTTTTTGCACACCAACAGTGTGTGCCGATGCATTCAGCCTTCTTTCACAATCAAACAGGAATACAATTCACGCACTTCATTTAAAAAATCATTTGCAGAATGCCATTTTCTCCACTGCATCAGCTCACTAATATGCATATTAGATTGCATTCGACAAATGAATTAAACACATTTCACCTTTTCAATCTAGGATCTGGAATGTGTTAGGAAACGTAAGCTATCATTTGCTGCAGGCATGGTGAATTTTTTTGGGTTATGAATGACTATGCTGTTTTGGTATTTTAGTGTTAAACATCTTCTAATTCATGTTAGAAATATCTAGGAGTTAAATTAATTTTCATTTCATTCTAGCAATCTAGGACATGTTGAGAAAGTCATTCCCTTCCTGTAGACTCTCTCAATCTCTCTCTCTCCCTCCCTCCCTCCCTTCCTCCTCCGCCCCCTTTCCCGTGTCAGCATTAGACAGCACAGGCTAGAGGAAAGTCTAAGACCAGAGCCCTAATGCAGTGAGCTTCCTAGGCCCATCCCACCCCCCTTCTTCTCCCTCCTCTCTGTTACCCCACCCTTGGACTCCCAGAAGTTCAAGTACAGCATGTTAAAGCAATAGCAAAGCACCATGGCAACAGCCCCCACACGCAATTGGCTCTCTTTCCTGTGAGGCATTCTCCTTTCAAATGAGCATCCTGCACCAACAATGGCTTCACTTCAAGCATCCAAGCCCCTGTCATGCCACTGCCTGTGCCCAGGAGACCCAGCCTTTCTAGCTGAAGGCAACGCAGCTTAGCATTGTTGCCTCCCGGCCCACCGCACTCCGCTTTGTCCTCAAAGAGGTTCTGGGGAGCCCTGCTTGCGTATGTGTGTTTTCCCACGATACAATATGTTAGTAACAATAACCAGGGATCCCTGGGTCAATGGTCTCAGCCAGTGTATTTTAGCTACTGAACCTCTATGCAGTTTTGAACGCCAGGTGAATTGTGTAAGTTCTAAGCTATTTATTTTTTTAAGACATACCTACTTGGTCATGATGGCCTCTCATTTTTACTTCTCAAAAGTCAGGCACTTACACTAAAGACTTAGAAGCTGGAAAAGGCAGGATTCTATGCTCTGATTAAGCAGCTAAGTTCTGGCAAAGGAGGAAACTTAACTTGAAGCACTGTAAAAATATCTTGAAAAAAAGCACATAGACAGATGATTCCTTTAACTATATCTCTGCATAAGACTTAGCCAAATGTAACATTCAAACACCCCATCCTCATTTTGGTTCCTTTGGCCTGTGAAATACTTAGGAAGATTTTAGACTCAATCACATTTGTACTAGATCAAACAAAACCATTTTATCATGTATTAGATAAATATTTATTGAACATCTAAAACATACCAGGCAAAGCATTAAAGATAGAGCAGTAAAAAAAAAAAAAAAAAAAAAAAGGGAGGGGGAAACCCCTTTTAATGCTTTTAATGAACTTCTATCCTAGTAGAAATAGTCAGATGAAGTAAGGCATGTGAGTTAACCACAACAGTTAACAGTCTGGACAGAGAGGGGCTGGTTCTTTATTAGTCATATTGGCTCCTTAGCTCAGAATATAGAAGCAGGTAGAAATTCAATAATAAAAGTCTCAGAAGGGAAAAACTTTTCTCCTTCCTCTCTTTCTTTGACCTTCCATTGCCACAAAATCCTGTTGGGATATACTGCCATTCAGGCTCAGTGTGGGGGCAGGGAAGTGCCTCTCAGCTACAGGGCTGAGAATAAGCCAAACTCCTCACCTTTCCTGTATTGCTTAGGGAAGGAGTAAGCTACAGAAGAAGCGAGAGATGAATATCACCTCCCTCCTTCTCATGCTTACAGATGGCCAATGCCACCAAAAACAAAGTCGTCCTGAGGTAACCATAAAACACATTAACTCGATGAAGTACGCAAATGGAGGTCACGCCGGGTCAGAAGCTGACCCAGTCCTAAAATGTTGCTTAGCAACAACCTGTGGTTTTCCTCCTCCATAAGGGAGGGCCCAACCACACTGACTAAGGCGATCATCGCTCTCATCAAAAAGCATTTATGACGAGCCCACTTATGTTGGGCTCTGTATAAACTAAGAAAGGCAGACCTGGCCTTCAAGGAGCAGACAGGGCTATCTTTTACATTCTAATAAGGTAGAGGACAATTAGAATGGTTTGTGCTGGCCTGTGTGATGAAACACACCAAGGAGTAGAGCGGGATATGAACTGTGCTTGAGATACGCAGGCCGAGGAGACAGTTGGAGAATTTGGCTTAGTTGGGTTTTCAGGGTCAGACTCCCATATGAAGGCTATTTCTGTTGAGCCAGAGACAGCCACAATGTAGTACACAAATCCTTTCATTCTTAGCTCTCTTAACAGTCCTGTGAAGTCACTTCACCTCTCATACATAAAATGAAAATGATGCATGGTTTTCGGCCCTCAGCCTTTCAATCCGAACCTGTCATGATTCTACGATAAGTTCTGTGGCAGCCTCCCACAGTCTGGACACGATACTTACCAGCAACTGATATTTCCCAGAAAATAAAACTCTCTCAACACTACTGAGAAAAACAACCCAAATTGGAAATGCTTCAGTCTGTAAGAATAAGTCACCAGCAACAGAAAAGAAGCATTTCTCATGCCTCCAGTTTGATACTCTAACACTCTTGGAATCTCCCTGTCTACTTAGCGAGTTGTGTGTTCCGCCCAGATAGGAAGGTAAAACAGCTATACTGAGTGAAACTGTGTCCCAAGCAGTTACAGGATTGAAAGGGAATGGACATTATTTACTTTGTCAAATGCAGTAGAGAAATCCACAAACAGGAGTGTACTATGTCAAAGATAAATGTGTCTTTACTACCTAATGTACACAGATCCTATTTTTCTGTTAAGAATCTGCCTTCACAAGAAAACCCTGTTAAAGCCTACCTAGAAATAATGTCCCCAGAGGAAATGGCTAGAGCCCCTTTTGAGCACAGACAAGCAGTTTGTGAATGGACCCTTAGTAACACAAATTCCTCCAAGGCCTCCTAAAGCTTACGCCCAACACTAGATTTGTGAACACCGCTAGAAATTGCAATTATTTTTTGAAAATGGAAAAAGATATTATTCTCTGTAAGTGATTTAATCTTGCTTGCCTAGGATATATCTTCTTTATAAAATCAAAGGTGAATGTTTTCAAATAGGCTACCTTTCAGAGTGGGAAGTTATTTAAAATACATAATAGCAAAGGCTGAAATTCAATTACACTTGATAGGAACATTTTGTTTTATGAGTTTAATTTTTGATTTCACTTCAATGCTACATACGGAGGTTATTTTCTACTGAGCCATTTTTTTTTTTTTGTGGAATGATGGAACATTTGATCACTTTTCTATATTTTTCACGAGTGTTCTGGTTTGAGCTTTGTGCAGAGATCCACAGGCAACCTAGGAGCTCTCCTGGTAAAGAGTTTTTAGTTACACTAATTGCACAGGAGGCTTAATGTAGAAGGATCTCAGAGATTCACCCCAGTTCTAAAACTTGGTGGTTTTATGTTTGTAAGACATAAATTCGGAAGAGTAAGAACACCAGGGGCTAGTATCAAGCACATGGAAGAGCTACTTTTAAGACTAATCTGGGCTTGCGAGGGGGGGGTGGGGGTGACCTGAGTTTCACTGAGGAGTGAATCTTTAGTGATCCAATCTATCTTCAGCCTATCAAAAACTAGGTAAACAGGCACCTTCCTCTTATTGATAACCTCATGCTGAAGTCTGAAGGTGAAAACTGTGTGGATTAAAAAAAAAAAAAAGAAAAAAAGAAAAAAAAAAGAGCCAAAGAGAGGAAGACTGCTCCAGCAGTTCCCCTGTGGGTGGCCGTCTACGCAGGAGCCCATCTGTGAGACAGGCGCCTTATTGTGTGGGACCTTCCTGTTTTTGCAGTATGAAACAACTACCAAAGTCATTAAAGTCACAATGACTTTATTAGGGACTAAATTTTGACTCACATTTTACACTCTGTTAGTCACAACTTAATCAGAATTCCCGGGCATCAGGAAAGCAAGGGGGCTGAAAATTCCTCCTCAGAATGCTAGCAGTGGTAGAGGAAGTTGCAACCGCAGCACACAGTTCAGTGAAATGTGCAAGTAAGGAGGGCTCCGGTCTCTGTGCAAGATAAACTGAGTTTTGGGGGAGCTCAGGTTGTTTTCAGTGATGGACACAGTTTCTTTAGTTATAAAATGGCTACCTTCTAGGAGCCATTTTATTTCAACATTGCTTTCTTCATACCCCTAATTTTACATGCAAAGAAGACCCAAAGAAGTGAAGAATTCTAATTTCTAAGCACCTATACTTTCCTTTACCAAATCTGATGTAAACAAAAGGCAGGGATAGAGCGTACTTTCTGTGGAACCCTTTATCAAACTCACAATTTCCACAGTTCTTAACATTTCAGATTATCTGACAGTAAGCATCTCATCTCCTGTCTCCTTTTTTATCTTTCCCTCTCTATCATCCGTTTGAAACGTGATGTCACAGTTTCTTTAATGACCTGTCTGTCTTATTTGAGAGGCAAATGGAATTGAACTGAGTGAATAGGTAATAGGGTTCAGGATGGAAGAACATGCCATTCATTGTCCACTAACATCTACTAAAATAGAAACTACAGTTCCATGGTGGGCCATCCCAGAAGACAAGCGCTGCCGTGCCAATATTCTGGAGCAAACCCTCAGTACACCAGGGGATAACGTTAGGTCATTCTAACTGTCCCTGTGCCACATCAGAAAGAAATCCATCTAAACATACTAGAATTGAGTGATTCTCTTCTTCACTGCCCAGGGGTGTAGTGAACCATAGAAATATGTAATGAAAAACAAGCATGAACATCTCTAGGATATTCTGCAACAAAACATTGGCATTTATCATGAAGCTAAAATTGAATAAATTCTACTTGCTGGTTAAAGGACAAATATCTGCTCCAGTGACATTTAAAATTAAAAAAAAAAATTTTTTTAAGTTTCTTTATTTTTGACAGAGACAGAGTGTGAGCATGAGTTGGGGAGGGGCAGAGAGACAGAGAGGGAGACAGAGAATCCGAAGCAGGCTCCAGGCTCCAAGCTGTCAGCACAGAGGCCAACGCGGGGCTCAAACTCACGAACTGTGAGATCACGACCTGGGCCGAAGTCGGACGCTTAACCGACTGAGCCACCCAGGCGCCCCTGCTCCAGTGACATTTTAAAAGAAGGACAAACCATTAGTGCTTTCATACATTGAATTGACAAAAACTCAGTGAGAATTTAAATACAACACTTTACAACTTGACAGCAGGGCTTGAACGGCCCTCAAAATTAAGTGTTTCTTCCTACCTATTTATCCTCTTTGCTGCTGTCCGTTTTTCCTGGAATTTCTGAAAACATTTTAAGAGGAGATATGGTATACACTATTGGGACACTAAAAAATGGACCTCTTCTATACCCAAAGTAATTCCCATAAGAATGTTTAGAGAAATTTCTCATGACTTAACGTTCTCTTAATTCTTAAAGCTGCTGCAGTGACACAATTAAATAGACAAAATATTAAAGACATATTTAAATTTTAGGTAAACATTTTTTTTTTTTTAGTATAAGTGTGTTCTAGATATTGCAGGTCCCAAATATCCCATAAAGAGACTGGATTTCAAAATTATATACCCTGTCAGGTGTAGAGGTATTGTATATTTTTAGATAATTTAAAATGTTCAAACTTGTTCTTTTTGACAGAGGTCTTTCCTTCTGGTAAGAAACACAGCAACACTGCATCTGTTATTGGAGCTTCACAATTGCATTTTATATATTTGACCCTTACCTTTTAATCTGGCTAATAATGGAAATAGACCAAAAAAAAAGATACTTTGGCAAATTTGGGCGTTGGCCTGACAAAAGATAGCAAAGGCCTTTCTTTAACAGATGACAAAAATCCTTGCAGCAACTAAGAAAAATCAAGGAATCAAAGTACACTATTTAGTTACCCTTTTGTTTTTGCATTTAAGCTGTCTACAATTTTTTTTTCTCTGCATAATGGCTAATATTTAACCTCAAGCTTCTAAAGCAAGTTCTAAGGCCATGGGAGCGTTAATGTGATTCCAAAGCAGATGACTAAGGTTTCTGTTGAACCATTTCACAGCAAGAAGTTCTATAACTTACTATACTTTTAAAATTAGAAAACTTACCATAGGTCACCATCCAGTCTAGTGTCCTCTACTGACTAGCAGAAAACAGGACCTTCATATCTGACTTGAAAGCCAGTGACACAGAACAGGAAAATTGCCCCCCAAACATGTGCTTTCTTTTTATAACTCCATAAGTATTGGTCATGATTCTCTTTAAGAATTGATACCCACTTTTACTGGACCATCTCCTGGCTTGTTTAAAATTCTGCACTATGTATAACCTTATTAGAATTCCCAATATTTTTGCAGCCACAAAAATCTACCCTAGCTGGTTTTTGAGATTACTCCTCTAATCCTTCAAATACATCATGTGGCATATATTGTGTTTTAAATTAATTATATTGATTTCAGCTAACTATGGTCACATACCCTTTGAGATAAAAGACAATGTGATGCTTCAAAGCCTGCTGTGGAAATCATTACTTCTGGGTTAACAACTTCCCAGGGCTGGGATAGGCCTCCAGTCTGGAAATTTCCAGGATCACCTCTAGGGACCATCGAATAAATAAAGGGAATCCATGGGCTACACAGACACATCATTTCATTCCCTGAATAAATGATCAGTTTTGGCATTTTGGAATCCCTACAATAGACTCTGCATTTGCGAACTGAGAAGAATGTGCCACAGGTGGGAGACTTGAACATAGTTTTGAACTATATAAAGGATAAAAACGGTGGTCGTAAACTAATTTTATTCTATAAAAATTTTTATCACACATTTCATTTTCTTTTTTTTTTTTTTTTAATTTTTTTTTTCAACGTTTTTTATTTATTTTGGGGACAGAGAGAGACAGAGCATGAACGGGGGAGGGGCAGAGAGAGAGGGAGACACAGAATTGGAAACAGGCTCCAGGCTCCGAGCCATCAGCCCAGAGCCTGACGCGGGGCTCGAACTCACGGACCGCGAGATCGTGACCTGGCTGAAGTCGGACGCTTAACCGACTGCGCCACCCAGGCGCCCCTCATTTTCTTATTATTAGCTACCACAATTTAAAAGCGATGGATGAGTGCTTTGCACAACAGTGCACCCCCAAATATATAGTTTGCCACTTCATGGAAGGCTTATAAAAGTCATCTCAGAGTTGGATGTGTAGGTCATACACACGATGTAGAGGGGGGTTCTGATTACAGCTGGCCTTACCAGGGAGGTCTAACAGCATAAACAGGCCTCTAACAGCAAACTCAACATCTTACTAGCATGCCATACAATCAGCTGAGCATCCAGCTGAGTCTGGAAATAAAATCCCAGTCTGAGAAACGTGGCAAGTCACTGAGTCAGAGACTAAGTTTTTCCAGCTTAAAAATGGAAGGTTAGAAATTAAACATGTAAAGCGATTGGCAAAGTGTCTGCAGCACTTGTGCTTGATTCCACAGGGTTTATACTTGAAGTTGATGCTTTGTTTCTCAGTTTTGTCTCTGAATTTTAAAAGAATCTGAGCTTATGGGACGTTCTTCGCATGGGTTTGGATTTGGGTGGAGCTTTCAGCCAGCTCTGCGGCATCTCAACCCTTCTCTTGTTGTTGACAGAGGCTGGTGTAATTAACTACACAATTCCCACAACACACTACTGCAGGTGTGATGCAGCGCTATGTCATATTGATTACATGACACACGAGTTACTCATAGAAGTTCTGGCTCTCTGGGTGACACTTCGATTATTCATCAGTCTAAGGAGTGTAAACCAGAATTGCCACAAAGATAGATGAAGCCTGTCGAATGAAACTATAACTCAAAATGGCCTTGTGTTAAAACTGTAGCTTTAAAAAATACATATATATTCTGAGATGTCCTGCTGTGGCCAACTCTATCCATTCATGATTCCATGATGTAGCCAATTTCCTCAAATTAAGTTTGGAACTGTTCAAATACTGACAAAAACCATGAATGGCCACAAGTTGCCTCGTGTAATGATAACGGCACCAAATATTCATTTTGCTCAATTGCTACAGTGGAGGTCAGTCTACTAACACATCTGAATTAATTGAATATGTGGCTGGGATAGCAGTGAGAGCAGTATCAGCAATATGTCAGAAAACACAACCAGACGATGACAGAATGACTAAGCTGCTATACTCCAGACACAACAGATATGCGGAGAGGCTGAGTTTCAGACACAACACGTGTTCATAGATATGTTCTGAGCTGCACATGCATTGCCTGTCTCCGAAGGGCTTAGATTCTTGGCCACAGGATGTAGCCTTTTCAAGAGAAAGGTAGACCAAATACCCCAACACTGAGCCAAATAACAGCCAAGGTGTGCGTCATATTTCTGTTCACAAAGAAACAGCATTTGGCCCTGATGACTTTGTTCTCTGTTGTCTGACTTTGAGTTTGGGAGAAGGCTTGGGGGCAAGAGTTTGGTGCGTCTGACGGTACTTTGAAGAGTCACTGTAAACCAGATTGGGTGGGGGGGGTTCTCATTCAGCTGAACAATTAGCAAAATGAATTGGGCATGGCAAGCAACACCGTGTTTGTGCAACAGAAAACAGGATGGCTGGGTTCTAATGGATTTGCCGCTAACAACATACATGCTTCTGGACAAATTAGATTAAGTTTCTGAGCCTCATGCAAACGATATTTGTTTGAATGCCTACCATGTGCCTAGAGCCATTTTAAATCCTGGAACTACAATAGTGAACAAGGTAGACACAATTCATGTCACCAAAAACCTTGTAGTCTAAGGGAGGAGAGGAGTAAAAGCTAAGTTCCACAACAAAAACTAAAAATCATAAACTGTGATAGCAAATTGTAAAACCAAAAAGGTACTGAGTTCAGATAATTAGAGAAGTTCTCTCCAAAGAAATTACATCTACATCTATGCTGAGGTCTAAAATACAAGAAGGGACCTTGACCGAGTTCTAGCTTCAAAAGTCTATGATTACATAGACTTGGTTTTGTTACCAAGCCATATAAGAATATAATAAATTACCCTGTGGATTTCCCTTTAATTTTTATTTTGTAATTTATTTTTTTTAATGTTTATTTATTTTTGAAAAAGAGAGAGACAGAGTGTGAGTATGGGAGGAGCAGAGAGAGAGGGAGACACAGAATCTGAAGCAGGCTGTCAGCACAGAGCCCGATGCGGGGCTCTAACCCGCGATCCATGAGATCATGACCTGACCCGAAGTTGGACGCTTAACTGACGGAGCCACCCAGGCGCCCCTCCTTTAATTTGTATTTTTAATTCATCTGGCTTTGGAGCAAAAAGAAAAAGATTTGATTCTAGGCATCACCGGTTAGTGGCTGAAGGGCTTGGACAAATCAGTGACAAATCAGTCTTGCACCCTGCTTTCACACTGAAGTGAGGATATATGAATGCTTTCCTCCTGCTGAGCATCAGAATACGATAACATGGAGAGCTCTGTGTAAGCGGGAAAGCACTCTTCAGGTATGTCTCGTTACCTTGCTACCTTGGATCTGGCAACACAAAAATAACAAAGAGCTATACACTTGGAGAAAGTGGCTGTTTATTTAATGCTCTATCCTGGTACCATAGGGAACTTTGAGAGCAAATATGCTTTAAAGTGAAGGAATGGACCTAAAAAATCCCCACAAAATGCCCCTTAACTAATGTTTCCTCAGGCAGAATCAGAGTTCTCTGGGCAAGCAGTCCTGGATCTCAGGGGCTAGATCTGAAAAGCAGTGATCAAAACAGAAAAATCTTTCCTGACTTCTTCTTCACTAATATCTCCTCTTCCTTTTTTTTTTTTTTTTCTTTTTTTTATGAGGAAGGTAGTCAGTCCCCAATCCCCATCGGAAAGATGAGGAAAAGAAGGCTGAGGCAGAATGAGCAGTGGCCCAGGTCACACATCTAGCTGAGGTTGAAATGGAGCTCTAAGAGCGGGAGGTATGCAGGCAGTAGGGAGCAGGATGGAGATCTTCCAGAGAGGGGCAGGGGCCTGTGCTGCCCCTTTTTTTCTGGGCACTGGAGATCAAACCATTCCCCCAAACCCTGCCTTTCAACAGTCTGCCAGAGTTCAACATCAGATGACTTTCTTGTTTGCTTGACTTTGGCTAACATTGAAATCAACCTCCATCCTCGTGAGTGGGGTGGGGGGATGGGAGCACTGGGAATATGCCGGGGTGGGGGGCAGGGAGGGAAGAGTTGGCCAGAGAGCCAACAGTGTGCTTGGTACAATCTAGTGCTGTTGAACCTCAAAGGCACCTCCTGCTGTGAGTGTCCCTGAGCAGCCCCTCTTCTCTCCGGCCCTGGTCCTCACCTGCCATCCACAATCTCGTCCGGCACCAGGAAGGCTCTGTCCACGTTCTCCAGCATGTATGAGAAAGAGCTCCTATTTTAATTATTTTAACCCAATATATTGTCTTACTTTAAAGAAAAAGAACCCATTCCTACCCAGGGGCTCATGTTTTTATTTATTTTTGGCAAGACTCTCTTATTTTAGGATTTACTAAAGGCTCTAAAAGCTCTTTCTTGAAAAGCAATATATGGTTTTCTAAGTTTGAAAATTTTTCTATGCCCCACCGACAATGCAGCATTAGGCAATGACCTTATTTTAATATATTTTAATACCTTAAACATATAGGAGAGAATTAACAAAACAGTGTTTTTAATTATTGTAATCAAAATTAGATAAAGTTTTGAAATTAAATCATACTGATTTAGAAATATTTAAAAAGTGTTACAATACAGCAAGGAAAAATTCAACGGCACCTCACCCTGTCACAAACATAAATAGTGTACTGGACCTGTCCAAGAAAAACATACCCATCAGTAAATGCAGATATATTTAAGTCATTCTGACTCAATTACAGAAGGTAGCTGGCAGTAGCAGTCAAATGATTAGGGGCTGTGGCAGGAAAGGCACTATGCCCTTTCACCTGGCTACATGAGTAGGTTCTGGCTGATTAAACTGACCTGTCTGGGTGGAGAGTGGGACATCTAGAGTAGGAGCTGGAGGACAATCATTAGTGATCTATCTGCGTCCCTAGCTTCTCACAATCAAATGGGCCTGTAGGAGTATACTGGAAATTCATATAACCAGTAGATAGTCTAAGTATGTTCCATGAATTTAAATTTTTTGAAAATATGAAAAAAAATTTCATTTTGAATATACTGTGCCCACTAGTGACGTCATTACCTGTCCTCGTATCTATTAAAAGTCCTCATGTCAACAAATTTCTTAAATGACCAAATCAAGAAGAATTTGGGGGAGAGATTTTTAAAACAAGAGAAACCCTAAATCGACTACCACCAATGAACAAAAGTCTTCATTAGTTTTTCCTCTTTTCTCCTAACCATTAAACAGAAATAGAGCTATGTCTCTTTGATACGTTTTAGTCCTACTACCATAAGCATAAATGGAGTCTCAAAAAATTCAAAACATGATTGTAGGCCTCAAGAGCCTGCAATCTGGAGTAAACATAAATAAAGCCTCAGAGAACTAAAATATTAACTACGATATTAACCAATAAGTTAGGTAAGAGAATGATTTAAAAAAATCTAATCAAACCGATTTGGGCCAAGTTTCAAAAAAGAAAGCCACAAAGTGTGGCATGCCAGGAGTAGGCTCTTAGTATAGGCCTGATGATGTATTTGAGCCAAAGGGAAGTCTTCAAAGCAAAAGAATACCAAGAGAAGGATAAAGGTGCATATCTCTTCATTCTCAAGTTCTCATAAAACTCTTATTGGTATTCTTTTTTTTTAAATTTTTTTTTAACGTTTATTTATTTTTGAGACAGAGAGAGACAGAGCATGAACGGGGGAGGGTCAGAGAGAGAAGGAGGCACAGAATCCGAAATAGGCTCCAGGCTCTGAGCGGTCAGCACAGAGCCCGATGTGGGGCTCGAACTCACGGACCGCAAGTCATGGCCTGAGCTGAAGTTGGACGCTTAGCCGACTGAGCCACCCAGGCGCCCCCCCCCCTTTTTTTTTTAATTGTTTTTTTAATGTTTATTTTTATTTGTATTCTTAAGCCAGGTTTTCAATAGATGTTCTGATATCAAGTGTAGAGAGGAAGTTGGAAGTCCAGTTTCGATCAATAGGACCTACTTAAAACTTGAGTATCATTTCAATTATGTGAGGATAAAAATGTTAATCCTGACTGCCTTTGTAAAATGAGATATTTTTCTGATAGTAAATAAATACATACATATACATATACACACACATATATACACACAAACATATATAGGTATATACATTGATAATATATACATACATTTTTTAAAGTTTAGTTATTTATTTTGAGAGAGAAGGAGAGAGAGAACAAAAGGGGGAGGGGCAGAGAGAAAGGCAGAGAGAGAGAGAAAAAATCCCAAGCAGGTTCTTCATTGTCAGCGCAGAGCCTGATGCGGGGCTTGAACTCACAAACTGAGATCGTGACCAGAGCCGAAGTCAGACACATAACCTACAGAGCCACCCAGGCACCCCATACATATATATATATATACGTATATATACGTATATATACGTATATATATATATTTTTTTTTTTTTAATTCAGAAATTAAAACAGCAAAAAGTGAAAAAAAAAATGCCAAGGGCACTTAAAGTAACTCATTTCAAATACTTCCTGCTAGACTTTGAGCACACAATTTTCAGGAATACTAATTTAGTTCTCTTTACTTGAAGTGATTAAGACATGTATAGCTTTTACTCAAGAAAGGTAATGAGAAGGGCAAGGAGAAGGTTAAAGATCAGTGGAAATGATAGAGGGAATGTCTCCCATCTTAACTGCAATCAGCCTTTTGCTGCAGATGAACAGCAAACTGGATTTGTAATCAGACCTGTATTTTACTACCTTAGTCTTCCATTAATTAACCTCACGACTCTGGAGAAGTCATGCCATAACGAAATTACCTTTCATTTAGATTGTGTTTTATATTTGCAAAGATCTGGAGTATATTAGATTATTTAGTCCTCATCTCTAAAATGAAGTCTTCAAAATCAATGATACCTTAGGTTCTCTTTTAGGCTTAAAGTTCTGGGATTTTGTTTAATGCAACCATGTGTGACTATAACTGGAAAGAATATATTTCAATCTTTTTTGGCTTGATTTATCAACTTTCACCATCCATACTGACCAAAGTCATTAAATAGTTGCCAAATTACCACTTCACCTTGCCCTGTCTAATCAGCTCTAGCACAGCCTATTTGGTTGAGTTGGAAAGATATTTTTATTCGATGATGACTTCTCTTCTTACTGTTTTCTTTCCAAAACAACTCATTAAAATTTACCTCTTCAGATAGCAAATGACAAAACTCTTACCCTAAATCTAAATTTTTTAAATTCATTTAATCACTTTTACGACCTGGTATCTGTACTCAAAGTTCATCTTTACAACTGCTGAAGGTTATAGCATTATGCACTATGCTGTTAGCAAAGAGTGAAGGAAACTTGGCCATTTAAAGTTTTAAAGGAATACTTTCAAGGTTGCCATACATTGAACCACTAAAAAATATAAAACGGCAAAACTGAGCCATGAAGATGAAATTTATTTTCAATACATTCACTAAACTTCAGTCTCTGAAGGCTTTAGGTTTCAGAAGTGGTATATTTTTAAGTTGCAAGTAATTAGCAGAAGGAAACACAGGACTGATGAGCAGAAATGCATGATTTATAGACTTTAAACTCTGCTCCATAAAAAGAAAAAGACTATCGGGTATTTCTTAAAGAGAAAAAGATTATCAGGCACTTCCCAAAACAGAAACAAAAGAAACAGAAGTTTTACTGTCTTCTTCATTTCTAAATAACTTAACAGTCCTTTCTTTGTGGAAACACTTGGCTACTTTAAAGTAAATCAAACAAAGGAAGTTACAGTAAAATATCCAGGAGACTAAACAGTTTGGCACCAGTTGAGGGAAACATCACGTACAAATGGGCAAGTCAGAGAGGGACTGACAGGTTCCTGAAAAATGCTAAGTGGAGAGATGTGCTGGGATGCACATCCACTATTGGCATAGTGCCTTCAAGAGCGTGAAATCTATTGACTGTGGCACAAGTCTGCCCGAGGATCTTTGGTTTGGCAAGTCCTGGCTTCCAGAATGCTGATGGATCTCCATTTGCTGAGCACACTCTTACTTAGACGTAAAGTGTTTTGGAAAAATAGCACAAGAGTAAGCTCCACCCCTGGCTTTTCTCTCATAGATAATAATGGCACTGATTTTGGAAGTTTTTCAGATTGGAACACATTCTATCTAAAAGAAAAAAAAAAGACACGGAAGAAGTATAAAAAGTGTGAAATAGACATTTATTCCGTTAATATATGTAATTCTATTTTTCAAAACTAGTGTTCTGGATTTATATGTGATACTCTAAATATAGTTATCTCATTTGTTTTTCATATGGAATGAAAGGCTCCCCTAAAATGATGTATTTATCAGATATTGATAATATAATGCTGTCTTATCAGCTAGCCTGAGGTGCAACACGCAAAGGTAATGTGCCCTCACTTCATTTCTGCTTTATTTTTAAGGATTTGATCATGTGGGGACTTTCAAATGAATTAGCAGAAAGACTGGGGTACATGGACTGGAACTCAATGAAGGAAATGGTTCTGTAAATATCAGTGCAGAAATATTTAAGTTAAGCAAAATAGATTAAAAATCAAACTTATTTCAAAGCACTACACTTTCAAAATCTTTGATTTGTTAAGTTTTCAAAGAGTAAAACTTAGAACACGCAATACACTCTCAATAATGATATGGTTGATAATGTTGGTGTTTAGAGCTGACAGCCAAGAAAGAATTCTTGGGATGTCTTCAGCGCAGAAAGGTGGTTTTATTAAAGCATGGGGACAGGACCCGTGGGCAGAAAGAGCTGCACTGGGGTTGTGAAGAGTGACAGATTGTATACTTTTAGGCTGGGAGGTGGGTAGCGATAGTGTAAGTCTCTTAAGGTATTTTGGAAGCAAGGTTTCCAGGACCTTGAGGGGCTAGCTGCTGTTAGGGAAAGGTCATTTATCACTGTTGAGTAAAAACTCAGTCATGAGACCCTTCAGATGTATATCAATGGGCCATAAGCTTGGAGTATGATTGCCAACATATATTCTGGGGGATAGAGATAAAGGAAGTTTCCAAAGGAATTTTTATATGTCTAAGTAGACTTACAGGATACTGGGGATTGGGCTAAGATTGCCTTTGCCCTTAGCAAAGTGTCATCATTGAGGCAGCTGAACTCCTCCTAGAGGATGCCACTCTGCCTGTCTCAAGGACTTGTCAACGGGCTGTAAGTTGTAAGGAAACTTAATTTTTTTTCCTTTTGCCTTAGTTTCACACATCAAATAATACGGCTTAGAAATGTCCCTATATTAATTATTACTGAAGCAATGCTCTTCTGTTTCATGGTCTTAGGGCATATACTAGAAAAGATGTAATATATGATGAAATTGCCCCAATTAAATTTGAATGATGTTTTTTTTAAAAAAAGAATAGCCTCTCTCCATTTTCTTTTTATGTTGTGGGGTGAATAAAAAGGGAATTTGGGGGTAGGTTGTCTTTTAAACAAAATTTCACTGTCTTCTCTTAGGCCATGATGGAAAATTTTGGAAACAAATAGATCCTGAATTTAGTAAACTGGTCCACAATAGGCATCAGATTAGTTTAATACCGTTATTCACATTTTTGATGAGTGCTTTACAACCATTTTCTATAACTATGGTCATTCTCCTCCCTCTTCTATGTTAAAAGACACTATTTCCCAGCCAGGAAGATTGAGTTTAAGATTATTAAGGGCTGGTCTGGAGGCCTAGAGGATGGAACCTGCAGACTAGGATTTTGACCTAGACCTAAACAAGCAATGATGTCCAGAGTTAGAAGAATAAGACATCCCAGAAATGACAAAATTTCCTTGTGAGGGTTATTAAATACTTCTGTATGTCTATATTTATCTGTCCCATTGGGATCAATGACGGTGAGTCAGATGGCCCTGAGTGTGAATCCTGCTCTCTTCTTTACCCTAGGCAATTTAATTCAACTCTTTAAATCTCACTTTACTGTAAAATCAAGATAATAATATATCTATTCCAAAGGGCTGCTGAGAGTATTAATGACAGAATGTCAGTAAGGAGCTTAGCACATGTCTGCACACATACACTTGTAAAAGGAGTTTGGTTGTCTATTACTGCCCCAACAACAAACACAAGAGCTGCAGGAGACCATGGAAATAGCCTTCTCCAACTGTTTTGTTTTGTAGATAAAGAAAGGCAAGGTTTCAAAATGATTTGACTGTTTAAGATAATGTCCCTCAATGGAGGCATAGCTAGAACTCAAACTCATGGCTTGTACCTGTAGGCTCTTTTCCCTTTGCTGCCTCCAGTTCTATATACATCTGGGAGGAAAGTGAGAAAAGTTGGATGGAAAATATTCGAGTGCCCCACCTGGCCGTCAGAACTGATTTTCATTCTAGTCTGCCCTCTAATCCGGGTCACCTCTGGCATTCATGAGGTCACATACGTAAGTTTAAATAGATAAAGATACAATTCGAGCTACCTCCAATACTCCCACCTCGACAGACACCCCTTCCTAGCAGCTTGGAAGGCCAGCATGAAATGTGCATTCCTGGTTATAGCAGTGCAGGGGGGACCTAGCTCCTGGCCCACGCCCTGTCCCATTTCTTCTCCGCGGAACCCATGTGCAAGCTTCTGTGCACCCTCTGCCACAGCCTGCATGTTCAAGTTCCTCCCACACACCTCTTCCAAGCCGAACTGCTGCCTCTTGGCTACTCCTTGGGCCTAAGGGTGTGAATTCCTGCAACATATCCAGGAAAGAGGCCTGTACAGGCCCTGGAAGTGGGTTCAGAGCCATTGGGTAGAGAACGTACGGGGCCCATTGGATGCAGTGTAGTCTGGAGCAGGAAGCACAGCTGCCCGTTAGCCCGCCTGCCTTCTCACCTCCTGGAGCAGAGTGTAGCGGGAGGAAGACCAGGCTAGGGCCCTCTTAAAGCAAAGGGTCCTGGGAAGGGACCCCTCTTGCCCTAAGCGTGGCAATGCTCTAGTCCTATCATTTAACTTCAGGCAAAAGTGGAATTAATCCCCTTCAGTAATTGGTCACCTGCCTATCACCTTCCTGACCGAGCTCTAAGGTGAACCTGTTGACCAACACAATCTATTTCCTTTATGGTTCTGCTGGATCCAACATGTCTCATATTTATCGATTTTTCAGTTAAATAGAAAAAAAGGACTCACCCAATTACAGGGCAACCAGCCTATCATGATCACATTCCAGTATCATGCAGCTTGGATCCCAGGTGGCTCCAAGCTGGTGGAATCATATGAGTTTATTCTCTCCCACCCAAGAGCACAGGCAATTATTTGCCTTTACAAAGGTTCAGTAGTTCAGTACTCCGGTATGGACACACCTGAAGAACCGGAAAAATAAACCTGCATAGCCAGAAGGACTCACTTCCCCTGTGATGCTATCTGCAGCTGTCTCCATGATGCCTTCAGAGAAAAAAGACCTTCTATCTCCCATTCCTATCTTACAGATTTCCTTAGCAAACACTGACTGAAGTAAGTGCTGGGTCCTGCTCTTTCATTCTAAAGAGACTACTAGTATTAAGGAGGACGGCTCTTTTCAACAATGAAACATCTATTTTCACCTTTGTCCTACACATAAAACAGCCCTGGGGGGCCAAGCTAGCCAAGAAAGAAAAGGATAATGGAGATGTTTGTGGGGAAGTTAGGAGAGCAATAAGTTGCTTGAACATAGCTCCTTGCTAAATACCACAGCATGTTCATCTTTTGAAAAACATTCAACATGCTGGGTGTAAATGACCCCTCTGAAAATTTTCACCCGAAAAGTTTAGGCGAGAGACTCCACTTCTCAGTCAAAGCTCCCTTTCCTTGTCATTCACAGCTACGCCTGACTGGGATTGTTTTGTGCAGGTCCTTCCTCAGCTACTGTTGTTGCAACTCTGTACTTTTCTGACTGAGTCTGTCAGGAAGGAGACAGGAAATTCTAGTCACCCGCACAGCAGCTGTGCCATTCCTCCTATCCTCCTCCAATGACGTCGGTTGGCTTTGGTGACACGAGGTCAGGAACTGAGCCACAGTGAAGGTCAGGAAGATAGGTCAGTGTTTATGCCGTTGTTGGGCTGGGGATCCTGCTGAGGCTATTTGCTTTCTTCCTTGCTATACTGTTTCTCTTTCCGTTCCTCTTTTTACACGGCACAGCCAAAGCATCCTGTTTTCAAAACATCTGACTGTTTTGCCACTGAGGAACTCATGCTCTGATGCATTTCGCTGAAGTGTATGACAATTCTTCTAATTCAAGAGGTGATAAGAGTTGAAACAAAAATTAATGAACAAGTCTAAGAAGCCAATCTGTTGTTACAGAAAACAGCTCTAACATGTCTAACTGAACCTGGGCTGCTGGCAGAAGGTTCCCTTGACATTCTTTTCATCTTGAAAAAACGTCATTGCCTCATAAAACTGCTTCATTTATTTCATCTTGTCATTTTTGGGAAAAATAACCTACCGTATTATCCCACCTCGCTGCATCTTTCTCTGTAATTCTGGAATTCCATTTGGCCTGGGGCCAGTATTAAGGGATGAGGGAAATTGGGGCCAAGGAGAAGTCTATGTTTCTGTAAGTCACAGAAACAGTTCCTTGTCTAACTCTCAGGCTCTGAAGCACACTTGGGAAAGCCAGTTATAATCTTTGATGTCACAATTTTCTTCAAAATATAAAAGGGCGAGGAAAAAACAATAAACACACAACCCTACCCAGATGGGTAAATATGAAAGACTGCTTCCTTTTTCTCTACTAGACACAGTCAATGCTCAACCATTTGCATGTTCCCAAACACCCCCAACATAAAACACTGGTTTTCCCATCACCACTGTTGAGTAGGTAAAAACTCAGTAATCGCTTAGCTGATCAGAACTAAGGACCCATCATTTTTGCAAAGATGTAGTAAATGCTATCAACAAGTTATCGTTTATTAATTATTACTACACATCAGGTGCCTTGCTGAAGGTTTCAGATGCATTATCTCATTAAATCTTTACAGTAACCCAGTAAGGTAGGGTGCCACTTTTACACTTTGTACCTGTTTTACAGATGAGAAAATTAAGTCTTAGAACAGTTAAGTAAGTTAGCCAAGGTCAAGTAGCTAGTCAATGATAGAGACAGGACTTGAACTATGATCTTTTGACTCCAAAGCCTATGCTTTTCACATACTTCCCTGTATAGAACATCTTCAGACTCACTTCCACGTCTATCAACTCAGAGATTTGCCAAGACTGCCAAAAATGACCAGCTACAACTACATAGGCGTGATAATGATAATGATGATGATGACTGTATTTTTAAACAGTGACTTGGATGGAATGTTCAAATAATTTCAACCACATTTAAAAATAAATGTGGAATTTTATTTTTACCACAAATAATTCAATTCCCAGAAAATGGATACAGATCAATTTCTTTTTGGTGGCCACAAAATATTATTATTATATTATATTATATTATATTATATTATATTATATGTGCCACAGATTAAGCCTTACCTGAAACAATTATCTGGCTAATCAAGATTCTGGGGGGAAAAAGGTCACTGAGTGAATAGAAAGAGAAGGAGATCTTTTTACAAATGAAATTGACTTTGGCTGTCAGCTGAGCATTATTCATCTACTGGATAATTGCTTTGCCCTACAACCTCTCCACTGCACATATCAAAAATAGGTGAAACTGCATGCCTTGTCCTTAAGCTAACTGTGTCAGCATTAAGGTTTAGCCCTTTCTTTAGGGTTAGCTCTATTCAGCTTTCATTGCTTCCTGCACAGGATACCATAAAGGAGGAGCGGAAGCCTTAAACGATTGGAATTCTCACCGGGACCTACACAGTCTTTGGTCTTAGAGCCTTATTGACCATTACACTGATTATGAACAATTTGTAAATACATTTGTAAAATAATGTGTCATTTCAGCACCCCAGACACAGACCTGGTTAGAATTTATAAGGCATCAACACTCCAAATGAAAAATAAGGACAATTTGCAGTTTCTCAGTGTGTACTCTTTCTGTTCCCTGGAGTTAGTTGTCTACTTTATCTTAGTAACTCAAGAAGAAAGTTCAGCATGTTTTTTATGGTGAAAGCTGCTAAAAAACTACCCCTAAATATTGGACCTACATCTTGTATGGGCATCAATGCTCACAACATGCAGTGAACAAAGGATCTGTTAATGCTCCAAAGCAGGCTAAAGCATGTGTGAAAATCTTTCTACTTGGAGTCCAGTGTGCTTTAGAGAAGTTACGCAGTTAAGCCCTCCTCGTGGGGAAGCAGTTGGTCAAGTTTACAACAGCCTGGAAAATCCCAGAATTTAGTTTTCAGTTGAGAACTTCAGAAAAAAGTCAGTAAATAGTTAAATCTCAAAACTTTTCTTTTGTTTTTCCAACTTGAATCTGAACTACAATTTGAGAAAGAGACTTATTTTACTTTTTGCCCTTTCATTAACCAAGAAACAAGAGTTAAGAAGAGTCTATCCCCACACTCCCAGGACCCTTCAAGACCTCCTAAGGACACAGGGCTCCCGGCACTCAGATCCCTCGAGCAGGAGTCAGTAAGCCTTGATAGGAAGGTGATACTTTTAACGTCAGAAAGAGGGAGGAGGGACACACATTCACCAGGGAACCTCAGGGCTGGAAAGGGCATGTTGGCAGGTGTGGAGCAAAATCTCTTCCCGGCACCAGAACCGTAAGATAGTAAGACAATTCTTCAGGCTAAGATGATTGGGGATTCTTAAGATATACACTTATAAAGGTGTAGTGTTAAAGCTTTCCACAAAAACCAACAACAATAAATATATACATACATACACACACATCATATATAAAGTTAACATTCTCCAAGGGGGGGAACAAACAAACAAAAAGCAACAACTCTCACTACATAAATTAGCACTCTAAATCCAGGTGTTAATTAAACAAATGATACAATGACAGATAATTAAAACTCTTCAACACTAAGTTTTGTCTAGGGATTGTAAGTAAAACCATTTCTTCGCAGTATGGGTGGAACTTAATCTCAAATAAGTCCACTTTGAAAAGCAGCAAACTTTTAAAAAATAACTTTCTTTTTTGGGAGACAGAGTATATTCTTTCTTTCTTTCTTTCTTTCTTTCTTTCTTTCTTTCTTTCTTTCTTTTCTTTCTCTTTCTTTCTTTCTTTCTTTCTTTCTTTCTTTCTTTCTCTCTTCTTTTTAATCTTAGGTCATGCCAGCATCACAAAAGAAATGTTAGAGAATCCCAGAATGTCCTTCTGAGAAGAGTTTCAGAATTAATAGAACTTCAGGGAGAACCATTCTCTCCATTGATACATGGAGATCACATTATTTTCTTGTTCAAAAAAATATGTCTAACACCTGGTTGCAATGCAGCGTGTTACCATTTTACCCTATGAATTCATTCAGATTTTATCTTCCTGACAGCGGTTTTTCTTTTTTAAAGGATTTTCATTTGTACAGTTAATAAGCACCTCTCCCCTTAAACAAATTTCAAACTACATCACTAACAAAGAAGTTTGGTTTCTGGGCATGAAAGCGGATGGAGGATTTTTAACTTTTGCTGCAGCATCAAGACACCAGCAAAGTGTGGCACTTGGGGACAGAACCCTCCGAGGCAGGCTCAGCAAACCCGTTCTGACGCCGCGTCCTCGGATGCACCCCAGGCTGCAGGCAGAGGCCAGGGGAGCCCAGGGGACGCCGGGGAGCTTGAGTGAATAAACGGTCACCCCTTACCTTGTTAGAAGCCATCTCACTGACAGAGCGGTAGGTCTGGATGGTCTCTAGCTGGTCTAAGCACCAGTCCAATTCCTCCAGCGTTTCCATTGCTAATTTTTGATAAGATTCTTCTGCAAACAAACACACAGGCATGTAGTTAGGCTGGAGCGGCTGCAGGCTGTCCATAGCCGAGTCCCCGCCGCCGCCGCTGATTCCGGAGCTACTGAAGGTGGCCCCGTGCTCCTTCATTATTTGCGCGCTGACTCCTTCCTTCCAGCTCTCTCCACCAGGAGAACAAATCACCGCGGTGCTCTGCCTGGGGTGGCTGGTGCCAAGTTTTCACCACCATCCCCCCCCTCACCCCCCCCCCCCCCCCCCCCCCCCCCCCCCCCCCCCCCCCGCTTGGATGAGGTGTCCCTGATCTACCAAGAAACTTCCTCCGAGGAAGAAGGCGGGGAAACATCTCTTAGAGGCTCATCTGCATACATGTGTCCTAAAACTAAAGGCAGAAGCAGTGAGTTTTCTCAGGCTCTCTCTGCCTTAGTCATCCCGGGGCTCTTCAGGGTGCGTGATGTCATTTCTGAGGGTTTGCAGTCTGGAGCAGAAATGAGGAAAGCATTTTCTCATTTGCTTTTCTTCTAAATGAAACATTTGGGCGCGGGGCTGGGGGAGGGGGTGCTGCTGACAGTGACTTTGGAAGTCTAGGCAGTCATTCATTCAGGGGGATGTGTACATGTTGGAGAC
Source organism: Panthera leo (assembly GCF_018350215.1). Classification (NCBI taxonomy): domain Eukaryota; kingdom Metazoa; phylum Chordata; class Mammalia; order Carnivora; family Felidae; genus Panthera; species Panthera leo. The sequence continues at coordinate 54,443,593 of NC_056686.1, read as the reverse complement.
TTGTAATTCAGCACACATTGACCCGCACTAGCGAGAGGTGTAGGCTAGTCTCCCCTCTTCTGAATCTCTCCTTTAAGATGAGGTTTCCCTGATAAGACTTCTGTCTAAGAGAAACTGGAGTTTTACGGGAACACGTTTATTGGCCTGGAGTCTCAGATCTTGTTATACTAAACAAAGCTAAAACTTCTCTTCTGCCACTGCCAGGGTCACAGGGAAATTCTGAACCGGACTTTCAGGTGGAGCCAGATGTGAACACTGCAGATTTTCACTTTGATTAAAGCCAGGGGCTGTGCTTTATGGTGGTGGGACTCTAGACTTTCTGGAAATATTTCTCAGTAGTCCATTAAAAAATATGTCTTCAAGATCATACTTTTGCTGGATAATAAAGATCTTTCTGAATGTTCAAAACATGTCCTTCCATACCCAAGAGTCTAATATTCAACATTATTGACTTAAGCACTCTATGTTAATAAACACGGAATTGACTTCATAAGTGCTAGATGAATTAATGATGCAACACTTATAAAAGTCAGCCAGACTCTCCTGCATACATGACTGGTTTTGAGGGGAACAGCATTCATTAATTCTATCAAGCCTTCTGGAAAACGGGCACACAACAGGTGCTAATAAAATTTAAAAATCTTGTGTGGACTTCTATTACAGAAAAGATTACACACATTCCTGTCAAATTTAGAATATATTTTTCATATGTTCATACAGAAATCCAAGGGAGACCACATAGCCTCTTATTGTTACTTGAATAATTCTGTGTGTGTGAGACATTCATACTAAGTAGGAAGCAGAAAAGAGAATGAGTAAAAGAGTGATTCCAACGGACTAGAATTGCTTGATCACAGACGCACATTTCAAAGAATAGATCTTTCATTTATCCCTCAAATACGCAGACACTAGGATAACGAGGGGTTAAAATTCAATATCCTGTATGTCATACTTAAAAGCCACAAAACCATTGGAGGTGACTTCCTCTATTTTTTTCACACTCTGCAAAAATGTGCAGACAAGAACTGAGGCGTTTTTAGTAAAACTCATTTCAAGCCAGACTTACACATCCCTTCCCTCCTTTCCCCTTCAATTTTGTTATGCTGCTTCAACAGGCAGAAGCTCCTCACTTACTGTCTACGGTGTCCAACACACCCCCTTGTCTCCTCTATTTCCTTCCAGAGGATCACTTCTTCCAACGAAGCTTTCCCTGAAGTGCCAGAACCCCCCCATCCTCTTTCCCAGCCTCTTATCAGAGACAAGGTCCAACCATTTCCCAGCTACTTGGGCCTTACTACCTTCATGTCTTCCATATCGCATCTTGTGGTTCTCAGTAATTAAGATGCTCAGAGCCTTTTGAATTGGCCTATATGCAACATGACCATGAGATGATCTATCACATTTCTCCTTCATGAAGAGGGAAAAAAGGGATCCAATTTCCACTCTGGGCTGACAAAGGAAATACAATAATCGTAACAGCAGAAGGACTAGGAAGAAGGAGGACTCTTCAAAGATCCAGCAGTAAAGGGTTACCTCCACAGCTCATTCACTATTACCCGGAACAAGCACATCTGAGCTCCTAGACTTAGTACAGTCGTGAGATCCCAGTGACTGGCCAATGGATATGATAGGCCCTTACTCTACTGCCCTTTCTTATTCTGGTCAGCTACAATATTTTTAAGTGAAAACTTTTGTGAAGTTAGTGTTGTAGTTAGTGAGAATTTGTTCCTTTCCAGACTGTTAATCTATAGTTAAAACTCAGTTTGTGTCTCATTCTGGACCCTTCTTATCACAGGAACTAACGCAGGCTGCACAGATGTCAGAGTGGGCTAAGTATATGGGCATCAACCCCCTGCTACTTCTGGGGAAAGCCAAAGGAAAGGACCAGTGATGCTCAGGACTGGCTTCCACACTATAACTTCTGATTCTAGCACTGGATCCAGTGCTTGGTACCTACCGGATACTCAGTAAGTACTCAGAGGAATGCCCAAGCAGCCTGCAACTGTCTAGAGATTTGGATATCTAGAGATTGAATGGTGCATCTGCAGTCCTGTGGGAAGAGCAACAGCTTTGGAGTGAGACTCACACATTTAGAGTTTCTCTTCTGTTTCCTATGTGATCCTGGACCTCAATTTCCTACATCTTAAAATAAAGATGAGAATATTTATCTCTTAGTTCTTAGCAGATTATCAATGCATCGGAACACAACTATTAATGGTAATCAAAATAACCCAAAGGCCTGGCATTTGAGAGTAGGGAAGAATAGGAAGGGAGAGAGAGGAATTGTGAATTCCACAAAGGGTTTTACGGTCAGGATCAGCTACATAATTTTCAGGGTCCAGTGCAAAATGAAATTGCAGAGCCCCTTATTCAAACAGCAGGAAAAGTGCTGTTGAAGGTAGTAAAAGCATGAAGTTTTTTTTTTTTTTCTTTCTTCTGGAGTCTCTCTCTCTGAGCTATCATGGTAGTACTTTGTTTTTTGTCTTCTGTTTAAAAAAACCTTTTATTTTAAAATAACCCTAGATTTAGGGAAAAGTTGCAAAGCTAATGTAGAGAGTTTCCACATACCACACATTTATATTTCTCTATTGTTAGCATCTTACGTTATTATGGCACATTTATCACAATTAATGAATGGCATGGTGTTTTTTATTTACTCTGTAATATTGTGTTTCCTTGGGCATGAGGATACTATGAGGAGAGTGCAGACCCTCACAGGATTCCAGGCCCTACATCCTGTGACTTAGGGCAAGACAGAGCTCACAAGTCACTGGGGTACCCCTATCTGCCAGCTGCCAAACTGATGTGCTGTGCCCCAGACAGGGGCAGGCTCTGGGGAAGTCAGACACTTCCTTTCCCCACAGTACCAATGCCCCACTCCACACCAGACAGGTGGCCCCTAAGGGCATTACAAGGTCTGCACTGGGGCGTACTAGATACCCAGGGCAGGGGTGGGCAAGAGGCTCACCCCACCAAGACATGGCATCTGTCTACCATGGTATAGCCATGCCAGCCCAGGCCAGGGATGGCTGCTACCATGTCCCATCTGAGACTTTGCAAGGCACACGTGCCCAACTCAGACCCTCTCTGCACATGCACCTAGGCCCCCTCTGGGAATGGGTGGCAAGGGGAGGGATGCTGGATGAGTCCTGGGGTGCCAGCGATCAGGGAAATAGTGGGCTGAGAGTAAGTCTAGGGGAGGCAAACAAGTGACAGAAAGAAGGTGGGACAGCATATGAGCCAAGGCTCTAAGTCACTGGAGTATACTCCATTTCCCCATCAGACTTCATTTACAAAACACGAGATCAAAAATAAAATTATCATGAGTTTCCAGGCAGCAACTATGGGGCCCTGCTGGATGTGGGGCTCTATGCCTCTTGCCCAGGTTGCATGCCCACGAAGTTGGTCATTTCCTGTCTTGCAAAAATGGCTTGGAGAAGGAACAATGCTTAAGACCACAGAAGCAAGTCTCAAGGGGATAAGAGCAGGTGATGGGACCATGTATGATCATGGGGTTGACCCTATTTATCAAAAATTTCCAAAGGGAAGAGGAGCAGGGAGAACCAACCTCCTGTTCTTCCCTTCTTTCCCTCTTTCCCTCTAATAAGAGAGGCAAAGGGAGATTCACTTTCTCTTACAGGTCTGGTAGGTATTACATTCGACCCTGAGAAACAGGAAGAGAGAATGAGTAAATAATTATAGCCAATATTAATCTGGTAATAATATGTGGCATTCATAAAGCCCTCTTCTCAAAAGAGTTCCAAGCACACTACTCATGTATCCTTGCAACATGTCCGTGATAGCCACTGGAGAGGTATGATTATCTCTAAATTACCTTAAGGCACAAGCCAAGAAGTCAGAGGTTAAATTACTAGAGCAAGATTCCTGGCAAGACCATTTCTTGGTCTGTGAAATAGATTCAGCTCCATGCCGAAAATGCATGGATTCCTGAAAATGCTGATTTAAAGTGGAATCTTACCATTGGATATTTTCTATTTAAAATTGTGTAATTGCCTGTTAAATGTGGTCACTTCTTGAGTCTCCTCTTCCCTTTTCTGATGTACCTAACGCAGTCATTAGCACACGGAGGCTGTGCAATATTTACTCAGGAGAACTGGTATGGTTCTGGTCCTTTATCTTGCTTCAGTGGCTGACATAAGGCAAGTTACGTAAGATTGCTGAGACTAAATTTCTTTATCCGGAGAATGAGGGTAAAGATACTTACCCTATTCTCACAGGGGAGGTAGAATAGGAGGATACAGACAAACCAGACTGTTAACCTTTAAGTATGATGCATATTTGATAAATTTCACATTTATTATTACAGATGGGATATAGGTGCATTAGAGAAAATTAGAAAATTACGGAGAAACAAAAATTTGAAATGATAAAAATGTCACATTTTTACTAAGCTCACTATTATTAATCCTTTCGTGCATATATGTTCATGCATGTTTGTGGTGATCACACTATACAAACTGTTAACATTCATTTTTTTCAGTAATGATCTTCCCTTTTCTGTTTTAGTAATTTCCCAATTCAGCTAATATCTAGCCTACACTCTAATTTCCCAAGTTTTTTTTTTTCACACAAATCTAGTAGAAATGTGTGTGTGTGTGTGTGTGTGTGTGTGTGTGTGTGTGTATATGTGTGTGTGGAGAGAGAGAGAGAGAGAGAGAGAGATGGGTGTTGGAAAAGACAGACCCAGAAGTCTGAGAAATCTCAGCGTGGCCACAAAGAGCTGGCTGGCTCCTCATAGCTGGAAAATATGGAAATAGATTTTAACAGTAATGAAGTAATGAAGTCAGTGGCCCAGCTGGTAACAAACCTCAGGTGCGCTAAAGGTTAGCTCCACACTCAGTGCAGTAAAGTGTTATTACCTCACTGGTCTCTGGAAAAAGTAGAAAGGGGCCATTTACACAACTATATCATTTAAACTTTGAAACCCTAAGTCCTATTACCCTTAACAGAGATGAGAAGTTGGCAAGTGAAAACATCACATTCCAGCCCAAATATAAATTTTCTATAAACAGCATCTCAATGCAATTTTTTATTGAGGTACGAATGACATAAAGAGCTGTGCATATGTAATGTGTACATCTTGATGAGTTTGAAGATCAGCATACACCTGTGAAACTGTCACCATAAACAACATCATTAATTTAACCATCACCTCTCAAAGTTTCCTCCCTCTGTGTGTGCGTGTGACGAGAATAGTTAACAGAAGACCTACCTTCTTAACAAATGTTTAAGTATATGATACATTATTAACTATACGCACCATGCTATCCAGTCGTCTTTAGGACTTACTTACTTTGCATATCTTAAACTATGCACCTTTCTACGAACATCTTCCCAATCCCCTTTTCCTCAGTCCATGGTAACTACCATTCTACTCTCAGCTTTTACGTTTTTTACTATGTTAGATTCCTGATATAAAGGATCATTCTAAATCAATTTTTTAAAAATTTTTTTAAACGTTTATTTATTTTTGAGACAGAGGGAGACAGAGCATGAATGGAGGAGGGTCAGAGAGAGGGAGACACAGAATCTGAAACAGGCTCCAGGCTCTGAGCGGTCAGCACAGAGCCCGACGCGGGGCTCGAACTCACGGACCGTAAGATCATGACCTGAGCCGAAGTCGGCCGCTTAACCGACTGAGCCACCCAGGTGCCCCTCTAAATCAATTTTAAGATAGCTCCGTATATATCAGAAACATATCCATCAAGGGGCACCTGGGTGGCACAGTGGGCTAAGTGTCCGACTTCGGCTCAGGTCATGATCTCATGGTTCATGAATCTGAACACTGCATCGGTCTCTCTGCTGTCAGCACAGAGCCCACTTTGGATCCTCTAGGCCCCTCTCTCTCTCTCTCTCTCTCTGCCCCTCCCCCACTCATTCTCTCTCTCTCTCTCTCTCTCTCTCTCTCTACCTCAAAATAAATAAATAAACTTAAAAAATGCAACATATCCATCAAGTCATTCCACTTTCTACTCAAAGAAAGCACATAGAAAAGAAATGTAAATAATCTTTTATTTAGCAGTGTCACACAATCAAACTCTTCCCAGTAGAGAAGGTGGTAGTTATTCATAAGGTTATGTAGTGGTTAAACCAATTAGAACAACTGCCACATGTAACAACAGGGATGGACCTAATAAACATAAATGTCAAGCAAAAGAAACCAGATATTGCAAAGCACATAAAAATGGGATTCAATCTAAATAATGTTCAAAAGCGGCAAAAGTGAATCTATGATATTAGAAGTCCAGATATTAGTTACTGTGGAGGGCTAGTGACTGGAAGGGACTTAAGGACAGGCTCCTCTGGGGCTGGTAATGGTCCATTTCTTGCTTTGACTACTCATTAGCTGAGTGTGTTCATTTCACGACAATTCACTGACTCCTATTCTTGTTATTTGTACACTGTTCTCCATCTTTCTGATTTTCTTATGCATGCTTTCTACAGATAATCCCCATCTAGGGAAGCCCATTTACAAAAACAAAGAACAGGATTTCTAAAAAAACAAAACAAAAACAAAAAACAAAAACCCACCACATTTCCTTTCCTTTTGTTCAACATAACTTGAATATATCTGAAAAACAGCCCCCCAAATAGGTTAGTTTTATATTGCATAGACCAGGATGCTCCTACTACCTCAAAACCCAGTGGAACCCATTGGAGTCTGACTCAGATGTTTGTAAATCTTGACTTTGCCACTCATTCACTAGGCGTGTAACCTTAGACAAGGTGAGCAGCCTGTGCCTCTGTTTCTTTACCTGTGAAACAGGAAGACAGCATAAACTAGCTGTGAGAATGAATGGAAGCGACATATGCCAAGTGTTCGGTATAGTGCTTGGCACATGTCAGGAAATTTCTTTTGCCTCCCCACCCCCTCCCAGAGTGTCGCTCCCACTGTATGACCTCAGACAGGAGTTGCCTCTTGGCTAGGTTAGAGTTTAGTGGTGTTCACTTCTAAATGTAGACCTGGCCTGATATATCATTCTGCTTTCACCAAATCTGACACACCAGGTCAGTGGACTTTCAGAAGTAGAGAATTGTACAAGAAAACTGTTTGTTCCTTTATTCATTCCACAAAATTCCATTGAGAGTCTAGTACATGCCCAGCATGATGCTAGGTGCTGGGGTTTACAACAATGAACAAGACATGGTCCACTGTATTGTATAACTGTATAAGAAACACCTTTCCCATTCTCCAAAATGGTTAGTCTGTGCAACCGGGTGCCTTAGCAGCTTCCTCCCCTCCCCTGCCCCCGCCCCAAATTTATACAGTGCCTTGGTGAAAATTAGAAAAATGTGCCCTCTCTTGGCAGACGTAGCCTTAGGGCAGAAAGCTTGGGAAGTGACGCATGGGATGAATTGATGAGCTCTCCTCATCACCTGGCTGAGTACCTTTGATCAGTACTCAAACTACACAATGACCTTATGCAATGGCCGGGTGGCACATGGATGTGGGGGCAAGCTAGCATGAAGCTTTCCCCCGTATTACTGGGCGTGCTCTGTAAAAGCAGAGCACAGAACTGAGTCACAGCAAAAATCCACACTCTTAACCTCAAAACAAAGCAAACCCTTGACATTGAAAGGAAAGTATCCTCAGACCTTCCCTAGCTCTTAATTTGTGAATACCATAATAACTTAAATAGCGTTAAATAGGCCTCTACAAAATAACTTAAAATTTTAACTTGATAGACTAATTATTACCTTTAAATACAGTTTTTGTTTTTGTAGACAAAACTTCTAAAGCAAGGCTCCACAGGGAAAAAAATATGAAAGAAGTCGTTCATCAGGAAAACTAAGAGACCACTCTTCTGATCCTTGGAAGTGAGAAGTGTGTATTAATTGGATTCTCTGTATTCAGCTTATGACTCTAGCTTTATCCACAAGCTTCTAGCCCTGTAGATGTCCTCTCTAGGTTCTTTGTGCCTTGATGTTAGCAGGCTTATTTCATTCCTCTGTTGCTCCTCACAGTGTAATAAGTGTTTGTTAAAATGCAAAATAGTTTCATACATATGGAAATCAGCCTCTCTTTATTTCAAGGTAGCAGGCTGGGGCTATTGGCCTGTTTATTTAGTGGCCTTGGTTATGATTTTTTTCCCCCTTACATTAGCAATACTTTTCATTGTATGTTTTTATGTCCGAAGGTATTTATTTTCTTTTGATGAATACTTGTAAATGAAATGTACCTGTTAGAGTGCAAGATTTCAAGAAGGCATGTTGCTTTAACCTGGAGTAAAGCATTCTTAGAACAAATCACCAAAACTGGAGGACATTTCTACATTCTGTAACAGAGTGCTTCCAAAGGCAGTTTGTAAGCCCTATGTGGCCTTTCTCTAGGCAGGATTTTGTTAATGTGTCTTTATAAATATGGAACTTTGCAATTGCACATGACAGGGATTTCACTGTGGGTGGATTCATGGAAGAAGAGGTTCACTGCCCTCAAGAGAAATAACAGTGAAAAGTAGGTCATTTTGATGCTGATTTCTTTAGCAAACTCTTCTAAGACTGCAAGTTAAAAAAAAAAAAAAACTCCAATCACAACTAGATTTTATACATATACCTTGATAGTTTACCAAGTGCTTTCATCCCTTGCAAATCATAGTTTTCCTTGAAAAATAAATCCCATGAGATAGAAATTATTATTCTGTATTATAATTATTAAACTTTTTCCATTATGCATGGGGGATATAGAGGCTTGGAGGTGTCCAATGATTTGCTTAAAGCCATCCTATGACAGAGAGAGAGAGAGAGAGAGAGAGAGAGATGAGAGATTGAGAGGAAGGAAGGAGGGAGAGGGAAGGGGGGCAGCCAGCAGGGAAGGAGAAAACCTAAGTTCTCTGATTCTAAATTCCATGGTGTATTTTTTTGCTAAGCTATGGGGCCTGTTATAAACAAATGATCCAACTTTTGCTTTCACCCAGGTGGGCTTAGACAAAACTATGTTTCTGAGATGCCAACCTCAAGCTCCATTCCCTTCTGCCCTACCTCTCACTCTTCCAATGTCCTTCCCCTCACAGAAACGTGTTCTTCAGAAGAACTCTGAGTTTGGCATTTACTTACTAATGAGAATCTGTACTCCTGTAGACAATAACACCTACCATCAATGTGAGAGTGCTCAAGGAACGCCATTACCCACCTGTGTTAGTGTTAAAGAACAGTGACACAAGGCAGTGATTAGAGACGGAGGTAAGTTGCTATCCTAATAGCAACACTATTTAGTTGCTATTTAGTTGCTACACTAAATATATGCAAGAGATATTTATGAAGGATATACAGTCGTGGTTAAAAGCTTGGTATCTGGAACCAGACCACCTGGGTTCATACAGTAAAGTTAAAGTCTCTTAGCTTCTCCATGCCTTAGTTTCCTCACCATGTAATGAGAATAATATGTATCTATATAATGGATTATAGTCTTTAATTAGTAAACTAAATGTAAAATGCTTAGGATAGTATGTGGTGTATTATAAGTACAGATAAATATTTAATTAGTAGGTTTTTAAAAAATGTCTTGTTTGAGTATAGTTGACAAACAGGGTTACATTAGTTTCAGGTGTACAACATAATGATTCTACTTCTCTATAGGTTATGTTACATTCATCACAAGGATAGCTACTGGCTATCACCATACCATGCTTTTATAGTATCATTGACAACATTCCCTATGCTGTGCCTTTTATTCTTGTAACTTATTCATTGTATAACTGGAAGCCTGTATCTCTCACTCCCCTTCACCCATTGTGGCCATTCTCCTCCTGCCCCACCCCACCCCCCACCTCCTACAACCATCAGTTTGTTCTCTGTATTTACAGGTCTGATTCTGCTTTTTGTTTGTTTGTGTATTCATTTGGTCTTTTAGATCCCACATATGAGTGACATCATACGGTATTTATCTTTCTCAGTCTGACTTATTTCATTTAGCACAATACCTTCTAGATCCATTTATGTTGTTGCAAATGGCATGACTGCATCCATTTTTATGGCTACATTTTATATATATACACACACATACATACACACACACTGATATATATATACACACCATATTAATATGTACACATACATATATACTATATGCATACATTATCATATATGTATACCTATATACATACAAATATATATATACATACATACATATACACACATACCTATACACACACCATATTAATGAATAGATTTTCTGCATGCCTATTCTTTCATAGACTCAGCTTGAAACTCTAAGGATATAGTGGTAAATTTTATAGACACTGCTTTCGCTTATTTGAAGACTATATTCTGGCAGAAATAGACAATTATGCAAGAACTTATTTAATTACAATTGGGAGAGAAGCTAGTAAGAAGTGTAGAGTGTCCTAAGAATTTAGTGCAGGGATAACAGGAGACCAGAAAGTCTGAGAAGCAGAGATGTGATAGAGAGAGTTCAGGGAAGGTGTACCTCAAAAAGTTATGAGATTCAAAGGAATAAGAATTAGGTACAAAGGAAAGAGAACATTCTAGGCAGGAGGAACATCAGGTTGTGCTCAAAGAACCAAGAGCAGTACATGTGGCAGGCACACACAGAGAGAAAAAGACTAGTATGTAGTTTAGATTAGGTCAAACAGAACCAAGGAAGGCCACGGAGGGGACTTTGGACTTTGTTCTGGAAGCAGTGGGAAATCTTTCTGGAGCCTTATCAAAGGAGTGGCTTTGCCAAATCTGCATTTTAAAAAGATCACCGTACCTACAATTTGAAGAATAAACCTAAAGGCAGGAAGGAGGCCAGTTAAATTGTATTTAAAAGCCCAGGATCTGGAGGAAGACAAATACAAGTTTGACTTCTGGCTCTGCCATTTATTTCATTAGCATTGTGAACCTGGACAAGCTACTTCACTTCTCTGTAAGACTTAATTTCCTCATCTTTCCCACAGGGATATATATTTTTCCCACCAGATTGTATGGGGATTAAACACAATATCCATATCAAAGCACTTACCGAAGTACCCAGCACCTAGTAAAGTATTCATGCCAGTTGCCAGTAGCACTTATATTGATTTTCTTGCAGTAACCTATGCAGGAGGTGGTGGTGGTTCAAATGACACGGCAGTGGAGATGAGGCCAGGTAAATGGGCTTGAGATGCTCATGAGTTGAAATCAGATAGCCTTTAGGAGGGTGGTATTTGGTTGGTGACCAAAACTCCCAGTCACTTTGGCTTTTCAGGTCCAGAATGTGATTTTTTGTCAGTGTGATTTGACTTCATTCTGCTTATACTAGTCCAATGCCCAAGAACACATTGAGAAGTCAGGGACCAATCAATTTATAGAGAGTAATAACTTATGGGACGTTTCTCATGTCTTATGGTCATTCCACATTCCTCTACATGGGAGACCAATTTCATAATCATAAGATTCATAATCATAGGCATCATAATCATAAGATTGCTTGGTAAGCATGAAATCAGAGCAGGGGAGTTAGCTGGATGATTAGGCTGCTTCCTCAAGCCTGCTATACTCAGCTCCACTACTATGGGAGACCGTAGTTGTTTCTCAAGTATTTCCATTGGTCAGAAGTGCCCTTCTCAACTTTGTTCACCTGGCTAATTTTTACTTATCTTTTAGGATTCAGCCTAGAGTCCTCTCCCCTACAAAGCTTTCTAAATATTTTAACATTGGATTAAGTTCCCTTCCCATTATTTCCAACTGACCATATTTCATTTAAATTATTTCTCTTGGTTTATCTCACCCATCAGATAACCTTCTTGAGAGAAGGGAACCTATCTTCTTGCCTGGTCTCTTATGCAGCACCGCATTTATTATCTAGTAGAAGCCCAAGAAATATTATTTGCACTGCTGACTTGCCCAATATATCAGTAGATGGGATATCAATTAACCAAAAGGAATGGGGCCTTTGCTACTAGACAGTATTGGAGAAACTATGTCAGGAATTCTTGTTCTTGGTTCTTTTTTTACTAGTCATCAAACAAATCACCTTCTTTTTGCTGATTTATTCAATGTTACCACAATTAATGGGCTCTCCATTTCTTTTGCATTCATATCTTGATTAGATTTCTAGGCTGGCTAGGTTTTTGTTTGTTTTTGTTGTTTGTTTGTTTGTTTGTTTGTTTTAAGTAGGCCCCAAGCCCAAAATGGTGCTTGAACTCATGACCCTGAGATCAAGAGTCACATGCTGTATGGGCTGAACCAACCAGGTGCCCCTAGATGGCTAGTTTTAATATTGGGGACATTCAGTCTGTCAAGGGGACTTCTGCAAAAAATCACATGTAGAATTTGTTATTTGACTCTCATTGAAGAACTGTATTCAGGCACCTTACTGCAGGCCTCTGAGCACCAAGCAATACTAGAATCCCAAATATTTTGACAACTGTCATAAGAAAGATACAAGTAAAGTTCAGAGACAGTACAGATAGATCTTAAAGACATGGGGGAAAGGGAGATCAAGAGAGATTTGGAGGCCAGGTAAAGAAGAATGGATGGAATTTTGGGAGATGAAGAAAACAAACAAGGTAAGGCAATAAACAGCATGAACGAAGGTATAAAATTAGTTGCATGCCACACCATTTAGTTCTATTTGAGGATATCCAATCTACCAGTCCTATTTGGTTAGAACACTGGGTTTTAGTAAGGGAGTAGAGTGGAATAAATTTGCAAAAGTAGGGTGGTCAGGGAAATCTTGAAGAAGTTTTTATGCTAGACTAAGGTATCTGATGTTACTCGATAGGCAATGAAGAGTTACTGAAAATTGTTCAACAGAAGAATGGCATACACGAAGTGGTTTTTAAATATCTTAACACTGTTTTACAGTTTTGCAATGCTTTGCAGTTATAAATTTCTTTCATATATATAATAAGTTATGAGAGAGGTATTATTGTCTCTGTCTTATAGAGGAAGAGACTGATGTCCAGGAAGTTTTAGTGTCTCACTCCAGATCCCATAAGTGGTAAATGCAGAACCTATAGACTTGAATCTAGGCTTTCTGACTCCAAGTTCAGTGTTCTTGCCACGAAAATGATGCTTATAAGAAAATTAATTATTGATCTGATAGCAGTAAATCATAAGAATTATAAGATGAGGTAAAGAATAAGTTCTTGATAAATTATTAGTATTGGGATTATTATTTGCAGGAAAAGTTAGGAGTTAAGAAGAAATGGGGCCCCAAATTCGGGTGTTATCGGAGGGAGTGGAAGGGTTATTTATACCTAAACTTTACCTTTACTTGTAGAATGGAAGTTGTCAAAGGAATTTCAAGAGTCAATGGAGAGTAGAAGCAAAGGGTCTTGCCATTAGGAGTAAACATGGTAGGTGGATTAGAAATTTCCCTGCCTCTCAAAACATTATTAGCCCAAATCTCTTTCAACTAACTGTTGGAAAGCCCCGTTCACCTGGTGTTCTCTTGGGTAATGTTTCAGATCACACAGGACCTTGGGAACTTCACCATGGGAGAATGGCACTGCATTTGACAGTCAAGTTTTACAGAGAGCAGAAAGCTTACTCCATATAGCCTTTTCCAGCTGACAAAGTACTTTCGAGTTTGCTCATTTTCTGCAAACAAAGCCATGAAAGTAATCTCCATATTTACAAATAAAAAAATTGAGCCTCATCAAGGTAGGGGGCCTTGCTTTAGGATCTGGAATTTCTGCATTGTCTAATATGGTAGTTACTAGCCATTAAGTTACTGAGCATTAAGATTGTGGCTAGTCTGATGTGATACGTTGTGGCTAGTTAGTGTGTATGTGTAACATACAAACTGGATTTTACAGACTTGTCTGGAAAAAAATGATGTAAACAAATTTTCATATTTGGTTACATGTTGAAATTATAATATTTTAGATATTATGTAAAGTACATTATTAAAACTAATTGCATCTTTCTTTTTGTGTGTTTGGTAGAAAATTTAAAACTACCTATGGGGCTTGCATTATATTTCTATTGGACAGCTCTGTTATAGATCATAACTTATAGATAGGACTTGAACACTCCAACATTCATAATTCCACAGATGCTTGTCTTAAAAGAGATAGTAATAATGATAATGATTATAGTTAATATTCATTGAGTACCAGTCACACTTTCTAAGCACTTTACATTCATGAACTAATTTTATCTTCATCAAAATTTCATGACCTGAGAATTATTTTACATATAATAGATCATTTTATTTTACAGATGAGAAACACAGAAATTCAGTAACTTTTCCAGGGTCACAGATTTAGTACAGCCAGAATTCAGACTTAGGCAGTTTACCTCTGGTGCCATTAGGAATGCCTCAGTGGCTGCCTTTGTTTGCTAAGTCCCAAGGAGACATTTGGATGGTCTTCATTTTATTTTAATCTACCGTAAATCAGGCAGTGTATGAGAGACTTTGTATATTATCTCACTTAATTTTTGCAACAATCTCATTCAGTAGTTATTATTTCTATTTTACAGGTGAGTAAACTGAGGCTCAAGAGGTTACACAGTTTGCCCAAAGTCACACTAGATACATACTAGAAATCAGTTTCTAATCCAGCCTGAATTTAAAGCTGATACTTGATCACTATGCCAGTTTCCCGAAGGCGATTCCCAGGCTAAACCTTAAAATTCTGATATAGTCTGTCTCCAGAGCGGGCTTTGGGAAATTGTGTTCTTTTTAGAATTGGTCCAGATGACTGGTATCCTCAGCCAGGTTTGGTGCTAACCACTCTATTTGAGTCTTCCATTTTCAATATTTTTTTTTTCCTATAAGTCGTTCCAGCTCAGACTCTCCTGGGATCTGATGGGAAAATTTTTTTTTTAATTTTTTATTGTATTTTTAAAAATGTTTTTAAATATTTATTTTTGAGAGAGAGAGCATGCACGAGAGAGAGCACAAATGGGGGAGGGAGACACAGAATCTGAAGCAGGCTCCAGGCTCTGAGCTGTAAGCACAGAGGCTAACTTGGGGCTCAAACTCACAGTGAGATCATGACCTCAGCTGAAGTTGGACGCTTAAAAAGTTTTAGAGAGAAAGAAAGAGAAAAAAGAAAAGAAAAGGGAAGGAAAGGGAAGGGAAAAGAAAAGAAAAAAGAAAAGAAAAGAAAAGAAAAAGAAAAGAAAAGGAGAGGAAAGGAAAGGGGAGAAAGAAAGGGGAGAGGGGAGGGGAGGACAGGAGAGGGGAGGAGACAAGTGAAAACAGTATTTCCCTAAGGCAACCTTCAGTAGGGCTGACCAGTCATTTCAGCAGGTCCCCGCTTCTTTCAAATCTGATTATCATCTACCCCCAAATGCGGGCTGCAATGATTTAATTAAGCGGAGATAATCATAGATTTCAGAGATAAAACAGCTGGTCCTCCTGAAGACATTCTTAGAAATATCTAAGCAGCCCAGGGCTATGTCTGAAATGAGATGAACAGGAATGTGAGGAGTGCAAGGGTGGGGGGAGGGGCGGTGGGAGGAAGGACCACAGCCGGAGAGGAGCTCTCCAGGTGATTTATGGAGTTCTGGATGTGAATGAAGGCACACAACGAATAAAGTCAAGCAGCTCTTTTTGGGGTGTATTTTGTGTGTGTGTGTGTGTGTGTGTGTGTGTGTGTGTGTGGTAGGAAAGGTTAACAGTATGCCTTTTGCAGGTAGACAAGCTGTTGTTTTATGTGACAGATTCAGAACTTCTAACTAGCATGCATCAAAATATAAAATTAGGTCCCAGGTCTCATGGGAACACAAACTGACACAGTAGTGAACCAGAGTTGGATGAGAATATAGAAGAAAGAAGTCAACACTGTATGTCACAGATAGCTTGGCTTCCTTTGGCCAACTTCTCCTGATTTAGCAGTATTTCCGTTCCTCCCCTAATTTCCTCTGGTTTGTGAACTACGTCACTTCACTGAACTCAACTCCAGACTTTAGAAAAACAAAATTTTGTATTTCAGCAATGGTTGTCTTGGCATTTCTACCTCCGAAGAATTTCACTTAATTCTAACTTTTCCTTTCTACCTTTGAAAGATGGTAGCTAAATGCTCTGCTTACTCTTTCTCTGCTTCTCCTTTTCTAATGCAGTATAATGCAGTGTCTGTTTAACTGTGATTAAAGATGTCGGTGTTTGGTTTAAACCAATATTTACTAGTGAAATCCCGCCAACATAAATGTGCAGGCGAGGTAGAAAATATTGGCTTGAACCAATATCCCCCTGAACACACACATACAGACAAGGACTAGAAATGTTTTGTGTGATGCTTCTGACATTCTGGCCTTTTCTCTAGCTTCACACGTATATCAACCTAACACTGGTTCAGAGCGATCTTAACACTAGAATAATCTAGATGATAGATTCCAATTGTGATTTTGTTTAAAGTTGTTTCTTACTAGCCAAGGTCTGTTGTTTGATTTATTTCTTTTTTTTGTGTTTGTATGGTAGTTCTTCTGGCACTTATCACACAATGCCATGACATCTAGCTTAAAAAGTTTCCTTGAATTATGAGAATTTGTATTATTTGAAATAGTAGTAGAGCAGAGAATAATGATCTTTTAAAAAGTAGACTATACAACAAAGCTTATTGTGGCATCATACAGTAGGTGCTTTGAGATTAAGTCAGTCTTGTTGAGTGATGGCTTTAATTTAGCAAATATTTACTGAATTGAATTTATTCACTGACTGAATTTATTGAATGAATGAATTACTGCTACACTTTGAATGAATTTCAAATAGTTGTAGTTTGGATTAGAAATTATTTTTCTGAAACTGAATCACCCAGGCAGCCAGCAGACAGAAGGCCCCAGCTGGCACCTGGCAGCCTCAGGAGAACTGGAGAGGGTGGAGAGTGAGTGAGTTTTACATGGCCCAGGCTCAGGACCAAGCCCTCAGTGAAAACTTTGAATTGCAGTTCCCATACCGCATTTCCTCTTACGAAGGGAGGGCTGGGTCTGAGATGAGGAAGGCGGAATGACTCATTTACAAAAAAGGCCACTGAAATTTGCGAATGGCAAGCCCTGAACACTGCCTGGCAAACAGTGGGGTCTTAATAAATACTTGCCTTATATACAGGCAAAATAAATACAATAGCCTCCATAATATATGGGGTTGAGGGTGGAATGTTCCAATTAGGAGCTGGAAGCAAGAGCAATTCTATGTCTAATAGTGACAAAATCTCTTTTGCTACTTTCTCTAACTCCAAATGCTCACGAGCCTGTGCACCAAAAACTGAAGGACCATGGGAAGGACAGACAAGAAGGATAATGTTAATTACAGCAACAACGAATTGAGAATTACACGAATAAACTGTCTCTAATCTTCAAAACAACCTTATGAGGTAGATTGCATTATCATTAATGTATAGAAGACAGAACAGGTAGGAAAGGAAATGGGAAATGAGGCTAGAAAGGTGGCCTGGACATCTGGACTTAGTGGTGGGCCTGAGTGGGGAGTACAAAGAAGTAAAAGACACAGTCATTGCCATCCTCAAGGAATGTGTAGTCTGGGCGGGGAGCAGGGAGGCACAGATGAAGAATGAAAACAGCAAGGGGACACTGTGGGCTGTGCTTCGGATCATTGGAAAAGAACTAGGAGCCGTAAAGATGTGCTATGCTATGAACAAAACAGGTGCTTTAATAAACGTTTGTGGAAGTGCACTGAACTTAACTGAATTAAGAGCCAGGTAAAGGTGATCATAGAAGGAAAGACATGGAATCCAGAACGAAATACAAAGCAGGGGGAGGTAAGTTTTACTGAGCAGATGGTGTTGAAGAAAAACGGTTCGTCAGAGTGAGACCAATGATGAAGCGAAGCGGAGAAGTCTGAACTGCTGGAGATGCTTGAACAGGGGAGTGGCATGAGAAAAGATGGGATTTAAGACAGTTAGGCAAGCAGGAGTATGTCAGATGGTTCTCGATGGAAAGTAGCTAGAGTTAGGGACCCCAGGAAGACCCTAGGGTAGTGATTTAAGTTGAGAACAAAGCAGGCTAGAATAGATGATGACAACAGAATGGAAGAAAAGAGTTAAATTCCAAGTAATTCCTGGAAGAAAAAAAGATGTATCTTCATAAGAGATGGTTTATAGAGGACTAGGGAGAGGAAGGTGTCCAAAATCGTCACCAAGGCTTCTAGCCCTACAGGGGTACATAACATTCAACCACTGACAGATGTGAGGGATTTGGAGGAGGGAGAGGGAGAAACATGCTAATTTGGGCCACATTGAGTTTGGTGTGATTCCCATACGGTTACAAGGATTTGGGGTAAACCTCCAGTAAATGGTCAGAGCTCTAGGCATGGATTGTTGCAAGGATTATAGGCTAGGGATTGTGAGCACATACTACTTGGACATGACTCTTGAGGGCACGTGTCTGCCTTCTAATTGGTTCCTGGAGGAAGGTCAATGACAAATTCATAATCCCCCCAGATTATCTCACCAACTCCTTATTGTCCTCCACTCCGTCCACCCCCACTTCCTTAGTCCTCAGTTGCCATACAGTCAAAGCAAAGCTATGAGTGATATATGTCTTGGATGATTTCCAGCTCTGCAGGGCACAAACCTAATGCAGGAGATATCTCTATCTGCAGCACAGCCAAGGAACTAGGCCAAATTCTCTATGGTGGAGAGAACCATTAGGGCTGGAGGGGTCTTAGAGAACCAACTGCTTGGTTCCTAAGCAATGAGACTGAGACCAGAAGAAAAGTGATATCTCCAAGATAATACAGCCTCCATATATAACAGTAGAGACCAATTCTGAAGTTTTATAGAACCTGTTGTTATTGCCACTGTACCTCATCTCTGGCTGGCATAATTAAAAGTACTATTGAATCAGAGTAATATTTATTGGATACATAATACATGTCAGTCCCTATGCTAGGCACAGGGGATACCAAGAAAGGTAGATATTGCAGTTATTGCCACCAAGGCACTTATAATCCAGAAAGACTGTTTTGAGAATAGGAGTAATTACTTCTCCTTGGGTAGGGGTGTTGGGGAAGGCTTCCTGGAGAAAGTTATGCCTTGGGAGGGTTTTAAAGGATGAATAGGAGCTTGCCTGACAGGAGACATAAAAAGAAGGTAAATGTATTCTAAGCAAAAGGACCAGCACGTATCAAAGTAAGAAGATAACACACCATAGTGCTTGGAGTTACTACAAGGGTTCAGTAGTTTTATGGCATTGAAGGTAGAGGAGAAGCGGGCAGAGCACTGCTAGGAATTTAAAAAGCATATGTATGGAGGGTAGGGGAGTAGAAAACATGAAGAAAATATCCAGAAGTTCCCTGAGTGATGTTCTGTAGAGGTATAGGCACAATCAGAGATAGATGGAGTGCTACAGAGAAAGGTTGGTAAACTTTTTTTTTTAATGTTTATTTATTCTGAGAGAGAGAGAGAAAGAGAGCATGAGTGGGGCGGGGGGGGGGGAGAGATGAGAGAGAGAGAGAGACAGAGAGAGAGAGAGAGAGAGAGAGAAAGAGAGAGAGAGAGAATACCAACAGGCTCCGAGCTGGCAGCATGTGAGGTTGGGGGGGGGGGGTGCGGTGCTTGATCCCACGAAATGCAAGAACATGACATGAGCCAAAATCAGGAGTCAGATTCTTAGCCGATTGAGCCCCCAAGGTGTCCCTCAATAAACTTTCTAAAAAGGCCAGACAGTAACGGTTTTAGGTTTTTCGGCCATATGGTCTCTGTGACAAATAGTCAACTCTGACATTTAAGCATGAAAGCAGCCACAGTCAACACATAAACAAATGCACGTGGCTGGGTTCCAATAAAACTTTATTTGCCAAAACAAGTGGCTGGCCGTGGGCCATATTTGTCAAACATTGCTATAGAGATGTCCTGACATCTTAAGTCACCCTCAATACTTGTGGTAAACAGAGCGATGGCCTCTCAACGATGTGTCCGTGCTAATCCTTGCAACCTATGAATATATTATGTCACATGACAAAGGAGAATTAAGGTAGCAGATGAGAATAAGGTTGCTTATGAGCTAACCTTAAAATAAAGAGTGTTTTGGATTATTTCCATAGACCCAGTGTATAAAGGTCTTTGTGGAAGACATGTGTCCATATCAGAGTGATGGAATGTAAAAAAGATTCAACCAGCCATTGCTGGCTTTGAGTATGAAATAGGGCCAAGGGCCAAGGAATCCAGGCAGCCTCTAGAAGCTGGAAAAGGCAAGAAAATGGATTTTCCTCTCGAGACTCCAGAAAGGAACTGGCCTTGCCAAAACCTTGATTTGTGTCGTTTTAAGCCACAAAGTTTGTGTCATTTGTTACAACAGCAATAGAAAACTAATACAATACCCACATGAGCTAAACCTTCTAAACGTTGTGGAGACAGTAGAGCCCCCAGAGTTGAGAATGTAGGTTTAATATCCATTTAAACACCTCATTTAGATGAAAAGGGTAGGTTAAGGAAATCTGGGTTTGGATGCAGGGAAATGAGGCAATGCTTTCAGGGAGTGTCTATCATAAGAAGCTGCTTTTATACTGGTTCCCCGATGGAGTATAAGAGGCGTTGAAACAACATTTCTCCTTATTTGTGTGTCTCTAGGGGCTCCCAGACCTTCACACGCGGGGATTTATACCAAAGGAAAGAGAACTCTGTGCGTGAGGGTGAAGATGAAAGTCCCGGAGCAGGTCCCCATCTGAGGTGCTCAGAGTGGGGAAGTGGCCTGCCAGACATCAGCCCCTGACTTTCTATTCCGCTGGCATCGAGCCACCCTCTGCCCTGCTGCTGTGCCACTGTACCATTTACGTCATGGGGAATACAGCTTGCTGCTTTAAAATGTGTGTTATGAGGGAAATGAGAACATGACGCTGGTGACATTTCACAAAGGGGGCAGCATTCCACAGGCGAGCTTGGGCAAGCCTGGCATGCATGTGCTGCCAGGGGTCACTTCAGAGACCACAGCCGCTGGGCACTCACTGAGCTAGGTGGATTGAGGTCAAGGGCCCCTGCCCAAAAGCTCTCTCCAAATGCCTGCCATGGTTGGGGGCGGAAGCCACGGGTCTAACCTCCCTTCCATGCTGTAAACATCTTGAAGGCAGAGACCTCCTTACAGCCGCTGACACAGTGCCTTCTACACCACAGACAGGCACCCCTGCACGGTGGCTAACTAATTACTAAGTGACACCAAGGAGACAGACAAGGCAGATCTGTCATAACAAGGATGGGATTCTTATAACAAATTCAGAAAGTCCGTTTTAATTTACAAAATATTCTGACATACATTGTCTCCAATTATCCTCCTAAGGATGCTATGAAGTGAGTATTAGGCAACCCATTTTGCTGATAAAGAGAATGTGTTTTACACTCATTAAGTGACTCGTTTAACAGTCCACAGCTAGCAACCGGGAAAGCTGGGCCTGAACCCAGGTCTTTGGTTTCTTCGGTTGGAGCTCAGCCACATCCCACAAGGGTTCCTCCCTCCTTCCTTCCCTTCTCTTTCTCCCTCCCTTCTGGAAACACTGAGTATCTATCATGTAGCAGACAACACCGTCCAAGGTCCCACAGAAACAAAACTAACCAAGACAAGGTTCTGTACCTGAAGAGGATTGTAGTTTAGCGGCAGGGGGGGGGGGGGGGGGGGGGGGGCGGGGGATAGACACGTCAATGTGCAAATTGAGATACAATCTAAGACATCTATTGAGGGCTCTATGTGCCAGACACTATCCAAAGGACCTCACACAGCTAATGTTTAACATCCTATGAGGCAGGTATCACCTTCCCCATTTTATGCAGACGGAGAGTCACTGAGTATCTTGTCAAGTTGCAGCCAGGATCTTCACACTCTGTTGATTCCAGATCTCACTCTTAGCCATTATTCTGTGCTATGCCAACAGAAGCACTGGCACAGAGCTCTGCACTGGGGTAGTGAGAGAGCCTAGGAAAGATGGATTGGCTGCCTGGCAGAATTAGAGAAGGAAGCTTTCCACAGGAAGTGGGCATTCACATATACTGTAGCATACAGAAATGAACCAGGTCATTTAAAGATGATCTCTAAGCTGATCCCCAGTTCCAAAACTGAATATGAGAAGTAAGTCCCCCAGAAATGTGATTGTATTTAAAAATATTTTTCAGGGTGACTCTTAGCTGCAAAGCATTGTCCAGGGGATTCCATATGGAATCAGATTCAAGCTCAACTCTTAAAGAGATAATCCTGCATTTGCACTGAAAGGGTGAGGTGAAGCCACATCCCAAGGGCAGTGTGGGACAGAAGCAAGTGTTCTGAACCGAGAGTGGGAGATCTGAGTTCTTGCTCCAGGTTTATCACCCATTCCACCCCCACCCAAGACAAGCCCCTCAGCCTCTCTGAGCTCCATTTCTTCAACTGTGAAATGCAAGTGTTGGAAGAGGTGATGTCTAGGAGTCTCTTTTAGCTCTGATGTACTATTATTTAAAGACTCATCAAGGAAGTACAGGGAAAGGGCTTATCTGGGAGAGTGGACTGGGAAGGGAAAGAATAGTTCACCACATTGGAAGCCCTCCTGCCCAAGGTGCCTTTGACAACTGAATCCCACGGGTGCCCAGCAGCCACATGATTCGAGCTGCCAGGATCCCAGGCCTGCTCTCTGCTCTCAGCCTGGCAAGGGTTCTCCTAAACAAAGAACCCATGAAATAGGTACCCAAGAGGTCAATGTTTGTCAGATCTCTTGCACGTCAACAGCACTAAGTGGCTGCTTGAATTTTTGGGATACTATTGTTATTGTTGTTGTTACAGAATTATAGTAACAAACATGCTTTACTGGGAGCATTCTATACAGAAGGGGCCAAGAGGAGTGCTTTCTTACAGTGATCTATTCCTCTTGGCAAATGTAAGGTGTGTCCTTATTGCTACTCTACGAATGAATCTGTGGCTCAAGAAGGTTAAATAATTTGCCTGTACTCTCATCCAGGACTGTCTAACTTCAAAGGCACAGTTCTTCATCCTCCTGCTAAATTTTTACAACCTGTGATGCCTCAAATCTGGGTACTCTACTTCACTTTCACCAGCAATGAGCAACTGAAAAGGATATACACCCACTAAGCATCATATCATACTTACCTTACAATCTGCAAAGTACTTTCTCATATGTCACCTCATCTGATTCTCATAGCAGGTGGAGAGTTAGAGCATTATCTCTATTTTATAGAAGAAGAAACTGAGTCTCAAGGGAGACTGAGTAATTTGGAGCTTTCTTAAACCCACTTGCCATACCAATCACATACTTGTCGAAATTTCTGATGACTCTGGTATGTTATTTTTCAGAACATTATGCCTTGTGTTTTCAAGTGTATCTAGTTATTTATATTTGCCTCGCTGAGCGGTTAACATAGGGCCTTCCCAGAGAGATATTATTAAATGGCAGTTAGTATTTCCTTAAATCTTCTTCCAGAACTAGGTGTACATAATTTCCAAATAACTAAGAATAGTTCAGGGAATCCTAAAGTTTCAAACCCTCATAATGATATAATTTCATTCTTTCAAAATACCAAAATACATTCATTAAATCTCATCCTCTTCACTGAGTTGACAATGTATAGGTAAATTACATAGAACATCTTGAAGTCTCTTTTCTGATTATAAGAATGTATATAGTGGTATAGAGTAGCTCATGGGGAACGTCCTTAACAAATCTTCTATAAACTAGATCTAAATGCAATTTTAACACCGTTTTGTATATATCAGAAACATATCGATCAAGTCTCCTCCACTTCCTACCCAAGGAAAGCATATTGAAAAGAAATGTAAATAATCTCTTGTTTATGCGCTTCACATAATGAGACTCTCTTCCCACTAGAGAAGGGGGTAGCTATGTATTTGCAAGGTTGCGTGCTGGTTAAATCAATCAAAACAATTGCCATGGACAACAACAGGAATGTATCTCATAAATGTAAATATCGAGCAAAAGATACCAGGTATTAAAAAATATATAATAGGATCCAATTTATGTAAAATTCAAAAGAGGCAAAACCAAATCAATATGAGAAATCAAGATAGTGGTTACCTTGGGGGGTGTGGCTGGAAAAGGACTTGAGGGGACCCTCTACCAGTTTGTCAGCGATCTATTTCTTGGTCTCGGTACTGGTTATATGGGTGTGTTCATTTATGAAAACTCACTGACTGCTACACTTAGGATTTGTGCACTTTCATCTCTGCATGTTGTCCTTCAATAAAACTTTCTGGAAAAATATCAATTAGCTCTAACTTTTCGGGCCTCGATATGTATAACTAGCATCATGATTCTTCTGTCACTTTGTTGCTTATCATTGGGCAGTGTTCCACCTCTAATTCTGAAATTCCTCAACTAACTTCAATTGTCCTATTTTCTTCATGGCTCCTGGAGGCAATGGCCAGCATGGTTTGAAGAAGCAAATGTTCTGCCATTTACAATTGTGTGTCTTTGAGCAAGTTGCTCGCCCAGCGTGACTTTGAGAATCTCTTCCTGTAAGACTGTGGTAATAATGGGTACTTCATAAGGTTATGATTACCGCCATGAGAATTTAATGAAATAATGTGTGCAAATGCCAGCGGAAAGCCTGGCATAAAGGTACTCTAGGAAACATGACTTTTGCCCTTAATTCCTCCCCACATTGCCCAGTCTGCTTGGCTCTTTATCTAACATGAATTCCATCAACAGCGATATATAAAACAGGGACTCTCACCACTACCTGGGAACTCCTGGGAAATCCCCATTGTCCATATTTCCTCTTCTGCTGCCATAGATGAAAGCATCAGGTTAAGTTAATTACATCCGCCCTGTACACAGGACTCTAACCCCTACGTGCAAGCAAGGCCCTACGTGCAGTTTTATCATCACAATACTGATACCCCACAGTTGTTACACTGAAAACATTCCCACTTCTGTCCTCTCACTTTTACCCTGCCTGACCGAGACGATAAAGGCCAATTTGAACTCCATCACCCCTCATGCCTCTGAAGGCCTTTCTGTCTATCTTTCTGTCTACCTGTCTGCCTCTCCTTGTTTTATGCTCCCCCCATTTCCTCTAGTACTTTTCAGGACGATGCTAACCTCCGTTATACCCGCACTCATTTATACCTTTAACTTCTTGTTCTCCAGGACCTTTACCGCTCCTACCTACATGCATTCATGTTTCACCCAGCCAGCAATGTAAAAGATGTTCTGTGGGCCCTGTTTCAGCAATATCCCATTTTTCTCATACTATCACCATCCAGAGAAACAGTTTTACATTGTTTTCACTTTCACCACTCCTGCACTCCTTCAGGGTTTATAATCTTGATTCTGCTCCCTCCACGGCAACTGCTTCTTCTCTCTCTTTCTCTCAAATTCCAAGGGTCTCCTAAATGTAAAATTTAGTGGACACTTCACAGTATCCATTGCCATCTACCACATTTGACTTAGCAACTCTAATTTGGCAATCTTGTTTGTTTTCACATCCTTAAAATCTTTAAATATTAATTTTCATTTTGATGGCTCCCCTATTGTTGGCCCTCATCTCTTACTGAAGTGCCCCATCTATATTTCCAACTGACCACTGTGTCTTATCACATGATTGTTCTGCTTCTATAAACCCAGACGCATCATAAGATAGATCATCTAATGGAAGAAACACTGTTCAGGGAAAATAAGGCATCTGATTTCCGAAATTAGCTCTTCTACTAACTTGCTGAGTGATCATGGGCAAGTCATTTATTTACTGTCAGTACATTTTATTCTATGTGAAGTAAAGGGATTGGGCATAGTCACGACTTTTGTAGCTATGAAATTCCATAATGCTGTATTTAAAAAGATAAAGCCACTGTCTTCGTCTTTTCACCTACAATCCACCTTTTTCCCTGACCTCCATATTTTTATTGGTGGTACCACCATTCCCCCAGTCATCTAAACTTCAAATCTCAGCTTTATCTTTATGCCTCTATCTTTTCTCCATTTCTACAACCCACCAGTTAGCAGGCTTGGTGGGTTCTTTCTCAGAAATACCTCTAGCATTCAGTCCATCTTTCTGTCTCTATACATTATAGTCCAGCCCTCATTTAACTGACCAGGACATTTGCAGTCACTTTCTTATGGATCTCCACGTGTTGTACCACCAAAAGACTGATTTTCTTCACATGTGCCTCTTATTACATTGAGTGCCAACTAAAAAATCTTTAATGAGCCCCATGACTTATCAAATACATCTGAATACTTTGATTTAACGTTCAGGGTTCTACATAGCCCAGGTCTAACATCACATACTCTTCTCCTTTACTTATTCTTTGCTGCAAACACAGAGATGGATTTGCTCCCCAAACAAGTCTTGTTATTATCACCACCTTCTCCTCGTGTGTCTGTTTTCTCTGCCTGGACGATGATCCTTATCCCCCTTATTGAAGTCTTTGCTATCCATCAAAACCCAAGTGAGATGTTAACTTCCACTTGAAGTCTTCCTTGATTCTCCCACTGTAGGCCATCTCTCCCTACTCAAAATACCAGTGCCACTGCATTCCTCTGCAGTGACCCTTTGTATTCTAAGCTGATTTAAAATGACTTAAATATGCTCATTTTCCCTATTATCTGGATGGCAGAGGCCATGTCCTCTTTGTACCCAGAATACTACTTCTATTACAGGCTTGCAATAGTAATAGAATACAAGAATGAATTAAGTATTAATGGACTTAGTGTATAATTACATAAATAAATAAATAAATAAATAAATAAATAAACAAAATTCACATAGAACATACCTTTAATGAGTTGTTGAGGAGACAAAGTGCTACCCACCAAGACAATTAAAAAGCAATACAAGATTTTCTAAAATATCAACACCAAATTAAATTGCTTCTGTTTTAGATTCAGACTTTATTCTAGTTCAGCTCCAAGTAACTGGATGACATTAGACACAAATCACTCTGGGTCACTTTTTCCTATGAGTAAAATATAGAGTTGTCAGATTTAGCAAAAAACAAAGAATCCAGTTAAATTTAAATTTCAGATAAATTATATATATTGTTAGTTCTTATACTATAATTAGTCCTTATACTATTTAGTTCTTATGCTATATTTAGTTCTTATACTATATTCTTATTGTATAGTCTTATACTATAATTAGTCCTTAAAAAAGTTATTTACGGGGGCGCCTGGGTGGCTTAGTCAGTTAAGCGGCCGACTTCGGCTCAGGTCACGATCTCGCGGTCCATGAGTTCGAGCCCCGCGTCGGGCTCTGGGCTGATGGCTCAGAGCCTGGAGCCTGCTTCCGATTCTGTGTCTCCCTCTCTCTCTGCCCCTCCCCCGTTCATGCTCTGTCTCTCTTTGTCTCAAAAATAAATAAAACGTTAAAAAAAATTTAAAAAAAAGTTATTTACGTGAAATTCAAATTTAATTGAGTATCCTATATTTTATCTGGCAATCCTGAATGAGGGAACTGTTCTTAATCATCCCCTAGGTTTTCTACTACAACTTTCTATGTTCAGTGGCATTGTCAGAGAAAAGAAAGATGAATGTGCTGTTCCCTTGGCTCATAATTATTTTCCCCTAGATTTCTACAGATTTTAGATCAACTATAGGTTCCCTAAACCCTTCCTGACTCTCTTAAATAAAGTAGCACCTTTTTATCCTTCCATCTGCCTTCTCCAGTCACTCCTTTTCCCATTAGCTTGTTTCATTTTCATTATTTGAAAACATCTTCACTCTTGTGGGCATGTGTTCATTGTCTGTCTCTCTTGTCACTAGAACAAAATCTTCAGAGGGACAGACCTTTACTGTCTTGTTCATTGCTGTATCCCCAGCACCTACAGCAATGCCTGGCACATGAAACACTTAAATAACCAAAAATACCGTAAGTGTTAAAAATGAATTTTTGACCAATAAGGGCTAAGGGAATCCAAAGAAACAGAGCTGGGTGTGGGAAGGCTTCTTGGAGGAAATGATATGTTAGTAGTGTCATAAAGCAGTGGTTTGGGAGGAGGATGGGAATTGCCTGAATAAGCTTAGGAACGTTTTCAGGTTATACATGTCTCTACTTCCACCTCCCAACCCCCACTACCAGAATTTAGGGTGGGAGATGAATACCATTAATATCAAATTCTTCCCAGATGGTTCTGACATGACCCCTGTATCCACATTTCAGAATATCTGCCATAAAGAATGGGTAGGATTTGGTTAAGCAGAAAGCATTAAGAATGGCATTATTGGTACAGAAAATGTGAGTTGAGCACAGAGAAGAAAAAGCATCAGGGGGTAGGAAAGCACGGCCCAGATTAGAACAGAATTGAGGAGTCTGTGCTCCAGACTGCAGGCAATAGAGAACAAAGGAGGGATTTTTCAGAAGGAAACGAAATCATAAAAATGAGAATTCGTAGCTATAATGTACACCTGGGTCAGGAAACTATGGTGTGCCAAACACAACCCACTGCCTAGTTTTGTAAATAATTTTTTATTGGAACACAGCCATGTCCATCTGTTTACTATTGCCGATGACCACTTTTGCTAAAAGTTCAGTACAGTACCTGTAATCCTCACCCCTTGTCAAGTTCTGCATGCCCTTTAAGATTTTGCCATTGCAGAAATGGTCTCACTGCCAAGATTCGACTAATTCATTTTTTATGCTGATGGCATTCATTACATTCATTAATTCCTAAATACTTCAGAGGGTTTTGTATATATAGGCACTAGGTTAAGCACTGGGTTTCATATTTAGATGACATGTGAGTCCTAAGCCTTGCTCTTCATCTACCATATTTATCATATTCTACCTATATGCTGTTCTGATAACATATATCAGTGGTATTGTAGGGACTTCTAAGCTGGCACAAAATAGTAAGATTGTTATAAGTGACCACATAGCAAGCTCAAGTCTCTTTCCAGAAACTGCTATCTGACAGTTAGAGGGCTGGCACAAAGCTTGGTTCCCAGCAATAGTACGGGACACATACGCAGGCTGGGTGTCATGAGTAAATCTTCCAGTAACTCCAAAAATATCAGCTCTTACCTCTTTGCCCAAATAGCTACACAAACGCTAATCTCCAACCTTATCACACCTCTTGTCCTCTTTCAACTCTAAGTCTTCTGGGAATGACCTAACATTTTAGGCAAATGGCTAGAGTTTCATTTCCTAAGAGCCTCCTTCTGGGAACAGCACTATATCCTAGATGGTTTTAAAAGAGCTTCCAGTCTTCTCCAAATAGTGTTCAGGGTAATGTGGAAGCAAAATTCCCTTTTGGCTACAGTAGATCATGCAACATTTATTCAAGAAATATTTATCCAGACAGTTTATCACGCTAAGAGTTGGGGAAGAAATAGCCGAAACAGCCACTGAATGACTTGTAAATAACTAGTCTCAGTGCCCAGGCAGAATCATATTTCAATATAGGCAATTTAATTACGGTGGTAAGGACTGAGTGGTCATAATTACTGGGAGCCAAGAAAACCTATTGGATGGTCACCTAACAAAGTCTTGGGGACTTCTTGAAGCATGTAG
Source organism: Panthera leo (assembly GCF_018350215.1). Lineage (NCBI taxonomy): Eukaryota > Metazoa > Chordata > Mammalia > Carnivora > Felidae > Panthera > Panthera leo. The sequence continues at coordinate 54,414,236 of NC_056686.1, read as the reverse complement.
TAAAGCAGTGATAAAAATGGGGGAGGGGAGGCAGAGGCAGAGGCAGAGAAGTTTTAAAGGCCCTGAAGGAGAATAATATTGGAGTCCTGTGTTACCAGTATGTTATAATCCATTGTTGATTATCTGAGTATAGCTAAAACGCTTTAAGGTAGATTCTAATCGCTCTCTGGTGTGTTGCAAAAGGAAGCAAGGGCTTGGATTTTATTCTATTTTTTATATTACCATTAACATTTTTTTTGTGAATTCTGGCCATCACTTCACTTTTTAGCATATCTATTTTCTGGTTTGTCAAATGGGGCTAAAAATACCACCTGCCCTCCTAGGGCTTTGCAGGGATCCAATGACACAATGTGTGGGAAAGTGCTCTGCAATCTCTAAAATGCAAGGGATTATTATTTTAATTCCTGCCACCACCCAGGCCACTCCCTGTTTCCACCTACCACTGCCCATCCAGATTTGCTCAGCAAGTGGAAGCTCATTTTAATGCCATCTTCCTGACAATAAATCAAATAAGATGATCAAGAGCCAGAAACTAGTTTTTAGATTCTCCTACACTACACAATATGATAGCCCATGTCGTGGTCACAGATCACAGTAGGATGACCATTAGGGAAACTTTCCAAACTGAGCAACCTGTAATGCTTTTTGTTTTCCTTGCTCATTTGATAAATGTGGAAACTGGTGCAGGGAAATGTCTCATGCATGCCACCTGACTAGGGAGTGGTACTGAGAAGGTCTGGTTTGTTTGTTTCACCTCCCTTCTGCAAAGCCATTGGGTCCCTTTTTTCCACCTGGGTCAGCCCTTTCTCAAATCCTCCAGAAACCAGTGCAGAAACAACGCAGTACAATCTGCAAATGGTTTAGCTTTCCCCATTTTCATTCAGTGAGGCTGTGTTCTAATCCCTCTCTGCTTCTAGGCTGACTGTAAGTGACTAGTACAATCCTCTGCAGTTTAGGAAGCTAATGGCCACTTTCCAGCAAAGTTAATCAGCTGGATGAGCAAGCTTCAGAAAGAGCTTTCTCTACAGTTGTAAAAGCCCAGTGAACATGTTACTTGTATCTCTACCATCACAAAGTCATTCCTTAGGAGAAGTTCAGCAGTAATCCCTGCAAGAAAAAGGTCCTAGGAACTTATATGGATAGAAAAACCAAACCTGTCATTTGGGAAAGGAACTTATGCCAGGGGGAAGAAAGGGTTATAGAATAGATTTGTGACCTAGTTTCAGGTAGTATTTAAAATGAACTTTAATGTTTTTATTTCATGGTTTTATTCTATCAAGAGGTCACACTTACTGAGTTTGCAAAAATTTCTTTCTCTAATCTCTGCTTTGTTTTTATAAACTATGGGCAGGCAATCTGTTATAGATAAAAATGAAACAAAACAAAACAAAAACCAAAAGAGCACTGTCCTAATAGCAAGAAGAATGGGATTCAGTCCTTGTTTTATCAGTCACTAGTGTGGAGGGTCTTGGCACGTCACTAAACCTCTCTGGGACTGAGGCTCAGCTTCCTCCTCTGTGACACAGAGATAATATTATGAGTTCTTTTACCTCAGGATCAACTGAGGCAAAGAATGACAGCCCCAAGAAGAATGTGAAAGTGACTGACTCAGTCCCCCATAGGCCAAAGGTCTTATGGGGCTGGGAATGCAGCAGGCCCTCAGGAAATACTTGCCAGTCAATAGCAGAAGCTGTAGGATGGGTTCTCAAAACAATGGCAAAAGAGTGTTCTTAAATCATTAAAAATTACCAATTGACAAAACTCTGCTTATTCACTACTGGTATTCTGGAGCGTGGCAGTCATGTGAGGCCTAGAATATATTTGTACCTTCTACTGTGGTCCATTCATGAGCAAACACACACTTTTCTGTGTTTCAGAGAATCACACCCCAAGCACACCTATGCACACATAGACACACAAGCATATATGTCCATATGGACTTCCTTTCACTGAGGAGAAAATGGAGCCTATTAGTAGTATTACTGGATTGATCTTCAGAGCTCACCCATTAAATACTATTTATCAATAACACCATATTTGGTTGAGACACCCCTGTCAGAAAGCTAGAAGACCAAAGAATAGGCTATTTATGAAGAATATATTTGGATACTAGAAATGGAGCTGTACATGACCAACTGTGATTGTCCAATCCATCCAGGGTAGAGAGATTGTCCTGGCATAAAGTCACCTTCCAGACAGAACTCAGACCTTCTGGGAAATCAAAAACACAAAGCAGGGTAAAGTGCAGGGTCTGTGTCCTAATTCACCTTTGTAGTCACAGCTACTCACACACTGTAGGCATCCAGTAAATGTTTGATGAATGTATTAATAAGTGAGTGAGGAATGGAAGGGGTTCTGGACTCAAGTTGGGGGATGTGGATTCCATTCCAGCCCACACTCTATCATCAGCTCTGTGAGCATAAGGAAGTCATTCCAAATCTGCCCCTCACCTGTGAAATGAGAGGGTGAGATAAATACGGCTCATGATCAATAAAGAGCAGTGAATTAGCTGATTTATTAACTAAGAGATGGTGCTACATACTATAGGCTCCTGCTGGGCAAGGAGAAGTGAGTCCAACTGGAAGTGATGTTCCAGGCTGCAGCCAGGAACGCAATCTGAGTGCTGACCGGGCCCCAGAACTAAATTGATAATATTCCTTTCTATGGTCAGTATTTCAGGAAGTCTCATGAAGAGAAGGACTCAAATTACCAGAACATAAATTTATCTAAGAAAAATATTGGCTTTAATCAGCCACTTTACTTATTGAAGGATAAACCTATCAACTCTGAGAATGAAACAGGACCCTTAAAAGTCTTCTCACGTGGAGATAGAAGCAAGAACACTGGAGAGAAACAATCTTTCTGGATGCCTGAGTTTGTGCAATAGAACAAATGTCTCCAATATGCATTTAGTTTTAATATTCACGCCTTTATGAGTTTATATCATAGCATGTTATTTTTCTTGTAATATTATCATTCTGTAATCAAATTTATTATTATTAAAAATATTATAGGAATGGCTACCATGAACATATTACTTTCTTCTTCACTAAATGTTTTCAGATCCATATAAAAGACATTTCAGGCTTTAGTGATGCCCCCACAGGAACCATTTAGGGTAGAAGATGGAGAAGATGATGTCTCAGATTCCACTGTGTGGAACCTCTCCTCAATTTGTCAGGGGATGCTTGGAAGGTGGAAATCTATATGATGTCAAGTGCAACATTCACCTGAACAGCCACATACAGGTTTAACTGGGAGTATTCTTGGATTGTATGGTCAGTGGAGACAGCATGAGTTTTAAAGGCATGGGTTCACATCTAAACTCTGCCTCCTAGAGTTGAGGGACTTTGGACAGGTGACTAAAAAAACAATTTTTTTTTATGGGCAGGAGTTTACTTATGTTTAAAATGTATTTAATAATCTTCCCCAAGGTTTCAGTGTGAGGATGTAAAAGATTGTGAAGGACCTAGCACATAGTGGGTGCTCTATAAATATTCATCCTTGTTTCTCCAGAAAGCTCTGCTCTTCTGTGGTCTCCTCTGTCCCTCATCGCTGAATCAACTAAGTGAGACATATTAGTCAGTCAGGCAAGGTTCTCCTTTTAATTCCACTTACCAAAACATCTTCTCTTTCCCCCAAAGTATATACCTCCTCTTATTTTCCAAACTGTTAGTGAAGAGCCTCACCAGCCTGATAAGACTATAGTGACTCAGGGGTAATCCTCAGTTTGAGAACAATAGTCTTTTAATATATTGTTCTGTTGAAGAATTTAATAAATTAAATTAGTATAGGATCATAGGATGTACCATTCTTTTTAATATATGCTCTCTTAGTATATATCTGAGGAATTTATGATAAGGACTACACTTTGAAATGATACCGTAATTCATTCACAAATGAGTAAGAGCTTCTGGCAGACTTTTACATATAAGAGAGTAGGTAATAATAGGACAACACTGTTCCTACCATGTGAAATATAAAGCAAGCAACCATAATGGCTAATAATCTTGATCATTTAATACTACTATCTAAAAGATTCTGTAGCAAATATTATAATAAAGTGGATTTTGAATAAATGCATAAGGAAGTGAAGGCTAGGTGAGTACGTTCTTAATAAGAATTCTCTTTATTTGGACGAATTATAATAAGGAAGCAATGTCATCGTTTTATGTGTCCCGGTTTGTGGAAAAGTTTGAGAATTGCTTTTTTAAATTTGTTTCTTTGTTCTGCTTCCTGGTAGAAATGAGAGAAGTCTGTAAGCTGATGAAATTCGGAAAACCTTAAAACAATACCTTTATTATGTGGCACAAGAAGTTGCTTATAAAAGTACTGAAAATGGGAAAGGCCTACGATGAAACCTTGGAATACAAACATCCATTCATGAAATGGGAAGCAGCGAAGGACATTAGGTAATAATGAATTTTCCATCCTTATGGATCTTACACAAGATCTTTGTAGAGGAAGGGAGAGAAACAACTCTAGGAACACTGAGAAATGCAGTCATTTTCCCCAAGCCCTTGAATCAGAATCTGTGTGAGTCTATCTAATGTGTAGTGAGTGATGATATGGCTCACGGATGTATAACAAGAGAACGAGAAAAGGGAAGAAGCAAGAGTCAAATACCCATATGTGACAACTCAAAAACAGAACTGAGGAACCTCCACAAAATCAGCTTTGAAATGGTTAAACTTAATTCTAACCTAACAGCATGAAATACAACATTCTTTAGGAAGAACAATGTTTCAACATGCACTTTGAGTCCTTGAATGTCAGGGTCTGGAAGTATCACCTCACAGTATCACCTAACTTCTGATTAAAGATGTTATAAGAAATTATTATGTAGATCATGCATATTCTAAGAAATCTTATATTAAACTTGATAAGAATTCACATGAAGAAGAGCTGCTATAAATTACTGAGGGCCTATTAGGACAAAATATTCATTGATACAAGTATGTGTCAGCCACTCTTCTAAATCCATGAAAATGAATCAAAGTGACAAATATTCCTGCCCTCCTGGAGCTTATTCCATTATTTAATATCTACACAATCCTAACAACAGCCATAGATGTCAGTACTCCTATTTTATAGTTGAAGAAATTGAGATTTTAAAAAATCAAAGAACTTACCTAAAGTCATAGAGCTAGTAATTCATGTGCCAGCATTCAAATCCAGCTCTGTGAAGCTCCAAAGCCCAATTTTTTAACCTCCTTTGCTATATTATCTTCTATAAGCAACAGAAAATGGGTTCTAATGAGGATCAACACATCTACTGCAACCCAGATGCGTATTCTCCGTAAAGATATACTTTCTTTTTTTTTTTCAATATATGAAATTTATTGTCAAATTGGTTTCCATACAACACCCAGCGCTCATCCCAAAAGGTGCCCTCCTCAATACCCATCACCCACCCTCCCCTCCCTCCCACCCCTCATCAACCCTCAGTTTGTTCTCAGTTTTTAAGAGTCTCTTATGCTTTGGCTCTCTCCCACTCAAACCTCTTTTTTTTTTCTTCCCCTCCCCCATGGGTTTCTGTTAAGTTTCTCAGGATCCACATAAGAGTGAAAACATATGGTATCTGTCTTTCTCTGTATGGCTTATTTCACTTAGCATCACAATCTCCAGTTCCATCCATGTTGCTACAAAGGGCCATATTTCATTCTTTCTCATTGCCACGTAGTACTCCATTGTGTATATAAACCACAATTTCTTTATCCATTCATCAGTTGATGGACATTTAGGCTCTTTCCATAATTTGGCTATTGTTGAGAGTGCTGCTATAAACATTGGGGTACAAGTAAAGATATACTTTCTTATTTTCAGTAACCACACTATAACGTACCAAGGAGGCAGCTACTTGGTACCAAGTGCCTACCAATAGGCAGGCTCTCATTCATCCAAAAAGTATTAATCAGATATGTGTCAAACCTTAGAACACTTCCTATGGATATAAATAAGAGAAAACTTTGCTTTCAAAGAGTCCAGAGGGGAAGAAGAATGTATAAATGGATCCTCATAACATAGCATGAAAAGGCAGAGAAAAAGATAAGCCCAGCATGCTCAGGAGAGTACAGAAAAACAGGTCAACGTAGACTGAGGGGAAGGAATGTTGACCTCTTCAGCTGAGTCTTGGGCAGCAGGAGTGAACTTGACGAAGAAAGGGGAGGTGGAGTGAGAAAATGGTAAAGTGCTTGGAGTAGAGAGAGAGAATGACATGTGCAGGGATGTGAAAAACAGCATGGTTTTCGAGAAAATGCAAGCATTTCAGCATAAGGTGAAGTGAAAATTGGCTGTACTGTATTTTAGCAATGTATGTGTTTAGGGATGGTTGCACACAGGAACATACCTAGATTTCCAATAGTGAGTTATGAAATCTATTTTATCGATCTTGGCCAGTATTTACTTAAAACAACAACAGAATAGAATAGAATAGAATAGAATAGAATAGAATAGAATAGAATAGAAAATATCAGGTATAACATATGTAGTAAGGTGTTGTTTTATAAAACACACACACATGTTGTGGTGTATAATGTATGTCTTACTATGAGTCATGAACCAAAAAGCTTGAAAAGCACTGATCTAGTCTGTACCTTCCAATGGGTAGACTGTCCCCTTTGGACTTTCTGAATAGGGCTCCCTTGGGGGACCTACTATCTATCTATTCCTGTCAGGAGACAAAGAGAGGTCGCTTGGAACAAACCTGTCCCAGTTTCTTAAAGATTTTTCCATATTCCAAAGTCCATGATCTAATTCTAAATCTCAAGTGGCTATACAGATAAACTCCAATGACCAGGGCTATTTCTGAAAAGCAATTAAGATTTCCATTTTGCAGAAGTGAGACAAAATATGCACACAAAATGAAGCTTCAAATGACTCCAGGAAAGTTTGGGACCAGTAAAAAGTTCTCTGACCCAGCTATGTTTTCCACCAAATGAATCATACAGGTACAGAGCCAATGCATGTGAGTCACAAAACACACCCCTGTGTCGTATCTCTGCCTTCTTTTCCTTGACACAGGGATTTTCCCTAAAAATCCTTTTTGAATTTTTTTTTCTAAGTCAGTCTATTTCTTGCCAATTTCTCTGCTCTTTGATTTTTTCCTTTATGGTGTTTAATCTTGGTTCTCTTCTCTTTTGTCTGATCATTCCAAATTCATAAAAAAGTTTATATACAAAGAAAATCCATATAAAACATGACTTTAAAATAAAAGAACTTAAGTTACTGTGTCTTTTAAATTTATTACTCATCTGATTGCAAAGCACAAGAGTCAAAGAGAAAGTTAACAGAAGTAGTTTAATAAATACCTCTTAACTAAATTATCTGGTTAATTTAGGTTATTAAGATGGTGGAGTTGATACAAACAAGTCAAAAATTCACGTGGGCCTAAGTTAATTAGATTATTGGTCAATATCAGGAGACTTAACCAGAAATTGTGTTTTGTGTGTCAGCATACATATTTCTCTATGAATCAACAATCAGAAGTCAATGTTGGATATGACTGATCACCTCTCAAGCCTAATGATTTATCCTTTTTAAAAAATATATCTCTCTTCTCTCAGCTATAAACACACTAATTTTTATTGGGAGGAGTGGTTGTAGAATCATAGACTTCTTGAACTTGAAAACAAGCTTAGAGATGATCTGGTCCAGAGTTTCTCAATCAATTTTGTAAGTTTGAGAACATAAAAATATCACATGCCTGGTCCTCATGCAGATTCAAATGGCCCCTTGGTTTTTATATCTCTACTGGCTAAAAAGAATTTTTCAAGCTTTATTTTCTGTGGTTCCTGAAGATATTTTTCTTATATTTTTAAGTGAAAAATATAATGTTGAATATGCCTTATTAAACTATGTATAAGATTTGGGACTTACTGATATAGTCCAACTCTCCATTTTACAGACCAGGAGAATGAACCCCAAAGATGGTAAATAATTTTACTCCAGGCTCAGTCTTCCATAGACCTGGTGCAGTACATGCAAAGCACAAAGCAAGGTCTGGTAAATATCCAATTCAACCATCTTTAAAATGACCATGCAGGAAAAGAGTGAGCAAGGAAGTGAATGACAAGAAATAATTCACTGAGTTATAATCTCATGGCTAACATTTCCTGGGGAGTGTGATTTTCCAGGAGACTTCAGATTTTTGTCCTTAATTTCTGTCACATTCTAGTCACTCTGCCAACAGCCTCATAGCAAATAGCTGCTGCACGTGAGGGGACACTTGTCTAAGCAAGTGGTGTAAAAACAAATGCTGCTTTGTTTAGAGCAACTCAATGCTCTTCCCTCCCTCCCTGCTTAACCTCAAGGACCTCAAAAAAGGTCATTTTGTGAAGTTCTGGTGTGTATATGAGTAAACTTGAATCATCATATGTCACAATCAGAACCACTAAGCGAAATGCCATGAACCAGCTTACCGTGTCATCCCCAAATAGGTTATTATGGCAGGCGTGCTGGGTCACCAGGATACTCTGGCTGGGCTTGTTTTTCATCTTACCCCCAGGGAGCTCTGGACCATTGCAAACATTTATAGCGAAAGCCATTGGAAAAATATCTTCAATTCATTAGAAAGGACAAAATGACAACTGAAGTATTTATTTCACTTTTTAAATTATGTAGAATTAAAGTATCTGTGAGAGTCTCAGGCACAGATCAGCTCTAAGAAAGCAGAATGAAGGGGGATGTAGAGTTGGTTAGCTGAGTAATTTAGACACTTAATAAGGAGAGAAAAGAGTATTTTATATAGGGCAGATATTTGAATTATAAATGTTCCCTGATTACAGTGATCAAAATGATGGGATACTTGTTAACTTTCCAGCTCATTCCATTTAGTAACCACAGCTACCATTTAATGAGCATCCAATACCTGGCAGGCATGCACTTGGTGCTTAATGTGCATTTTTCTGTCATTCTTGCAATAACCATACAAAGTCAGGTTTATTAACTTCATCTTTCAAACTGGTAAGGAGGGAGGCTATGATTCGTATCCACTGTTATCTGTCTCCAGATGATGATTTGGCTTTCAAAGCCTCTAGTATCACTCTAAATCCCCATTTTGCCTTTTGGTCGCTATGTGACCTTGGGCTAGTTACTTAACCTCTTTCCATCTCATTTTCTTTACTCAAAATAGGGTTCATGATAGTCTCTGCCTAAGAATTTATTATATGTGAAATAGGCACATAAAGCACTTAGGTGACACAGATTAAGCATTCAACCTGCTTCTGGCTTTTGTCATTATTGTACCGATAGCTTATTATCAGTAGATCCACAAGTAACCTGGACAGTTGAGATGTCCAGATACTGAGACTAAATTTTTCTTACTGACCTCAATGATCTGAGAATTTGTGTGAATTTGTGAATTGAGAAATCTCAATTCATAATTACATGGTGGGAAAAGACCAGGTCATTGCCAGGGCTTAGGTCCAAGAAGCTCAGCTTATGCTGTGTCACATGTGGTTCCACGTTTGACTTCAGGGTAAATTGCTTTAACATAGGTCAATGGGCTTCCAAAAACTAACAGCCCTAAACTCTTCTCTTTAACAGGCTGGTTGCTCTGAAGAGAGGGAAATATGAATAAAATCCATAAATTCTGCGGTTACTCCCAGTGGATTCGTCCTTCATTTTGAGAACGTGGGGGAATAGAAACCAGTCTCAATCTAGCTCAAAATTTGTGTTTTCTGAGTAAAACTTTATAGAATGGTAGCAACATACGATAGCATACTGAGATGCACAACAGTTTGATCTGGCATGGATGCTCACTGATTTGTCACTATAATGTACTTGTAAAAAGAGCCTGGATTCCGTGAGTTAGAAATCTGGAATCAACTTTTGGTTTCTCTACTTGTTAGCTTCCTGATCTTAGAAAAATTATTGAATCTCCTTAAAGTTCAGTTTTCCTCTCTGTAATATGTACCTTATAAGGCTATCTACCTCACTGTGTTGTTTTAAAGGTTAAGGGAGATATTGCATAAGAAAGGCACTTAGCCCAGAGCCTGATCAAAGAATAAGTACTTAATAAATGTTAGCTATTGCTACTTGTCAATCTAAATAAATGTTAGCTACTGCTACTTGTCAACCTAAAGCTTTCTGTGTCAAGTAAAGATTTTGCACCCCCTCTCTATTCATGAGATCTTGGCAATGGGGTGAGCATTGGTGATCTCTCAGAGGAGATGCCCTTGTCTTTGACAGAAACCTGGCAAGCTGTGAGGTATTAGCAAGACAAGAGAATTGAGCTTAGACTTCTTTTAGGTATAAAGCTCAAACTTGGCTAGTCAATTTCTATCATCATCCTTCTTTCATGGAGGCCATGGTTTCTCCTTCTGAGCTGGGGCATGAAGGGTAGCAGGGTAGAAGGAGGGCTCCTTGTGGCCACATCTCCAAAGAAGCTTCAAAAACGTTTACAAAATGCTAGGATGTTAGTAGGGGATGCTAGTATACTTTATTACTCCTGACATTGGAAATTACTCCTGCTTCCAAACTAAGTATCAAGTCAGGCTACTAAAGCATGATCACGGAATGCTGTAGAAGACCCATTTGGATTTTGCATTAGATTTACTTTTTATTCATGGTTTCAAATCTCAAATAAACTCTCAATACTGCCTGGAAGTTGCACTGAGAACTTTCTGTGACACTATGTTCTACATTCTCTCTTTTCAAATATCCCATTTGCCTCCCCCTCCACAATTTAAACTATCAGATGAGAAAGAACTCTCAGTTCTTTTAAATGTTTATTTTGAGAGAGAGAGAGACAGAGAGAGAAAGAGAGAGCAGCGGTGGGGGTGGGGAGGACAAGTGAGGGAGGGGCAGAGAGAGAGGGAGAGAAAGAATCCCAAGCAGGCTCCACAGGCTCAGCACGGAGCCCAATGCAGGGGACGATTTCATGACCATGAGATCATGACCTGAGCCAAAATCAAGAGTCAGATTCATGGGGCATCTGGGTGACTTAGTTGGTTGAGCATCTGATTCTTGATTTTGGCTCAGGTCATGATCTCATTGTTCATGAGTTTGAGCCCCACATCAGGTTCTGTGCTGGTGGATTCTCTCTCCTCTCTCTCTCTCTCTCTCTCTCTCTCTCTCTCTCTCTGTGCCCCTCCCCTGCTCTCCCTCTCTCTATCAAAACAAATAAATTAATTAAAAATTTTTAAAAAGTCAGATGCTTAACCTACTGAGCCACCCAGGTGCCCCAGAACTTTCTCAGTTTTGACTATGTGTACAAACTGATCTCATGAGATTATTATGAAGATGAAATGAGTGAATAAATGAAAATTACTTAGAGCATTACCTGGTACATAGTAAACTCTCAGTAAATATTAGCTGTCTTGATAATTATTATTACCTGTGCCTAAAGTCATCCTCTTGTACCTGAAAAGGTGTCTCTGCTCCTGCCAGAGGCCAAGCCCTCAAACTGATTTCTGAATCCACTGTCCTTTACTTCCTCTCGGATTATTTCTTTGACTATTTCCCCTCTCCCTCCATCAGTAACTTCTCCTTCTCTCTGGATTTTTTTTTCATCAACATAAAAATATGCTTTACTATCCTTCAGTGTTCATCCCACTCTGAATCTGGCTGTTATCCTTAAAAGTCCTATAAATCTGTTCTCAAGATCATGAATGAATTCTGTTCTCAACTTTTTTTACCCTCAACTTACTTCCACACAGCTGATGGCCATCCTTCTCCAAAACAGTGCCCTCTCCAAGGTTTTGTGAGACCACACTCCAGGGTTTCCTCTTACCTCTCTGATCATTCCATCTCAGTCTTTTCCCCAATTCCATCCTTCTCTACTCAGTATTTAAATGCTGTCTCTTTCCATGGACATGGTCCTGGACTTTCATTCTCCCTCTACTTGCTCACTCATACCCATAGATTTATTCACAAAGCATATGCTCAAACTCCAAGTTTAGATCCCTAGCCTAACCTGTTTTATGTTCTATATCATATCTTCTCTAGGATTCAGTGCTTAAAACAATGCTAAACATTAATAGCTCAAACCAAATGCTTGATTTCTTTCCCATCCCACCTTCCAAAATTTCCTCTTTTAATCTTATCCATTTTAATCAGTGGCACCAAGATGCATGCAGTGGCTCAAGTCAGAAGCCTGGGTTTCATTCTTGACTCTTTTCTTTCTCTGAATGTTTCTACCTTCGCCCCTCCCCATCTAACCCATTAGCAAGTCCTGTCTATTCCATATCTGAAATATATATCCAATGCCCACTTCTCTCCATCCCTGCTTCTCTACCATCTAAACAAAGCAAGCATCACCTCTTACTTGGTCTGCTTCAATGTTCTCCTCGATTCCACTTTCCAATCCAATTTATCATCTACATTGATGTCTAAGTGAGCCTTAAAATGTTTCATAACATTTTCCCCTCTATTTTCCCATTTTTCAGAGGCTTCCTAATTTGCTTTAATATAGTCCTAACTCTTCACTAGAGCCTACAAGGCCCTGCAGGATCTGGTCCCTGCCCCTTACTAACCCCATTTTGTACTGTTCTCCCCTAGCTCACTTCACTCTATAGCCACACCGCCTTCCTCAACTACATCAAATTCAATACATTCTCCCTTCTTTAAACATTCTGCTTCTCTGTCTGGAATAGCCCCCCTTTTCCTTCTCAGCTTTCTGGCTTCAGGTGAAATGTCACCTCCCTAGAGGGACATTCTCTCATTTTCCCATGTCAACAACTGCCTTTCTCTCCCATTATGCCTTTCCCTCTGTGCCCTCTAAATATCCTTCGAAGCACTTATCAACATTTGATTACTTTGTTTTTGGTTTTTTTCTCCCTCCTGGTCCAAAAGAGAAGAAAGATCCATTTTTAGTTTATTCACCACTACCTAACAAAATGCCTGATACATAGTGTAATCTATGTAAAACTTCTCAATAAATGGGTGAATAAATAAGAGGTCATTCAAGTATTAATTGAAGCAGCTGAAACCATAGAACTGAAACAGAACTTTGGCCACCTCCGTTAAAGAGCTGGACCATGACAATTATTCCCTCAGAGAGTGCTGCCAAGTCCTGTTGATAATGGAGCATCTCGTGACTATAACTGGATCTTTCCTTCCCCCAGCTTATGCAAATTATATGCTTCCTCTGTGAACTCCTTACCCCTATTTAATCCCTAACCAAGACCCAACTTTAACTTTCTATCCTTGATGAAACCCCTCCCTATATATCTAGCCCATAGGTCTTCATGATCTTCAGAAGAACCTATAGTTCTCATTAATATTTATATTCCATGTTGTGCATTTTTTATGAGCCAAGCACTGGTTTAGGAAATGAGGATCAAACATAAAGTTCTTTGAACTGACACGGATTCAGCATCTTTTATAGGGTTATGTTAGGCATTTTATAAGATTAGTTAGCACTCATTATAATTATATAATTATTCTTGGCACTCACTAGTTCTCACTACAAACCCATTTTCTATTTATCCTCTATGTATTTTTATTTAACAAATATTTTTAGAGCACACACTGTGTACCAGGCCTCAGTTTAGGGACTATACAAATAAAAATTCGTTTAATCCTCATAACAAACCAAACCTAAAGGATAGGTAGTATTATTATCCTTATATGATACTTTGGGAAACTGAGGCAATGACAAGTTATTTGCCTGAAACCACAGAACAAATAAATGGCAGGCCAGAGTTTGGGCCCTGGCGGGAAGCTCCAGGGTCTGCACTCTTCATCATCATTTGAGGCCACCTCTCAACTCCTATCAGTAGGTATGATTACTCCTCTTTCCAGGGAGAACTCTGGACTCTCAGGTTAACTTTGCTAGGGTTACATGGGTAATTCATGTATTCAACATGGAATACTTATAGAGATCCTACTAAGCGTTAGGCACTATGCAAAGTCCTGCAATACACCATGTTTAAATAGACTTGTTCCTCAGGGAGTTTATAATTCAGTTGATACGCAGCCAACGCGGGATCTAGATTTAAGGGTTTCTGCCTCCAAGACCTGTGACCTTTCCATGATCCTATTCTCCTAGTGTTTGAGCAAATTGTTTGGGTTCTGAGAGGAACTCTCAAAGAACACGTGTTGGACTTGGGGCAGCTCTGAAAGGCTTACGTGAGGAGGAAACCACCACTCATCACTTACTGCTATTTAAATGGTGAAATGTTTCATGTTTAAATATCATCCCCATCCTCACTCACTGCAATCTCCTTGATGATCGGGACTCTGACTTAACATTGCTCACGGTGTTTGGGACAGTGCTACACACGTAATACTCAATCAAGATCTTGAATGAGTTGTGACTGGTTGAGTTCTTACAACAATGAACAAAGCTGGCAGTCTTACTTTTGCTATGTGTAAGATTTCTTCAAGTTTCTTCAAACTTGAACACTTAATTACCATGGCAGACATACACTCGCTTTTCCTGGCTCTCTGGGGACTGTGACTCAAAGAGTGAATGCCATAAAACCAGGAGGTGTTCTGAATATCCTCCTTCCCACATGCCCTAAGTCCTATGCGCTTCCAGATTCAATATTGTCCTCCCCAGGGAACCTCACAGCCCCATCCGCTGCCACCAGGCCCTCTGGAACGGGGAGTCCTGCCTTTGTGACCACAAATTGTCTCATGTTTATGTTGCCAAAATAGGCGAACTGAATTCCCACATTTCTTTCACTACTGCAATGGGAAGTACCAGGGCTCCGGTCCTAGGAAATGATGAAAAACCAACCCAGATGTATACAGAGCAAACACTGCTGTTTGCCACGCTGTCTTGTTTGTTTTGGAGGAAAGTGGATTTATTAATAATAAAATTTCGCCATATAGCAGGCACGTCTGAGTTACAATGTATCAGTCATTGAAAGTAACTCAGGAAAAACCCCATTAAGTCACCTAGTCCTGCCTCTGCCAAGGCTGTAGGCTATGTTTCTGTCTGTTGAGTCTTCCTAGCTTTTCAAAATAAAAGATGAGAGATGTGAAGAGCGATGTCTCATCTGTGATTCTGAATTACCATTAACAATGGTGCTCATGACAGCAAAATGGAAAATAAAACATACAAAAAAATCTCAACTCCTCAAAGTTTCAATTCATAAACCTGAGTAGGCTGTTGCCCCAAATTTACACAGTAAGAAAACGGACTAGTCAACTTTGATTCGCAGGAGCACGTGGCATCTTCTGTGGAGACTCATGGGCAGAGGGGGAAAAAATAAAACCCTACACTTATTTATTTAACACTTATTTATTTAACCTTCTGGCTGGGCTGGGTTGTTGGATTTGGTTTTACATCCTGAATTACAAAATTTATGATGGGAACGTGTGTCAGCTGTTTACTGAAGGAAAGAAAGACTTTCGTTCTTTGTCTTCTCTCATAATAGAGCCAAGCGTCCCACTTGGTTGTTTAGAAAAGCTAAGATATGTGAAAAGTAAGAGGACATCCCTAGCTGGGCTTCCTTTTCTACATCATCTGGTCTTTCCTCCTGAGAGTACCCTGCCTGGACAAGATGCTGGAGCCTCCTGCCTGGACCACTGGAATAGCTTTTACTCTGTCTCTCAGACCATCAGACCAACAGCTGCCAAAATCAGAATCAGTTAAGATTTTCTGAGAGCCAATCACATGCATGCTCTGTTAATGATCAAATATGTATCCCTTGCTTAATTTATTTGTCACAACCACTTTGTAACATAAGGAAGGGGATGGTATGGACCGTAGCCAATGGCATGGACTCAAAAGCAGGCAGAAAGGGTTTCCAATCCTAGCTCTACTACATCCCCCTACCCACCTTTATTGAGATGTAATTGACATATAACATTATGCAGGTTTAAGGTATACAATGTGATGAGTGATACACGTGTATATTGTGAAAGGCTTACCACAGTAAGGTTAGTTAATACATCCATTGCTCTACTACTCTTCCCTGGAGGCTTTGGGAAAGTTTTATCTTTGTCTGCAATGTGCTAATAAGAACAGAACCTCCTTTATAGTGTTCTTTCTGTTTTTCAAATAACTTTAGTGAGGCTTATTTTGCATAAATATACTTCACCTTTTCAAGTGTAAAATTCAATGATTTTTTGCAGATTTACCAACTCAGGCAATCGTCACCCTAAATCAGCTTAAAAACATTTTCATCACTCCAGTATGATCCTTCATGTACCTTTACTATTAAGCCTGTCTCCAGCCTCTACCCCACTTTTTGTCTTTATATCTCTGCTTTTCCTGGATATTTCATGTCAATAAAATACAACTGATGGTATCATATTCTACATGGTATCTCATGTCTGGCTCCTCTCACTGAGAAGAATAGCTTGACATTCATCCGTATCATACGTAGCATGTCTTCTTAGTTTGTTCCTTTTCACTGTTGAATAATATTGCATTGCATGGATATAGCATCTTTTGTCTATCCATTCACCAGGCGATGGACAGCTAGGTTGTTTCCACTTCTTGGCCATTGTATGTTGCCAAGAAAACTTCGGTTCAAGACTTGGTGCCAATATACGTCTTCAGTTTTCTTGTGTTGACGCCTAAGAGTGGAGGTGGTGGTAGGCCATATGGTAAACTTGTGTTTAATGTCTTAAGAACTCACAGAATTGTCTGAGGTTTAAACGTTACACAGAAATGGCCTTGCCCAATGCCCTTGGGAAGGATGATCAATGAAAATTGCTGTTGTGGTTGTTGCTGCTACTCTCCTGGGGAAGCTTCTATTTGCTTACTGTGTGGATGAAGAGGCTAAAATAAAGCTCAGAAAGGGTTACCAACTCACTCAAGACCACACAGCGAATTGACGGGCAAACTGGAGTTCTCTTTCATGTTTTCTGACTGCGAGCCTGGAACTGTCTCCTGCCACCATAGCTGATACTATACCAAGTGTATCTTGAGGAGCACAGCTCTACTGATGCACTCCCCTGCGGAACAAATACCGGTGAGTCCTCACTGCACATGAAAT
Source organism: Panthera leo (assembly GCF_018350215.1). Lineage (NCBI taxonomy): Eukaryota > Metazoa > Chordata > Mammalia > Carnivora > Felidae > Panthera > Panthera leo. The sequence continues at coordinate 54,397,338 of NC_056686.1, read as the reverse complement.
AAAATCTTGATTTGTGTATTAGGTATACACAGCCTCCTATTTTCCTACTGATCTTTCCTGCCTAATTTCCCACTACACACCCACTCTATCCTCCCTTCACGAATCCCCCAGGATGACGTTCAATCCAAAAACTCAGCCCACACGTGTTGGGCCCCTCTACCTTTGTTGGAGCATGATGCAAGTTCCTCAATAGTATTTCTCACTTTTGCCTTATGAACTCTTACCTATCCTTCATGACAGAGTTCAAGCCATCCCTCCTATACCTTCCTACTTCCTCATCCTACTGACTCTGGTTAAAATTAACCTGTATTTTCCTAGTACACTTAGTTATAATATGTACTCAACGAACACACTGACTTAAGCTGAAATGACTGAAAAAGAGAGGAAAAAACCCCCCAAAACCTCAGCTGTGTAATGAATGACCTAGCTATGAGAAGTACTAATTTTTAAAGAATTCAACAAAAGCTCATTTGTAAAATTCCCATGTATAGCAACACAGTGTTATTTGTTACCTAGGGTGGAATCCTGTTCCTCACCACCTGCCCTCCTCTGTGTATCTAGAGCACTTTATCTGTGCTTTAGCACGAACTTCTTATCACACTGTATTATATACTCACTTATATCTGTCTACCCCAAGACTGTGAGCTCCTCCAGAGAGGAAACTGTGTCTTATCCATTTCTGTATACCCATTGCCCAGCACAGTGCCTGATTCATGCAATGGTGAGTACACACTCGGTGCTGAATGAATGAACGAGAGGGTTAGTGAATGAGAGAATAAGCTGCCATCTCTGTCTGACACAGATAACCCATTAAAAGTAGGTAATACTCTTTTGTCTGACATCAGAGTTCTAAAAGAGGCTTCTTCTTTAAAAAAGATTCTAATCGTCCCATTGGCCTACTATTAATTCCACTTCCTCCAGATGGCTCACCTGAATAAGTCAATTAAGTATATATGTAGAACATTTTCTTCCCAGTTCCTTCCTTTAACTCTTTCTAAGCAAAGGCCACCCACAAAAAAGAGGAATGAAGAGAAATATTTTGCAAATTATCTAAGCTCTAAAACCTGGTGACTTCTCCTAAGTACGTTGTCAGACTCTAACAAGGATCCAAAAGAGGGCTTTGCACATAGTATAGGTACTGTAACTAGTTGAATAATTGGATCCAATAAACATTTATCACATGTCAGTAAACAAGACCCTGTTGGAACCTTCTAAGACTCCTGGCATAAAGGAGCTAATAAACCTATACAGTTGTAACAATAACAACAACTATGTATTCAGTCATTCCTCTATGACTGGCACTATTTCAAGTGTTCCATATGAAACAACTCGTTTAATTTTCATAATAACTCTAAGAGTAAGGTATTTAAGATGAGACAATGAGGACGAAGAACCTGAGGTTTACAGAAGGGTTAAGAAATAATTAGCCTAATAAGTAGTAGAACTGGGACCCAGGCAGTCTGGCCCCAGAAAGTCGCCACGAGAATGCTTCTAAGCTGAGATGAGGGGTTATGTCCCCTTTATTTCTGTTTCCCCAGCACTCATAACCACTCAATGACTATGTGCTATTGCACCGTGCCAACCACAATGCTGACAGGGATTAGGACAAACATAAAGGTACGCAGTGTTATGCAAGAATAATATGGCCTAATGTCACGGTAGGGAGAGGTGGAAGAGGCACAGGTTTGGGTGCCAGACCAGAGAACTGGACTTGAACTCCAGATTCCCCAGTAACTAGCATAGGGGCTATTTCTTCTCTGACAAAAAATTATCCACCCCAACACCCACACACTACCATTTCTGGGCCAAGGGCCATTTTAGAAATTTGAAGGGTCTGTAAGATTGGACTCTAGACTCAAAGATTCAAAGTAATTCAAAATAAAGATGACTAAGTCTGAGGTTAAAAGATTTACCCCAGGTCACACATCTGGTTGGTACTGGTACTAAAATTTAGTTTCCTGAGTTCCAGCCCAGTGCTCTTTCGTTTAAGTCACAGAGTTTCATTTGAGGTAAGGAAGTTGAACAAAACACCATCAGAAGCAAATTATTCAAAACGGGACTTTCCAGAGCCAGTCTGGAATTGGACAGCTGCCTCCTTGTGTTCAAGAGAGGCACACCCCAGTTTCACCACAGATCTGAAATCTAACTCTCTCTCCTTGTGACGTCAGAGACTAGGGTATCTTTTAAGCAGTGAGTAATGCTCTGGAGATAAGTCTCCCACTGCTCTATGTCCTAAAAATTCTCCCTTGCCTTCTTTCGCTGACCGGATGTCCTACTCAATACCCAAAAGAAATACCTTTCAGTGAAGAGGGCTTATTCCCAGAAGAGAAAAATACACTATATCACCTCCCTGTTGGCTCAGTTATTTCCCTGAAGGGAAACAAGGGCTTGAAGCCCCTTTTCTTCTAAATTCTCTATAGTTCTAGGCTCTGGAGAAAAAGTAGATTAAATGTAGCACAGGAAAAGGAAGGCGTCATCCAGAGAACACAGAGTATGATTGGAGAAGCAGGTGTAAACATCATCTCCAGGGGGTATGTACCTTGAAGACAGGTACCTGTGTTGGCCTCCCCTATAGCACTAGGACTCACTTGATCCCACAGAGGACTAGTGCTAAGTCTCTTTGGAGCCAAACAAGCCAGGGTTCAAATTCTAGCTCTTTCACTTACCACCTGGTGTCTTTATATTAGTAGCTACCCTCATTGGGGATGGTTTCATTGGTTTAAAAAGTGAGATAATAATGGCTTCATTAAGGGTTGCTGATGAAGAAAAGATCTCATACTTAGCAGGGGTTTACTATTACATTAACACTTCTCCCCCATGCTTTGGAGATAAAACAAGTGTTTTAGAGTGAATTCTTTGGAAACAAAGAAAAGACTTTGGGGACAGTATAGCGTTGCAACTGATTTGTCAAAGCACTGTTCTATTGTATACACTCATAAAACAGGGGAAAGCTCAGAATTGGCTGAGTCTGCCCTTCTTCTGAATAAGAGACTCCCATGTTAAACTTTCTACACCTATCTAGATGTGCTCTTCCAGAAGGGCACGCAGAAGAAACCAATTCCTAGGGAAACACATTCCATTTTCTGCCAATTTACTATTGGGCTAAATGGTTCGCTGAGGCAAAAACTGCCTCTCCTATAAATTCTACCCACTGTAACCTACCTTCGCCCTTTGCCCTAGCAACACAGAATGGTGAAAAGGGAATGTTTCTCCAACAGTGTTCCCTCTAAAAATTGGAGTGACTCCCCTCCACAGAAACTTGAGGAGTAGGAGGTAATAAGCAATCACACCAACAAAATTAGAAAATGAAATAGGAGAGCACATTCCATCGCTGCAGAGAAAAGAGGAGGGAGAGATAAGTGTTTCTACAACTTGAGTAAACCAGTGACTCAAGACCAGGAGAAAGGCAAGATTTGCGGGAAAAGAACCAGCTGAGGTGCCAGCTCCTTAAATGCCAGAAAGTATCCACAGTCAGTTCAGGTTAGTTATTTGCTGAGAGCAATTCTTTATCAAAAGGTAAATGGGAGTGAAGAGGAAACTGCACCCTGAAGGCAGGATCACAGGTCTGAGATGTTCCAGACCAGAGGTGGTTACAGGAGCTACGTGGCTTACGGTTGAAGTACCCGGGGATCCCACCAAGATGCAGAAATACAGAGGTGAGAGCAGAAGCTTGGAACTGTGGCAAACACAGGGCTATGTGGTCTGCACAGGGGCTGGAAGCCTCATGCCTGAAGGTGTGCTTTCTCAGTGACAGGGGCACAAGATGCAGAGACAGCAAGGGCAGAAGGAGGTTTTGGAATTCATGTTTGAGAGAGCAGGTGTCTCAAGGGTGACCTGGAGACTGGGGTTGACATTCCAATTTCTTAATTGTGGAAGAGGCTATGAATGTTTCAGGCCCCCTTCTGTGGAAACAAGTAGTCTACACAAAGAGGACTCCCACTTCACTCTGAGATATTTCCGTCCAAATTAACCTCTTTTTGAGATATTTCTCCCAATTGGGTTTACCATAACAGGTTGTGGTCTCCAGACATGGGGCACAGAATGACTGGCATTCTTGTGGAGCTGAAGTCCAAGATTTTCTTTTCTCTCACAGCTGTTCAGTAGAGCGAATGGCGAGACATTATGTGGAGCCTCTGCGGTGGCACCAACATTTAGTAGGTGTGTCGTCACTGCTGGGGGCTGTCGGGGTGTTCAAAATACAAACACTGTGCACTTGTGGTCTTTCAAACTGTCACATGGTTTTCGAAACAATTCTGTGAACTGGGAGGAATGGTTACCTTACCGTGTTTTGAAGTGAAGTATCAACTAGTCAGAAGGAATATAAAGATTTTTAGTTTCCTGAATCTTATTTTTTTTTTATTTGCATAGAGTTGGGCATGATTCTGGTCTGATACCCAGGATAGGCTTCTTTATTTGCTGGTTGCTCCTTTTTGAGGATTTATGTGTCAACTTGGCTAGCCAATAGTACCTGGCATTGAAACAATACTGATCTAGGTGTTGTGAAGATATTTGGTAGATGTGGGTCTGATCTACAATCAGTGGATTTTAAGTAAAAGTGGTTACCTTTGGGGCGCCCGGGTGGCTCGGTCGGTTAAGCGTCCGACTTCGGCTCAGGTCATGATCTCACGGTCCGTGAGTTCGAGCCCCGCATTGGGCTCTGTGCTGACCTCTCAGGGCCTGGAGCCTGTTTCAGATTCTGTGTCTCCCTCTCTCTCTGCCCCTCCCCTGTTCATGCTCTGTCTCTCTCTGTCTCAAAAATAAATAAACGTTAAAAAAAATTTAAAAAAAAAAGAGAAAAAAAAAAGTGGTTACCTTTGATAATGTTGGTGGGACTCACCCAATCAGCTGAAGTTCTAAGAGCAAAACAGGTTTCTCAGAAAAGAACAGATTCTGCCTCAAGACTGCAGAATTAACTCCTGCTTGGGTTTCCATTCTGCTCTATGGAATTCAAATTAGCCAGCCCCCACAACCACAAGGGCCAAATCCTTGTGTGTGTGTGTGTGTGTGTGTGTGTGTGTATTCTCATACCGGTTCTGTTTCTTTGGAGAATCGTGAGTGATATGGTCAATATCTTTAGGTAGCTTTTTGTCTATAATCTTATTTCCATATGGTGCAAACTCAGGATCAGATTCTGAGTTTTAGTCAAGTTAGTACTTCCCTTCCCCTCCTACTTGGTAGCAGGCCACAACACAAATGTTTTCACTTAAGGAATACAAAAAAGCCTGAACAAATGGATGAACATACGCCGATGGCATAAAGAACTATGACGCCTTTAAAAATCAATGCAGGACATGCATATTCCAATACAATACATAGAGAGTGGGCAATTACTACAAAAGGCAAGACTAATTGTAGGAGGCTTTCCATAAGTAAGTTTTTGAGTCAGATTAAGAGGCCTACAGCGAAGGTGGTTTGGAAGTGTGAGGGGCATGGAGCAAACAGAAAATCAGAGGGAAGCCTAGAAATGATCTGCAGGTAAAGAGAGATAGACTGCTTAAATTTGCAATAAGAGATGAAGAAATAATGGAAAACACTACATAATGGAAAATGGCACACTACAGATCTGAAGGATCACTGTTTGTCAGGACAGGTACTCTCCTTGGAGATGTAGAGCGGTTTTCGCCACTGAATGTCCAAGACTTCCCAGCTGTACAAACCCACAAGAGGTCTCTCCCAAGGCTATGCATCACACTGAAGGTGTAGGTTTGCTTCAAGGAACTGAGCCTCTGTTAACAGTGCAGGGACGAAAAGGAAGTCACAGGGTTGTGCTCTTGGTCAGAGGGACTGTCCTCCAAAGCCCACAAATGGAGAACTCTGGAGGTGTCACCTTTGCTTTCCAGAGAGATAGTCATGTAGCCTAAGAGAATGCAACCCAATTTTCTTTGTGTGCAGATGGCAATCCAGATAGGCAACAGAGATCTTGAACCATAGTTTTGTCCCAAGGACGTTGATTCAAGTTCCCCAAAGCTGGACAACCGGGCAGCTGCAGTCATTCAGTTTCTCTAACCCCATAAGCAAATTCCTCCTTATCAGATCTACCCCTGACTCAAGGAAGTCCATTTTTCCATGATTAGGTCAGCAATATTTCTCTTCTTCTTCTTTTTTTTTTTTCTCCACACATTGCTAATATATATTTTTATTCAGCATTTATTTTGTTTAACAAAGTTATTGAAATGAACATCAACCTGTACATTTCATATACCACAGAGGTGTTTCTTTGGGAAATTGCTATAGATATAGTAGTATGATTACTACATCACTGGAGGTTGAATATTATTTTTTTTCTTTTTTTAAGTTTAATTTAATTTTTTTTTTTAATTTACATCCAAATTAGTTAGCATATAGTGCAACAATGATTTTAGGAGTAGATTCCTTACCCATTTAGCCCATCCCCCCTCCCACAACCCCTCCTGTAACCCTCAGTTTGTTCTCTATATTTATGAGTCTCTTCTGTTTTGTCCCCCTCCCTGTCCCCATATTATTTTTGTTTCCCTTCCCTTATGTTCATCTGTTTTGTCTCTTAAACTATTCATATAAGTGAAGTCATATGATTTGTGTCTTTCTCTGACTAATTTCACTTAACATAATACCCTCCAGTTCCATCCACATAGTTGCAAATGGCAAGATTTCATTCTTTTGGGTTGCCGAGTAATACTCCATTGTATATATATATACCACATCTTCTTTATCCATTCATCCATTGGTGGACATTTTGGGCTCTTTCCATACTTTGGCTATTGTTGATAGTGCTGCTATAAGCATGGGGGTGCATGTGTCCCTTCGAAACAGCACACCTGTATCCCTTGGATAAATGCCTAGTAGTGCAATTTCTGGGTCATAGGGTAGTTCTATTTCTAGTTTTTTGAGGAACCTCCATACTGTTTTCCAGAGTGGCTGCACCAGCTTGCATTCCCATCTCTTCTTTTACTTACAGTGCATTGTACTACCTCTCTTTCATTGTTCACTCTTTTCAATGATGTTTTTCAATAAATATTTTTTCAGCACCTGCCCTGTGCCAGGCACTGAGTACACAATCTAAAGGTGTAAGTAATCAAGAAAACAGGCAGTTACAATACATTAAAAATATCAATATTTATTTAATACTTTCTGTGTGCCGCATTGTGCTAAATCCTTTACATATGTTAATTTAGCTCCCACAATAATTTTTGCTGAAGGTCCTATTGTTGTCCTCATTGTACATAGGAGGAAATAAAGGCTCAGAGATGTTGAATTACTTGTCTATACTCGTACAGAAAGGAACAGAACCACAATTAAACTCAGCCAATCTGGATCCGGAGCTTGCCTGCCTAGTCATGAAGGTAGATGGAAGGGGCAGGTGCTGAGGAAGGCACCAGAGAAAGCACACCTACTGGGGGGGCACACAGGGGGTACCAGCAACCCAGATTTGCAGCTCAGGGAAAAGTGCTGTGTTTGAAATTCAAATCAGATCATGTCAATCTTTTTAAAATTCCTTAACGGCACCCCATGTAATTTAGTATAAGATCTACACATTTCACCGTGGCCTACAAATGCTCTGCTCGACTGGCCTCTCTCAGCTTCTTTGGTCTTGACCCTCACTGCCACCCTGTCGATCCAGATCTCAGTCTATAGCACCTTTGAGGTATTAGTTACTGTCTCTGCCCACCCAGCTCCTGCTCAATGTGTAGGTCTCAAGTTCAAGATTATTCACAAAGGCCTTCCCTGTTTCCTAATTTACATTAATCCCAATAACTAGTGATAATAATAATTAGAGCAAACATTAACTAATACTGGATGCCAGACAGTATTCTAAATGCTTTACATATAATAGCTTATTTAGATACTACAACAATCCTAATGGTAGGTAGTAGTATTATTCCCATTTTTACAGGTGAGACAATATTATAGTATTCTGTACTTTTCTTCACTATAGTGATCAAACATGTAATCATGTGTTTATTTAATTAATATTTCCTGGGCTGTAAGGTCCACAAGGTCAGGCTCTAAATTCATTCTCTTCCCCATTACTATATCTCCAGGGTCTAACACGATGTTTCTTATACGGTAGGCATCTGATAAACATTTACAAAATAAATTAATAAATGAATAATGGACATGTATGAGACATTTCTCTCAAGATTTGCACATTTTTTATTACAATAAAACGGATAGATAACAAAGGAATTAAAGAAGATTATTTCATAGTAATTATTAAAGCTGTAGATAGTTCAGTATATTTGTTTGCTCTCTTGTTGTGAAATCCTCACCAGCCCCCTTTCCGTCAGTTACAACTTCCGAGGTTGACAATGGGGTGGGGGCAGGGACAGCGTGGTCTAGACTAGAGGAAAGAGCATGTGTTTTCAAGAAATACAGATCTAGGTTTCAGTTCCGATTTTGTCACTAACTATGTGGTCTTGAGTAGACCCCATGTATTATTCCCTGAGCCTCCTTTTCTAAACCTGTAAAATCAGACAATAATCTGCAGAACACTTCACTTCTGAGAATTAGGTAAGATAATGTACGCAGAGGGCCTAGCCCAGTGCCTGGCACATAAGAGGAGTTGAATAACTGCTAGCTCTTTTCCTCTCCTGCCATCAGAGGCAGGCAGGTGGGATTTGCAAATTATACAGTTTGCTAGGCAGGTAGTATTAACCAGACTACACTCTGGAAATTTGAAGTCAAAGCATAGCTGAGGGCATAGGGGCAACACTGCATTATCTGACCTGGCTGCCTCCATGGATAATCGTGATGGCCCCAACTCACACCATGGACACAGCCAAAGAGGAGGTAGGAAAAGTATACAAAACTCCGAGGGGTGACTTTTGGTAGTTGTCAACAGCTCCGGTTGGGAGCAAGTCAAGACAATAAACTAAGAAAAAAGATCCAGTGAGTTCTCTCGCCTGTTCTCTGTTTCAGGGGGACAGTCCCTGCTTTGTTTCTCTTCTCTTGGGTGAAAGACTTCCCTGAAATGCTCCTGGATTCCGAGAATAGTGCTAAAGGCAACTCCATAAAGTGCTGGCCAGCGGATGATCAGAAGCAAGCAAGCAGAATTCACCCTGCCCCCAGGATCATGTGGTCTTGAGGATGCAGGCCGGAGAAAACAGAGAAGTTAGAAGATCCTCTTCCTGCCTCCTTTGTTTCCCAACATCCATGTTCATTCTGCTCTAGGCCAACCCTGACCTCCTTCTTACCTACCTCCTCCCACCCCCGGTAAAGAGAAGAGAAAGGGGTATAGGGGGTACGAGGGGGTCTTCCCATTCTCAGAAGTAACTGAGACAGGGCAGAAGAGTCTTTCCAAAAAGAGTCAAAGCCCTCCCCTAGCTGGACTCTGCCAGGAGGTTTAGTTTTCTCGCCAAAGGGAAGCTCCTGTTGGTGTTCTCTGCTGAACGCCCTGGGCTGAAAAGCCTGTGCCTGTCCAGGTGTGCACCAAGCCCTGAATATTGTATTTAAATACAACTGTAATTAGTGTACAGCTGCAATTAATCGATCTTACAAAGTGAAGTCCTCTCCGGCTTCATTTTAGCAAGAGAAAAGTCTCCGTTAGCTAAGATCCAGTTTATCAGAATCCCAGCTGACCATTCTCTGCAATCTGTTAAGAGAAAGAGCCACTCTCGTATAGTGGCTACCTTCGGCTCCAAATCTATTTCCATATTAGCAGGTTTTTATGGTTTTAAGGGAAACAAATCTTAAACTTCAAAGAAAGCTTGCTTCTAGACTGTATTCCTATAGGAAGGAAGTAGATCGGAACCTTTGAGACAGATCTGAACAAGGTTTTCTGTTTTGGTTCCCTACTTAGGTCAGCAGGCCTGGCCTCTTAGCTGTGACATGCTGACAGCCTGCTATGTGCTCGGTGCTATGGGAAACATGTTGCATTAACATGTTTAATAAAATGATACTACTATTGACACTTGTCAGGAGCTATTCTAAGTGCTTTTTGTATGTTTACACGTTTAATCGTTACAACCAACATACAAGGTATGTAAAATTTCCATCCCAGTTTTGGAGACGGGGCGATTGGGACATGGAGAGGTTAAGTAATTGGTCCCAAGGTCACACACTAATGCAGCTGGGATTCGCAAGGGGCAGCTTGGTTCTGGAGTCTTCACTTTTAACCACTACACACATAGCTTTTGTCATTTAGCCCTCATAGCAATCTTACAAGATAGAATATTAAAATACCCACTTTCCAGACAAGAATGCTGAGTCTTAGAGAAATAATCTGTCTAAAGTATTGACCCAGGGATTCCCAGCCCAATTCAATTCAATATACTAATTGAATACCTGCTTTGTGCCAGGCACTGTGCTAGGCACCAAGGGTATACAACACAGAGTCACAGGCCAGTCACATTTAGTTGTTTTTTTAAATTGTATTTAACCCTGCCACTTCTTCCTGAAGTAATGGATAATAAAGAGCTTACTTTAAGGGGAGAAAAGTCACACGTAGTCAAGATTAGTCAGGAATGTCAGCATTGTGTAAATGCCCAAGAGCTAGAAGATATTTAGACAAGCCAAATATGAGATTTCTAGTCCTTTCTGATTCAGGCATGAGCATATACTCATTCGTATTTGTTTAGTCCATAAATATTTATTGAGCATTTACTATGTTCTGGGTCACATTTTATAAGTTGGGGATATATAAAAAAAAAAGGTTAGTACTTGAACTTGGGACAGTCTTAGTTTAAAAGGGAATCAAATCAAATAAATAAATACAGCAGAATATGACATGAACAGCAAATGAGATTTTGAGATAATAATTAAGATAATAAGTGAGAGTAATTTTGGATGAGTTGCAGGGAGCACATACAGAAGATGGTACATATGCTGAATCTTGAAGGAAAGAGGATGTACTTTCCAGATGGAAATGGGTAAAAGAATTAGTATTTACTAAGCATGTACTATACATCAGGGTCTGGTTTGAGACTATGTATTTAGTTTAATCCTGACTCCAGAATCCAAGAATCAGCGAGTGGAAAGAAGTTGTTCACCTGACAATGTAAGAGTATCCCTGAGCTGAATATGTGAGTAATATTTTTGGGAAAAGGCAGCCCAGACAGAAGGAGTGTATGTACAAAGGTAGAAAGGCAAGAAGAGCCTGGCATATTTGAGGGATAGTATGTTCAGGGCACCTCAGCCATCAACTGTGCATGAGGGCAGGGGTTAAAGTAAAAGATGAGGACAGAGAAGGAATTAGGAGCAAATTATGGAGGAATTGGTAAGAAGCGGGGATCCACTTGAAGGCAAAGCATAGCCAACTAAGGAAATAATTTAAGACTGGTTTTAGAAGAATAGTTCTAGTACCAGAATGGAGGGTGGGTTGCAGTGAGGGGAAAGAGTGAGGGGAAGGACTGAGGACAATAAACTAAGTGGGAGGACCGCCATCGTGGTTTAGGTATGGGAGGATGAAGCACTGAACTAAGGAAGAGGGGGGTGGGGAAGAAAGGAGGGGGCATGATTACAGAAAAGGCTGCAAGAAGTGGCTGTCTGAGGTGAAGACAGAGATAAAGGATAGATGGTGAAGCCACTATTCAAAGCCAGGAATAGAGAATAAGGAGCAATGGTGGAGGGGGGATGGAGCTGGGCCTCCCGATTTACCTCCCAAGTTACCAGGAGTGGTCAGATGTCTGGCATTTAGATGCATACTAACTGATAAGCAAGTAGGGCAGTGCTGGAGTAAGGAAGCATGGGGCGGGGGGTGGGTTGTGAGGGAGACAGGTGCTAAAGCCAACATGATGGATTCAGAGGACCAGACCTGAAGAAAGCTGTCTGCTCTACGTGGCTCCCTGACTCTGAGCCTATGAGGCAGAAGAGTCCAGGTGTGAGGTGAATCTTTGGCTCTGACAACCGGGACTGTCCAGGTAAATAGAGCTGTCAAAAATACCCAGAAGGAGACAGATGTTTCCTGAAGGGCTCTCTCCCACACGCCTGGGAGCTGCATGACCAGGCTTGAGGTAGGCAGCAGCTGGGGTTTGGGAGGACACAGGCACGTGGGCAGCCTCCTGTCTCCTGCGGCGGCTCTGCAGATGAGGCAGCTGAGAGAAGTGAATCTTTCATCCTAGCCTCCTCCTCCACCCTTTGCTCAGGAGCCCCAGCCCGCAGCACGGTGCAGGCTGCATAAAGGTTGATTCATAAATGGACGGCTGTAGCTAGAAGCCGCAAAGAAGTGGCAGAGAGGACAAAACTGAGCGTGCGTGTATATGTGTGTGTGTTCAGAGGAAACTGTTTATTCAGGGAACTATATATCAGACCCAGCCTTACTGGTGGACAATAGTGGTTTGCCCGGACAATTTATGCCACCAAATAAACACCAAGATGGGCTGTGTACAGCTAAAGGTGAGACATGTTTGCAAAAGTTGCGTGCCACCCTTTATTTACGGTCTCAATTACAGGAGATGCTTTCGCACACAAAACACGGAGGCCACAATATCTGGGCATCGCCTGAGCCTACTGTAACCAAAGAGAAAGAAAGGCCGGAACTAAAATGGAAAAGAAAAAAATAAACTGTGTTTGGAGATAGGTCTGCTACAGTATAAACTTTTCCCTTTCTCTGGCTTACTGCTATAGCAAAACCTGATGGTTGTCTTTGTAAAAAACGTGTCTGTATCTAGGTCCCTGGCAGTGATTTGCCTCTGGGAGGGCCAGCAATCTATTTAATGACTCCATTGACGTCAATAGCATAACTGAAATACTTACTAACATGCATGATTCCAACTTTCAGGGGTGGGTGGGTGGATGGTGTTTCTCAGCAGTACAAAAACATGAAGTGGAGTCATCCCGGAACGAACTCAAGTCTTTAGGCCGCAAGTGAGAGATTAGATGTTGCAGGTTTCATTGGTTCCATTTAATACGAAGAAATGGTCACACTAAATTTAGAAATTAATTTTCAACTGGTGAAATAGCCATTAATGGCAGGGCTTTATTTTTGGCAATGTTTGCTCAAGGGTAACATTTTAACTCTTCACACTTTAGTTGACTTGTCAATGTTTTTGCAACTACCCACACTTAATTTTAGACATATATGAAATAATTGCAGATCAATATAAATAGCTCAATGTTGATGCTCTGGGGGTAAATGTTCAGAAGAGGACTATTTTAGACAAAAGCAGTTCTTATAAAACAACCATCTGGGGAATTATTCCCAGAATTACTGGGGCTTTTCTAGTGCATTTGCCCTATCACTTTGTATGCAGGCTGCTTAAACACTCCAGGTGAGTCATTAAGGCAATTATCCCAATAATTCAGGCCACAGGAGAATCAGAACACTAATGAAAAAATTATCTGACATTTCTATTTTTTTCTTTTTCTTTTCCTTTCTTTTTTTCTCTTCTCCTTTTCTCTCTTTCTCTCTCTCTCCCTCTCTCTCTGTCTCTCTTTTTTTTTTTTTTTGTTATCCGCCCTCCTCCCCCAATCTCTCCTTTATCATGTGTGGCCACAGCCTTTGGTAACACAATTGATTTTATTCGTATTTGTCCCTAAGTGTTGTAATCCTGTTCCAGAGTTCTTGCTTAATGTAGAAACCAAGCAAATGTCCTGCTTATGCCAGGCTTCATTTCCAGTCATCTGACACAGGCCGGCTCTCAGGCCACTGCTGTGGTTCTCAGAGAGAGAGCCCTTTACTCGAGCACACACAGTTGGTCTCTCATCCTAAGCCCTGGCAGCCCTGGCAAAGAATGAGAACTCAATCAATGTCATGACTTTTTGAAATTCTTAGAATCCAAGACAACTCTCTGAGCCCCTTGTCCACTCCTCAAGCAGACCCTGCATCTGGCACACCCCCATGAACCTTCCGGGGGATATTTACAACCAAGCACAGATATGGGAGGAACTCATACTGAGAAATAGGCTTCTTAGCAGAAGTACCCTTCTTCTGTTTTATCAACTGGTAAAGACTCATTTCCTCCCCCAGAATGGCCTGGACACATAATAGAAGAAAGGGATTCCCATGAGCACTGAAAAAAATTAATTAAGTCTGTTTTTCACTTAGGCCAACCTATTTCAGACATACCAGAAAGTCCTGTAATATCACATCTTATTTCTCCACATACAGGCATTTCTTGAAAAACATCTAATTGGCTGGTGTTGAAAACCACCATCAACCAGGGCTATGGAGACCCAGGCTGGGAAAGGCTCTGGGTCTGCAGCAGTCTGGCTTGAAGTCCTCAGGCAATTTTCTAGTCATGCTGTCATTTCCAAAGACCCATGGGTCTGGGGGGGGGGGGGGGGGGTTGTTCTTCATATCATCCGATCTATTATATTGGCAATGCTCTTACTCAACATGTTTATTGCTAAATTTTAGAAGATTAATATAGAATATCCCACCTTACACATCAATTTGACTGCTAAAATGTTGTATATATGATATATATTAAAGGTCAAGTCACATTTATATGAATCGGAGGTGCTGGCCATTAAAAGGAATACTTGCCTAATCCTTTTATAAAGCAAAGAGTCATTTGGTAAAGGCAGTGAACACTTGATGATTTATCCTTTCAGGGAATTCTTTCCACGACATATCTGTACTCACTATTGAAATGCATGCAAAGCCAAGGGATAGGATGGTTGGAAAAAGTGAGACAATTATCCTAGACACACATGCACACACACAGTCACCCACCCACTCATGCACATGCATACACACATACACACACACACACACACATTGATTTTCCTCAATTATCTGATTTTTTCAGTTGAAATAGTTTTGAGGCCTGAAATCCTGAAAATTACTTCCAGTTTCCATGTTGAATGTGTACAGATGATAGAACCCTGCTTTGTTTTGGAGTGCTCTTTCTTCTATTTTTTCTCCCTTTCTGTTCCAATCCTCATGCATCATGTAGAAAAGCCTAGAATTCCTGCTTGTGAAAAAGTAAAACATGATAAAAATTAAGATGTTTGCCTGACTTTATAGCATTAGCATTTTCAACACCCCCAGCAGGATTTAGTGCATCTTTCTCCTTAAATCGGGAGTATATCATTTCTATGCTACTATACTTTCTGGATTTTAAATTCTCAATACTTTACCAAATGCCAACTTTTTGTATTTAACTCTTTTTGTCAAAACCTGTATGACCACACAAATATATATGTACATATATATACTGTTACAAAGTGTGTTTCAAAACCTTTTTAATTCCAGTGGAATAACTGTTTTTTAATAGTAAAAAAAAAAAACAAAAACACAGTTAAATATTTTTCATACTCATAGAGATGAAAATATTGATTCATAACTAAAATTTAATTTATGAACATTTTTTCTTAAAGTAAACCCCACATACTTATGCAATACTGACCACATCAAGATTTACTGTCTTCCTAGTAGGTGAAAATAGCTATGTTAATGAGTTTTGAACAATCAGGGGATGAATAAGGCACAGCGCCTGACTTCAAAGTGCTCCATTGCAGGAGATCCATAAGCCATGAATTAGAACACAATCTAGAATGGAATTGTTGCCATAGTGCAAAAAAAAAAAAAAAATAAATAAATAATAAAAAAAATTAAAAAAAATAAAAAAAAATAAAAAAAGGAGCAATTACACTGATTTAAAAAAAAATATTGGGATGTCTTTGCAGAGGAGGGAAATTCGTGTTGCACCATGAGAACTGAAAAGAATGACCTTGTTTCGACAGTGAAAATAAAGGTAGAGAAGACTAAGTGATTTGCTTTTATGTCCCCCATGAATAATTTCAGTCAGTGATCAATTTGTAAGACCCAATGCACCAATTTAGCCACGAGTCCTGACAATTGTCTTTTTGAAATGAATTGCATTTCCTTCATTTAGATGCATGGAAAAAAAAAACCTCTTAAAAGTATTTGGCTTTTTCTCTTTCTCTCTCTGTCTCTTTCTCTCTCTCTCTTATACCTTGCTCTTTGTACAAGAATAGTCAGGATTTCCTAACAAATTAGATTGCTGCTAAATCTGTTTAAATGATCGTGGGTTTCTTGTATCTTTTATCTTAGATCTCAATTGAAATACATGAGCCCAACTTGAGTTGATGATAAATGAAAACCTGATCTTATTATCATGAAAAATCATCTTTGAAAGCACTGCTTCAGCCTTCAATGCGGTTTGCTTGGAGCCACTTACTTTTCATTCCCTTTTAAACTTTCTATTTAAACACACCTCTTTGTCACACGCTGATAAATATTAAAATACCAGGAAAAATCTGCCTGACTTATTTAAGCTGATAATAAGAACAAAACACAGGATGTGTGTATCCTCCTTCCTCTTCTGACTGGGCTTAAGCGTTAAGGAGATTTTGAAACCTATAATTACGTAATAATTGGTATCGCTACATTCTCTTCCCGATGAAAAGCCAGAATTTTTGTAGTTTGCCACAAAGACAGACAAAAACAAATTGCCTAAGTGGTATTGTTATTTCTTTGCTCCATTGTTTTAAAGAATTTAGCCAAAGAATCTCTAGTTGCCGAGCTGTAGTCACTGTGCCAAAAATCACAAAATGATCTTTCCAGCAACATCTCTAGCTAATGAGCTAATTTATAGAGCCATAAATATCACAGATTCTCTGAATGTGTGTCAGTATTTATTACAAAAAAAAAAGAAAACAGTTTAAATATTCGAATCGCTGTCAAAGGCTTTGGAGTGAATTTGGCGAACAGAAATGTGAGCAAAGGTGTCTCACTGGTAGGCTAATATGATGAAATGATAAAGGAGTTTCAAAACCACCTCCTTTGATCACTGACTACGTAACACCAGTTATATGGTAAAACCCTCTATGGAGTTTCCTTTTATCAAACTTCTAAAGGAAACGGTACATCAGCACAGCAGGTTTTTGAAGCCCCTGGACAGAGCACTATTTTCTTCTCTCCATTTCATACCATGGGGGTCTAGAGGCAAATTTACTTTTACTTAATATCTTCCTTTCACTTTTATTCTTGTTCTCAGTCTTTTTCTAATAAAAATAGGTTTAAAGGTGTGTACTATAAATACTTCAGAAGCCAAGGAGTCAATGGAACCTATGTTTTTGTTCCTTTCTTTAGAAGGTGGGCTTCTGTATTATGTCCGTTATTCACGTGGCTGTGATGCCAGCCAGAGAACACTACATGCAAGGAAGGAAGATGGTTAAGTATAAAGCAAAGGGAATACCGAAGCTGGAAACAGAGAAGTGTACCAAGCAGTGCTGTTTGGTGTCAGGCAATCTCAATAGAGCTCAACTTATTCGTTTCTCCTGTGGTTTTTACTCAGGCCTACTGCTACGCTAGTGGGGGTAGATTCAAGGGGGAAACTCCATTTTGGACTTGGAAACAATGCCACGTAACAGGTTGCATCTTTTGTCACATACAGTTTATGTTCAATCCATCTCCCTGGTGTTCCTTCAGGGTAGCCCCTCCCCTACATAGCTTTCAACTCTGCATGTAAAGCATATGCACAGCACTGAAAGATGAGAGGTTAGGTTTCTTAAACACACACACACACACACACACACACACACACACACATATCTGAGGAACAAAGTTGGATGACCTCCAAGGGAAATGATTTGTGACCTGGAACAGCCTTTGGTTTCACACCTGGAAAGGATGTAGACTCAAGTGGGACCTATAGCTGACGCTAAGAGGAAAACCACTAATATGCTCTGTGGGGCCAACCAGGGGGCCCCTGACGGTCTTTGAAGTTAGCTCTCCTGAGCACACCGGGGCCAGCAAGCTGAGGTCGCTTTGCAGTGTCAATCCAGCTCTGCCTTCTGTCTCTCTCCTGGGGTGCAGCAATACCACACATCCATTGCACCCTGAAAACCTAGGCCTGCACATGATGGGACAACTGTTTAATACTGCTTTTCATTTGGTTTTACAGGGAAAGAAGTAAAACTCTACTATGTCTTTGAAAAAAGTCATCGAGAGACTTTGGAGGACCCTGATATGCAAGTAAGTGCCATCATTCTAAAACAGCTGCTGAACAAATGACACGTGTTATGATTCTGAAACACGGACTTAGGCCTCATGACGGTGCTTACCTTGCAGGTTTACTCTGGAGACAGGTGGCTGACTAGCAGCAGCTGGGGACCTCCTGTGGAGACAGAAAAGAAGGCCTGAGTCTTTGTATCACTATCACCCCCATGTTCCCCTCCCCCCCACACCCCCACACCTCACCCCAGCCCATGATCACTGAGGAGTTTCCCAGGTCATAATGAGCTATCAAATGACATCATGCTGTCTCCGGAAGGCACGCTCCTGTAACACTGGTGGATGACTGCAATCCTCTGACATCCAGATGGCCCGGAATTTCCCCACGCACAGCCTCCTGGATGCTCCAACTCTTCGGGAAGGAAGTCGTTTACTCCAGGTCCCTAACCAGCCCCTCTGTTTTAGGTTTCACAGTTCCAAAAGGCCCTCAGACAATAGGCTTGCTCAGGAATAACACCAAATGTCAGAGTGGACCCCAATTCCTTTGGTAGTGTGGTAGAAAGTTATGCCAGACAAAGGGGTCCTGAGAGACCAATCAGTCTGGGCCTCCCTTTTGCGCTTCAGGAAACTGAGACCCAGAGACGTGAAGTCAGTCGCCAAAAGACACAGAACAGGAATCCAGGTTGCTTAACATAAGGAGTGGTCTTTCACAGAGGAACGGGCATTATTCTACATTGTAACAAGCCTGCTGATATTAAGAGTCCAATAAAAGTAGCAAACAAACTTGTGCTCCAGGAGTACTGGGGCTCCTCCTTTTCTTTTTTGTTTTTCTTCCTTGTTTATTTCTCAACCCTACCGCCCAATTTTGCTGGTCTTACCAACCTTTTCATGCTTTGCAGAACTTCTACCCAGTGCATTACAGAAGAGCCTGCTCAAATAGTATAGAGCAGTAGCCCTCACACTTTAGGGTCATCAGAAATCACCTAGAGGGCTTACCAAGACCCCCACTGAACCCAACCCCCAGGGTCTTTGAGCAAACTGCCCTGGGATGAGCTGGAGAGTGTGCATTTCTAAAAGATCACTCATGGTGCTGATGCTGCCAGTCTGGGGGGCCCATTTTCAGAACTGTTAGAATAGAGGGCTATCTGGCCCACTAAAGAGCAATAGCATATTAGCAACAAGCAAGGGACTGAGACTCTAGGCCAGTCAGTGGTTCTCAAGCATAGATGAGCAATGTTCTCACTTGGGGAGCTATTAAAAATATGATTCCCTTTCCCATCCCTGGAGAGTCTATTTCAGCATATCTGGGATGAGGCCTGAGAATCTGTATTTTTTACATAAATCTATGAATTCTGATCTACAACCAAGTTTGGGGAAGAAGCCAAATTATAAATGACAGAGAATAGCCTGCAAAGATGTTGTTAAGAAAGGGTCTCTCCACTGGTATGGCCACAAGTTTTCTTTCTAGGTTCTTAAGAGCACCAGATCCATCCGTGATCTATTAGGGGTCATCTAGCTTCCAGGTAGCATACGTGACGTGACAGCTGCAGAGTCTAATGGGAAGGATTCATGTTTACCAAACATTTACTAGCTAGGTCATTCTAGGCAAGGTACTTTTAAACCCTCTGTGTCATTGCCATCCAATGATTACTTTTTTTCGGCTAGACATCATGCTAGGTACTTCTTAGCTTCCACTGAGAATACAATCATCTCATTTTAAGGATAAGAAAACTGAAGCAGAGTAGTTAAGAGGTTAAGAAATATGCTGGAGCATACATGGTTTGTAATTGACATGGTTGAGATTCAATGCTGTCTTTCTGAATCCAAAGTGCATTCTCTTTCCACTATTTCATCTGCTGATAACACCTGCAGTAATACTGAGGGCTGTTTTTCAGGAAAAGTAAGAGATAAAATTCCAAACTCCTTAGCTGAGCATTCAAAGTCCTCTGCTCTTTGGCCTCAACATACTTTTCCCAGCTTATCTGTCAGAATTCCTCCCTGACATTTCATCTCAAACCATTGACTGGCTGTTGGATCTCACGTATCTTGTACTTCTCCTTAGCAGCACTTTAAAATTGTAATTAAAACAGGCAGTAATTAGTGTTCAGTATAGAGCTCCTTAGTTTAAATATAAAATTTATGCAGGCAGGGAACAACTTGTTTACTACAGGATCTCTGGAACCCAGGACGGCCCTTCATATGCTAAGCTCTCAGCAAATACTTATTGAACCAAAGAATGAAAAAAGGAAGGAAGGAAGGAAGGAAGGAAGGAAGGAAGGAAGGAAGGAAAGAAGGAAGGAAGGGAGGGAGGAAGAGAGGCAGGGAGGGAAGGAGGAACGAAGGGAGGCAGGGGGAGAGGGAGGGAGGGAGGGAGGAAGGAAGGAAGGAAGGAAGGAAGGAAGGAAGGAAAGAAGGAAGGAAAGAAGGAAGGAAGGAAAGAAGGAAGGAAGGAAGGAAGGAAGGAAGGAAGGAAGGAAGGAAGGAAGGAAAGAAGGAACTTGTACTTTGACAAGGCCAGACTTGATCGCTTATTTTTCCTTGAACAGGTCCTATTCCTTTCTTGATATTGCTCAGGCTATTCCTCTGAAAAGGAAACTCTCCCACACAAATTCACACATGTAAATATCACCTACCTTTCTATGATATTGTAATTTATGATAAGAAATACATATCTATGCTTGTTTATTTATTTATCTATCTATCTATCTATTTATTTATTTATTTATTTTAGAGAGAGAGTGTGCGTGCAAGTGGGAGAGGAGCAGAGGGAGAATGAGAATCTTAATCTCCACACTGAGGAGGGAGAATCTTTTTTTTTTTTTTTTTTTTTTGAGGAGAGAGAATCTTAAGCATCTTAAGCAGGCTCCACACTCACCATGGAACGTGCCTCAGGGCTCAGTCCCAGAACTGTGAGATCATGCCCTGAGCTGAAATCAAGAGTCAACACTCAACCAACTGAGCTACCTAGGCGCTGCTGCAAGAAATCTGTATTTGATCTTTGTCTTCATTCCTATTACCAGATCCTAAAACTCTAAGAATTTTGTAAGTGAAGAGAGATATAAAAAGTGTCCTGTGTTATGTTAATGAGGAGACTTATGGAAAGTCTCTAGGTAACCTAAGGATGGGGGCTAATTGCCAGGGAAACCAACCACATGATTAGAGGTTTGACACTTTCAGCCCTCCTCAGACCTCTGGGGAGACAAGAGGAGCTGGAGACTGAGTTCAGTCACCAGTGGCCGATGATTTAATCAATCATGGCTATGTAATGAAGCCTCCATAAAAACCCAAAAGGACCAGGTTTGGAGTGTTTCCTTGCATTCCAGGTTGGTGAATGCAAGGAGACTGGGGAAAGGGGCACCTTCCAAGAAATGGAAGACTTGTTGCCCTTTCCCACATACCTTGCCCTATGCCTCTCTTCCATTTGGCTCTTACTGAATTATATCCTTTTATAATAAACCAATATTCTAGTAGGGAAAATTTTTCTCTGAGTTCTGTGAGCCAGTCTAGCAAACTGGCTAGAGGGGTCATGGGAACCTCTGATCTGTAGTTGGTGGGTCAGAGGTACAGGTAGCAAACTGGACTTGCAACCAGTGTCTGAAGTGGTGAGTCGTCTTACAGGACTGAGCCCTCAACCTGTGGGATCTGATGCTATCTCCAAGTAGACAGGTCAGAATTGAATTGAACTGCAAGGCACTCAGCTGATGTTAAGGAAAAATTGCTTGGATGTGTGGGGAAAAAAATCCACACATTGGAATCGGTGTCAGAATCAAAACTTCAAAGGTCAAATGCCATCTTCTGCGAAGGATGTCATCATGTTAGCTAAAATTGACCCCTCTTCTAATATCCCATGGTGCCTTGTTTGTACCTTTAAGGTTATTTCCTCATGTTACAACTCATATGGGCACATATTATCCCCACCACAAATCTGTGACCCGTTGAGGGGAGGATTCAGTGCCGACTCCTTTCCATATAGCCTCTGTAGGACCCACCAACCTGCCACACAAATAGTGGGAACTCCATAAATATTGGTGAACTGTCAATTGAATGAACCGTTGATGTAAAAATCATCTGAGGAGCCAAATACCATGAGAATGTTTTATCTGGTTTCCTTTTCTACAAAACCTTTTATCTGGTTTTGGTTCTACATACTACCCACAGTTGCACAAACACAGCATACACTTGTGTCACTGGGCCTTTGCATATGTTTTGCTCAGCTTTATATGCTTTTCCTTCTTTTTCAGTGGCAAACTCCTTCCCCTGTACTAGGAATCCCCTCAGGTATCACTTCCTCAGCTAAGCCTTCCCCAGTGGGAGTAGTCACTGTCTATGCTACCTACGGTTTGCTACATTTGCCCCATCATGACGCTGTTCAGACTGTATCTCACTTCCTATTTTCTTGTCTATCTCACCTGCAAGAGATTTAAGCAAAGACTGAATCTCATTCATCTTTGTCACCTTGGAATTGGCAAAATATTTGCTATGATATAGGTATTCAATATGTATTCATTGGATTAATAACATGTCTTTAATGATTTCACTTTGCCTATCTTCCTGAGTTCCAAGGTGGCTTTTGTGAAAGAAGACATTGAACTAGGAGACCCTAAATGTTTGGGGATCTCTTTCTTTTTTAGTTTTTCTAATTCTTATTAATTTTTGAGAGACAGAGAGAGATAGAGTGTGAGTGGGGGAGAGGCAGAGAGAGGGGGAGACACAGAATCCGAAGCAGGCTCTAGGCTCTGAGCTGTCAGCACAGAGCCCGATGCGGGGCTCAAACCCACACACCATGAGATCATGACCTGAGCTGAAATCAGATGCTCAACCAACTGAGCCACCCAGTCACCCCAGGAATCTTTGCTTTCTTAACAGTTAGGCTACTCACGGCACCCAATTCTCCCAATGTCTTCTTGAAAATGACATAAATTATATAAATTCCCTTGTCCCAGGAGTTCATTTTGAAAATAAAGCTCTTATTTAGAGTTGTTAATCCAGATAAGCATCTGTGTGTGCAAGCTTTGCAAAGGCAAGAACCATGTTTATTTCGTTTACCACTTATTCCCAAGATCCGGTATAATGAAGAGGCTCAACACAAACTAAACAAGTGAATGACTTCTGGAAGCTGCATTATTACTTACAGGGCATGAGAGTGCCAATTAGAAAACCGTCATGAGTGCCAGAAGAAAATGCCATTGGTCGCCCAGTTTCCAGTGGTTCCTAACTTATAGAAGAATCCTAAGTTATGTGCCTGGATTAAAGATGGTGATATTAATAGGGAGGATAATTTGGCCACAGCAGTTAATAATATTTTACAGCCCTGAATAGTACAGTGGAGAAAGAACTGGACTATGAATCAGAAGACAGGAATCCTAATCCTGGCTCTGGCACCTTCTAAATATATAGCCCTCGGCAACTCACTGAACCTCTCAGTTTCTTCCTCACTTGGGGAAGGCAGGAGGCAAATAACATTTACTGCTAATTTACAGTGTGCCAGCTCCTGTGTGAGGGTTTTACATATATTTCCTCACTTACTCTGAGGAAATTTGGCTGGGTTCTTTCCCCTCTGAATGCTCAAGATTTTATTATTCTCAGCTAATTTAAATCCCATGCCAAAGGACATAAAGCAATGAAAGATATACAATGAAAACAAAATTAAATGGCTATTAATTCTTTCTCAAAGATTACATACATGTTGATTGAATTATGCCTTGGAAGAATGTTGATACAGAGATGTTACATGATTTCCTGATAGCCACTGGTGATTTCTGTGATGTTAGTGACACAGTTGAATGATGGGGAACACCGTTTTGCTTCTAGCTGCTATATTCCCTGGTTATCAGACTGACGAATGGTGGGCATTCTCATTCATGTGATTTCTCCATCAGCTGAAGCCAGTAAATGCTTTAGGGATGCTTATCTGAATTAACAGCTCTAAATGAAAGCCATATTTGCAAAATTAACTCCTGGGACTAAAGAAATAATAGCTTTTAATTTGAAGCCAAGAAATACAGGCCCAATCAAGCATCTCTCAATGGAACATTTCACGGAAGTGCAAGGAAATCACCTCAACAGAAACTGAGATTTTCACCCTTTGGGTGGTAAAGCTCAGGCAGACAATGAACTATTTTTCAGTAGAGCAAAGAGCCAAAAGATAAAGGAAATCTTGACTTAAGAGAAGTATAGTTCTATGTGGGAGTTCCTTTTTATATAATAAACCACACTATCCAGATGTCTCAAGAAAACCATTCCAATGACAGAATTCTTGCTTAAATGTTACATTTAAGCCAAGGAGTGGCACCCTGGAACCCAAGGCAAATGTCCCAGAAAGCCACTTATGAGTTCCATGGATCTTGTAGTTTCAGTTGTTAAGATAAGTGACTATGTGGGGGAAATGCTGTCAGTATGGTGGATCCATTCCTGGCAGGTACTGTTGTCCTCAGTTTTCTTTATTTGAGGGTACTGACTATCTAGGAATACAATGGGTTCATTAAGTGAACCCCCTAAGCGGCTTCATTTGTAGCTAAAACACATCATTGAGTTCTCAGCCTCCCAGGGAAGCTCTAATAGAACATATGCCCTGCCTTGAACTTCTGTTACGTGGTGTTGGTTTCAAGAAAATGCTTGGGTGGGGGTGCCTGGGTGGCTCAGTCGGTTAAACATCTGACTCTTGATCTCAGCTCAGGTCTTGATCTCCGGGTCGTGAGCTGGAGCCCTGTGTTGGGCTCTGTGCTGGGTGTGGAGCCTACTTAAAAGAGAAAAGGAAAGGAAAGGAAAGGAAAGGAAAGGAAAGGAAAGGAAAGGAAAGGAAAGGAAAGGAGAGGAGAGGAGAGGAGAGGAGAGGAGAGGAGAGGAGAGGAGAGGAGACAAGAGGGGAGAGGAGGGGAGGGGAGAGGAGAGGAGAAAAGAGGAGAAGAGAGGAGAAGAGAGAAAAGAGAAGAGAGGAGAAGAGAGGAGAAGGGAAGAGAAGAGAAGAGAAGAGAAGAGAAGAGAAGAGAAGAGAAGGGAAGGGAAGACAAGACAAGACAAGACAAGACAAGACAAGACAAGACAAGACAAGACAAAAGAAAATGCTTGGAATCAATTAGGATCAACTCTACAAATGTGGGTGGGGATGGATCTGAGAAAGATCATCAGACACAACTATCCTACTGACGGAGATTTATTCTGTTTGGTGAGTGTGGTTTGGTTTGGACCAAAGGTGATGCAAAGGGCCATGATTTGGAGAGTGGTCCTCAGCCACAGTGTGAGAATGGACTCTGGGTCAGCTCTGTATATAGCAGTTATGGTCTTAGGGTCCTCTAGTTCTTGAAGGTTTATGTGGCTCAAAACCCTCAAGGCTGTGGAAAGACCTGATTCCCAAGGAAGTAGCTTCAGCTGACATAGCCTATTAATCAGCACAGTTAGGCTGAATGTTCCCATACTTACAGAAAAAGAATATCCAAGTTTCTTGCTAACAAATGGTAACTGAAAACAACCCCCACTCTCGCCCTGGAGCTATGCAGTGCAGTGACCTTGAGTCCCGCTAAACCACAGAAGCCTTTGAAATGTATCCTTATTAATCTTTCCTCTCCAGTTCCCACCTCCATCATCTCTGTCCAGGGCTTCACTCCTAATATCTTAATTCCTGAAAACACTCCTAGCTCATGTCTCTGCCTTCGGGCTCTCTGACCTTCATCTATTCCCTAAGTTCTGCCTAAATGACTGTTAAAAATATTCAGCGATTTCTTCCCATAACCAAGAAAACGTATTTAGTGTAGTGAATGCAAAAATGTGAGGTAACAGAAATAGAATATATTGGTCTCTGCCCCCAATTCCTGGCACAGAGCTGCTAAAACTCTTATAATTTCCTAAGTGATTAGAGCAACAGGAACATCTTGTGTTCCAATGACACGACTCTAGGTAAGCTCCTGGGAGGGGATGGTCACCAGAAAGACCAAGCCGGGATTAGGGGCTTGAAATTTTCAGCCCTACCTCTCACCCTCCAGAGAGGGGAAAAGGGCTAAAACCAGAGTTATCATTGACCATGTGTATGTGATGAAGACTGCATAAAATGCCAGTAGCACAGGGTTCAGAGAGCTTCCAGGCTGGCAAACATATTTACCCTGAGAGGGTGATGCCCCCCATTTCCACAGGGACAGAAGCTCCTGTGTTTGGGACCCTCTCAGATCTCATGCTATGTTTTTCTTATCTGGCTGTTCATCTGTGTCCTTTATCATGTCTCTTAATCAACTGGTAAAGGTAAGTATTTCTCTGAGTTCTGTGAGCCACTCTGGCAAATTCTTTGAACCTGAGGAGGGACTCCTTGGAACCTCTGATCTGTAGGAAGTAAGTCAGAAGCACCTGAGCTGTGACTGACATCTGAAGTGGGAAGCAGCCTTGTGGGACTGAGCCTTTAATCTGGGATCTGACAGGATCTCCAGGTAGATAGTGTCAGAATGGAGTTAAATTGTAGGACACCCAGCTGGTGTTGGAGATTTGCTTGTTGTTGGGGGGGCAGAGGTGGAACCTCCACATATTTGGTGACCAGAGTATCAGAAATAAAGTGATTTCTCAGTAGTAAAGAAGACTCACAGGGAAGAAAAACACAGGAAGAACTGGGTTTTTCCCTACACAGGAAAGACAACAACTGTTTTTCCTTATAAAGAATGCTGCAGTGAGAGTCAGGATGCCAGGTTTCAAGTCTGACTCTGTTCTTCACCAGAACTGGTGTCTTCTTGTGCAAGTCATTTAATCTCCCTAAGCTTTGTCTCCTTGTCTACAGAGTCAGAGGCAACAATACCTGTCATAAACAGCACTTATGATGATTATCACTGAGATAATGGATGTGAAAACTCTGAAGTGTTACACTGCCTGGATTCAGCAAGAGAAATGTAGCTATCAATTATAATAGCTCACATTTATGGAGCACCTATGATGTGCTAGGTGCCATTATAAATGTTCTACACATGTCAACTCATTTAATTCTCAGAGCAACCTTATTTTATAGATTGGGAAACTGAGATATAGAGAAATTGTGCCCAAGTCACATAGTTGTCAAGTGGTAGGATTGGGTATGAGGCCAATATGTATGGCCCCAGAGGTCATATTCTGCAAAGAAAAAAAAAAATGTGGGGAAAAGGGAGGGATCCCTTCTGACAATATAATTTTCCAAATAATCTATGGTCTTTTTCCAACAATTATTTATTTGGACATTTATACATGGGATGCATATTTATGGAGCAAATACTATGTGTCAGGCATTTTGCTAAATCTTAGAAATTCAAGGAAAAGTAAGTGTAATTCTGGAAGGACCTCAAGGGACACACAATCTAGTGGTGGGCAGAGACCCATGAACAGTGTGATAAGGTTGGGAGAGTGCTCTGGGACCACTGAGGGGCACTCAGCCAGGCTTGGTGGGGTCAGGGGAAGCATACTGGTGACAGTGATAGTACAGATGAGCTATAAAAGACAAGTAGGATTTAGCTAGGCAATCACTGGCCGGTAGAGAGAGACTTTTGAGGAAGAGAGAACAGTAAATCCACAATTAGGATGGAAAATAGAACATGCAGGGAGCAACCAGACCATAGTCATTGGAATGTGATCCCATGTGGCCAGAGACTTGGTCTGATTGTTCACCACCAGATGCTCTGGCACTTCCTATTCAAATGGCAGCCCTGAAAGGGCAGAAAACTTGTCTGTTTGGGTCACTATTATATCACCAGTTCCTGGTAAAAGGTAGTGCTCAATAAATATTTGTCAAAAACATACATGTATGCATGGAGGCATAGCACGTGCCAATAAATACTTCTTGGGTGAGTTATTTAATAGGTGAACAAACAGGGATACACCTGCAAAAGAGGCTGGGCAAGTCTCTAGCTTTCATGTCTACTCCATCAAATATAAACCCAATCAACTATCAATCAAACTAACTTGAGTTGGATCATGAAGTACCTTGGGTGTCATTCCACAATTGTTGATTCTAGGACCTTCTGAGCCCTGTGATGATCTTTTAAAATGCTGGATAGTAACCTGCATAATACTTAGATTCATAGATTGAAATGGTTTTGGAGGAGAAAGTTATGCAGGAATATCAAGTTCAAACCCTTCATTATAAAGATGAGGAGACCAAGGTTCAGCAATAAACTGACCAAGGTTATATAGCTATTTGGGGGCACAGAAGACAATCCCACTCTTATTCATCAAGTTGCATGAACCTATTTATATATTATCAAAAACAAAAGGCAACTTGGACTTGAATATTTTGGTACCTTTAATCTTGAATCTGAATTTCTGAATTCATTAATAGATATTCCAAAAGAAATTTAATAGAATTTACATCTGTTATGGATAAGTATTCATACTTCCCAAAGCAGTAAGTATAAATGTCAAAAAAATCCTCATCTCCACCTTTCATTTGTTGAACTCTTACTGTCTACTAAGTGTAAAGGGCACAAAGATTAAGAAGATCCAGACTAATTCTCACATCTTACCAGTTCTAAAATACTATGATGTTCCATCCTATTTTCAAATTTCATCATGTATCCTAACTTAGTTTGGAGGGCTAATTTCCATGCAATGTTTTTTTTTCCTTTTTTTTTTTTTTTTTAGTGCTGTTCAATGTTTTTGCCTTTATGGAAGGCATAACTCCACAAAAAGTCCATGCTTACTTGTTGGATGCTCCATGAAGGTTTGTCAGTACAGTAAAATTGTTTCTCACACTTCGCAAGCTGGCAAGGACCTATAAGGACAATGATCAGGATGGTTAGGAACAAAAGGAGATGAATGGGCAGGTTCAGAGGCCACACATAGAAACTACCCAGAGAGACAGGGAGAGCAAGCCAGGGCCAGCAGGATACATACCTGGGCAAAAGGTGTTACAATCAAGTCATCGCCATGTCTGGTGAAAAGAGAGAAAAGAAACATTTAAAAGTGCCTTTGAATTATAACACATAAGCTGTAATATTAAACTTGATCAGTGTTAGCAACACAAGTGTTACGTAAGTCCATCTACCTGGGTATAAGGCAGGACTTATCTAGGCATAAATGGGGACCTTAGGGACTTGAAAGAAAAAAAATACCTAGGTTTATGGCTCCTGGGCTTACAGGGACACATGAAAGCACTTGCAAATAAGCATATATCCTCAGGGTACATTCCCATTTAATAGCAGACCCACAGTACTGTAATTCAAAGCGACTTGGTTGCCAGAGGTAGGAAATTCAAAGGGAAGGCTGCTCACCAGCACACACAGAGTTGGAAAAAATGGCACAACAGCCTGGATAAAGGTTAACTTTGGATTTCCTGGCTTTTGCTGATTTGAGCCACAGCCTTAATGCCATTTAAACACAGATTTCTGTCTGGGAATCCCATTACTTTTTGTTTCTAATATAACTTTTTTTCTTAAAGTACCCAAGGAAAATCTTTTAATGGGAGTGTACAGGATGAACCTACCATTACCATATCATTGTTGCTCACTTTGTCCCAAAGATCTGATTAAGCTCTACCTAGTTATGTAAATCTGTACTTAGGAAGAGTCTAAAGCATATTTTCAGAAATGCACTCTCTCTCTAGCACAAGCTTTGATTAATTTGCTTAAGTCCACATTCAGCAAGTTCTTCATAAAGTCATTAGAAGACACATTGTCGTTAGTTGTAGACACAAAATCAGGCCAATCTGTTATCACAGTGTGAATCCTAACAGCTGTGCAGAAGTTGGTTGACAATGAGCTTCCTTCAATGTCTGATCTCTGTCCTCATAATCCTCATACAAACATGGCACCTTATTTGTTAATAACGTGAATGCAACCAATGACTATTAAGCACCAGCCGCGTATCAGAAATTCTATGAGGCCTAAAGATGCAGAGTTGAACAACACATACATCCATGTGGGCCTTTTCTCCAACATGGGCTTTTACTTTGGGGTCTTATTTAACTTAATACTTTGCTTTCTACTGTTGTCTTTAGCTAGAAGTCCCCCTTCAAGTCATTCTAGTCAAGTTCTTATGCATCTACTTTGTACAGTGACTACAAAAAGAATACTGACAACAGAGAACATTCTTTGCATGGTTACCATATGTTACACCCTGTGCTAAGCACTTTATGTACATAATCTCATTTAATTCTTGTAACAATGCTTGAGGCAGGTACTCTTTGTTTAATTTAATTTTTAATTTAAATTTTTTTTTTTAAATTTTTTTTTCAACGTTTTTAATTTATTTTTGGGACAGAGAGAGACAGAGCATGAACGGGGGAGGGGCAGAGAGAGAGGGAGACACAGAATCGGAAACAGGCTCCAGGCTCCGAGCCATCAGCCCAGAGCCTGACGCGGGGCTCGAACTCACGGACCGCGAGATCGTGACCTGGCTGAAATCGGACGCTTAACCGACTGCGCCACCCAGGCGCCCCTTAATTTTTTATTTTAGAGAGAGAGAGCTAGTGCATGAGCAGGAGAGTGGGGTAGGGGAAGAGAGACAGAGAAAGAGATTGAGAATCTTAAGCAGGCTCCATGCTTAGTGCAGAGCTGTCGTGGGACTCAATCCCATGACCCTGGGATCATGATATGAGCCTAAATCAAGGTTCAGATGCTCAACTAACTATGCCACCCAGGTGCCCTGAGGCAGGTACTCTCAATGTTCCCATTTTGAAGATGATATCAAGGCTTGGAGAGGTTAAGCCACTGCTTAACTAACACATAGTAATTGGAGTAGCTAAGAAAGTTTGATTCCAAAAGATCTGTGCTTTTAACTATTATGTTACCTATTTTATGATGATCCTACATAGCTGACAGATTGAATTAAACAGAATCCATGACCTCTTCAAATTAAAACACAGCAGGGGAGACAGAAATAGATAAATACAGAATGAGAACTATAAACATTTAATGGGGAAACTTAATGGGGTGCAAAGGAGAGGTAATAATTACAGTTCAGAGGAAGTAGGACAGGCTTGATCAAATGAGTGGTTTTGAGACACACTTTGAAGGGCAGGCTTTAAAAAGCATGGATGGTAGATGTCACCAAGGAGGGAAATATCAGGAACAGCAGTATTAAAATGGGAAAGTACTGAACACATTTACTGAGATTCTTGGTGACTGTTTGAGCAGAGTTGAGCACATTTACTACAGACATATTTGGAGGATAAGGTTAGAAGGTCCCCACCCATCTTATGGATGGTATGGACCACAGTTGTGGAGGCGGTGCTTGACTCAGAAGGAAGAAAGGAGCTAGTGAAGGTTTTTAGTGAGATAGGCAAACAGAAAAGTCCTTTAGAAAGTAAAAATGCTGTAGACACCAAGAGATGGATTGGTGAGAGGACCAAGTCAGGAAGAATAGCTAGGGGGATATTGCAGTCATTCAAATGAGAAGAAATGGGTGAGGCAGAGGAAGAAACAGGGAAAGACAATCTGAAGAGACCCTAAGTGTCTTACCAAGGACTCAGAGTTTAATTGGATAAGGGGTCATAAAGAAATACTATTTTCCATTTAAAAAATGGTAGGTGGGAAAATAGTGAAGTCATGAGCAGAAATGGGAAAGTATGGAGAAGCTGGGGGAAGAGATATGTCACTTTCTCACATGCTGAATTGTAAGATCCTCATTGATATCCCAAGGGAGACACCAAGCAGGAGGATTAAAATACGGGAATTAGAGCTATACATTTCAGAGTTACCTACAACCATGGGGAAAGTTACAATGGCAGGGCGGCTTCTGGAGTGGGGAAATATAGAAAGAGGGAGACCAAGGAAGAACTTCAGGGTTCTTGGAGTGAAGCCAAAGGAAACAGAAGAAAGAGTTAAAAGAGGATCAGTTGTGATAAATGCAGGGTGGTGAACTGTAACAAGAACTGCCCCTTCCCAAGCCATTTTCTTGAGATGAACTTTACGTGGGTGAAATATCTTGCTATTTGTTCAGATTTCCGCTGTGAAGTTCACATTGTTCATAAGGCATTGGGGTGAGTTGGGAATAAGGTAATGGAGTTAAGAGTTAAGTAGGTCATCCAAAGCTCCTGGATTTCTGGAGTCTAAATACCCAATACAAGCTAAATATATAAACAAATCTCATACATATGAAGCACCTAAAGCTGATGAATTATTGTATGAATGGGAAGTTACTACAATGGTACAAAGTAATAATTAAAGGGAGGTAAGCATTATGAAACTTTTGTAGTTCAGGAAAGCAGAAAATTCGGAAGCAAGAGATGGACTTCCAGATCCATAGCATTGGTTCTCTGAAAGGATTTGAACAGTAAAAGCTAATGATATACGTCAGATAATACCTGCTAGAGGAAAGGATCAGACAATTTACAGATCATTTATAGCCAGTATAGGAAAGAAACAAAACAAAATTCCTATCTGAGTACAGCCAGATTATTTATGAAATGATTTCAAAATTTTAAATCATAATCTTACATATTAATAATTAGAATAAGATGGCATGGAGAAAATAAAACACTTGGTTAATTATGAAAACTGATGTACTTAGTTTTCCAAACTGCTAGAGAGGGCAATGCCAGATATTCAGAACCATGGCATGAGCAACATCTAGTGACAAACCCAGCACATTACAGTTTTGTAGAATAATCAGTGATGAGAGCTCCGTGGGTCTTTGAATGAGAGTAGGTCTGCATTGAACAATGAAATGGTTTTCTAAAAAGCAAAAATGCTACTTTCTTCTGCTATACCCTCTGGACTCTATTAATTTTGTCTTTCTCAGTTTCATACCTACATATAGTATTTTACTTATACTTTTCTTGTAACACTGATTTTAGTCTGTCTTATAGACAGACTTATACTATTGTAGTCAAGAGCACAGATTTGGAAGCGAGACAACATTGGTTTGTTTCTGAGTTTCACAATTACTAACTATGAGGCATTAGGCAACCTCTCTAAGCCCCAGTTTCTTTATCTGTAAAGTGGGGTGTTGTAAGAATTAAGTGAGTTATTATTCATGTACAACTCTTACAACAATGCTTGGCACATAAAAGCATTTACTCATTTATAGTTATTCTTATTAGTAGTAGGTATCATTATTATTTTAAGTAAAGAATTGCATGTCTATCCTCCCAGCTGGTGAGAACGTTTCTGGAAGACTCATCTCTACCCCTACTGCAGTCAAGAGAACTAATATCGTGCTTTACAGTTTACAAAGCATTTTCACATACATCATTTCATGTGATAAGAGAATGTTCTTGACTGTAAAAAAAAATGGTGCAACCACCTATCTTGGTGGTCAAGCCTGAAACATCCCTCCACAGTCAACCACCAACCCCTGTTGATGCTAACTTACAAATATTTATTATTGCCCACTGGATTCGCTCTAATGTAGATCCTCACCCTCTATTATGTGGATTACCAAAGCAGTCTTCCATTTGGCTCTTGGACACTAGTCTTTAGGTTTGTCTACTGTCCAAACCACTCTTCGCTGTAATCAGAGCTATCTTTCAAAAACATTCGTTGGACTATGTATTTTCTTGCTTAAAAGCCTTTATTAGTAGCTCCCCACTGATTGTCTTCAGCTTTATAAAGACCAACTCCTTAACACAGGCCGTTCATGATGAGGTTCCTGCTTACTTTTCTAGCCTTGCCTTTCACCACTTCCTCATCTACTCACATTCTCTGCTTCAGCTGTGCTGAGCTGTGCTTCTCCACAATGTTCCTGACAACTAGACAGTAGTTAGTGCGCGGACCTTCTTCCTGCATACCCTTCTGCCTGGCTAACTCTTCTAGCTTCTCTGTAACCACTCAAAGTGGGCTACTCGCCTGCCCAGCCAGATCTTTCAAAGTCCTGTGCATACCTTTCTATGATTGCTTTATTCAAAGATATTAAAACTGCTTATACACTTACAAATCTTTCAGTTCCCTTGAAAACATAGAAAATGTCTTATTGGTTAGCAAAGTGCCTAAATTGAAAAGTTTTTGTTAAAAGAAAGATTGAATATGATCCTCGTAACAGTGGGAAAGGTAGGCAGAGTAGAGTTTAATATCATTTTAATTTTGCATCCTCATTTTGAGTCTATGTACTAGATATCCATATGGTTTAATCATCTACACTCCCTGTATTTAAACCTTGGTTCCCCATTTATTAGGTAGGTTACTTAACCTCTCTAAGCATCAATGTCTTCATCTTTAAGACAAGAAAATTATAGTTCCCATAAGTTAAGGTTATGGGAATTCAATGAGTTGAAGTATGTAAAGTACTGTAAATAGTGCATAGCACATAGGAAATGCACTTTAATTTCATGTGCACTTTTATTTACAGATAATTTGGACACTGTAAAAGAGATTCAATGCCAAAGCCATGGTACTAGTAGGTGTGATGGCAGTATATCTAACTCAAGTCTCAAAGACCACTTACATTGCAACTTTCTTTGGTAGTTCATCAATAAATTGGTCTTAAATTTAAGAGATCTGTTATTAATGCTTTTCTTCTTCAGTCTTAGGTCTCATTTCCCTTGAGAGCTCTCTCTAGAGAACACTTAGTTTTCGCACAAATGGCGGCTTTAAAAAGCTCTTTGCCAATATAAGGCTTTGCAAATGGGGTAACCAGATGAAGGAAATAAGGATCTTCCTTCCCTGTGAATTTGCAGGTGGATTATCAAAACTCCGTCCTGTCCAGGGTGGTTCCTGCCGTAGTTCTGGATAACATAACTGGCCTCACCAGTTTCCAGTACTTTATGTTCCCATTGGGAAATCAGTACCTTGGCGTACAAAGGCATTGCGTTAGAGATGACTACAACACAGGAGCAAAAGAGAAGCCAGTAGATTATTGCCACATCTAGGGAAACATCTGAAATTTCCTCTTGGGACCCAATGATGGTCTTGTTTTCTTTACTAGAAAGGCTTATTTCAATCTCTCTTTTGTTGCTAAAAGTTAAAGCTGCTTGTAATTTTCCACTTACATTTTTACTTTTAATCCTTATCTTCTCACTCACTCTCCCTGCCTATATTTCCTCTTACTCTTCGGAAAGCATTCAGAAGAGAAATTAAAAACAAAACAAAAACAAAAACAGTGTTGCCTCTACTATTATTATTATTATTGTATTAAACATAGGAATTATGCAAGCTTTCCAACTCTTACA
Source organism: Panthera leo (assembly GCF_018350215.1). Classification (NCBI taxonomy): domain Eukaryota; kingdom Metazoa; phylum Chordata; class Mammalia; order Carnivora; family Felidae; genus Panthera; species Panthera leo. The sequence goes on along the minus strand of NC_056686.1, from coordinate 54,362,455 downwards.
TAAATCCACGACTGCTGTGTGCTGAATATGAGGAACTCCTGAGCAGGGGACATTCCAGAGCCCCCACCTAATGGCCTTCACATTAAGGCACTAGACCTGTCTTTGCCCTTCTTTTCCTTGGCTCTACGGGTAGAAGGCAGGAAAAGCAGCGAGAGGCTTGGGGGTTGCTATTCTCTATTTGTTTCAATTCACTCTGAAGAGTAATAATCAGGTAAAATACCTTTGAAGGCATGACTTCAATTTATCTCAAGCTACATGTGTGAAACTGGATTTTCCAACATGGTCCCAGTAAACTGAAATCCCAGAAAAACCTGGGCATTATTCAAGCTCCACTTCTTGCAATGAGAAATATAAATTCTTAAACTGACAAATATATAAAAGTGTTACTGTAATGTTGAAATATCTCCAAAAAAAAAAATTGTGCCATTTTATTCACTCAAGACTTTCCTATATTCTATAATCAGTATCTTCGATAGGGTGATATTATGTTGCCAACAGTGTTTTCTTGGGAAGAGCTGTTCTTTATTATGAAAGTGTGTCCTTCCTCCATTTTTTTCTTTTAATTTTAAGAAGTCCTTTTCTTTAAAAAAATGAGAATGATGGGGCGCCTGGGTGGCTCAGTCGGTTGAGCGACGGACTTCAGCTCAGGTCATGATCTCACAGTTTGTGAGTTGGAGCCCAGCATCCGACTCTGTGCTGACAGCTCAGAGCCTGGAGTCTGCTTCGGATTCTGTGTCTCCCTCTCTCCCTGCCCCTCCCCACTCATGCTCTGTTTCTCTCTGTCTCAGAAATAAATAAACATTAAAAAAAATTTTTAAAAATGAGAATGATACTAGGTAACTTACACATATAATTCTTATTTTCCTGAATTTAAAGTTGGCAACATTGTGTAGGTTTTGAGTTAGGGGGAAAATTTTGCTGGTTGGTAAAACTGAAAAGAAGGTACACCATGAATATTAGGGACCCTGAATACAGAATCATTCGAAATTAGATCTCTCTTTTTACAGCTGAAGACTGAGTTGGACTGTAATCTTTCAGGTCTCTTCAAGTTCAAAATTTTCATAACCTGTGACTCTTAAAACATCATCAGAGTTTAATCTGAAATTTGGTTGGAACCTTCTGAAAAGCCTCTGAATGACCCTGAGACTCATCATGCTGTTTGGCAAGAGTTTGGGGAACTGTTAGCTGCCTTCCAAAGCTAGTCTTTCACCTGTGAAACATCATGTGAATGAAGCTCTATTTAGTTTCAGCTCCCCCCATTTCCTATGTTCTCCCCCTAGGAAGTCTAGATAGGGGTTTCTCTTGGTAAAAGAGACAATGCCAGGTATATTCACCGTCAAGCTCCCAAGCAAACCTTGGTTAGAAACACCCTTGGTTCTACATGACCTGCAACAAAGTGGTTACCTCTCCTCTGGCCTCAGGCACCTTGACTCTGCACTCCTCTGTTTTCTACCTGATAGTTGAGATTCTGCTTTGCAGTTTGAAGAACATAGGCAAATAAGTCTAAGAGGTTTGAATATGGTCAGTCTTAGCTACATTGCAGGATACAGCATGGCATATGGTTAGTCAAGGGATGGGCACACTTTTCTCAGTCTCTCTGAGTCTCAGTTTCATTATCTATAGAGTGGAGATAATTGTGATACCTACCTGACAGAATTGTTGTGAAGATTAAAAGGAGTCACACATGCCAATGCAGCTGGTCCCATGCTACGTGCTCATTAAATGTTTCCTTCCACTCTGTAGCACAGTTATGTGGGTGTTCCTCTTATCTTTCTTATTAACTGTAACCTCCCTGGGAGCATGCAACCTTTCTGAGAATATCTGTTTTTAATTCATCTGTGATTATTCCACTGTTTTGTTAACCTTGTATCCCCAGAGACTGGCACACTGCATGGCACATAGGAAAAATTCAGGAAGTATTTGTCAAATGAATGAAGAAATGAATTTTGGCCCACCCACTGATTAAGACATTTTAGGGAAGGGGTGCTTATATTAGAATTTACTGGCAGAAATGCCCTGGGGAATCTGTTCTTACTGGTAGCTTTAAGATGTCCCCTGCCCCTTTCATAAGAGAGTGACCCTTTTTAGTTTCTTTTTCAAAAGCAGAAGAGAGACCAGTGGAAATTTCCAGGCTGGAGACTTTAGAGAGCTACCAATATTTTTACAACATACAATGTTAAAAACAATTGTACGTGTGCCCAGAAACCTTTTAAAGCATGAATACCAGCATCCAACCTTATTTGGTTTCAGAAATTTAATAAACAAGTAATACAACCCAGTCATTGTTCCTTAAAAATTAGAGATCTACAATTAATAGCAGCAAAACAAAAACATCAGCTGTGTCTAATAGGGTGGTGGAGCGTGTCATGTCTCACCGAGGAGCCAGGCAACAAGTGGGCATTGAGTTAAGGTTCCAGAGAAGAGACAAAGACATGTGGCTGGATGACAGCTCATTAAATGTCACCAAGCAGAGACTACTGAGAGAGGAGGCATGTCACCAACTACCGTTTTTCTTTTTGCCGTAGCCACATGCAAACATGTTGCGGAAAGTTCTAGTATGATTTGCAAAAAAAAGTGTTAAGGTTCTCAACTCATAAATGATTCAGCGGTTCAGGAAATGACGCTGAATGACAATTAAAAAAAGTATCAATAACAGATGAAATCTGCACACTGTGTCTGAGATTTTTAATACCCTTGGAGACCCCAGATACATATTTCTCATGCTGTAGAGCACTAATGTCTTTAAGGGTCATTACGGTCACCTCAGCTCACATTCATTTTTCTCCTCCCTCCTTCCCACGGGTTAAAGGGGAACAGTTGTTGTTGCTGCTGTGACAGGTTAGAGATGAGGTAAGTGTGAGATTAGAAGCCACATAGAGCTCGTACTTACTGCTCGCTTGGAAGTGAAGAGTTTCTTGACATCGCCTTCGGTGACAAATCATAGTCGCTATCTGATCGGTAGAGAAAGGACTCTCTCCGCTGGCTGTGCCCGGGAAAGGTGGCATGGAGCACCAACCCAGAGGAAGAGCTGGCCTGGGGGTCCAGTGGGCTCCGACCTGGGGAAGGGCCATTTTCCACATCAAAGCTTAAGAGAAAGCAAAAAACTCTGGTCACATAACCATGGAGGAGGGCATCTGACATACACAGACATGAAGAACTAGTGTGTGCCAGGCACTTGACATAAAATTCCACACTTTATGCACAATTTTAATCTTCCAAACAGCTCTGAGTTGCAGTCATTATTATTCTCATTTTGTATGAGGGAAACAGTCCCACAGAAGCCCAGTCATCAGTAAATAATAAAGGCAGGATTTGAAGCCTAATGCAAAGCCCCATGGCCTTTCAGCGGCAAGAACAACTTTGACAAATTCAGAATAGGAGCCAACCATGAAATAACTTGGTGATAATAAGCAACTCCAGAGACCGCATCTAACACAGCTCTAGGTGTCAGACACGAAACTATCACTTAAATGAGTCTTCGTAGCTGGGAGACTTCTTTGTGCCATAAATAAACATCATGGTCTATTAAGGATACAATATGCATATTTCTCAATGTTTCAGGAACAAAGTGCTATCCTGAAAACATTCACTGGCTGATTAGACGGGAGGCCCAGTCTGAGACTTAATAGTCACATGCAAGTTTAACCACAGAAAATGATTTAATTAATCTGATAATGCCAATTACCCTCCGGGGCTGCAGAGCTTTATGTCTTGGGGAGGATATGGTCAGTGGCTCCAGTATAGGAGAGCCCTTAAGGTTTCTGATCAGTCTGCTCCCCCTAGGAAGGTACCCTGAAGCCCAGAATTAGTTGAACAAGCTCTGATCAATGAACATACAGACGGGAGCAGTAGAGATTACGTCTCTTGTTTTCTCTCCCCCTCTCTTGGTATTACCATAGGTACTGTCTCCTTCCCATGCTCTCCATCATCCCTATTCATTTTCCCTGGAAGCACTACCTCCTTTAGCCTCAAAGTGACAGTAAGGCTCTCGCCTACCATTTCTCTAGACCACTCACTGGTCTCCAGTTAAAGCTCTGCAGAGAGGTATTGAAGAAGGTATGAGGCTGAGAATGTTCTTTCTTCCGAGTTAGACTACAATAGTGGGCTTCCTTTATATTCATCCAGCTGCCATAATTTATTTCTACACTCATGGTCCTTTTTTTTTTCTTTTTTACTAGTTCTTACAATCTGCTCTCTTGGGGTGAGGTTTATATTTCTTTAGTTTATAAATTGCTTTCTGATCTATTATCCCACTTACCTCTCATAACAACTCTGGGAAGGATATAGTATGACCCCATCCTACATTTGAGGAAAATGAGGCTTAGAGAGATTTTAAATATTTGCTCAAGGTCACATGCTAGTACCTTGTAGAGCAAGTTACCGGAAGACCAAGTCTTCCAACTCTTTCTCTACAACCCCAGACCTCTCTTATCACAGAGTATCAGAATGGCTTGCTGGCTGGCTGAGTGCAATTTTTCTTCGGGATTCAAACAAAATTTGTGTTTGGTATGTAGACAGTCAGATGATGAACGACCTTAGCTGTTATCTTGAATGGAGACAGGAGAGCAGCAAATTACCCTGAAGCTATAGGTTTCCTTGAAACTGGAAAGAAGAAATAACAGAATGCAGGGTTATAATGCTTCCCTGGAGACCATTCTGAGAAGCTGCTTTTAGCCAACCTACAAACTCCAGGTGTCCGATAAGAAGCAGCAGGTGAGAATCTCTGGTTAAAAGGACAAGAAAGGGCCATAACAACCCAATATGTATTTGGACTTTCAAGGCACCTGTGCGTGGATTTTCACAGCAGGATGATGGTCTGGGATGGGGCTGCCTTTCAAAGACTGCAGGCAAGCAGGCAGGTGGGCAATCACTCACACACGCCAGCTTGTTTCTCTGTCTGCCTAGAAGCAGAGCTATGTTGTAAGCCAACTACATCGCAGCGAGTGAAAATCTAATGAAAGCTGACTTGCAAACTTTCCCTGGGTGAGATCTATACTAGTTGTTGGGCAGAACAACAACAACAACAACAACAAACCCCAAAAAAAACAAAACCAAAACCAAACCAAAACAAACAAAAAAACACTCCTTTGTGGATAAGGGCTCCTTTGTGCCACCCAGATCCTGTGGAATGGGCAGGTCCTGATGATTGCTCTGAACTGTTCTTAAGGACAAAGAGGGGAGTTATAGACGGGACTACATAAAGCTTAAGAGTGGGCATGAGCTTTGAAGTTTCATGTATATTCACGTTATTCATTTGGGATGTATCTGTTCAGCCTTGATGCATATGAAAACATTAAAATGCTTTTGAAACACTTGGCAGCCAGCCATTGCCCCAGGCCCTCCAGAATTTGCTGGTCTCCCTGGTGATCCAGTAACTAAAAAGTTGGTGTCTGGAACAGCAGAGGTCTCTAGCTTTTAGCACTATGGCCTGCACCCATTTAATTGGTCAGTGTCCATGCAGTACCAGTCATTAAACATTATGACTGTGTGTTCCTGTGCTAAAACATTAGACAGGCACCATGTACATGTGACTACCAAACTCTTAGAACTTTTTCCATTGAGGGTTTCTGCCAGGGCTCACTCTGCCCTATTTTCTGCTGGAGGCATTCCTAGTGGGCAGAAAGCTTAAGTCAAGGCATTATCCTTAAAGTGTATGTCACAAGGCATTCTGTCCCCAGTTAGTATCCAAGAAGACTGGTCTTACTAGGTAAGCAGGGACTAGACGCAGATACCCAAACTCTCTCCATGATGCTCTCTTTTGGTTTTGTTTTGTTTCTGTCTTTATTCTTTACCCTGCCCAAACTCTATAAACTCATAGAAGAGCCTGCTGGAATTCAGAAGAAGCCAGGGACGAATTCTCTGGTGCAAAGAAGCAGTCTCAGGGAGACAAACGGCCTTTCATATTCCCCGAGGCACTGTTTCAAAGCAACCAACACAGATGTACAACTTAGGAACAAACATGAATCACCAACCAGACACCAGTCCCAGTCACAGCAAAATTAGCGGGCAGACATCACAATACATCCCGCAGATCCAGGGTGGGAGGAGGGGTGTGGGCAAGGAGAAGACTGAGGACAGACTTAACAAGCAAAATGAATAGACCACACAAACTGAAACACAATTAGGGAGAAAATGGAATCTAAAATATCAGAAACAAACACATAAATGGAAGAATTAATTTAGGATAAATTATTTAGGATAATTTTTTTTGTCTTAAGCCCTAAGCAGGACACACATTTCACCTTTAGGCTTCTTAATATTAAAAGATCATTATAACAGTAGTGTAAGCATCTTATATAAAGCATAGACACTAGAGGGAAAAATACCACGTTTATTAGTAGTTTAGTATGTTTCCTTCTGAATATTATTCCTGTAGGCTTGGATGATTTTTTTACAAGTATTTTTCATGTACTGCACAGTTTCTGGAATTATCATTTTCCATGCCCTGGAACTTGATGGTTCACCCAGAAGCTGTGCCATACTCTCCTATGCATTTTCCCTACTGTTGGCCATCGTACTTAAGATCTCAAATAACATTGTAGTTGATATCTTTGACCTTATAGCTACTTTAGTATTCACATGAGGTCACTCAGAAGTTTTAGACAGATTAAGTGAGTTTCTGAATATTTCACTGAACCTCCCTTGAAGGGGCTGCCCATATCCAGGACACGGACTGAAAGAGTATTGCCTTTTTTCTAGGACCAGAGACAGTCCCAGAACTGCTCTCTCATGTCCAGGATTCTGTGTGTTTCCTCCCTCCTGACCTGCTTGTTTCTCCCTGACTTGGCTGATCACCCTGGACTGAATCAATAGCTTGTTGTCTAAGTCTGAATATTTTAACAACTGTCTCCTCCTTGGTATCTAGACTTCTCAGCTTCTTGAGCCGGACTGATGGTAGCAGATGACACTGTGGGTATAAAGTGGTGCTCCCTGAAACTGGGTGGCCCTTCTCACCACTGTCTCCGTTAAATTGCTATCTCCCAAATGCAGCTCATGGAACCTCCTCCGACAAGTTTTCTCTGACAGTGAGGCCCCAGTTTGATGTAAACACCTGTTCCTCCTCTGTGCTCTCCTAGACTCCTTTACTGCAGTACTTGATCACAGCACTTGTAGATCTCTACTTAATTCTTTCGTTATTTAGCTGATTCCCAATAGATTCTTATTTCCCAGAAAGAAGGGACCCAATATTACTCACTTTTGTATCCCAGGCTCTGCATCAGAGCCTTGTAAATAATAGATCCTCAAAAGATGTCGGCTGAACCAATTAAAGAACACTGCAATTTACTGCGAAATGTTTCCCCTCTCCCCTCCCACTTCCTGCCTCCTCACTCTCATCTCCATTCCCACCAACATGGGTTTTTGATGTTTCTTTCCAAAGAGTCTATACAGATGTGGCAGTGACTTAATTGATAAGTCTTGTAAGGCAATGATCTAAGAATAAAATTAAATAAAAGGAAGTAATACAATAAAGTAAAATAAAATGAAATAAAATGATATAAAATAAAATAAAATAAAATAAAATAAAATAAAATAAAATAAAATAAAATAAAATAAAATAAAACAAAACACACTTCTATGTTCTCCCGGAACAAAACAATCTTATGTAGAAAAATCCCTGCCTTAGATATTTGAGATGGTGACATCTTCACACAAACCCTATAATAGGAAAAGCTCTCCCATGCCAGTTTCTGTTTGCCATCTTCTCATCTCCTTCTTTTTAATAAAAGCAAGACTCTTTTCTCTGCCCTGCACTTTCTCTGCTGGCGGTTTCATTCCCTGGGAATGCATGCAAAGCCAGGCCCGAGCTGGTGCAGAAAGGGAGCCAGCAGATGGCAGAAGACAGCTGCAGCTTCCTCAGGCTGCACCTCCCAGCCTCCAACAGCAGCAGGTGGGGCTGCTTGCCAGTCTCCGAGGGAGAATGTGACTGAGGCCTTATTCATAAGCCTGGGAGGAAAAATCAGGGATAAAGAACAGAACCGCAAGGTCTACATGAAACCTTTTATTAAACTAAGAGAAGCTCCACTTCCAAGAATTCAAGCTAAGCCAGGTGATTGCAGAATTGCCTGCAATTGTTCCCAGGGTGGTTGTTTCCTGCCCCCGCAATTACTGTGCATACCCCAATTTCTGTTACAAAAATTCACGAAACAACATCCAACAAATAATTCATTTCGTAATCAGAGGAGACTTTTCTCTTTCCGCTCAGTCCTTCTCGAGTTGAGTCTCTGGCTTATTGTGATAAATAGCCCCACTGTAAAGATGGTGAGCTCTCTAAAAAAGGTTTAAATTTATAGGTCAGCACAGTAGCTCACCACCATTTGGGGAGAGTGCCCCACTGTCTCAATTTTGTGTTCCTTCCTTCCTTCCTTCCTTCCCTCCCACCTTCCTTCCTTTCAAGTTTATTTATTTTGAGAGAGAGAGAGAGGCAGAGAGAGAGAGAGAGAGAGTATCCCAAGCAGGCTCTGTGCTGTAAGTGAGGAGCCCAATGTGGGGCTTGAACTTCCAATACACAAGATCATGACTTGAGCTGAAATCAAGAGCCAGACACTTAACCGATGGAGCCACCCAGGCGACCCTTTGCATTTCTTTCTTAAAAATTTACTCACTGAATATCTCATACATCACTGAATTTTTATAACTCCAGAAGGCGAATTCTCTTCTTCTCATTTCAAAGAGGAGAAAATGGAGGCTCCAAAACGTGAAACTTCATTTGAAAAATTCTAAAATGTGATCTCCTTTAATTACACTGTACAGTTTGTGCCCAGGGGTCTCTCTTCCCATGTCCCCATGACCCTTCTTGATCCCAGAATCTACCACACTGGATTGTATTCTTCTGTTTACTTATTTCTTCCACATCACCAGACTGTGACCTTGAAGCAGGGACTAAGCCTCATTTCTTTTGTATTCCTGTTGCCTATAACTGAGTTTCACACCAGAAGGCATATAACCAGTGAATGAATGGGAGGATCTCACCGTTTATGTTTCTCCTCTGACAAAAAGCTTGTTCTATCTGGATTAAAACCTCTGGCAGGTGAAGACTTCTGAGAAATCCCTCAGTGGATTAATTGGTTCCTCTTTACCCATACTCGCACCCCCCCCCCCCCCCCCCACCTCCCGACATGATCCCTGGAACTCCATCCCAGGAGTTTTGCCTTTTGAAAACGTTTGTGTCTAGGTTTGTGTATGCATAGATGGTGGTAGTTTATCTTTGAGAAAATGCCAGAACTTCTTCAAAGTTCTGTTGGAAAATATTTCCATCAATTGTACTCAGAAATTAGCATCTTCAAATGCTTGCTTATAGTTTCAATAAAAATAAACATACTTAGGTTAGCCATCACCTCAGTGTGATATCTGGTCCCTGTAGATGGGCAAGGTGCATGGGGGCATCCATTCTTACCCACAGTGACAGTGACCCACCTTTATACAATTAATAGTGGCAGGATGCCAGTCCTAGATTTTTAAAAAAATTTTAAAGTTTATTTATTTATTTTGAGAGAGAGAGGCACATGTAGGGGAGAGACAGAGAGAGAGGGAAAGAGAGAGAATCCCAAACAGGTTTCACACTGTCAGTGCAGAGCCCAATATGGGGCTCAAACTCACGAACCGTGAAATTATGACCTGAGCCAAAATTAAGAGTCAGAGGCATAACCAACTGAGTTACCCAGTTGCTCCTGCCATCCTAATTAAAAAAAATTTTTTAAATGTTATTCATTTTTGGAGAGAGAGAGAGAGAGAGAGAACGCATGCGCAAGTGGGGGAGGGGCAGAGAGAGAGGGAGACACAGAATCTGAAGCAGGTTCTAGGTTCTGAGCTGTCAGCACAGAGCCCGATGTGGGACTCAAACTCACGAACTGTCAGATCATGACCTGAACTGAATTTGGACACTTAACCGACTGAGCCACCCAGGTGCCCCATCCAGTCCTAATTTTTAATGAAGGATTTAACTGTGCAAAATCACAGCCAGTGTGATGCAGAGCCCATGTCCCAGCTGCAGGTAGGCAGAACTCCTCTGGCCATAGTTACAGGAGAATATTGCAGCTCTTCCCCGAGAAGCCAGTGCCAAAGTCTGTGACTTCCCTCCCATAGGGTAGGAAGGAGAACTATGATATTCGGCTCATCTGAATTCTAGAAGCGGCTTCCCACTGCCTTCTTTTCTTCCTAGGGGCTTTGAAAATTACATTCATGGCAATAATCCAAAATTGCTTTCCCCACAGAGAGGTTTAACCAGAGGTAGCAGAGTAATGCTGAAGAGCTCTGGGATTCTGGAGATCTGGCTTCCAGTTCCGGCTCTGTGAGGAAGCAACTGGAATTAAACAGAGACTCCCCATATCCTGACCTCCACACCATAGTCTTTCTCCCCTGAGGTGAACGAAGACAAGAATGAGTAGAAGATCTCTGACGCGTGTCTGAGATTAGACATCTTACAGACATTTTGGAGATGGAAGAAAGACTGGTTCTCAAGTGAGGCTTGATGTGATTTTATATTGTTAATGACCATTCATTCATTCATTCATTCAATGCCCACTATAAAATAAGGTACTGTTCTAGGCCTGAGAATGGTGCAATGTGCAGGACAGACAAGGTCCTTGTGGGGAGGTAGGGACAATAAATAAATCAAGTAAGGTAATATCAGATAGTGATAACTGCTATGATGAAAATAAAACATAACAGTGTAGAAGACACATATGGAGAAGAGTGTTTCTTTAGTTTGGGTGGTCAGCAGACCCACTCTATAAGCCACAAAGGTGGTCTCCTGCTCTACACCAGGGCACGACCCCATCTTTCCCACATGGTGTCACTTGAGTTGAGATCTTAGGGAGGTATTGGGAAAGTCTATCCTTGGATTCTTTCTGACCTCCATTTCTGTCCCCTTTTTAGCCAAAGAATTCAGTCAGATGATACTTGTGTTTGAATTTGGTGCCATTTATTAAGCTAGTGAATTAATTTTCTTCATCCCTGCGCCATTTCTGAGCTGAGTTAGTTGCTCCATTATCTCATATGGCTATACTTGTCTTAATATCTATGTATCTTCACCATAGCACTTGTCTGGCCTAACTGTTAGAGTCTGCCTCCAAACTGCTGTGTTCCTCAAGAACACAGAACATATTTTTCCTACTTTTTCACCTCATTGCTAACGGCCATGTCTGTCAGAGTAGGGGTACTTAATACATTTCTGATGGATATGCCAATGAAGGAATGAATGATTTGGGACCAAGGAAATTTTACCAGCTCTCCTTGATACCCATCATAGATAGCACAGATATACTTCTCCAACAAGAAGTGATGTGCGTGTGTGGGGACACCAAACTGTCTTCTGCTCTCTTCTGACCCCTAAAGCTAGCTGACCCCTAAAAAGTCAGTCTAACTGACCCCTAAAAGCTAGCTCCATAAAGAAGAAATGGGTTTGCTACCAAATGTCACCTGCAGAGAGGGCTGGAATACCTTACATAGGGTACTGAGCCCAAGAAGAAGGCAAAGGGTCCTATTTGGTAGCAGTCACCCCTATCACTTGGTGTTGACAGTGTCAGAAATAGAAGTGCCAAGAATATTCCTCTTAATGTTTTTTTTGTTTGTTTGTTTTTTGTTTTTGTTTTTTTTTTGTAGAAAGCTTTAATATTGCTGAGGAAAGTTGCAACTTCTTTCTTTTAGTTGTTGTTTGAGATCCTTTCTTGGGTCACAAATGTTTCGCCAAAGAAATGCATAAACAAAAAAAGTAATACCAATGCTTCATTTTTCTAATGAGATTATAAGATGGGGTCACTTTAAAAAAAAGCCTTTCTTTTCAAAAGCTAGGGAGAGTATTGTAATGTGATCCTTTAATAACTTCACATTGGGCTGTTTCTGTGTTATATGATTCGATGCACAAGGAAAACAAGATCAATCCTATCTCATAATTATAAGAACATGATTTCTAACAAGTTTGCAAAGTGTTCTGTCAATATATTTCCAGGTAAAAAAATGATTTTCAGAAACGTTAATGTTATAAGGTAAGTATGTGTTTCTTTCTGTGTCCTAATCATGGCTGAAATTTCACAAACCTACTCTCAGATTTTCATCCACTTAAATCTCATAAGGGTTAGGACAACTCTTCGCAGTAATGGTCACTTTCTATAGGGCAGTGATTCTCAGGAAAGGTAGGGGTCCCCCAAATGAGAACAATTTTGTGTGGGAATGTATTTTGTATGTGGACTATACAAAGGGGGTTGAGGGATACCAAGATTGAGAACTTACTACTCTGTATTGCTGCTGCTCTAAGTTGCATTTGGGGTATACAAATTTCCTAATAGCTCAGTATTTTCCAGGCTCCATTTTCCATCTTTTCTAAAAGATTATCATAAAAGATATTCACATAGTCTCTTAACTGGATATAAATACTCCCATTTATACATTTGGTAGCCCTACCCAAAATAAAATCTGTTAGTTAAATTATTTATTTAAAAATATTATGTCAGCTTCCAGTGGCTCGAAGGCAACTGAAATTCCCTTCAAGAGAAATGATCCTGATCTGGAAAAACCAGTTCTTACCCAACCAGTGATGGCTTCCAGAAATTGTTGCTTTCTTTAATAAGTTCTCAGATACCATCTGGAAATCAGTTCTAGAATTCTGCTTGATATCTATAGCTAAGATAGTGTAGATAAATGGTCACTTAGCTCATTGATATATACTCCAGTGATGGGGGACATGTTAATCCCATGAAATAGTGAATTTCACTTTTGGATTGATTTAATCATTTACGGCTTAGGCCAGAAAACTTGAATTAATTTTAATCTTTAGCCCAAACCTCCCCCACCCCCATCCACTTACTCAACCAATCTCCCTCACTGTGCTAAATGGACCTGCCATCTACTCAGTTGAATCATCCACAATTTACCTCTTTCTTCAAATCCCCTTCGTCTTTTTCAGTTGGCCAAGGAGGTCTACCCATCCTATATCAAAACTACACACTTTAGTTTTGCTGCTACCATGGTTTAAGTGCATTAAAATCTCACTTAAATTAGAATAGCCACCCTATGAATCTCCGTGCTTCCACTTTTGCCCAATCCTCCAAATTCTGCTCCATATAACAGGAAGGGCAAACTCTTAACATAAAAATCAAATCATGTCATTGCTTTTAGAATAAAATCCAACCTCCTTATGATGGATTCCAAGTCCCTATATAATCTAGTCCCTGCCACCATGCATGTGTGTGTGTTTTGTTCACTGGCATATTTTCTTTGCTTTGAACACTCTGGCTCACAGAAAGTACTGAATAAATATTTGTTAAATTGATAAATAAATGCTGGTCTCTCTGCTTGTTCTCTCCTCTCTTCTTTGCATGGTTGTCTTCTCATTCTTTAAGCCTTGGATTAACTTAGCTACTAAAAAATATTCCTTCCCCAACCCATTATTTGTTAGGGCCCCTTTTCTTCATAGCACCTATCACAACTTTTTGCTCTATCTATTTGTATGCTCATTATTTTTAAATTGTCTTCCTCTCTCATAAAACTCTAAGGTCTAGGAGGGTTGTCTGTTGTATTTACCAATGCATTAACTAGTACCTGGCACTGGGCCTGAGACATACTGCTAGTTCAGAACTAATGTCTGTTCGATAGATTAATGAATGAATAACTGAGTGCGTAGTATATTAAACACTAACAATCATCTCAGTGATTCATAGCAGACTCATCATTTTGTTATTTAAAAATATATATTTCTTTATAAGAAGAAGAGCCCATTTGTTGACTTCCTATCATAGGGACAGCTCCCACACTACTCCTAAGGAAGCTCAAATTTTAAATTTCGATAGAGGTAAAAACTTGTTATGGCATTTCTTGCAATTATTACTCTGGGCTTATTTCAGAAAATTAGACTAGTTTTCAGATCAAGTTTCACAAGTCATTGACCTTTCAGGAAGAACTACAAGGAGTTGTTGAGGTCTGCATGGAGGCTGCATGCCTGGTTCTAGGCTGTGAAATGCCATTACTTAATTCTTCAAGAACTGCATATTTTTAAAAATAATTTTTATTCTCTTGAGAACAAGTAGGCTATATATCTCCTTTTTGGTGGAGGTATGGGGGTGGAAGGAATGGCAGATTGGTTTGCTATAAACTCAAATAATAATCACAAAATTGGAAATCACTGCCTCAGCCTCCAGTCTACTGAGCACTTAATAGCATTTACATCAGTTAACATCTGGCCTCTAAATGTTATCAGTCTTAAACACTGCACCTGCAGACAGCCTGGCATTTGAATTTTAAAAATGTTCTTTTAGGAAGGAAGGAGGGGTGAAAGAAGGGGGGATAAGAGAAAGGAAAATCGGAAAAATGTGATCCCAGAATGGTTTCTTTTTGACTCAGGCGGTAAAGCTAAGAAAAGTTACACGTTCTTTCCTCATAGGTATTGAGCACTTACAATGTGCCAGGCCACATATTCAGTGTTGGGTATATACTAACTCATTTCATTGCTAGGGTCACTCTGTGGGGAAGTTGTTCCTCTGATTCTACGGATGTGACAACTGAAGTTCAAAGGGTTTAAATAATTTGCTGAGGATCACTGAGCTATTAAATAGTGGATCTTGGATTTAAACTTGGAAATCCGGTTTGATTGTATCCATTAACAGATCAATCGACTCACCCACATCAGTAAACATCTGCTCGGTCTTTCCTTTTGTTAACATAGATAAATTTTCATGATTGTATCTGAAGCCAAACCTTCTGTTGTGAGCCCTATTCACAGACTGTGCTACTGCGTCATCATTTTCCATTTTGCACATCAGCAAACAATGAAAATGTAAAAAAATTCATATAAAACAAACCAATCCACAAACAAAAAATAACAACCAAAAAGACTTCCACCAGACATATGAAAACGGAAAGAATTCATCACCAGCATACCTGAAGGATAAGAAATGTTAAAGGAAATCCTTCGGGCAGAAGGAAAATGATACCAGATAGAAATAAGTATTTCACAAAGGAATAAAGGGTGGTTTTTTTTTTGCTTCCTTTAAGAATCTTTTCAAAATACAATTTACTGAAGATAAGAAATAAGAAATAATAACCATGTATTGTGAGGCTTATAATGTACATAGAAGTAAACCATATGACAATGACAAAAAGAGTACAAAGGCAAAGAAGGAAGAATGAAAGTATATTGTGGGAAGGTTCTTATACTATATGTGAAGTGGTATAATAATGCTTGAAGGTAGACTGGGACAAACTAAAGATTTACACTAGAAACACTAACGTAGCCATTAAAATAAAAAAAAAAAACATGAAGAGCTTTACCTAAGGAAATACAAAAGGAAGCATAAAACACTTATCCAAAACAGCAGAAAAAGAGAGAAAAGCATATAATGAACAGATAGGATAAATAGAAAACAAATAGCAACATGGTAAATATAAACCTAACCATGTTAATAATCTCTTTAAATGTAAATAGTCTAAACATCACAATTAAAAGGCAGATGACCTAACGGTATGCCGCCTGTAACAAACCACTGTAAATATAAAAACACAAGTTAAAGAACAGGGAGTGGAAATAAGCATACCATATAACACTAATCAAAAGAAATCTAGAATGGCTATATTAATATAAGAACAAGTAGATTTCAGAACAAAGATTATTATTAGTAATAGAGGGTAATTTCATAATGATAAAGGAGACAATTATAAAGAAGACATAACAATTCTAACAATTTATGAAACAGAATTTCAAAATACATGAACAAAAAAACAAAAAGAAAAGCAAAAGAGGACAAATAGAATAATCAAGAAGTATAGTCTTGTTAACTGACTGAACCAATAGAAACCCAATAAGGATATAGAAAACTTGAACAACACTATCAATTTGACATAACTGACATTGATACAACACCACACAGAACAACAGCTGACTACACATTGTTTTCAAGTGTACATAGAACACTTACCAAAACAGACAATATTCTAGGCCATAAAACAAGTATCAGTAAGTTTAAAAAAATCCAAGCCATAAAAAGTATGTTCTCTGATCAGAGTGGAGTTAAATTAGGAATCAATAACAGAGAGATCTCTAGTAAAGCTCTAAGTATTTGAAACTAAACATTCTAAATAAATCATGGTTCAAAGAAAAAATCAAAGGAGAAATTCGAATTTTGACTAATTGAAAATATTACATATCAGAATCTGTGGGATATAAGCTAAAGCAGTACTTAGAGGTAAATCTGTAGCACTAAATGCCTTTATTAGAAAAGAATAAAATAAATAACCTCACTTTCTAGATTCAATTAGAGAAATAAAAGCAAATAAAACCCAAAGTAAGCATAAGGGGAAAAAGGGTAAGAATGGAAATATTATAGAGGAAGAGAGAGAGAATCAATGAAGACAAAACAGGTTCTTTGTGTAAATATGACAAACTTCAAGTCAAATTTACCAGGAAAAAAAAGAGAAGATGCAAGTTAAGAATATCAGGCATGAAAGAGGAGACATCAGTACAGATTCTAAAGATATAATAAAAATAATAAGGAACTATTATGAGCAACTTTATGCCAATAAATTCTACAACTTAGATGAAATGGATAAACTCCTTGAAAAACAAAAACTACTAAAACTCACTGAAGAAGAAAGAAATAACATGAAGAGGCCTATACCTATTACAGAAGTTGAATGTTTTTAAAATTTAAACCATTTCACACACACACACACACAAACCCTGCAAGCCCAGATGGCTTTTCTGGTGAATACTGCCAAAAATTTAAAGAAGAAATAATACTAATTCTACATACCCCTTCAGAAAGTTGAAAAGGAAGGAATACTTCCCAACTAATTGTTTCAAGTCAGCATATTTCTGATATCAAAATCAAAGACAACTCAAGAAAAGAAAACATACAGATCACTTCCCCCATAAATACACATGAAAAAGCTCTTAACAGAATTATAGTAAATCTAATCCAATAATATATAAAGTGGTTGACACATGATGATCAAGTGGGGGTTATTCAAGGAATATAAGGCTGTTATAACACTCAAAAGACAATCAAGGTAATTTCCCATATTAATAATAATAATAACCAAGATCATCTCAGTGGGTGCAGAGAAAAACATTTGACAAAATCCAATATCCATTCCTGGTAAAAAGTTCTAGAAAACTAGCAAGAGTGGGGACATTTCTCAACCAGGTAAAGGGCATCTATGAAAAAGCTAACATCTAACATCACACTTAAGAGTGAAACACTGAGCTATTTCCCCTTAAAAGTAGGAAAAAAGTAAGAATGTCTGTTCTCACCACTTCAAGTGAACATTTTACTGGAAGTTCTTAGTGCAGTAGGCAATACATTATATCTATATCTATATCTATATCTATATCTATATCTACATCTACACTAAAAAGGAAAAAGTAAAATTATCTCTATTCATAGGTGATATGCCTGTCTATGTAGATTCACTGCAGCTTTGTTATCCTAAAAAATGGAAACAACCCAAATGTAACAGGTGAATAGGAACACAAGTTGTAGCCCATTCATGCAATGGAATACCACTTAGCAATAAAAAAGAACAAACTATCAATACCTGCAACAATATGGATTAATCTCAAACTAATTATTCTGGGTAAAAGGAGGTAGATCAAAAGAGTACTTATTGTATGGTTCCATTTATCTAAAATACTAGAAAATAAAACTATAGTGACAGCTCATCAGTGATTTTGCGGGGATGAAGGGCGGTACCAGGAGGGTTGGGAGGAACTGCAAAAAGAAACTTTTGGGTTTGATGGATATGAATTATCTTAGAGGTAGCAATGATTTCATGGGTGCATATGTGTCCAATTTTACACTTTAAAAAGTAAACTTTTTGCATGCTATTTGTACCTAAATAAAGATTTTTTTAAAAATGGACTTGTGATTACTCCATGCTGTCCTCCACTTATTGCTTATTTTTTCTTTTTCTTTTTCTTTTTTTTTCTTTTGTAGTCTTTTAAAAGCAAAATTCTTCAAGAAGTTGTCTTCACTTGCTGTCTCCACTTCCTTAACATCTATGTTCTTCTCAACACAGTATAATTAGGATTTGGTTTACAGTACTTCATAGGAAATCCCTTTTGTTGAGATCATTAGGATCCCACGTCTTGCCCAAACTAACAATCAATTCTTACTCACCATCTTTCTCAAAATGTCATGAGCATTTGACATGTTTATCCTTCTCTTATTTTGACTTTTTAAAAAATTTTTCATTCATTTTATTTTTTGTATCAGTTCAGCACATAATTATAAAATAACCGAGGTTAACACAGGCCCATGTGCAAACAAGTGAGAATGTGGCCCCACCATATTTCGGGCACTGAGCATCGCCACGGTTGTCCACTTTGATCAGGGTTTAATATATGTGGGATGTACAGGCATCCAGAAGCTCAGAGTGTAAACATGGTTTCATGTTAGCAATAGCCATAAGATACTCTGGTCCTAAGTGTTTTCTGTAAGTTGTTTCATCCTGAAGGCTAGCCAAACATGCAGTGTCATCACTGAAAAGCAGATCCTTGTTTGAGGATTTAAACAACTGGAACATCTTGTATTCAAACCCATTTCTTCCAAAGAGCTCCTGTTGGTTGAAGAGAATTCTGTGAACAAAATCTGCCTTACGTTTCCTTGAGATCACAGCATGTTTACAGGAGGGTGATGCATAGGGGCACATGTACCCCAATGTTTACAGCAGCACTTTCAACAATAGCCAAATTATGGAAAGAGCCTAAATGTCCATCAACTGATGAATGGATAAAGAAGATGTGGTTTATATATACAACGGAATACTATTTGGTAATGAGAAAGATGAAATCTGGCCATTTGCAGCAACGTGGATGGAACTGGAGGGTATTATGCCACGTGAAATAAGCCAGGCAGAGAAAGACAGACACCATATGTTTTCACTCATATGTGGATCTTGAGAAGCTCAACAGAAGATCATGGGGGAGGGGAAGGGGGAAAAAAAGTTACAGAGAGGGAGGGAGGCAAACCATAAGAGACTCTTGAGGACTGAGAACAAACTAAGTTTAGATGGGGGTTGGGGGAGAGGGGAAAGTGGGTGATGGGCAGGGAGGAGGGCATTTGTTGGGATGAGCACTGGGTGTTGTATGGAAACCAATTTGACAATAAATTATATTTAAAAAAAAAAGGCTGACTAGATCTCTGGATGTGAAAAGACTCCTTCAAATTCATGTCTTCCATGCTGACTATTTTGACTTTCAGGATATTACCTTCTCCTGGTTTTCTTCCTAGTTCATTGGCCTGCCTAGATCCTTCATCTGTCCCCAAATTCTACATGTTGGAGAATCCTGGGACTCAGCTCTCAACCTTGTTTTCTTTATATTATTCAGGTGATTCTAGGTGATTTTATCATTGCATTTATCATGGTATAAAATACTATTTCTTCACCAATGATTCCCTTGACTCCCTAATGTGTTTAAAATGATGACAACTACAGGAAGAATATGATGAATGGTTAAGAGGCTCATAATCTAGACAAAACTGGAAATCTCAAGAACAGCAAAGGCAGTTTAAAGGGCAAAGGCCTGAAAATGTGGGAGAGATGCCAGGTGCTGCCGGAGAGGCTCTCAGACTGTGTTTTCCAGTACATTCAAAACACTGTCTGCACTGCTTTTGTACATCACTGCCCTCAGCTCTGGTGGTAATTTTATGTAAAATGCATCCAATTTCTATAAAACTACTTAGCATTGATTTTGCATCTGAAGAGTTTCAGAAACATCACCATTCCAAAAATAAATGGTATCATGATTCTATTAGAGCTCAAGGAAAGTCTCCAGGCTTTACTATTCTTTGCCATTATTTTTAGAAATTAAATCTTTCTGTAATCTAAGCCCAATGTCTCTGAGCAGATCACAGCTTGCTCTTCATCAGGGTAGACAGCCGTCCTTTGCATTCCCTAAAGGTGGGACTAGTCAATCTTGGGGGATGGCCTCACCATTACAGAATCCTTAGGGAACTATGAGGTTCTTTTACCTCACACTTGGCCTTCACATGGAGGATGAAAACCCTAAGTCACTATGACAGGCTTTAGCTTTTCTTTCCAGAGCAATCTTTACAGAAGATTATATATATATATATATATATATATATATATATATATATATATATAGTATTGGCATTTTACAATCTTTACAGAAGATATATAGATATAGATATAGATATAGATATAGATATAGATATAGATATATATAGTATTGGCATTTTGAAGCGAACAGAGAAGTCCTTTTTAACCAATGTGAATTCTTTATCTTCTTCAGATATCAATTCTTATTCATGATCTTGTTATTTTGGAAAGAGCATTGTTCCTTTACAAATTCATCTTTTCAATAACAGAAACAATGACTGCCTCCAAATATAAGTAGTCGAGGAAACCCAGTTGCAAAGTAGTGTCTTCCTTTCAATTGCTTTTCCTACAACCCTGTCTTTTGACTGACTCACTCACAGTGAAACGAGTCACTTGAAGGGCCGATTTATTTGCTAGAGGTGTCCTGTGAAGATTTCATCTCAGTTCTGTCAATAATCCCATTTCCTCATTTTATCTTTTCACAACCAATTCTTTCAACATGGATTTCCTCTTTAATAATCCAATTATCTCAACTTACTGGTAAATTACCCAGTCTAACCAAAACATCAGATTCAGTAATCAAAAGGACAGAGGGCTCTTCAAACGGTGTTTCTGACTCACATATTTCTGACTCACAGATGGATGTACTATGTTCTGTGCCACCTCAGTAATATGGCATTACTTGGACAAATAAAAAACACAACCTTATGCAGCCTGTTCTTACATATTTTCCTCTCAATTTTATAAATGAGTCACTTAACTTCAATATTCTTCAAATATTTTTCTTTTTTTTATTTTATTCTGAAATGTGACCATTCTACTCTAAACAAGGAAGCCATAAAACTCATTCCATTTTTCATACAGGTTTTACAATTTTACAAATATACAATTTCCATGCCACTTTGACTATTTTAACGGAAATAACAGATGCTTAAGGTCATTTTTTATTGAATATAAATGGGAGCAACTCTTATTCTATTGGGAAAATTGAGTTTAGGGATAGTTGATATTTTGTTTTGTCTATTTATAGGCTAACAGTTCTGATGTACCAACTACAAATCTCATTGCTATTTTGAAAAAATATATATAACAAAAAAGGACACAAAACTCTCAAATCTCCCTGAACAACTCCTGCAGTAGGATTATCATGTCTTCTTGGAACTCAAGCACTTTTCAAACTTCTCTCTCTCTCTCTTTTTAATTTGCAGCATAAAACACAAAGTGTAATTTTACTCTCATGTGGCAAAACCTCTAATACATCACTACTACAGACAGAAAAAAAGTTCATTCTCCTCTGTCTGATAGTCAAGGTCCTAATGGTATGATTTGAGCTTGACTTTCTAAGCATATGCGCTAAGATCTCTGATTTATGCTCTAACCAAGCTAAAATATACACTATCCCAGAGCTATACTTCCTTCACTTTTGTTTATGCTCGTCCTATTTCCTATATTATCTTTCCATCTTGAATATCCTTTCTAACATTTCCACCAATCTAAATCCATGTGTGACCAAGGGATAGGTGGGGGGTGGAAAGCACCAGAATTAGGGAGAACTTGGCAACTCTACTGGGAGAGCGACTGTCCAGACATTGTTAAGCTGCCCTATGTGGTCAGCCCCATTAAGAAATACTTAGAGTGACTCAAGGGTTCCTATAGAGAGAGGGAAAAGATTGCCCTGGAAAACATCTAGTTAGAAGCAGTTTAATGTAATGGATCAGGCAGAGGCTTTGGAATGAGGCAGACCTGGGTCTGAAGAGAAACTCTGTCATTTGCCAACGAAAGGGCCTTGGATTTAACCTCCCGAAGCCTTAGTTTCCTCGTGTGTAAAATAGTGATAGAGGAGAAAGGTAAAAGCTTGCTATGAGGATGAAATTAAATAATATGTGTAAAGATTTAGTGCAGCCCTATAATTCACTAGTCACGTCAGCACAGGACAAGGGCAACAGAACAGAAATGGCCGTATGGTTTATCCAGACAGAGGGCCAGAGATTTTACCTGCCCTCATTCCTTAAATGTAATTCTCCAAGATCTGTAGATCTCATAGCTGACCCAAAAGTTCTTGTGTGGCCTGGGAAGCTGCTCAAGTATGGAGTAGGAATTCCCCTAGGTCTGTGTAGGAGTGGTGGCCAACCTGTAAGAGAGGCTCTGGGCCCTCTCCTAGGCCCAAAGCCAGGAGGCTGAATGGAGTCTTGGAAGAAAAGCAACTCAGGAAGAGCCAAATTGTGTGTGGCAGGCACTGAGCTGGCTGCCCCAGAGGCTCACACAACTTTTGTCTCCTACTCTGTTTTGAAGATAAGAGTGTCCAACTGACACAGTTTGGGCCGGCCAATAACATGTAGATGGAAGTCTCTAGAGAAGGTGTTCCTTCCCAAATCTTAGGTCAGACACATCAAATTTCCATTTTTGTAGGTTAAAAATAGTTGAAAGTCAGGTATTTCAACCCATAGAAGACAAGCCTTACTCTCTAAGAGAACTCTTTATCCTTTGCTCCTTTACTGTTTCCTCTTTATTTTTCCGCCTGGAGCAGGGGACTCAATGCACAATGAGTAGCAATCTTACAGCTTTGAGGATAAGGACCACAGTGACAGAAGAAGAAGATAAAAGGATCCTGAATGTCAGGACACCAGTGAGTGACATGAAGCCCTGGACTACCTGCCCTCGAAATTCTTGTTGTACAAGAGAAACACAGCCCTAAGGGTTTAGCCACTGTGGTAGGGTATCTCATTTGCAGCTAGAAAAATGCTAAATGATGCCATGTTGCTGAGTTAGCAAGCAGAGGATGGGTGGACCTTTGCTGAGTGAAAGAACTAACTCCAGAGAAACTGGCTTCAGGCTATATAGCTCCTTTGAGGATGACCAGCACATCTGGAGTAGAAACAAACCTTATGCTGCCTTGGAGGCAACATAGTAGGAAGCCTTTCCAGGAAAAGACAAGAAGGAAAAAGACAGGAAGGGGAGCACAGGGAAGGAAGGGAAAGTTAAAGGGGAAAAGGAACACAGTACTAGGGAAGCTGCAATTTTAAACAGGTGGTCAGGTTAGCAAAGTAACTTTCTGAGGGAATTTCTGAGACATTTGAGTGTCACGCTAAGGAAACAGGAAACAAAAAGTTCCTATAGCAATAGGCTAGTATGACTGGACCAAAGTGAGTGAGGGACAGAGGAGGAGAGATGAGGCAGGGGGCCATTTGGTAGGAGGCTTCTGTAAAGCATGTGTGAGAAAGACCTGAACCAATGAGGGCTGTGAGGCTTTCTACATGTGCAGTTAGGATGCCTAAGAGGCAATCATCTGAGGTGAGGAAGCCAGTGGAAAGATCGGGTTCTGGGTCTGGGGGTGAAGATTAAATCATGCTAAGTTTGAGATGATAGACATCAAAGAAGAGATGTAATGTAGCAGGCTGGATATAAGAATCTGGATTTCCGGAGAGAGAGACACATTTCACTTCATATGAACGCTTCCTAGATTGATAAGAGGTGATCTGTGCAGATTGCACATTTTTAAAAAAGTGAAAAATAAATTTGTTTTCATCCATCTGTTCTCAGTCTTCTTCCTGTACATTGATACTTAGGCGATAGGGTTGATGTGGGGCGTTTGGGGAAGGTTAGGTGAAATAATGTATACAATGGGCATATCTCAGTACAGATACTCAATAAATAATGCCAAATCTATATTGTGTACTTATATTTTTCTAGAGATTTCATTAAGCACTATGCATAAATCAACTTATTTAATTTTTACAATCAATTGATAGAGTATATAATATTGTAACCTCATTTTGTACCCATGATACTATGGTTTAGACAACTTTAGGAATCTTGCTCAAGGTCACAGAGCTGGTAAGCAGAAAAACCTAGCTTCATACAAAGATCTTTTTGCTCTTGAACCACATTCTTAATCTACATACTATAGCAGAGTTGCAAACTCAGAAGGCCTCAGGGGTAATGTAAATTTATGCAGTGACTCCTATATCCAATACCTACTCATAATTTACACATGGAGTCTAATAAACATCTTAGACTCAATGTGACCAAAACAGAATTTTTATTTTTCTATGTTCCTCCTTTAGCCCTTCAGTTTTCCATATCAATTAGTGGCATTGTTCATCTGCCTAGTTGCTTAAGCCAAAAACCCAGAAACTGTCCTTTATTTCTCTCTTCTCCTCATCTGATGCATCCAACGTCAGCAAAGCCTGTTGGCTCTATTTCCAGAATTTATCTCACATTTGTATATTCTGTTTATATTTACAGTTCCCACCATCATTTCAAACTACCATTATCTGTTATCTGTATTTTTTCAGTAGTCACTGGTCTTCTTGTTTCCAATCTCGGCTCCTACAACTATTTTACTCACAGTAACCAGAATAAACTTAAAAAAAAAACAAAAAAACAAAACAAAACAGATCATGCTTTAAAATCTTCTATAGCTGTTCATCACATTTAGATAAAATCCAACATCCTTCCTACAGCGTATAAGATTCTCCCTAATCTGCTCTCTCCTACCTCATTTTAAACCAATCTCCCTCTTGCTCATTATATTTTATTTTTTTAATGTTTATTTATTTTGAGGGAGACAGTGCATGGCATGCCTGCTGGGGAGGGGCAGAGAGAGAGGGGAACAGAGGATCCAAGGCTCGAACTCACAAACTGTGAGATCATGACCTGAGCCAAAGTCAGATGCTTAACTGACTGCGCCACCCAGGTGCCCCTTGCTCATTATATTTTAGTGGCACTGACCTTCTTTTTCCTTGAACGAAGCAACTCTTCCTGCCACAGGGTCTTGCACTTGGTGCTGACTCTGCTTACCATCCTCTGTCCCTGGTCTTCCTGGTCTATTCAACCTATATTATCACCTCCTACCTCAAACACCACATACAACATCATTTTATTCTATTACTTCATTATTTCCTTATCATTATTTGAAATTTCCTTACTAATTTACTTGTTTGCTCATTTTTACGAGTCTCTCTCCACTAGAAGGCAGGCTTCATGAGGTCTGAGCTCTTGCCATATCTTGTTCCCTGCTGTATCTCCACGGCCTACGACAGTGTCTGACACGCAGACAAATGTCAACAAAGATTTGTTAAATAAAATTGTTTGAATATAAGGTAATGGGGAGTAATTGTTGAGGTCTTGGTGAACTAGATGCACCCTCAATTTAAAGAAATTTAAATTTAAAATCCTTTAAAATACCTTGATGGCCAAACCAAAAGGTCTGTTAGAACTTACAATCCCTGCTCTCTACCACTTTACCTGCTGACCCACCCCCACTAATTCCATAAGGTTGAAGATCTGAAAACCCACAAAGAGAATGACACTGAATTTCAGTATGCAAATGAGCAACTTCTTCCCAGCAAAATATTTTTTCCCTAGATCTGTAGCGATTTCCCCAACAGAAGAAATCATCCAGCCACATAGTTTTTCTTTAAATACGACAATGAATGAGTTACTTTCCCTTAGTGGGGAATTTATCGATGGGAAATGTTACAAATCTATGAAAAAAAAATTGTTTTCAAACAAAAATAAGGGACTGAAACCTCTAATCACTAGGAAAATGAAATAAAACTGGAGACTCTGAGTATGAATTTATGTAAGCTAAACAGAGGGTGATTTTTTAAGAGATTTCCTAGCTAGGTTAAGCATCAAATAGACCTTTTCTGGTCGCCAGACCCAAATATTCAGGTTTATAGTTTTTAAAACCTGTGTCAAGATGAATCCTGTCTGGAGCTGTACATTTCACTCAAGGTCTCCCATTATTAAAAAAAAACTGTTTTTACACTTATTTATTTTTCAGAGACAGAGAGAGACAGAGCATGAGCAGGGGAGGGTCAGAGAGAGAGGGAGACACAGAATCCGAAGCAGGATCCAGGCTCTGAGCTGTCAGCACAGAGCCCCACGTGGGGCTCGAACTCACAGACTGTGAGATCATGACCTGAGCTGAAGTCAGACACCCAACTGACTGAGCCACCCAGGCGCCCCTTTAAATTTTTGTTGTTGTTTTTTTAAATCCTTATTTATTTTTGAGAGAGAGACAGAGTGGGAGCAGGGGAGGAGCAGAGAGAGAGGGAGACACAGAATCAGAAGCAGGCTCCAGGCTCCGAGGTGTCAGCACAGAGCCTGATGCGGGGCTCGGACCCACAAACTGCGAGATCATGACCTGAGCCAAAGTCGGACGCTTAACTGACTGAGCCACCCAGGTGCCCCAAGGTCTGCCATTATTAAATGTGAGAGTGGAAAAATATTTAAACTAACGTTAAGAATGCAGTAGTTCTTATGCTATGTACTGAGTAGAGCAAGATGAGGATTGATGATGCACCATAGGTTTGGAAAAAGGGAGAATACCAATGATGTGGTTTCTGTCTGAGGGCAACTGACAAAGCTTGATTGAAGTGGGGTGAGGTAAGAATGAGAAGTGAGAAAATACAGGCAAATTCTAAAGAATTTTGCTGTGAAGGGGAGAGCAGATATGAAACAGTAATTGGAGGGGGCATGTGGAGTCCATTTGGCTTCTTTACTATCATTCTTGAGTGCTTGAGAAAGGGAGAAAATGGTGACCAAGGTGAAGAAGGAGTGATACAGGCACAAAGTCCTGGAGGAAGCAAAACAGGATGGGGCTCAGGGTACAGTGGAGAGGCCAGAGTTTGAGAAGTTAGAGGAATTAGTTCTCCTGTGATTTCTTCCATTTTCTCAGTAAGAGTGAGATACGTGAACATGTGTTTGTAGGTTTCAGGAGAGATGACCTGGCATGAAATAGTTGTTTTAAGAGAACAGGAGAGTGAACCGACCTGAAACATGCAGTAAAATTGTGGAGTAATACTGACAACTCATATGAGATTTGCAGTCATTAACTTAGAATGAGCTCAAGGAGCATGGTTGAGTATTTTTCTCAGATCATGTCCAGCTGCTCTTGTGCTGAGGCTGAGCAGATGAAGAGTTGGTCTAACTGGTTCCAAAATACTGCCAGTGAGTAGGGCGGACACCTAAGTGTATTTATAAGGGAGTGGTTTGAGTGTAAACCCTGAAATCTAAGTTGGGTAAGGAAAGAAATGGGGAACATGTGGGAAAGGGGTCAAGGTAGGGAAAGGACAGTAAAAAGGTGGTAGAATCAGTGAATTGGAAGACGTATGGGGTACAAATGTAAGCAGCAAGAAACAGAAAAAAGAGCTCAAAAGATGGGTAGCAAGAGTCTGACAGTAGGATACTTAACATCAAGATTTCAGAAATGATTCCATTATTGGTAACTGAAAGGTCCAGGATAAACATGGGAGAGAAGATGCTTAGTAGTTGGCATGGAACAAAAGATCATTCAAAGTGATAGCAAGTAACCATGAGATGGAGTACTGAATGGATCATCTACATGGATGTGGAAGTGATCCCAAATGATGACACAGTTTTGTAGTGGAGATAAAGGGTGAGTCAGATGCTGCAGTATTCAGTGAATTAAAGAAAGTGACCCAGAAGTGGGTGGATGACTACACCCAGGGGAGGTAGTGGGTGGTATAGTTTGATTGCACATACTTCAGAGGAGCCAGGTTTTTGCAAGGAAGGGTAATCAAAATGGTCCCTAAGCAGCAATGAAAAGTAAGGATGACATCTCCTCTATCTCGAGGTCCTACAGTGCATAGAATATGAGAGGGGAAAAAAAGGTTGTTCTCTCTTGAGGCCAATGCAAGGGTAGCTTAGTGAGCCAAGGGCCAGCTACAGCAATGAAAGGGAACAATCAGTTGAGAGACTGGGAATGCAGGAAATCTTGACGATACCTAGGCCAGGAGCTCCAGCAGCATCATGAAAAGGTTAGGGGAGATTAGTTTATATTAAGGATATATCGGGCCATTTGGATATAAATGTCAGGGTGATTATAGGAGGCTTGGACTTCTAGGGGTAATTGAGGGAAACAGGAATGTAAGAAAGATGACAAAAATGGGGATGGAGGGTGGAACGGTCAGAGAGAGGAAAGGAGAAAATATTTTGGACCTTAAGTTCCTGAAGGATCTTATCTGTTTGAATATCAAATCACAGAATAGGAGAGACAAGGAGGAAAGAACATAATATATATAATAAGGAGACTTGGTCTTGCATTTGATTCTGTCACTTAATTGCCACATGACTTGAGAGAATTTATATAATACATTTAATCCTAAATTATCTAATCTATAAAATAGTTATATTACTGCATATCTCAGAGTGTTGAGGCAAAGATTAATTGGATAATATGTTTTATATTTTTTAAATCTTTTTTTTAATGTTTATTTATTTTAGAGACGGAGAGATACAGCACAAGCTGGGGAGGGGCAGAGAGAGCAGGAGACAGAATCTGAAGCAGGCTGCAGGCCCTGAGCTGTCAGCACAGGGCCTGACGTGGGGCTCAAATCCATGAACCATGAGATCATGACCTGGGCCGAAGTCGGACACTTAACTGACTGAGCCACCCAGGCGCCCCTACATTTATATACATATATATATATGTATATAAATCCACACAATGGATTTACTTTTGTTTGTTTGCCAAATACGCATTTCCCACTTTTAACAATATGTCAGTATGCCCTAACATGATTTTGTCTTCTCCATTAGATAAAGTCAGGTCACATAACAAGCAATAAGAGGTCCTGCATAACCCAAAGAGGAGCCTCATGCAAACCTGGCTGAGCATGCCCCATCCTTGGTTGGAATTTAAATTTCCCCTAGAGGGACAAAGAAGTTAAGAATGGCTAGAGTTCCTTTTCTTCCTAGTGGAGTGGTCTTAATCAGATGGTTCTGGTTGGGAGGCCTTTCTGGAGGATCCGGCTCCTTCTCCAAGGCTGCCTTGATTCTTGCCTATTCCTGGGGTGAGGCTTCCAACAATTTAGGGGCTCCTGATATCCTTTTCAATAAATTCCCATTTGCTTACATTGGTCAAAATCAATATCTGTTGTAAGCAACCAAAGACTCTTAATTGATATATAAATGCAGGTTATATAAATGTCGTCATTGCTACTGCTACTACTAATAGTGGTGAAAACGATATATCTGTTTTCCACTTCAGACAGAAATAGCCAAGGCTTAACTGGAAAAATAAATGAAGGTACCGACTTCATGTCATTCCCTGGAGCCCTGGCAACATTTTCAACCTATGCTCCTTCAAGGGACTATCAATTCCAATCGATGTTATTACCCATCTCCAGAAAGCTCACGGCAGAAATTTTAAGACACCTTTCTAAAGCTCTAAATTTGCCAAATCCGTCACAGTAAATCCAAGACTATGCCATTAAATAACTGTAGCACAGGGAAAGGCAGTTTAAGAATGTGAGTGGGGAAAAATAAATCACAGATAAAAAGATAAATTAGCAACCTGAAAGAGCAATGACTCAAAAAAAAGAGCATGCATTCTAATTTATAATGTAAAAGGCTCTGCTGTCATCATCCATCGTAGCCTGCACTCAGCATACAAGGCTATTTTGCAATTTCAATAATCAGTTTTGATAACTAATATCCACATTAAAAGCCCCTCAACTTCATATTGCATTAAGGGGATGCTAATGTGTCAGGCTCCTGAATGTCTCCCACTTTATCCCTTGGAATTTACGAAGAGACAATTTGGAAACTTTAAACGTTTTTTTCTCTCTAATGGAAGTGAGACGAGGCTAAGAGAAAAGTACCTGAACAAAGATGTACTGAATATTAATCTAGAGCTATAATGCTTTGAAGTAGAAGGGGATCAAAGAACATTCTTATTATCTGCTACTCTGCTCTTTTCTTCCTATGGTAACTAAAACATCCAATCTTGTGAGATTTTTAGCTGCTTAGCCTGAGATCACCTCCAAGTTTCCAGACATTTCCTGATCTACCCACTTTCTTCCTTTTAGTCAAATGGACATATGACCATTAAGGAGAAGAAACAGCAGTAATCATTGAGTGAGAAGTGTGGCTAGTGAGTTAACTCTTGCCTCCTTCCTTTGCGCTTTCCAGACACTTGAGAAAGAGATAGAGAGAGACTTCCACAATGGAAGCCCTGGGACAACTCCCAAATTCCATCCATGGAAGCCAGTAAATTCCTGCCCTAATGGCTATGTGGTTGGACTTCGTGAGGATACTTTCTCATTGCAGTTGAGATCTCAGCTGACCCTGACTAGGAGTACCCTAGTCTCCTCCTTGTCTTCCATCTGGTAGTTAGGAGCTACTGGTTTAGGTGCACACCTACACTTCCCATGCACTAGATAGAATATCACTATCTATTTGCACCCAATAGCCTTACAAAGTGTTTGGCAGGTTGTTACCAAGCTAAGGTACTTCCCTTAGTGTTTTCCCTGCCATTAATTTCTCCCCTATCAATCCATCTGATATAATAATGTTGTCAGCTTAATCTTTCTATAATCTATTTCTAAGTCACTCCCTTCCTCAACATCCTTCCCATTGCCGATGTCTTCCCATTGCCGATGTCTTCCCATTGCCTATCAGAATCCTCATTATCCAATAAAAGTTCTCAGTGATCTAGTCTCAAACAACTTTTCCAACAGTAGGTTTTTTGTGTGTGTTTTTTCTTTTTGAACCTTAACCAGCAACTACACAGAACTTCTCCAATCCCATGTGTACAATTCAGTTTCCTGCCTCTGCATTTTGTCAGTTATTCCATTGCTTGGAAAGCACTTTTTCTACCATCCCTCAATCCCAGTCATTATGCAAGGTTTTTTTCAGGTGCTGCCTCCAGAAAGTTTTCTCATAACACTCAAATATATTGTTATTTATATGCATAATACCCTCTGAATTAGTTTAAGACACATTCAATAAACAACCACTAATGTATACAGTATTATTCATAACACTTAGAGTTTAGATAGTTACCATTAAGAAATCCACTGTATAATTGGAGAAGGGAGTATAAAGAGTTAACAATCTAATTTTACTCAGCAAATATGATTGCTGTTCTTATTTGATTTCAGGCACACACAAAGCTGTATTTTCTAGAAGTTCAAATGCAATTTCTCTCTTAATTTTTTTTCTTATCTGGGTCACAGTAGAAGCAATACAATCCATTTTCTGTCTAGAGTTGGAAACACACTTTCAATTTTATAGCCTCATCATTGGTTGCATTTTGGGAAAAAATGTTCCACTAAAATTTGAGAATGAGGATATAATTTAGAAATAGAAGACCAATAAAATAGAATCATACAGAATAGACTCTCATAAAAAATCCAGTGATTTCACAAATTACCTAAAACCCAGTAACTTGAGTAATTATAAACATCCTTTTTTTTTGTTATCTTCTAGAAATTATACTTAGTATGTTTCCATTAATTGCTATTGAAAACATGGCCAGAACCCCTCATTCTTTTCTTGTGTTTACATTGTGCAAGGAGATCCAATTGGATTGGATCTTAGAAATCAGGAGTGACACAGTAGTTGTCCACCTGTATGCCTTGGAATCTCTGAGGGTGAACCTAGGTGGGGTTGGGATCCAGAAATATACTTAACA
Source organism: Panthera leo (assembly GCF_018350215.1). Classification (NCBI taxonomy): domain Eukaryota; kingdom Metazoa; phylum Chordata; class Mammalia; order Carnivora; family Felidae; genus Panthera; species Panthera leo. The sequence goes on along the minus strand of NC_056686.1, from coordinate 54,330,960 downwards.
GCACTCCAGGGGTCTTCTCTCGAGGCTTCATCCAGAGAATTGCAATTTTACTAACTTTAAGTTTCTAAGTAGAATCTTACTTTTCTAAGGCTGCTATGGTTAAAAACAATAAGTTTGAAACCACTAAACTAACCCATTTCTTTTATTGTCCAATGAAAAAAACTGAAGCTCAGGTATTTAATGGGTCTTGCTCAAGGTCATGCAAAGAGTGAGTCAGAAATGTACTCAACAACTTAATGTCCATTCCTCATTTCAAAATACTTTGCAAAGATGTCTACAGAAACAATTATTGGATGGATAGGTGGCTGGATGGATGGATACAGGGATGGATGGATAAATGATTGAGTGAACTGTGTAAATGCATGCATATTATGACCATTTGGTCCAGTTGCATCCATGCTGAAGCGCATCTATGGTGCATGGTAAGGAAATAGATTGGTCATCAGAGGCCTTAGGTGCAAATCTCAGCTCTGCCATTTATTGGTTATGAGAACGTGGGAATGTGGGAAAATTTAGCCTCTTTCAGCTGTAGTTTTTTAATCTGCAAAATGAAGTTAATAATGTATTTCCATTATGGTTATAGTAAGAAGTCAATGATATAGTGTTCAGAAGATCCCAGGTGCAGTTTCAGTACCAGAAATGTTAGTAGATAATAAGTAATAATTGCATGACAAAACCCAGGCCTTGACAGAGAAACAATTTTTTTTAACTAAACAGTATTTTAATAAGAAATGCAAAACTAATAAAAACAATAAATCAAACCATATAAACACCCCAAATAGCAAATAGATTATTCTCCATTTCCTTCCTCTAGTCCATTTGCTAGCCTGTGATCTCTGAGGCTGACCCCTAGTTTCCTTTTTCTTCTGACTTTGGTTGAATTCAGCCAATAGGAGACACCGAAAGGAGACAGGTAGGCAGGAGGAGAAAGATGTCAGTGCATTTCTTCTCTTGCACCTTCCTGTGTGGTACTGCAGTTCTGCTGGTGGCTGCAGATTACACTGGGCCAACCTTGTTTCTTTCTCTTGCTCCTTCAGGGGTCTTAGGTTACTAGCACCAGCAACCACTTCCTCCTGTTGCCTGTCCTTGGGCATCTCAACATCCTGTATGTTGGTTCCGTTAACTCTGCCTACACTTCTGTAAATAAACTTTTATCAAATTTCATTCACAGTCCCAGCTGGATGTGCCTTGTATTCCCTACCAAGACCATGACTGCTACACTGTTGGGGCAAGCATTTAATGATGAAATTAAATAGCCTCACAAGGCTGTCAAAAATGAATAAGGTTGAACTGATACAGTGGATTAAATGTGGGCACCAATGACACTCATGGGCAAGCCCCTGGAGAGGGTAAACTGAGATGTTTGCAAACCGTTGCATTCCTCCTGCTCTATGTAATGACCTACCTTATTTTTCATGTGGAAAGCATAAATTTGGAGCAAATGAAGCAGGTGGGATGGTATGGAAAAAAAAAAAACAATTTAATTTCAAGGCCTTATTCAGCCTCAAAAGCAAAGCAATTTGTAGCTGGGGCTGGATCTAAGGCCATGACTTTTCCTCACTTCATCTTTCTGTACCGAGGTAATGAGGCTGAGGTTAAGAACATGCTGTCCAGAGTTATACTCAAATTCAGAAAGAACCAGGCAAATTAATGACTTTGCTACCTCTAAGACTTAACTTCTCCTCCACATAGCCTTCTCTTTCCTGTGGCTGAAATGAATTGTTTCAGTATCCCTTTTCCTTTCTTCTCTCGAACACCAAGAACTAACTAATTGGGAAATGAGCATGTCCCAACTACATAGTTAGTAGTTGACTATGCTTTGAGACAATTTCACAGATATCTTAAGAAAGTAGGTTCATAGCCAAATTGCATTGTTCTCCTTAATAATCCAATACATGCTCTTGTTAAAAGTAACATATTGTATTTAAAGACTAATTTGTGAGATGTATGAGAACCGAATCCATGAAATAATGCTGGAGATTCGGCCATTTAGTTGAATATTCACAGACAAATACTGTGGTATCATTTATAGCACCAGTGTAATGAGTTTATTGCAAAATGTCAACTTTATTGGGGATAAACTAAGAATTTTTTTTCTAATTAGTTTCTTCAAATATACTTTTTGAATTTACCTTTGCTGTGACACTTTAATAACATCCTAGGTAAACCCGATAGCTTTGCAGTTTTAGAAGTATAATCCATGCCACTTTAAAACTCTACTCTCATATCAAATGTCATGTTTTCTACTTGCTCATCACTGGCTTAGACATTTGCCATTTGCTCTTTCACCCCTCCTCTCAGCCCACACCTTATGAGATGGGGTGCAGAGCCTGGTTCTGTGTCTTCACCTCTCTTTTCAAGGCCTAGCTTCTCTGGGGTTAAGGGAGATGCCAGAAAGAACAGGAGAAGCAGAGAGATTCTTAGGTAACTGGTCACTTATTGGGTCAGAGGAGCTCTTCCTGGTCTCCCTGTGGCTCATGCTGATAAGCCGGTCCCCATTTGGATGCACTGCCTGGTTTTCCTGGGATATGTTCAGCTGCAATCCAATCCCCTGTCTCTGAAGACTAATGCAGAGAAAAGCCATTATGTTGCTCTTAGGCCTGAAAGGAATCTATGCCGTTGTGCAGCTTTAGGTAGAACATTTTGTCACCAGCAGTAACCTGGCCAGCTTATTGCTCCTACCACTCTTGGAGCTCCCATGTTAGCCTTCTTCATGTGCTGTCACAGAGCTACTGGGGCATTCTTTTTCCTCTTTCTAGTAGAGCTGGATAGAAACAAGGCATTCTAACACTCAGCCCAGGGTTCTTTGCAGTGTGTCATTGCTAGCATTCTCATCTCCTTCTTGGCATTTCCCAGTCTCAGAATTTTGTCCCATGTACCATCCTAGAAAAATCATGTTCGTCACTGACTGTCAAAACTGTTGCCTCTAGAGTGAAACTATTTGCTGCTACTTGCTCAAACTATAACCTTTCCATGGACAAGGTTTCTATGACTGAAATCTGTTGAGAGAGATCTCTGAGGCCTTTTGTCTGCATCTTTATATACTGACTGTGCTGAGCCTTCTACCTCCTGGGCTCTGTCTGCCTATCAAAACACCCCAACATCTCTTACTAAACTTCCTTCACCTGCCATAGCAGGTTTCTGTTGCCTGTCACTGGAGTCTAGACTTCCTGCTTTTATCCTTATCCACTACTGTTCACTTTTTAACCTCTACCCCATGACAGTACTGGTTTTATTCTAGTAGGTGTGCCTATTGTCTCCTCCTGACCTTCCCATAGTTGAGATGATTTGGGATCCTGAATTTGTCATAATGAATCTTGGGTATTTATCAAAATTTGAAATAATATCTTCTAATTTGTTAATGGGTTTTGGAACTATCCAGACCTGAGATAGAATCTTGGTTCTACTTGTGACTTGGAGTGAATAACCTCTCTGATTATAGATTCTGGATCTGCAAAACTTAATGAACATGATGCTCAGATTAAGCAAGGCATATTTCTTTGGATCTAAAACACTGTTGGTTTTAAGACACATTTACGAAATATTAAAATTTAAGAGAAATGAACAAATTAGAATTGATCCAATAACGTATGTTCAATGCATCAGCCCAATCCCTGCACAAGAATAAGTGCCCAGTAGATAGGTATTCATTTCCCCTCCCTTGTCTCTGTGACCTCCCTTCACTCTACTGTCCCTTTTCTCTTCGAAAATCACTCAGAGTTACAAAACAACACCAGAAGGGAAAGTAGGGAATGAATAAAAAGATCTCAGGATTATTTTGATTTTTCTTTTTGCCAAAACAGAGGCTTTTTTTTCCACTTAAAGTCTAAATATAGTAGTGATCCCAGAAGTACAGTTTTCTGGAGAAAATGGTTATTCTGCTTTTGGAGCTAGGGAACATTTCATAGACCACGAATAAAAGAAAGTTTTTCACTTAAGACAAAAGGGATGTTGCTTAACTTTCATCATATTATGCCCAAGATCATAGTATGTCTCTTGCCACAGGTATTTTTAGGGTGACATTTCGATTCTTAATACAGAAATACTATTTTTGAATAGTAGGCATCTGTATGGCTGGCAGAAAGGCCTATGAAAATAATAAGGACTAGATGACAGGGAAACCTTTGGTCATGATAATTAGTTCAAACTTTTCTCTTGAAAGTGATGGGGGGGGGCATGGAACAATTTTATGTAGATATGAACGAGATAATCATATTTGCATTTCCAAAGAAATCATTCAAGGCAATGTGATGAAGAACTGAATGAATGAATGAATGAATGAATGAAAGTAGAGGTACTCTAAATCTGCACTGGAGCCAAAACTACAAAGGATCCTGGGTTTCCAAGTCACATGGTAGAGGAGCAATGAAGCAGAAACAAATTAACACGGGGAAGTCCCGCATACATGTTTGCCCCATCAAGCAGGAAGAAGGAAAAAAATTGGTTTTGCTATGTAAAGTTATTTATTGCTTACAAACTCAAGTTCAAAGAATAGACTCTAAAAGGAAAAAAGCATAATCTATGCTAAGTCAGACTGAGATACTCAGTAAACCATATGATCTTGCAATAATAATGTTTACAGCACTTAGTTAAAATTCCTATTAAAACAGAAATGCCACAGGTATGTAGCAAGGATCTAGGGATTAAGATAGCCCATGGAACACCTGGATTTCAGGCCCAGGTACCAAGAATCTTATTTGCAGACTTAATAGGCATCTTAGGGTAAATATCAAAAGAGATTTTAGGACTAATGATTTCTCTGGAAGAAAATACCTGGGAAGACGTTCCCTGGAAGGGAACTCTCTGAATCACTCTGAATAAGAAAAAAAGTCAGGGTATCTTCATCTTCTCTTGGGTTACTTATGTTTGGTGGATAAGATTGTGTCACTGAATATCATCTAGTTCAGCCTCCAAGAGCTTTCTACAGCTTCCTCAGAAAGGAGATTTCCTTTAGAAAGTTAGTGATGTACACTGAAAGAGTGTCCATTGAATAGAGGCTAATTAATTATGGAGTCTCTAGGGCTGAAATAAAGGGGAAGAGCCAATTAAGAACCTTGCTGATTTAATTAAACATCCATGTCTGGAAACCAAAGCTTGACTGATATATCAGTGAGAAAGAAGAACAAAGCTTCAGATCCCTCCATAGACTTTGGAGGCAATATACACCATATTATTGTGTTTGCTCTAGACTCACTGACTAGTTAACTTGAAAGCATCTAGCATTAAGTAGGGTCCAGAACAAGAGAAAGCCTTTCTGCTGTGCTGTGCCACATGCATACCGCTCTGCTAGTTGCTCCTTATTGAGCTTACCCAATCATGCTCTAAGTGTTGGTGTAGGTTAGGAAGCTATATGGAACCTACAGCATCTCTCAGAAAGCATATCATGATAGAGGTCTCCAGGATTTGGGTCAACTCAACAAACACTGGGAGGCGAATATGGGCCAGGAACTGTTTTAGGTGCTTGCAGTACATCAGTGAACACAAAAGGATTGACATCAAAGGGTTTACATTCCAATGGGGAGAGGAGATAATCAAAATAAAAAATAATAAATAAGTAAATTTTATAGTATGTTACAAAGTGGTAAGTGCTAAATAAAGTACTAGCACTAGGAGTAAATCAAGTACTAGTACTAGGAGTAAATAAAATAGAGCAAGATGATGAGGATTAGGAGGTGGGGTGGGGTTTGCTGAGAATTTGAGATTAATGCAAAGGCTTGAGGGAGGTAAGGTAGTTAGCCATGTGGATATGGAGATGGGGAGATTTCAGACAAAGGCAACAGCCAGAAGAGGTTTTGAGACACGAGTGCACATAGATGGTATGTTTGAGAACAGCATGAAAACCTATTTGGCTGAGAGAATAGAGTGAGAAGGAAAGTAGAAATTAGAGAAGAAGAATTCAGAGAAGTAATAGAGGGCCAGATCAAATAGGGCTTTTACTTGGGTTATGAGAGAAAGAAGATTCAGTGATGGCTCCGTACAAAGGTTTGGGACCAACTTTAAGCAGATTTTATGACATTAATATTGAGGGAATCCAAGGAATTTTCTGGAATACTTTCTGATACCCATGTCTAGTGGTAGAAGGCAAGAAAATTTCTGTCAGCACTATGCATTCAGTACTTCAAGGATTAGATCAATCAAGAGTAAAGGTTTGAGTCCCCCACTTTGGGTAAAAATACCAACTATCTGAGGTAAAGGCTGAAGGCTTATCAGGTAACTTTGTATGACCTGTGGAACAATACTGTCTTTTGCCATGCACTAAGGAACATCATAAAATTGTGATGACATCTTCTGAAGCTGTCTTTTTTTTTTTAATTTTTAATGTTTATTTATTTTTGAGAGAGAGACAGAGCATGAACCGGGGGGGGGGGGGGGGGAGGGAGGGCGGGGGGGCAGGCGGGCGGGCAGAGAGAGAGGGAGACACAGAATCCGAAGCAGGCTCCAGGCCATGACCTTTAGCAAAGAGCCTAATGCGGGGCTTCAACTCACTAGCTGTGAGATCATCACCTGAGCCAAAGTTGGACGCTCAACCGACTGAGCCACCCAGGTGCCCCTGAAGCTGTCTTTTAAGGATAAACAAACCTGGTCTGCTGCTTTGTACTAGTTGTGAAACCCTGGACAAGTTACTTAGCTCTCCTAAACTGTAGTTTATTTCTTTATAAATCAGGGCTCATTAAAGTATCTACTTGAAAAGGTTGCTGAAAGTATTAACTGAGATGCTGCATGGCATAGCACTTAGTGGAGTCTTATTTTATTATTAATAAACCAGAATCATTTACTCCAAGGTACAGCATTACTATTTCATTGGCCTCAGATAGAAGCATGGATAATTCATCTATGGGCAGGATGGGAGGAGGAATTGAGTACAGATGTTAGTAACAGGGAGTCTTTGGAAGCCTTTTCCTATTGCTTCAGTTCACTCAGTGAATTGAAAGGATCATCAGCTGAGAGCGGGGATGGCTGAAAATGTAATGAGGGTTTGAGGAGAGGTGAAGGTGTGAAATACTCTCCTGCAATTTTTGGAGAGTGAATGGACTTGGAATGTATAGTATGGTTGCCTGGAGAAAAGTTATGACTTTTATACAAGTAAGAAGTTGCACCTGGCTAGTGTCTGACTATGAGAGGAAACTAAATCTATTAACCATGTAATATCATGTTTACACCACATGGGATTCAGGTGACTATGTGGCCCAGAATGTCCATCATGAATGGTGTATCTAATCTTCCTAGTCTTAACATCAGGGATGCCCTGTCCTGTTGTGCTCTGCCACGAGAAGAAAGTGCTCAAGCAAGTCGTGATGTCTCAATTAGAAGGCAAGAGCTTTTGGCCCAACACTTGTAGGATGCCTGCTCCTACTTTCTACTTCTCTGCAACCCATATCAAGGGCCTCACTGAACATTTCTTAGGAGCAGCCTTCTGATAGCCACCAGGAAATGGAATAACTAAATACAGTCATATATCAGGAATGGAAACAAAGGGTCTAGGTCAGGAGCTGTGACCTATAGACTGGTTTTGTATGTGACCTTGGTTGTGGTCCTGGCAACTGCCTAACTTTCCCTGGTCTACCTATTTGCCAAACTTTATTCTGTAAGTTCCTGGCAATTGCATGAATTGCCTTATATCCGTTCCATAAATTCATCTACCTTTTAAGGGATCTTTTTAAGGGTTTCAGAAGCTTGGAATTAAGAAGCCTGATTAATAGATACAGTGATGAATATTGTGTGAAGTGAAATGATCACTGACCCTAAAAGCAACATAATCAATCAGAAAGACGTACTGCAATACAAATGGGAGTTGGTGTAAATGCATCATCAAATACCTCAGAGAAAAATGCTTACACTAAGCATGAGTTTCAGAAATTGGCTGGAGTCCATGTTATGCTCATGAGATCAGGTTTGTATGAAGAACAATTAGAATACCCTTTAGGACAAATGCAAAGTTCAGGAAACGTTTGGGGATAATGTTGCCCCTGAGCCAAAAAAACAAAAAAAAAACTGGATGTGAATGTTCTTAGCAGCCTGATTCATAATAGCCTCAAACTAGAAACAACCACATATCCATCAGCAGACAAATGGAAAAACAAACACATATAACAATATAATAGAGTACTATTCAGTAATACAAAAGAATGAACTACTGATATTAGCAACCACGTGTGAATCTCAAAAATCATTATGCCAAGTGAAAAAAGCAGATTCAAAAGAGTATATATATACCACACAATTCCTTTTACATGAGGTTTTATTTTTTTATTTTTTTCAATATATGAAATTTATTGTCAAATTGGTTTCCATACAACACCCAGTGCTCATCCCAAAAGGTGCCCTCCTCAATACCCATCACCCACCCTCCCCTCCCTCCCACCCCCCATCAGCCCTCAGTTTGTTCTCAGTTTTTAAGAGTCTCTTATGCTTTGGCTCTCTTCCACTCTAACCTCTTTTTTTTTTCTTCCCCTCCCCCTTGGTCTTCTGTTAAGTTTCTCAGGATCCACATAAGAGTGAAACATATGGTATCTGTCTTTCTCTGTATGACCTATTTCACTTAGCATAACACTCTCCAGTTCCATCCACGTTGCTACAAAGGGCCATATTTCATTCTTTCTTGTTGCCACGTGGTATAGATGAGGTTTTAGACTTGGCAAAACTAATCTGTACTGACAGCAATCACATCAATGGTAGCCTAGGCAAAGGTGGTGGGGAAGACTACAAAAGGGCACAAAGCAATTTACTAGATGGAAATGTTGTACAGCTTGAGACTGGTGGTGGTCATTTCCAATACCATCCAAAATGTCACACTTAAGAATGTGCATGTCATTGTATGTAAATTATATCTCAACAAAGTTGATTTTAAAGTTACATGTGGCTAGATACAAATGTATGGTAACATGAGCTCTGACTTAATAATCAGTGTAATTAGGAATCAAACACTTTGGAATCAAACAGCTGAATCTGAATCTAAGACATCCCATTCATCTATTACCTATGTCATCTTGAATAAATGACTACAGATTTTAGAAAATTTGTAACTTCATGTATTTTATAGTGAGGACTAAAGGAGAAACTGCCTAATGTATAGTCGAAACTCAAGAAATAATGGCCTCAATAAGCAACTGATAAGGATTCATGGTGCTTGGAGTAATCTTACACAAAAACTTCTGAGTAGAACAGATGTTAGCAACTCTTTTCATGTAGATTACTATGGGACATCATAGATTGCATTTCCATGCCCATAAAACATACATGAAAAGAGGTCTAAAGCTTATGAGGTGGTCTGACCTAAGACTAAGGATTCATATCTGACATACTTATTGAGTATAATTCTAATAGTAGACTCTGAAGGTATCTAGGGTTGGAGCATTTCGTTTGGAATCAGTACAGTCCTGGTCTGCTGTTATTTACTAGTTAAGGACTTTGGGCATGCAAGTTCCTTTCCAAAGCTTCAGAATTTCATCTGTAAATGGGAGTATATAAAATACCCCAGGGGTCCCTGGGTAGCTCAGTTTGTTAAGCGTCCAACTTTGGCTCAGGTCATGATCTCACGGTCTGTGAGTTTGAGCCCTGCATCAGGCTCTGTGCTCACAGATGAGTCTGGATCCTGCTTCAGATTCTGTGTCTCCCTCTCTCTCTGTTCCTCCCCTAATCATGCTCTGTCTCTCGCTTTCAAAAACAAAATAAACATAAACAATTAAAAAAAATACCTCAAAGCATTGCTATGAGAATTAAATGAAATAATACAAAGAATTTACACAGTATTATTTCTTAATTACTATATCAATATGTTTCCTACATTTATTTAACTGACTCACCCATTATGGTACATTATTTACTTGTAATAGCTTTCCTCTAAACAAAATATAGAGTAAGTCTTGCTTTGTAATGTTTTAATGACTTTGGAGGCACCAGAAAGTATGATGTAGGAAATTAATCGTTTCATTGTATGGCTCCAGTTATAACAATAAGCTTACTATGTTAAAGCATATTGTAGGTTCACCATACCTACAACCACAAAGAAATGGGAATCCTCTGAAGAGGAAGATTATCAGTTTCTCTTTTCAAAAATCTCCTTTAATGTTTATTTATTTTTGAGACACACACACACACACACACACACACACACACACACACAAACACACACACAGAGGACAAGCAGGGGAGGGGCAGAGAGAGAGGGAGACACAGAATCCAAAGCAGGCTCCAGGCTCTGAGCTGTCAGCACAGAGTCCAATGTGGGGCTCAAACTCATGAACTGTGAGATCATGACCTGAGCCAAAGTCAGACACTTACTGACTGAGCCACCCAGGTGCCCCTATCAGAGCTCCTCCTTACAATTATCTTAGGAATCATCCTAGAAGAATCTTTAAGAGGTTAAGCACTTATTAACAACTTGCATAGATACCTCTATCTCTGGAACTGGCAGGTGCTAGCTAGAATAGCTTGCTAGAAGTAGGTGCTACTTAACCATAAATTCTTTCAGGATTAATTCATCTTTCTATCCCTAGCACCTGGCACATGTATACACCCAACAGTTGTTAGTTGGGTGGGATGGGGAGGGGAGAGTAAAAGCAAGCAGTATCAACAACAGCTTATATAAGAGAACGTGTGCTTGTCCTCAAGGCTCCTTTCAGAGAAAATTATGGGAATGATTAGTAACCATTTATGAACAATGGCCCCAAAATGACAGGAAATATTGAAAAAGGCACACCTAGAGAGCAAGGAACCTTAGCAACATAGGCTACTTCATTTATAGAGGAAGCAGTTATAAACAGTGGAAAAACACACCATGTGATTGTGAAAATAAGAGGTTTCCCTTAGGATTTAGTTGAAATTAGTCTAGGTAATTGAACCATACAAAAGGTAAAGAAGTCACATTTTAACACCCAAGAAGCTACACTACTAATTGGTAAAATCAAATATGAAGAGGATAAATAAACTGAGATCAAACTTTATCGTTCTTTATGCAATTCTGAAGACTTAATTTCAGGATACAAAAGCACTCAAAGAGTATTTTGTAATTACAAACCAATAAGAAAATCCATCCAGGAGGAATAATTATATAATTTCTGCATGGCTTCATTGTGCTAGGCCTAGAGAACGGGAATAAATAGATTCCTCTATCATTATGACTGCTGTAGGCAGTGACTCACCATTACAAGTGGGACCGTGTCCTAGAATAGTTTTTGTCCCTTTGTGTATCATATAAGAAATTAAGCAGACTATCTTTCCCAGTAACTTAAAAAAAATTTAGAAACCCCCAAATCTGATTTAGTTTTGGAGACTTTTGCCAGTTAACAAGATCAGCAATAGAGTTAAGCCATTATTAAAAATATAAGAATTTTCTGTTTTGAAATCCTTTTTGTTTGCCTTAAATTGTTTATCTTCACTGGTGGAAAATTAATTTATATCTTCAGTGACCTGTAGTTTCATAAATATTTATAGTATCAAAATGCCATCTGTGTAAATAATTGGGGTTCAGTTTCTAAATTCTTGAGACTAACACTATAAATCGCATTAAGAAACATTTCACTTTCTCTAATCCTGCTGAGTTTTAACCAATGAATATTATAACAACCTCATTATCATCTGCATATTATTAGCAATAAGTGATGGCACTCAAAGGCAAAAAATTTAACAGATAACAAGGAAGCAACATGACTATAAACAAGTTACTCTAAAAACAAAAATAAAAATCCTTAATCTTTTAACCCTCCATCTATCTCAATGTGAATTGAGAATTTGTAAATTTTTGCCTGATAAGTTATATTTATTTACTCAGTTCCATTACATTTTCTGCCCAGGTTTGTAGCTGGAAAAAGAAAAATGTAGGATTTCCTTTCAGTACAAACCCTGGTAACCTTTCACCAAAGAACAGGCTCAGTCTTGAATGTTTTGCCTGAGGAAGACAAATAAGAAAAGAGTGAAGGGCAGCGGGAAAGGGGTGAGTGGCAATATAACCAGTCCATCTTAAGATGCAGAATCTTGCTTGTGTTTTTACCCTACAACCCACCTTCAGCTTAACTTACATGTTCTAAACTCATATGCTAGGCATTCAAAGACAAATGTAACCAGACCCTAGGTTGGAGGACCACATTGTCTCTGCAATTCCACACATGATTATATAAGGTCCATACTCTGCCATGTGGGAAAATGGTGACCTGGATAGACTCTACCTATACTTGGGTCTACCTGGGTCAGATCTCACTTCTGTCACTTTACGAGTGTCTTTACCTGCGGCAGACTCCTAACAAGCATATTCCTGAATCAAGATAACTCCTGGCAAAATGAATGAAGGCTGTTATAATAAGTGATCCACATCTCCTAGTATCATTCATTATTATCCCACCTAAAGGACTTTTTTTAATAGAAAGGATTATAGAATGCTTGGTACACCTACAATGCCAATGCCTATCTCCTCCTTCCTGCTGCTTCCTCCGTCTTCCTTTTCAGGGTTACCAGATCACCTCCATTCTTTCGTTACTGGATTCTATCTGGGATAGGATGCTGGAGGGTGGAGCTGGGCTGCATCGTCTCCAGAGGTTCTGCCTGTGCTGCAGGCCAAACTGCCTCCTGGCGTTGACCACTCAGGGACATGGAAATAGAAGTCCTCTGAGAAATCAATGGAACCTACCCCATACTTGGATTTCACGCCTATAGAGTCTATTACAAGTTTCCTTGAAGGAAACTGGATTGGAAAGAGACAGAAAAAGAGGCCACTGACAGAACATACCCATGTGTGAGGATGCCTGGTAGTACAGGCCATGGTGAGGAGCAGGAGAGGTTCTAGGGGGAAAATGTGCCTAACCATTTGGAAGCCATACTATTGTCCCCACCCCTGACCCCACTAGTGTCCTGGATGAGTTTACACACTCCTGATTCCTGCCATGTTGCTTCCACTCTCTTCCTCACCTTCTCCCTTTACCCCTATAATCACTGTAAGTGTCTAGAAGGGCCTGGAGCAGGAGGACAGATATTACTGTGTAAAGGACTGCCTTGATGAACAATTGAACAGAATCTGAATGCAGAAAAATACCAGCAAAGGCAGCGGGGTATGGACTCAAAGGAATATGGTAAGCAATCTGACGAGAAAGGACCATTTACCAGTCTTATGACTTTTCTGTTTCTTTTTTTATATGTAAAATAGGGAAATTCATAATAATAGCATGTTTCAAAGCAGCTGTGATGATCAAATGGAATTTCTATCAAAGTACATTGTAACCAGTGGCATTCTGTAAACAGATTACTAAATATTATTCCACAGCAAGAGTGAACAAGATTATATAAAGATCTTAACAATAACATAGCAGGGGCACCTGGGTGGCTTGTCGGCTAAGCATCTGACTCTCGATTTCGGCTCAAGTCACGATCTCAATGGTTTATAAGTTCAAGCCCCGCATGGGGATCTGCGCTGATAGCGTGGAGCCTGCTTGGGATTCTCCCTCTCTCTACCCTTCTCCCTCTTGCGCTCTGTCTCTCTCTAAATAAATAAATTAAACACACACACAAAAGCCCACAATAATATAGAAGTTGATACACGCTACCTATTGTATTTGTTATTTTGTGGTTATTATTGATAAAATCAAACCATGAGTGAGTGCTAATGATGAAATATTAATTGGAAAAACCAAGATTAAAAATCTAATAAACAGAACGATCTTAACGTTAAAACAGTATATAAGCTTAAGGGGGAAACCACAAGAAAGTATATCAAGATGTATTCAGTGATTACCTCTAAGTGGAGGAATTATAGGTTTAAAAGGGAGATTTATTGGAATGTTTGCTCAGTATCCTTTATTTGAGGGCTCGCCTCTGCTGCCCAGTCCATTTAGGTGCAGTGAAAGCAACTATGTTCTGTCATCAGACTACCTAAACCTCACCTGGGCTGTATGTGATTGGGCCAAGGATGGGCTATGTAAGTTGGGCCCATGAGTCTCCTTCTAAAGAGTCTGAGTATGAAAGGGAGAAGGAGTATGATGAGGAAGCTCTCTATGAACTGAAGCATTAAATTCTAAAACTTGGGAGCTTTGTGCCCATGTTTTCTGTCACATGGGCTGGAAAAGACTGGATTACCGAAGACTGTTAAAAACACAGCAGAAGTTCAGAGAGGAGCAGAGAGGGGACACAGTAAATCCCAATGATCTTTGAAATTTTGGAAACACCTACATTCCTATCACAGTTTTTCTAAGATACCTGCCTCATTATCTCTCCAATACATGCCCCTTTTGGCTTTACCTAGCTTGACTATAGTTTCTGAGTGTTTTACCAAATACAAAGAGATTTTTAAAATGCTTTTATTACCAGAAAAAACATATTTAAAAAATAGCTGTGGGTGTGCCTAGGTGGCTCAGTTGGTTAAGCGACTGACTCTCGATTTTGGCTCAGGTCATGATCTCACCGTTTGTGGGTTTGAGCCCCCTGTCAGGCTCTGTGCTGACGGTGAAGGACCTGCTTGGGATTCTCTCTCTCCTTCTCTCTTTGCCTCTAAATAAATAAATAAATAAATAAATAAATATTTAAAAAAATAGCTGTGTACAGGGGGCACCTGGGTGGCTCAGTCAGTTGAGTGTCTGACTTAGGCTCAGGTCATGATTTCATGGCTCGTGAGTTCGAGCCCCACGTTGGGCTCTATGTTGACAGCTCAGAGCCTGAAGTCTGCTTCGGATTCTGTGTGTGTGTGTCTCTCTCTGCCCCTCCCTTGCTCATGATCTCTCTCTCTCCCTCTCAAGAATAAATAAAATAAAATAAATTAAAAAAAAATAGCTGTGTACATGATGAATAAACATAAAGGTGAGATGTAGAACTATAACACCAGGTATTTTGCAATCACTCAGAAGAATGGATTTTTATTTGAAAAAAAAATTTTTTTAATGTTTATTTTTGATAGAGAGAGAGAGAGACAGAGCATGAGCAGGGGAGGGGCAGAGAGGGAGGGAAACAGAATCAGAAGTAGGCTCCAGGCTCCGAGCTTCTAGCACAGAGCCCGACCTGGGGCTTGAACTCACAGACCGCAGGATCATGACCTGAGCCGAAGTCGGACGCTCAACCAACTGGGCCACCCAGGGGCCCCAGAAGAATGGATTTTTAAATCAGGCTTCATAAATGATCTCCACATCCAGGACTCAATAGGAAGGGGATGTGGAACTCACTGGAGAGTATTAGTCACTTGGTTTGCTCTTAACTCTCCAGATTCAAATTAACATTAGTAACATTAATAGCGTATTAATACAAAGCCTCAGCCTACTTGGTCTCCACTGGCATTCTTCTTGCAACTGAGTACTTACTTGTAGCAGTCATGAACTCTGTCCAAAAAAGCTCTTTGCAAAGAAAGTACTAAAAGCAGTGTGATTTCTTTGGCCTGATCTCTTTATTCCATTCAGGCATACTAACTTGC
Source organism: Panthera leo (assembly GCF_018350215.1). Classification (NCBI taxonomy): domain Eukaryota; kingdom Metazoa; phylum Chordata; class Mammalia; order Carnivora; family Felidae; genus Panthera; species Panthera leo. The sequence continues at coordinate 54,315,578 of NC_056686.1, read as the reverse complement.
CAACTCAACAGAAATCTGTTCCTTCCTATTGCAGTGAAACAGCTGTAAATTTTGAACAGAAATATATAGCAGTAGGGTCTTCCTTTTCTTCCTCAAATTATAACAAATGCACTTTAAATGCTCTCAGAATAAATCTCATGTTGTTAGGGACTCTACATTTTATAATGTATTTCTTGTTCACCTGACCCTTAAGTTTAAAATCAATTTATTTTTTATTTTGATCTTTTGAGAGAAAAAAATGAACTTATACAAAATATAGATTCTGAGTCCCAGATAGGGGATTTTGAAGAAACCCCTGCTCTTTGGGTTTTGTATTTGCCCTCATCAGAAGAGGAAAACATCAGAGGTGGTTCTTTGTTGTAGTTTCAATGGCATATCTGTAGACTACCTCATTTCAGTTTTAACTGAGAAATACCATTCCTGAATATTCTGCTTAATAAAGCAATAACTATGATGTGTGTCTCTGGATGATTTTTTTCTCACTTTCTCTAACAATAGAAAAGACTGCCGCTAGCTATGAGATATTAGCATCTATAAGTTATTTTGGTTTTTTTTTTTGGTTGGGAGAGTTACTTGATTTATCATCTGTTATGGCCAAGATTACAGCTCTAGGCCAGGCACACAATCAGACACAGTCCCTTTCCAAGTGCAGAGCATGCAGAAAAAAATAAAAATACAAGCTTCTCTAATATATTTATTCCAAATAAAGAGATCTAATTTAGGCCATAAGTGGGAGAATCACAAATATCTATGCTTTTCCAGCTCCATAATAATTAGATTACTAAGAGTGATATTCCTATTTGGTGAATTCAACAGATGCTGCAGTGCCACAAAGAGGTCCAGATGTCACCCTCTGAAATCTGACTTAGCAAAGTAAATTATGCGTATGATTTCAGATTTCTATGGTTTGTATTCGCTTTTTGTTGTTCTCTTTATCTTGAACTCTTACTTAGTGTTCTTTTGGTGTTGTTCTTTCTACTTTTCCATTTAGTGACGAACTTTGTCACCAATCAAGACAACATGATTTTCATCTAAAAAAGGAACGCAGATGGGGCACCTGGGTGGCTCCGTTGATTAAGCGTCCAACTCTTGATTTTGGCTCAGGTCATGATCTCAGTCTGTGAGTTCAAGCCCTGTGTCAGGCTCTTTGCTGGAAGCATGGAGCCTGCTTGGAATTCTGTCTCCCTCTCTCTCTGTCCCTCCCCTGCTTGCTCTCTACCTGTCTCTCAAAATAAATAAAAATAAACTTTTACAAAATAAAAAAGAAATGTATAGATAAAAACTTAAGAAAAAATTTAAAAATTAAGCACCTGGGTCGCTCAGGTGGTTAAGCGTCCAACTCTTGGGTTTGGCTCAGGTCATGATCTCATGGTTTGTGAGTTCGAGCCCAAAGTCAGGCTCTGTGCTGACAGTGCAGAGCCTGCTTGGGATTCTTTCTCTCTGTCTCTCTCTCTCTCTCTTTCTCTCTGTCTCTCTCTCTCTCACACACACATACATACAAAATAAATAAACATTTAAAGAAAACCATTGCCTGTATTATTTAGAATTAGTCCATGTCACATGTTACAAAATTAATTATTTCTTTAAAATATTCTACAGAGTCAAGGCACCTGGGTGGCTCAGTCGGTTGAGTGTCCAACTCTTGATTTCAGCTCAGGTCATAATCTCACGGTTTATAAATTCAAGCCCCGTGTGGGGCTCTGTGCTGACAGCACAAAGCCTGCTTTGGATTCTCTCTCTCCCTCTCTCTCTGCCATTCCTGCTCTCTCTCTTTCACTCTCTCAAAAACAAATAAATAAACTTAAAAAAAATTAAAAAGGAATGTGAGGGGGCAAAGTGCCTCCAGAATCTTCTTGTGTTCATAATGGGGCAGTGGACATTCTCCCTTCAGAGATATGCTGTCCTAAGGTCCATAGCACCATGCAGAAGTCCTTCACATCTGAAGTTCTGAGGGCAAAACAAAACAGGGCCCTCAACTCTTTAAGACTCTAGGCAGTATCTCTTTGAGTAACAATGTAACAATGCCTGAATCTCAATGCTGTAGACTTGTTGATGCAGGAAGGCTTTGGATATCATTCTCTCATTTTAAAGATGGAGCAATTAAGGTCCAGAAAAGAAAGGTAACTTACCTGAGGTCACCTAATTTGTAAAAGAGTTGGCTCCAAACCTAGGACTCCTGATTCTTGTTCCAGATTTTTTCCCCATGCTATTTGGTCTTGGCAGGCTGTCATCAGTTTTCACTTTTAAAGATACAATTTTTTTTTAATGTAGTTCCTCAAAGAGAAACACATTCTCAGAGTTTTACAGTTTTGTGTCATTATCAAGTGGTCAATGAAAGGGCGGGCCTATGCCGGCCGACTCCATCTTGTTCTGTGTCCTTCACCTTGACCACACCTCCTCCCCTTGAGTAACCCCCCCCTCACCTGTCTAACAGGACTCGGACCCTTCCCCAGCCAATCGGCTGAGGCCACAGCCGTTACCTCACCAACTGCCCCTGGGCCCCAATAAAACCTTTGTCCTTTTGAAACTCGCTCTCTCTCCCTGGTATCTCACCGCTGCGTCGGTGCAGGTAGGGGATTGAGCTCGAGCTAGCTCGAATAAAGGTTCTTTTGCTTTTGCATCGGACTCGGCTCCCTAGTGGTCTTTGGGGATCACGAATTCTGGGCATAACATTTGGGGGCTCGTCCGGGATCCCCAAGACCCCTGAGGGACCCCGACCCGGAGAGCCTGACTGGCCACGGTTAGTGTCTGTTTGTTTGTTCTGTCTTTTCTGTGTGAGCTCACTTCTGGAGTTCTGGTAGTGCCCGACGCGGTCTAAGTGGACGCACTGGAGGACCACGGGCCGGGAGTTTCGGAAGACGTTCCGATTCTCCCTTCTGGAGGGACGTGGAATCCCCTCAAAGGTCTGAGACGAGGCGGGTCGCTCCCGCTGGTCGGCGTGAGGCCGTCGTCTTTGGAGGGACGTGGAATCCCCTCATCGGTTTTGGAGGGACGTGGAATCCCCTCAAATGTCTAAGCTAGCTTTCAGTTTTGCTTCCATGGAGTTGGAAGATTTTCTAGGGGCCCTCTGTTTGTCTGTTTTTGTGTTTCTCTGTTTTGTTCTGTGGACTTACTGGACGGACGTTATGGGACAGACTCAGACTACTCCTCTAAGTATTATGATTGATCACTTTAAGGATGTGAGGGGAAGAGCTAACAACCTCAGTGTGGAAGTCCGAAAGGGTCGGTGGCAGTTTTTTTGTTCTAGCGAGTGGCCAACTTTCAATGTCGGATGGCCACCAGAGGGGACCTTCGACCTCCCTACCATCCACCGAGTCAGGAGTATCATCTCTCAGCCTAAGACGGGCCATCTTGATCAGCTCCCTTACATTATCACTTGGCAGGACCTTGTAGAAGACCCACCCTCTTGTCTTAAGCCCTTCCTAGCCCCGCTCCCTCCGGAGCCAAAACCCATTCTTGCTTTGCAGGGGACAAAGAAGAAGAAAAGTCTTATCCAGCCTTCAGCACCCCTCTACCCTGTCTTACAGGGGGGTACTGAAGAAGAATTAATTTTTCCTCCCTCGTATAACCCCTCTAGGATGCTGGAAGAACACCATCCTCCCCCTCCGGGGGAGGCAGACGCTGTTCCGAGAGCGGGAGGCGGAAACGCTCCAGTGGGAAGCCCGCCCTTCACCAGACAAAGGGCTCAGAGGGAGCAATCCGCCTCCGCCGCCGACTCCACTATTCTGCCCCTGCGAGCCACCGGACCCCCAGACGCGGAGGGGAACCAGCCCCATCACTATTGGCCTTTCGCCACTAGTGACCTCTACAATTGGAAAGCTCAGAACCCTAAGTTTTCCGAGAAACCGGCAGGGCTTATTGATTTATTAGACTCTGTTCTTTTTACCCATCAGCCCACGTGGGACGATTGCCAGCAGCTTTTGCAGGTCCTGTTCACGACTGAAGAAAGAGAAAGAATCGTCAACGAGGCCCGAAAACTAGTTCCGGGCACAGACGGGAATCCCACCACCAACCAGGCTCAGATAGATGCCTCCTTCCCCTTAACTCGGCCCCAGTGGGATTTCAACACGGCAGAAGGTAAGGAGAGGCTCCGGGTCTACCGCCAGACTCTAATGGGGGGTCTCCGAATGGCTGCTAGAAAGCCAACCAATTTGGCCAAGGTAGAAAATGTACAACAGGGAAAAGATGAATCTCCGGCTGCCTTTTTAGAACGGATCATGGAGGCATTCCGTACCTATACCCCCATGGATCCAGAGGCTCCGGAAAGCAAGGCTGCTGTTATCATGGCCTTTATAAACCAATCGGCCATAGACATTAGGAGAAAATTACAGAAAATAGATAGACTAGGAAAAAAAAGTCTGCAGGACTTACTGGTGGTAGCCGAAAAGGTATATAATAACCGGGAGCTTCCTGAGGACAAGCAGGCTCGCGCCATGGCGGCTGCCAGCAGTAAGCAGACTCGAGACCTGGCGAGAATACTACTAGCTACCACTGCTGACTCCCCTGAGGAACGAGACCGCCGTCTCTGGCAGCTGGCAGACGACGCAAGAAAAGGTAAAAGAACCGCCAAGGGGGGGAAGCAGAGGCTGCAGAAGGATCAGTGCGCATACTGCAAGGAGATAGGGCATTGGGCCCGAGATTGTCTGAAAAGGGCCGGTGGGAAAGGAAACAAGACTGATCGAGTAAAAGTCCTAGAGCTAGATGAACTAAGTGATTAGGGGAGTCGGGGTTCGGACCCTCTCCCCGAACCCAGGGTAACTCTTAAAGTGGAGGGGACCCCTGTTGACTTCCTTGTCGACACCGGAGCACAACATTCGGTCCTCCGCACCCCACAAGGAAAACTAGCCAGCAAGAAGTCCTGGGTACAAGGGGCAACTGGTATGAGCCAGTATTCATGGACTACCCGAAGAACAGTAGATTTGGGAACGGGCCGGGTATCCCACTCCTTTATGGTAATACCAGAATGCCCCTACCCGCTGTTAGGACGGGACTTACTGACCAAGATTGGAGCTCAGATAACTTTCAGACAAGGGGGGCCTCAGGTCACCGATGGCAAGGGCCACCCCATCCAGGTCCTGACCATGAAACTGGAGGATGAATACCTCCTCCACCAGGAGGCGCTCCCGAGAGAGGATAATATAGACAGATGGCTACAAGAATTCCCCTCGGTTTGGGCAGAGACTGGGGGGGGGATGGGACTAGCCGCTCATAGGACCCCAGTCCTGGTAGAGCTCAAGCCAGGAGAGAGTCCGGTAAGGATCAAACAATACCCCATGTCACAGGAGGCCCGGAAGGGGATCCAGCCACACATCCGGAGACTACGAAGCCTAGGGGTACTAGTTCCTTGCCAGTCTGCCTGGAACACCCCCTTACTGCCGGTCAAAAAGCCTCACACAAATGACTACCGACCGGTACAAGACCTCCGGGAAGTAAATAAGAGGGTCGCGGACATACACCCAACTGTTCCCAACCCATATACTCTCTTGAGCTCCTTGGCGCCCTCCAGGGTCTGGTATACTGTACTAGATTTAAAGGACGCCTTCTTCAGTCTGCCGCTGGCACCCCAGAGCCAACCCCTGTTCGCCTTCGAGTGGCATGATCCGGAGGAGGGCTACAGTGGGCAACTCACCTGGACACGGCTACCTCAGGGATTCAAAAATTCACCCACCATCTTCGACGAGGCACTACACGAGGACCTGGGTGAGTACAGAAGGGAGCACCCTGGCCTCACCCTCCTACAGTACGTAGATGACATCCTGATTGCTGCTGACACGGCCAAAGACTGTGAGCGAGGGACCCAGGACCTGCTGGCTACCCTGGGAGCTTTAGGGTACCGGGCATCCGCGAAGAAGGCTCAGATATGCAGGGAGAGGGTAAGTTACCTGGGATATATCCTGGAGGGCGGACAGCGGCGGTTATCAGATGCCAGAAAAGAAACTGTCCTAAAGATCCCTACTCCCACCTCCCGAAGAGAAGTGAGGGAATTCCTAGGATCAGCCGGCTACTGCCGCCTCTGGGTTCCAGGTTTTGCTGAGATCGCCAGGCCCCTATATGAAGCTACCAAAGAGGGGAAAACATTTAAATGGACTGAAAAAGAAGAAATTGCCTTTAATCAGTTAAAAAAGGCCCTCCTAAGTGCCCCAGCCCTGGGCCTACCAGACATTATGAAACCCTTCCACCTCTTTGTAGACGAACATAAGGGAATAGCAAAAGGGGTTCTAACTCAAGCCTTAGGCCCCTGGAACCGCCCAGTGGCTTACCTGTCTAAGAAACTAGACCCAGTGGCTGCCGGCTGGCCGCCATGCCTAAGAATTATTGCGGCGACAGCACTCCTAGTCAAGGATGCAGACAAACTGACCCTAGGACAGGAGATCTGGATCACAACCCCACACGCCATTGAAGGGGTCCTGAAACAGCCTCCTGATAGATGGATGAGCAATACACGTGTGACTCATTACCAGAGCCTCCTACTCAACCCTCCACGAGTGCGGTTCCACCCCAGTGCAGCCCTCAATCCTGCAACCCTGCTGCCCGACCCTGACCTAGGTGCTCCACTACATGACTGTGCGGGAATCCTGGAACAAGTACATGGATTCCGGATGGACCTGACCGACCAGCCCCTCCCCGATGCCGAGGCTACTTGGTTCACTGATGGCAGCAGCTTTGTGCGAGATGGACACAGGTATGCGGGTGCAGCGGTGGTCACCGAAATGGACACCATATGGGCGGAGGCTCTACCCTCCGGAACGTCAGCCCAGCGAGCGGAGCTCATAGCCCTCACCAAGGCGCTGATGCTGGGAGCTGGAAAACGGCTTAACATCTACACAGACAGCCGTTATGCATTTGCCACAGCTCATATTCATGGGGCAATTTATCAGGAGAGGGGGTTACTGACGGCAGAAGGACGGACTATAAAAAATAAGCAGGAGATACTTAACCTGCTTACGGCCTTATGGCTTCCTGCCAAGCTAGCCATTATCCACTGCCAAGGGCACCAAAAAGCTGATAACCCAGTAGCTAGAGGTAATCGAAAGGCTGACCAGGCAGCCAAGGCAGTAGCCCTTACTCCAGTCCCCACCATGACCATACAACTACCAGACCCGGGAGACCCAGTTTTACCAGACCAGCCCAAATACTCCCAGGAGGAGTTACAGCGGATCAAGAAACTCCCCATGGCCCAGGAGATAAAGGGATGGTGGTATACACCTAACAAGGAGCTCGTGCTGCCAGACCGGCTCGGAGTCTCAATATTAGAGCACATGCATCGGTCTACTCACATGGGGGCCCGAAAATTAAAAGACTTAATCCGACATGCCGGAATCAAGATTCACCAACAGGACACCAAAATAGAGCAAGTTGTATCTGCCTGCAAGACCTGCCAACTCACCAACGCGAAAGCCACATCAAATAAAAAAGGAACCAGGCTCAGAGGCACCAGACCGGGAGCCCAATGGGAAGTCGACTTCACTGAAGTCAAACCAGGAAAGTATGGTTATAAATATCTTTTAGTATTTACAGACACCTTCTCTGGCTGGGTGGAGGCATACCCAACCAAGCATGAAACGGCTCAGACGGTGGCTAAGAAGCTACTAGAAGACATCTTACCCAGGTATGGTTTTCCTGCCATGGTAGGATCAGACAATGGACCAGCTTTTATCTCTCAGGTAACACAGGCAGTAGCCAAGGCGGTGGGGGCAAACTGGAAATTACATTGTGCTTATAGGCCCCAGAGCTCAGGACAGGTAGAAAGAATGAATAGAACCCTAAAAGAGACCCTTACCAAATTAACCATGGAGACTGGCGGGGACTGGGTGACTCTCCTACCGTACGCCCTTTACCGGGTTAGAAACACTCCTTACACTCTGGGTTTTACTCCCTACGAGATCATGTTTGGCAGGCCACCCCCTGTTATTCCCAGCCTTCGAGCTGAACTTCTTGCAGAGTTTAAAGATCAAGAACTTTTTCTTTCCTTGAGAGGGCTCCAGAGGGCGCACGAGGATATTTGGCCGCGCCTCCGTGCCATCTACGAGGCTGGCCCGACCCCGACACCTCATCAGTACAAGCCGGGAGACTGGGTCTATGTCAAGAGGCACCACCGAGAGACTCTCGAGCCGCGCTGGAAGGGACCCTACATTGTAGTGCTGACAACCCCCACCGCTCTCAAAGTAGACGGCATCGCGACCTGGGTCCATCACACCCACGTTCAGCCAGCGGACCCCTCCTCGATCCGGAAGGACTTCGTCACGCGATGGGCCATCAGCCGGGACCAACACAACCCGCTCAAGCTCAAGCTCAAGCTACAGCACATTCGACCCACCTAATATTGGTAACTCTGTTAACTCTGCTTGTCATTGCTCATGCTACCGGGAGTCCCCACACCCCCAAAACATCACCTGGCAGATCATAGATACCAGCTCAGGGACAATACTTAATTAGACCTCCCAGAGCCACCCCAGGGACACATGCTTCCCAGAACTTTGCGTAAACCTCTAAACTCTGTTCCCCTTGTCACCATAAATGCAGCCGGTCCCATGATTGGGTCCCTAAGCTACATGACAAGGGAGGAATGAAAGGGCGGGCCTATGCCGGCCGACTCCATCTTGTTCTGTGTCCTTCACCTTGACCACACCTCCTCCCCTTGAGTAACCCCCCCCCTCACCTGTCTAACAGGACTCGGACCCTTCCCCAGCCAATCGGCTGAGGCCACAGCCGTTACCTCACCAACTGCCCCTGGGCCCCAATAAAACCTTTGTCCTTTTGAAACTCGCTCTCTCTCCCTGGTATCTCACCGCTGCGTCGGTGCAGGTAGGGGATTGAGCTCGAGCTAGCTCGAATAAAGGTTCTTTTGCTTTTGCATCGGACTCGGCTCCCTAGTGGTCTTTGGGGATCACGAATTCTGGGCATAACAGTCAATATCACTCTTGGAAAGAAATTCAACAAAATGTTTTATCAAAGAGTTTCGATCACTTCTTGTAAGGGTCTCTTAAGTCCATTGGACATACTCGTTTTGTAAATCATTTTAACTAGCCTATTCTTACTGAAGTTGGAGGAGGTAAGAAGCCAACAGTGCCAGGAGTCTTAGGAGCTGGGTAACATATTTTTCATTTTACAGAAAAGAAAATTAAAGTTAGAGGGGCTGAATGACTTGCCCAAGTATCTACTTGTATGGCAGACCTAAGATCTTTGAATCACTTGATTTCAAAGCTCATGTTCCTTGAGTCAAATATTTGTAAATCAAGTACAAAGCCAGGGAAGGGTGCTCTTTGGAAAGATCAACTATTACTTACAAACACTCCTTTTTACGTCTCTGACATAAAAATTTTCCCTGTATTACTCCTCTGGCCCTTTGACAATGTTCCCCATGGAAGAAGGTCAAGTACTTAAAAAGACTCCTTTTAGTCATGTTGTTAATAAATAAAGCAATGTTATCTAAACCTTTGGGTGCTTTTATCAGTCAAGGTATCACTGATTTTCTCTCCCACATGGGGAAATGCACACAAGGTCATGGAAGCTCCGGAAAAATGTAAATTTTTCAGAGTAGCTCTGCTCTCCTGGTGCCAGGGTGACTTTTGATGGGCTCTGGGAGGTCACCTTAGTCACATTTGAGTTCATTTCTCTTTCTCAGATTGCTCATCAGAAAAGATTAAGCATTAAGTCCAAGCAGTTAAGCTCTGTGTTATTGATTATTCATTTTAGGAACCTCAAACTTCCAGAAAAATTTTTTACGATATATGCAACAAAAGGATAACAAAAATGTTGCTGTAAAGATGAATGTAAATCAAAATTTGGTTTATTTTTTTAATCCAGTATTAATACTGACTCTTTAAAAATTAACAGTAGTGACTCATAGTTACATAGAGTTCAGTAGTTGACCAAATATTTTCATATATATAATATCATTTAATTCTTACAAGTAACCCTTCAGTAAAATTCAAACATTAAGTGACTATTAATCTTTGTTATGAATTGGGCTTGACTCTAGAGATACAAAAATAAACAAAAATGGTTCTTTCTTATCTTCAAGGAATCTGTCATTTTTACTATTATCATACGTAACATAGTAGGTAAGTAAAGCTCATATATTAGAATATAGTTGTTCATTGAGTCCAGTTATATCCAGGGTTGAAACTGAAATTGTTTTGATACCAAAACTTATTCTTGTCTTACTACACGGAGCTTCTGTTCAGCCTGAAAGTAGAAATTTAAAGGAAAGTGATCACTTTTTAAAAATTATCTCCCCTAATTTATTAGCTTTTAGTTTATGATTTTTGTTCATTTATGATTTTAAAGGCAATGTGCACCCTTATAATCACCCATGCTGTTAATATAATGCTTTCCATTTATACTGTTTAAAAGAAAAATTTTCACCACATGTTTGCTTAAAGAGAAACAGAATCCAAGTTGTCATGTTCATGTAAGACATTCAACTTTGCGATTCACAAGGTACAATAGCTAACTAACTACGTATGCTATATTTATGAACCTGGGACTTTTAGCTGAGAAGATGAAGACTTGAGGAGAGTTCTGACATGCAAAAGCAAGGTGATTAAAGGGTTAAGCAAAAAGAAATTATGAAGAAAGATTCGAAGAATTTGGCTTTAGGATGCGAGCTGAATCACGTCTTGATAACAATCCTCATGTACATGAGGGGTTATTATACCAGCTGTTTTTTACCTCTGAGGATGGAAGAAAAGGAATTGAAACTGCAGCCCTAGGGATTTAGGAGAGGTATGAAAAATGATTTGCCGACAGGTGAGATTGTCAGTTACTAGAATAAGATACCAAGGGAAGTTGTGGAATCTCCCTTAAAAAACAAACAAAAAATATTTCTAATCTCTAGAGTTCAAATATGACATGGCTCCAGGCAGAAAGATGGACTAGATAACTTCCTAAGGTTCCCTTCAGCTCAACAGTTCTATCACTGTGATGATCTCAGCTACCAAAAGTATCTTGTCATGGTGAAAGCCAGATTGATGCTAAAATTCATAGTTGTCTTTTTACTTTGCTAATAGTTCCACATAAGCTTTTAGAAATCATAACCTCAATTTATGGTTTTCCTCCAAATGTCAGCTAGAATCAACTTAAAGGTGACCTGATCAATATCCCTAAAGGTGAAAAGGCCAAATGTAGGACATTGCTAATATTTCAAAAACTGTTGCCCCTCTTACTCATTAAGTTTCATTTTAAAAGTTTATTTATTTATTTTGAGAGAGAGAGAGAGAGAGAAGGCAGGGGAGGGGCAGAGAGAGGGAAAGACAGAATCACAAACTGTGAGATCATGACCTGAGCTGCGATTGAGAGGCATACATTTAACTGAGCCACTCAGGCACTCCTCATTAAGTTTCGTTTTAATCCCAAACCAAGAGAACCCAGTAAAGATTGTCAATATAAAGCTCTGAGATGGTAATATCTCCCTACAATTACCCTGACAAGCTTTCTCTCACCAAATTAAGTTGCTTTAGGATTTCAGAGGTTGATCAGAAGCAAATCAAGATAGCAGAGGGATAGGAAGGTATGTGATACAATGAACTCAAGATATCATTCCATCCAGCTCATTTACTTGACAACCAAGAAATACGTTCATGATACTTAAGGAATTATGCAAGATCATACAGCTTAGTAAAATACAAAGCTGAGATAAAAATTTGGCTCCCTATACAATAGTGACTATTTTTCTTTTTTTTTTTTTTTTTTTTTTTTTTTTTTAATTTATTTTTGGGACAGAGAGAGACAGAGCATGAATGGGGGAGGGGCAGAGAGAGAGGGAGACACAGAATCGGAAACAGGCTCCAGGCTCCGAGCCATCAGCCCAGAGCCTGACGCGGGGCTCCAACTCGCGGACCACGAGATCGTGACCTGGCTGAAGTCGGACGCTCGACCGACTGCGCCACCCAGGCGCCCCGAATAGTGACTATTTTTCATGTCAAAGAACCAAACCAAAGGCAATTTAAAAAAATATTTCAAAATATATCCAGATGCTTAAAAGACTAGACAAACAACCTGAAATTCCTTGCTTGTGGCAATATCTGACTCTTCTGTCCATACTATAATAAAATCAAGTATTTTATTACATGGACAGACATGTACAATAGTCATTTCATTAATATGTGGTTACCATATTCTAATGCTGTAAACAAATAAAATGCGTATCTTTTCTAATGGGTTTGTTACATACTAATTGCCAATTTCCTATAATAGTTAAAAGTAGGTTTTAGAGGCAAAAAATTTGTTAACTTGATTTTACCCACTTTTAATATCTATGTGACTTTGGGAAAGTTACTTAACCTTTTCATTTCCCCACCTGCAAAATGAAAGTAATATTATTTACCTAGATTGACTGAGATATTATTATATGTTAAATACTTCACACAGGCCTGCCAAACATAAGTGCTCAGTAAACTATAAATGCTATTATTATTATTATTATTATTATTCCCATAAAGTTACCCTAAAAGATGATAAGTAAAGCCTTTCTATTGGGCCTAAAGAATAAAAAAAACTCTTTCTTAGGAAAATAAAACTTTCTCTCCAAAGCCATGAAATCCTCATTTCCATTGTCAAAAGAAAGTTCAGTTGAACTGACACTTTCTGCATTTCCTGGGGACCTAATATATGCCAGAAGCTCTACTAAGTGTTGTGGGTACAAAGATGGAAGAAAGATTCATGGCTTCAAGGATTTCAGGGTCCAGAGTTGAAAGAAACATATAAACAAATAAATATAATGTGATGTGACACAAAAAGCAGTAAAGACAGTACAGTGAGAGGAGGGAGGAGAAAGAGAAGGGGTGGTAGGTGGAATTTAGAATCGCCATCAGGAAATCCGATCAGATAAACGGAAGGGGTTTGAAGACGGCAGTGTAGGAAGACAATGAGCTCACCTTCTTCCATGAGCACAACAGATTTACAGCTATACACAGGACAATTTTCTTCTGAAAAGGCCCTAGAACTAGATAAATTACACAACAAAAGACAAAAGAGATGCAGTGAGAAGGGATAGGAGAAGCAGAGATGTGGCCTTGCCCAGAACCCCGCCCCAAATGTAGTGACTGTATAATTGGGAGGGATCCCCCCAAATGTGGAATTCCCCTTAAGAAGTAAAGGCATTGTGTCCCACATCAGGCACCCCAACCCTTCCGGCAGGCACTGGAAAGATGAGCCACCTAAAAGTCTTGTTTTGGAAACCAATGGGGATTAAGAGAAGAACAATCATAGAACTACAAGGAAAGGAGGCCCTACTCTTAAAAAACTCATGTGTGAACCCAATTACCCTGAGATCCAGTATAGAAGGAACAGACTGAAAGCATCTAGACCTTAAGTGAGGGAGACACACTAATTTTAAAGCAGCTACCAGAAAGACAGGAACTTGAGGAACTTTATCTGAAAACAGAAGTGCTGGCAGACACCATCTTTGCAATCTCATCAAACTTACTGGTAATGAAATTGATGGATACTGTTTTTGGTACCCTCCCTCTATCTTGCTAACACCAGAGGTTGCTCTGCCTACTCCCCTTAGTGACCCCCCAAACTGGGCTAGGCAAGTGTCCTACACCCTGCCTACCCCACATAGCACTCACACTGCGAAGGGCCAGATGAGTGCCCTGAGCCTTGCCCAACCTGTGCAATGACTGAACTGCAACTGGCCAGACATGTGCCTTAAATCCCACCCATGGCACTCAGAGACAAAGCTGCAACTGGGAGGGACACACAGCTTGAACTCTGCTCTCCCTGTGCAAGCCAGCCAGGGTAGTGCCCCAAGCTACCCCTCTCCAGTAGTATGCTCAACCCTATCACACCCTGCAGGCACATGCAGCCCACACAAGGGATGGCTAGAGAGTGCCTGGCCCTGGTACCAGAGGAGATTGTACTTCTGGGCCACACAAAACAGTTCCTACATAAGACTACTCTTTCAAGACTGAGGGGGGTAGTGTTTTGCGTATTATAATAGACAAAATGAGAAGATAGAGGAATATGTTCCAAGCCATGGACAAGGCAAATCCTCAGAAAAAGGCCTTAATGAAATGGAACTAAGCAACCTACCTGATAAAGAGTTACAAGTAATGGTCCTAAAGATGCTCACTAATCTTGGAAAAAAATGGATGAACACAGCAAGAACTTCAACAAAGAGACAGAAAATAAAAAGTACCAAACAGAAGTCATAACTGAAATGAAAAATACAGTAGAGGGGTTCAACAGCAGAATGGATGAAATAGAAGCACAAATCAGTGAGTTGGAAGACAAAGCAATGGAAAACACCCAAACATAAAGCAAAATGAAAAAAAAAAAAAACAATTAAAAGAAGTGAGGATGCCTTGAGTGACCTCTGAGACAGTATCAAGTGGAATACCTTTTCATGATAGGGGTCCCAGAAGGAGGAGAAAGAGAGAGAAAGGGCCAGAAAAATTATTTGAAGAAATAATAGCTGACAACTTCCCTAATCTGGAAAAGGAAACAGGCATCCAGGCCCAGGAAGCACAGTGACAATAAAGTGAACTCAAAGAGAAACACACCTAGACACATTATAATTTAAAGTATAAATATTAAGGTTAAAGAAATAATCTTAAAAGGTACCATGAGAAGAGCCTCATATTATGTATAAGGGAAACCCCAAGAGGCTATAATCAGACTTGTTAGCAGATAGGCCAGAAGGGAGTGGCATGACACACACAAAGTGCTGATGGGGAAAAAGTGCCAACGAAGAATCCTCTACCCAGCAAGGTTATCATTCAGAATTGAAGGAGAGATTAAGAATTTTTCAGGTAAACAGGAACTAAAGGAATTTATCACCACAAACCAGCATTACAAGAAATGTTAAAGGGACTTTTCTAAGCTAAAAAGAAAAGGTACCAATTAATGATAGGAAAATATACATATGTAAATATCTCACCAGAAAAGGTAGATAAATAATAAAGGTAGCAGATAAACCACTTACAAAGTAAGTACAAAGAACAAAAGACCAAAGGAGTAAAATCAATTTAAAATATAGTTAAGGGATACATAAAGTAAAAAGATGTAAAATGTGTCATAAAAATACAAAATATGTATGGGGGTTGAATATAAAGCTTTGGAATGTGTTCAAAATTAAGTGGCTATCAAATTAGGGAGGCTGTTATATACATAAGATGTTATATGTGAACCTCATAGTAATCACAAAGTAAAAAACTTATAGCAAATACACAAAACAAAAAGAGAAAGAAATCTAAATATAACAATAAAGAAAACAATCAAACCACAAGAGAAGAGCAAAACAGAATAAAGGAGCAAAGAGGAACTACAAAAAAAGCTAGAAAAGAATAAACAAAATGGCAATAGGTACATACCTATCAAAAATTACTTTAAATGTAAACAGACTACATGCTCCAATCAAAAGATATAGGGTGGCTGAATGGATTAAAAAATAACAAGACCCCTCTATATGCTGCCCACAAACTTCAAACTTAAATACACCCACAGAATGAAAGTAAAAGGATGAAAAAAGACGTACCATACAAATGGAAATGAAAAGACAGCTGGGTTGGCAATACTTAGACAAAATAGACTTTAAAACAAAGACTGAAACAAAAAACAAAGAAAGGCATTATATAATAATAAAGGGGTCAATCCAACAGATGTCACAAATAACATTTGTAAACATCAATACATTCAGTATAGAAGCACCTAAATATAAAAGGAAATATTATCACAAATAAAGGGGAAAATAGACAGCAATACAATGATAGTAGGGAACTTCAATACCCCACTAACTTGAATCTACCTATCTATCTATCTATCTATCTATCTATATTTCTATATCTTAATAGAAACATTCTATTTCTATATCTATATTAATAGATATATTCTATCCCAAGACAGCAGAATAAACATTCTTTCCAAGTGCACATAGAACACTCTTCAGGATAGATCACGTGTTAGGCCACAAAACAAGTCTCCATAAATTTAAGAAGCCTGAAATCACATGAAATATCCTTTCTGACCACAATGGTATGAAAGTAGAAATTAATTATAAATGGAAAAAAATAAAAAACACAAACATGTGGAGACTAAACAATATGTTATTAAATAACCAATGAGTTGATAAAGAAATCAAACAGGAAATAAAGAAATACCTTTAGACAAATGAAAATGTAAACACAATGAACCAAAATCTCTGAACACAGCAAAAGCAATTTTAAGAGGGTAGTTCATAGCTGTACAGGTTTACTTCAAAAAATAAGAAAAATCTCAAATACAATCTAACTTTACATTTGAAGGACCTAGAAAAGAAGAACAAATTCCAAAGCCAGCAGAAGGAAGGAAATAGAGATCACAGAGGAAATAAATGAAATAAAAACTAAAAAAAAAAAAAAAGAATGTAATCCTCAATGTGAAAAAACAGCAGGGTAAATCATGGATTTTGTTCACATTTGCAAAGACTATATATAAAATTATATATTATAGATTTATTATACAAATATTATATATGTTATAAGTAATAATTGCCTTGGAACATCTGCTCTAACTGAAGGAGAACTAGAAATAGAAGAATTATTTCAAGATATTTCAATACATGGATGAAATTACAGTACAAAAGGAAAAAAAAAACAAAATAAAAGAAAATAATGAAGCTAAAAGCTGGCTCCTTGAAAATATAAACAAAATCAACAAAATCTTTAACTAGACTCATCTGAAAGAAGAGAGAGACCAAATAAATAAAATCAGAAATGAAAGAGGAGAAATTCCAACTGATACCACAGAAATACAAAGGATCATACAATACATGAACAATTATATGCCATAAAATTAGACAACCTAGAAAAAAAGGATAAATTCCTTGAAACACAATATTTCAGGATTGAATAAAGAAGACGTAGAAGATCTGAATAGACTGACTACTAATAATTAAAATGAATTAAGAAACAAACAAACAAACACTAACAAACAAAAGTCCAGGTCCAGATGGCTTCACAGGTGAATTCTACCTAACATTTAAAAAGAATGGTTATCCTTCTCCAATTATTCTAAAAACTTGAGGAAGAAGAAATATTTTCAAACTCATTTTATGAGGCCAACATTACTCTGATACCAAAACCAGATGACACTACAAAAAATAAAATTATATACCAATATCCCAGATGAACACAGATGCAAAAATCCTCAACAAAATATTAGGAAACCAAGTTCAACAATACATTAAAAGTATCAAATGGACTTGATAGATATACAAAACATAACCAAGTGTGATTCATTCCAGGGATGCAAGGATATTTTATCATCCACAAATCAATCAATGTGATATGCCATTAACAAAATGAAAGATAAAAATCATATGATGATCTCAATATATGCAGAAAAAGCATTTGACAAAATTCAACATATACTAATGATAAAAACTGGGGCGCCTGGGTGGCTTGGTTGGTTGGGTGTCTGACTTTGGCTCAGGTCATGATCTACGGCTTGTGAGTTTGAGCCCCGCATTGGGCTCTGTGCTGACAGCTCAGAGCCCGGAGCCTGCTTCAGATTCTGTGTCTCCCTCTCTGTCTCTGACCCTCCCCTGCTCGTGCTCTGTCTCTCTCTGTCTCAAAACTAAATAAACATTTAAAAAGAAAAAAACTTTAAACAAAAGGGTATGGAGGGAATATACCTCAGTATAATAAAAGCCACCTATGACAAATCCACAACTGACATCATACTCAATGGTAAAAAGCTGAAAAATGTTTCTCTAAGATCAGAAACCAGACAAGGATGCCCACTCTCACTACTTTACAAATGAAATAGTATCGGAAGTACTAGCCATATAGCAGTTAGGCAAGAAAGAATAAAAGACATCCAGCTTGGAAAGGAAGAAGTAAAACTGTCACTATTGGGGATGACATAATACTATATATAGAAAAACTCCACCAAAAAACTACTAAGTTAATAAAAAAATTCAGGAAAGTTACAGGATACAAAATTACTATACAAAAATCTGTTGCACTTCTGTACACAAATAATGAACGATCAGAAAGAAAAAATTAAGAAAACAATCACATAAAAAAGTATGATATACCTAGGAATAAATTTCACGAAGGGGGTTAAAGATGTGTACTCTGTAAACTGTACAACATTTATTAAGAAACTGAAGAAGACACAATTGAATGAAAAGATATACAGTGCTCATGGATTGGAAGAATTAATATGTGGTTTTTTTTTTTGAGAGAAAGAGGGAGTGAGAGAAACTAAATGAGCACGAGTGGGGGAGGGGCAGAGAGAGAGGGAGAGAGAGAATCCAAAGCAGGCTCTGCACTGTCAGCACAGAGCCTGATGTGGGACTCAGTCTCATCATGAACCATGAGATCATGACGTAGGCTGAAACTAAGAGTCAGACACTTAACCAACTGAGCCACCCAGGCGCCCTGGAAGAATTAATATTATTAAAATGCCCATACTACCCAAAGCAATCTACAGATTGAAGGCAACCCCTATCAAAATACCAATGGCATTTTTCACATAAATAAAACAAATAATCCTAAAGTTTGTATGGAAGACAAAAGACTCTGCCCAGCCAAAGCAATTTTGAGAAAGTAGAATAATGCTGAATATATCACTCTCCCTGATTTCAAACTATACTACAAAGCCACAGTAATTAAAACAGTATGGCATTGGCACAAAAATGGACACGTAGATCAATGGAACAGAACAGAGAACCCCAAAATAAACTCACATTTATATGGTCAATTAATCTATGACAAAGAAAGCAAGAACACAAAATGGAGAGAAGATAGTCTCTTCAATAAATGTCTCTGGGACAATTGGACAGCTACATGCAAAAGAATGAAACTGGATCACTTTCTTATACCATACACAAAAATAAGCTCAAAAAAGGACTTAAATTTGAGACCTGAAACCATAAAACTCCTAGAAGAAAATAGGCAGTAAGCTCTTTGACATAAATCTTTGCAATACTGTTTTAGGTATGTTTCCTCAGGCAACGACAACAAAAGCAAAATATACAAATGAAGCTGTATAGAACTATAAAACTTTTCTACCATGAAGGAAAGTATCAACAAAACAAAAAGGCAACTCATTGAATGGAAAAAGATACTTGCAAATGACATATCCAATAAGGAGTTGATTTCCAAGATATACAAAAACCTGTACAACTCAATAACGAACAAAATAAAAAAACTTTAAACAAATAAACAACCGGAGTAAAAAACAGGCAAAAAACATGAATAGACATTTTTCCAAAGAAGACATTCAGATGGCCAACAGACACATGAAAAGATGCTCAACATCACTCATCATTAGGGAAATGCAAATCAAAACTACAATAAGATACCATTGCACAAATGTTAGAATGGCTTATTAAAAAAGGTAAGAAATGACAAGCGTTAGTGACCATGTGGAGCAAAGGGAATCTTTATGCACTGTTGGTGAGAGGGTAAATTGGTGCAGCCACTATGGAAAACAGTATGGAGGTTCCTCAAAAAATTAAAAATAGAACTACTATATGATACAGCAATTCCACTTCTGAATATTTATTCAAAGAAGACAAAAACACTAATTTAAAAAGATGTATGTACCACTATGTTCACTGTAGCATTACTTACAGTAGCCAAGATGTAGGAGCAGCCTAAGTGTCCATCAATAGATGAATGGATAAAGAAGATGAGGGGTGTGTGTGTGTGTGTGTGTGTGTGTGTGTGTGTGTAATATCACTCAGCCATAAAAAAAAAATGAAGTCTTGACATTTGTGACAACATAGATGGACCTAGGGGCTATTGGATTAAGTGACATAAGTCAGACAGAGAAAGACAAATAGTGTATGATTTCATTTATATGTAGAATCCAAAAAATAAAACAAATGATCAAACAAAACAAAATAGAAACAGACTCATAGTTCCAGAGAATAAATTGGTTGTTGACAAAAGGGAGGGGTTTAGAGGGATGGAAAAAATAGGTAAAGGGGATTAAGAGGTGCAAACTTCCAGTTATAAAATAAATAAGTCACAGGGATGTAATGTACAGCATAGGGAATATAGTCAATAATATTGTAATAACTTCGTATGGTGACAGATAGTAATTAGACCTATTGTGGTGATCATTTTTGTAATGTATAAAAATATTGATCACAAAATAAAATAAATAAATAAATAAAATAAAAATATTGATCACTATGTTGTATACCTGAAACTAAGATAACATTGTGTTCAAATGTAGTTCAATAAAAATTTAAAAACATAAAATACTTGATAAACTAAATTAATAAAAAGAAGGAAAATTTGATTACCTCAGCTGAGTCTAAATTCTAAGGAACTAGATGATGGAGGTTCATGATCACTAAACAGTTTTTTTTAACTGAAATTTTATAGGTAAAAAGAGGTTACTGATCAAATTCGTCACTTAACTATCTAACCCTCATTCAGTTACACAGAAAGGATCACAAAAGAAAAGAAATAGTCTTTGACAGAGAGAGAACCATTGTAGCCACCATACCTGGCACACGCACACACACATCAATAACCGTTTGCTGAATAAGCCTTTTTCAGCAAATCTGTATTTTGTTGTTTGGGTAATTATCAAGGTAAGAAGGAAATTTTAGTACCATCTTATTTTTATTAACACAACTCCCCAAAGGTAAATTATCCAGGTGGACGTTCTCAGTTCTCCACTTCAGCTTTCACATGGATTCTCATTCTTAACTTGACAAAAGGCAGACCATTAAAGGGTCGTTATCGTTATCAATATCCTCAGGGTTTCTAATGACTTGATAATAATCTATGTGGCTAACACTGTTTGAATGGGTCATAAGATTCTTAACGGCTGCTAATTTTTAAATATACACGGGAACTTATAATGCTCATTAGCATTATAAATAAGGTCTGAGACTTTTGGAGATATAGGAAAACCTACCTATACTTGTGTAATAAATCACATATAAATAACCTCAGGGAAGATGATTCGATGTTTACACTGTTAAATACTTAAGATGACATATGTTCCAAAATGTATTGATACATAAGCCTGCGTTGAATCCTTCCCCAGGAAGAACTGGCACCCTAGACATTAGTTTTAGTAGCTCCTCACACAATACCTAACATCATTTTTCGTAATGTGTACTACATTTGAATATTGGCAGAAATCACAGAAGCAAGAAGATAAAAAGATTACATGGTAAAGTAAGTTCCAAACAACATTCTTTTGAAGTAACTTTCCTGAGATTATTTGAAAACACATAATGAATGCAAACATATTTTGACTCTTTGCTTTAAAATAAAATAAGGGGCGCCTGGGTGGCTCAGTCGGTTAAGGCGCCCGACTTCGGCTCAGGTCACCAACTCGCGGTTCCTGGGTTTGGGCCCCATGTCGGGCTCTGTGCCGACAGCTCAGAGCCTGGAGCCCGTTTTGGATTCTGTCTGCCCCTCCCCTGCGCTCTCTCTCTCTCTCTCTTTCAAAAAAAAAAAAAAAAATTAAAAAAAATTTTTTAAATAAAATCAAAATACACTAAAAAAGCCATTCACAACCACAAATGGTAATACATATGTAGCACTTGATGCTTTGCCAAACATATTTCCATACCTCATTGTATCCGAGCTAGATGGTATCCCTGTGAAGTGTTATTATAATGCCTGAAGAAGTCTAACTTTGTAGACTAAGTGCACTTTTAGCTGTCAAGCGGAGAAATTTCCAAGTCAGCACCAGCTCTTCTTCCATTCATTCAGCACGACCTGTTACTAAGTGCTGTTAGTTCTGACCCCATAGTACTTGGTGAATTTGTCCCCTCCTTTCCGTTTCCTCCTCTACAGAATGAAAGACCAAGGAAGCAGGGACTTTATCAATCTGCTATTGGTATATTCGAATACCTAGAATACTGCCTGACAAGGTAGAGTGTGCTCAGCAAATACTTTGAAACAAATGAATGAATTCCCATAGTCCCACATTATCCTATTTCCTCAAATCTCCTTCCCCCTCAATTTTTAGGGAACCTCCCACTTGTCATTATGAGCCAGATTTTCTATTCTCTCGTGTACCCTACACGTGGCTGCTTAACTGATTACACACTAAAGCACAGATTTAAAGGTTTTACTCCCTAGATTAAAGCATTTACACTTCTTTTTATTATTACAAACTCCTCACCCTGGCATATAAAGTCTTCCATGGTGGCCCTCACTGACCTGTCACCAGATCCCAGCCTTCAGTTTCAAAATAAGATTTTTGTATCATTCCTGTCACCCCTCAGACGATTCTTGGCTATTTGGCTCTGTTCGTGCAGGTCCCTTGGCCCACAATGGCCCTAGCCACCATAGTTACCTATTGAAATACCACCCGTCCTTTAGTGTTTATGCGAAATGCTACTTCATTCAAGATGCACTAGTCAGATGCCATCACTTTGTCTGATGCAACTCTCTTACTCTGTTTTGTAATACAGTTACACGGAGACCCACGTCTTCTCAGTACTGCAAGCTCTCTAAGGCCAACAACTATGTTTTACATAGCTTTTACTCTAAAGCACCTACCACATGTAATAAATGGTCAATACAAATCTGCTAAGTTGAAATTATTCCAAAAGGTAAGTCATAGGATCAAAAAGTCCTTGAGCATATACAGAGGATGGCTGCAGAGTTCCAGAATTGGGGTTCAAATCTGACTGAGCTTTGCTTTTGACAAGATGAGTAACTCAGGCAAGATTTTTATTTTTCCTTTCAGCCTGCCTGAAGCTTGGTTTCTTCCTTTATAAAATGATGACACTTGTATTATCTACTGTCCAGGGTTACCGGTCAGTCTTAAATGGAACAATGGAAGCGATGATGTTTGTAAACTTTAAAGTGTTATAAAGATTCTGTTATTTTCTAATTGTATGCCATGGAACTTGCTGGTTAAATAAGAAATGAAAGCCATCTGGTAACCGTGAGTCCTTTCCTGCCATACCTAGTTGGAGAATGAGGAAGGGGTATGATTAAGAAGGGAAAAGGAGGGGCGCCTGGGTGGCTCAGTCGGTTAAGGGGCCGACTTCGGCTCAGGTCATGATCTCACGGTCAGTGAGTTCAAGCCCTGTGTCGGGCTCTGTGCTGACAGCTCAGAGCCTGGAGCCTGTTTCAGATTCTGTGTCTCCCTCTCTCTGACCCTCCCCCGTTCATGCTCTGTCTCTGTCTCAAAAATAAATAAACGTTAAAAAAAAATTTTTTTTTTAATTAAAAAAAAAAAAAAAGAAGGGAAAAGGAGAGCATTCTCCTTCTGCCAGCGGTCCAGTCGCCTAGTATGTGGAAAATCAGCATTTGAACATCTTTTAACATTAATACTCAGCCAAGTCACTAAACTTCTCTGACAGCATTTAGAAAAAAAAAATTCCTTATGATAAATTATGTTGAGGTTTACAGTTTATCGTATATTTAATGTATTAAGCTGACAAAGCAGCTTTTAAAAAATCGCAAAGGTTTGGTTTTCCTCCTCTGCTTCCTCCTGGGTATTTTCTCTTTGCTAAATTCATTAAAAAACAAAAAACAGAAAACATGAGAAATTACTTCCTTGGAAAAGACTGTAATTCTACTCTGTGATCATATCATTGTCTATGGATGCCTCTCATTTGAAACTCAACACAAAAGCCTGTCTATGAAGAGAGAAGAGGAGGAAATGGTGTCGGGAACTGGCTGGAGTGGTTAGAATAGTCCTGCCTCCAGAGAAAGCCATTCCCCACGCCACTTTCTGCTTCAGACATCCCTGATCTTAGCGACAAGCTGGATGCAGGTTACGCTATGCGAGAACCCTGGACAAATGTGGTTCATTGTGATATAATCTGATTTTAGAAGGGCTTGTGCAATTCACATTCCTTGTCAGAGGCTTTCCCACATTTCTGGATAGCTGATTCAATTTAAAAAAATTTTTAAGTGCAGGGAAGGAGAAAACATCTGCCCATTATCAGGGAAAATATAACAGCTACCTCTTCGGAGTGAGGGCTGGGTTATGAATCAGTGTTTTTCTGTTTCTTCATTTCATTTATGTGCAGGTTTACTAGACACTCTGGACTGGTTTGAAACCTCCCAATGACGTCAATGGGGCAGAGAAATCCGAGCAGCGGAGACAGCTGCATTGCACCATGTCTACTGAGGTTTTATTCTTTTCTCCCAGGGTGACATCTGAGACAGATATTATCAATCAAGCCCTTCTGGCTCAGCATCAAATCAAAAGCACTTTATCATTCAAAGCAGTAAAAGCTGCAATTAGACGATGTGCTCAGCTTTTTTCCCTAGGAATATCTTGTTCATGGCAATTAATAATGCAATTAAAACTTAACTAAAATACTGCTTACTAAAATATTTAATTTAAATATGGGTGTTATATCCTTTATTGTTGCAATTGCCAAATTATTAAAGTTCACTTTCTATATATATTTTATATAAAAAATTCAAAACAATCAAATTACTGAAACACTAATAAAAACCAAGTGATAAAATTCAACCAGTTTCCAAGAAATGTCCAAATGTCCAGGAAAAAATACATAGGTACATATGTAGCAAAGCTGTACTATCATTCGGAAAACAACAAACAACAACAACAATAACAAAACTCCTGTGACAACTGACAGGCAGGAAAACAGTTCTCTGTGAATTAACATTTCTTCTAACAACACTGAAAATAAAACCAAAAAGAAGAAAGCAGAGCCAACTGCTTTTTTTTGTTTGTTAAGCACAACATATTATTTACTGACTTTTCAAGCATCTCTTCTTAGGAATAGTCTTACTTGTCTGAGTATATAATAGCATATTGAAATCTGAAAAAAATACAGCACTTAATCTAATTATACAGTTTTAAAGAAAAGGTCTCTGCTCTGTCTCTTCTCTTCTCTCTTTCTCTCTCTCTCTTAAGGGGGAGACTTTAAACTTCTAAGAATTCCCAGGGCTAATCATAACAAATCTAATAAACATCCTTGAAACAGGTTTTGTTTTCAAAGTTACCTAGGAGAGCTAGGCATAGAACAATCTCACCAGAGGAAAGAATATGAAGAATACTATCTTCCCTCTCCTTGCCTTCTAGAGTGTTTGTTGGCAAACAATCCCAGTGATAAAATAAGCGTAAAGTGGCATAGAGAGAAACTGGGGGTAAAAATAAAGGAGAAAATACCAACATCAATCGCAAGGTTATGTAGCCAAACTGGACAGGATCCAAAGCCATTTAGTCTAGAAAATCAAAGTGGCCAAGAACAAGACATGGAGAAAACAATACTCTTTAGCAATTGTCTATTATACATAAAGCATCACCGTCCACTCTATGTTATTACATCAGGTAATATTATATATGATGCATATTGCTGTAACTTGATAACAGACGCCAAAAATAGGAAAAGCCATGATGCAGGAGACTTACTGTTTCAATGAGGAATAAACAAAAGAACCAGAAGTTTAGGTTAGCTAGAATAACAAACATCTCGCCAATCAGCCATGTTTACCCAAGCTTGGGGATTGAACATGCTCTTTATTATTTGAATTTAAACAATAAGCTTTTCTTTTTCCTACCCTCTTCCATTCATTTAGCTGTGAAACAGACAATAAATCATAGCTAAAGCTACCAAATATCTTATACCATTATATGCAAAGCTGCACTTCCTAACTGATCCAGCCCTAAAGTTTCTCCAACCACTGGATCCTTCTTCCCTTTATCCATTCCCTTTGTTCAGCATAATGGTAATAATATGTTGATTTGTATCCCAGCTCCCAGCAAAAACAGGTACATGTCCTTGCATGACTCCAAATCTGCAAAATGATAATGAAATAAAATGACACATGAACAAACACCTTACAGACTTATAGATACTCTAAATGTGATAGGTATTATTTTAGATGCTTGCTTAAAAATACTTTGGTGCCAAGTACTATGCTAGGCAGTGGGAACACGCATACATATGCACACACACATAAATAATATGAAATCCACAGAGTAAACCAAGCCAGCAACTTGAGAATCATTCCTCCCTCCCACATCTAATCATCACTACCAGTACCAGCAAAGTAAGGCCCTTTCAAAGCTGTGGGAAATCTGTCTGACCCTGCCACTCGTCTGCCAAACCTTGCCATAAATGTCATAAGCAAGAAAATAACAGCTCAGATGGTTACCCAGCCCAGAGGATGCTACCTCTTTTACTTTTCTTGAGTTGTTTTCCTCTTTATCTGATCAGAGATGACCTAATTCATGTCATCATCACTTCTTTCCTAGATTATTCCAAAAACCTAACCGGTTCCCTTGCTTTGAGCTTTACCTATAAGATCACACTTTTAAATGATAAGTCTGGCCATGCCATTCTCTACTTAAAAGCCTTCATGGCTTCTCAAAGCTTTTATGAAAAAAGTCTGTTCCTCAGCAATGTCACAACAGATCCTATACGATAGGTGGTTTGACTACCTTTCTAACTTTATCTTCTTGATGTGACCGTAAGTACCCACTCAAATCACTCATTTTCCCAAACTTTCTGTACTGTCTACATTTTCATAGGTTTTCTGCCCTTTTCCCCCACCTTTACCTTACAATTCCCACTAACCCATGCTTTTATTATTATTGGCAATTGTAGTATATGTATCACACTCATGTCTGTCTGCTTCATCCCTACTTGAGTGTGACCTCCTGAAGAGTAATGGCTACGTGTGGTTCACTTCTATTTCAGAATGGCATGCTGTTTTTGAAAATGACAAAGGAATCAGTGAACTGAGTATCTATGATTTCAGTTGATCTACCAAAGAGATTTTAGAATCCTTTCTGTGGGACAAGGATAGATCTTCAGAGGCCGTCTTAGGCAGTTAGGCCTCATTTTCTTCTCCCCTAGACTTGGTTCAATGAGGAAATAGGCGCTGGATTCTGGAGACATGAGAAAGGATACTACAAGTTCCAGAATCGGGGTTAAATAGAGATATTTAAAATCCACCCATTATGAGGGTTCTCAGTTCTTCTAAGGAGTGTACAGCAGATCATTTCAATCCAAAAACTGTAGTAAAGCCAGAGGTAAGAGCCTACATCAACCCATGCGGGAAGTTAATTAATCATTTATTGACAACTACACTTGTCCAAATGACCTGAGCATCCTGGACTGTTTATTCATTCATTCAACAAATATCGATTGACAACTGTGTCATCCTAGACATTGCAAATGTAATGGTGAACAAACAGGTTAGCTTGTACTTAGATTTTTTTTTTCTCTTCTAATACATTTTTGGTAGGTGAGCAGCCCTTTTTGTCAAAGGGTAGATCTCATTCTCCATGCCATACCACTGGATTTCTCCATGGAATTCCTGTTCCTGCGTGTCATCAATTGTATTCTGTGTTCCAACTCATCTCATGTAGTCCCACTATCTGATGTAACACAGAGGATCAAAGAATCACTGCTCTCTAAGTATACACAGCATCTAGATAGTGTAGCATTGGCCATTCACAATTTGATGGTGCTGTGATGTTAACAAAGAAGTATCTGAGTGAGTTTCCTGGTAACATTGGCAAACAGTAATGAATCAGTGGCTCTGAATTAATCAAGGCAGTGAAAGGCGAAGGTGGATTTTTTTCTGACAGATGATTGTTATGCAGAGACCAGATATTGAGTATATATGCT
The DNA here is from genome assembly GCF_018350215.1 of Panthera leo. Taxonomy (NCBI): domain Eukaryota; kingdom Metazoa; phylum Chordata; class Mammalia; order Carnivora; family Felidae; genus Panthera; species Panthera leo. The sequence continues at coordinate 54,288,034 of NC_056686.1, read as the reverse complement.
TCATTATCCAAATGTGATTTTAAGGTCTTTAGGAGGTCTTTCCCTTATTTACATCAGTTAAAGCACACAGTACACCTTACATGGTGTCTTCTTGTTCACAGTATGAGTGCCATAAAAAATTTGTGGACTATTGCTATTGTAAGCAATCAAAATACTTTTAGTCAAGAGCACCAAATATTTCTAAGTAAGCTAAAAAATTAGTATCATTTTTCCATTTATAAGGTCACAAAAGAATTTCAACATATACATTAAATACAATTTAAATATCTTAAAACTTTATTAGTCGTTAGCAGTCAAGAAATCAGTATTTACACAATTGGCTTTGTCATGTGGTATGAAGAGCAAGAGTTTAGAATCCTAAAGACCCAAATTTGTATGCAGAAATCTGCTCTGTATTTGTTCCATAAAAATGGGGAAAATGATACCACTTAAGCCTCAGTTTCTAGTCCATAATATAGGGATTGTAGTACTTATCTGATAGGTTGTTATGAAGAATAAATTAGTATGTACAAAGTACTTAAACTGGCACAGAGTAGATATTTAATATTTTTACATGATATATTTTTATCTATTTTGAGTTTTTTTGATGGGAAGAGGAAAATTGTGACATGGTAATTTCAGAATATGTCACCAGTCATGAGCTTTTCCAAGTAATATATAAGGGAATAAGAGGTGTGTATATAATCTCTTCCTTTTCACTGTGTTTTTCTACCATATATATATATATATATATATATATATATATATATATATATATATTTAGCAATAGTAGGCATTGTGATGAGACTTCACAGAATTTTTAAGTGTAAACTATAGTTCCAATTCCAGGACTTGTCCTTTTTTTCTTAGAAAGTGATTTTTCACTATGTGACTGAATGTTTTGTATTTTGCAGCAACCTATTACCTTACCAAAGCCTGTGATAAATCTTCCAAATCTTTGTTTATTGAGCCATTATGCACTCCACCTTTAAGAACACCCTTAGGGTATTCCTGTTGCTTACTTGAAACCAACCCCGCCCCCCCACTCCCCCGAGGGTCTATACTAAATGTCCTTGAATGGAGTTTCTTAAAACATCATAACCTAAATATTTATTATCTTGTTTCAACATGCAATGGAACACAAGCCTAACTTTGATTTATTCCTGCCTGCAGCTTATGACATTTATGCCATTTCTCGATGGCAAAAGACCTTTCAAGGCTTTGAAACTTTGCTGCTGTCAGTATAAAGGCTACAGATAGACTCTTAGTTTTAAAATAAAATTTCTCCTTTAGGTCAGGTATTCTCAAGGGGGTAAGAGGATCAAAGGCCAATGCTTGTTCAATGTCATTTTTCCAAAATCACTTGAACTAGTGGAGATGCTTAAGTCCCAAGTTACACAACACAAGATTTCAGGCACGCATGTGTGCTTGCACACACATACACACAGACAAACACACATATTCTTTTAATAAATATTTATTGAACTTTTACTATGTGCCAAACACTCTTCTAACCATTTTGAATTTAACCATTAACCAAACAGACAAAATGTCCAGCCCTCATGAAGTTCACATTCCAGCTTGGGGTAGGGGATGATATGGAAGGAGTGGGGTCAGCAAATAAACAATACACACAAGCCATAGTATAGAGTTTATCTTTCCCTGGACCAGCGATGGCCATTTCTGTCTCTATTCCTTTGCATTTGCTTTTGTCTCTATCTGGAATGTTTCCTTTGTTATCCTGACAGATCAAAGTCAAATGTCACCTTCCTCTGTGAAGCCTATGCTAGCTCTTCTTGGGGACTTAAGGAGTTTTTTGCATAGCTCTTTCATGGTATTTCTCAAATTGTCTTCCAATTGACATGTGTCTGTCTCTCTCACTGGAGGACAAGTTCCTCTTAGGCAGGAACATAGTAAGGACCAATTCTTAGTAAGTATTGTATCACCAGGGCCATCAAATACAGAGCATACTAGAGTAGTACCCTCAATGAATATTCAGTTAAAAATGAAAACAGTTTTTGTCTTTCTCAGTATGACTTATTTCATTTACTGTAATACCCTCGAGATACATTCATGTACCTCAAATGGCACAGTCGTATCCTTTTTATGGCTGTATGATATTCTATTATCTATCTATCTATATATAGATATAGATATAGATAACACTTCTTGTTTATCCATTCATCTGTTGATAGACACATAGGTTGCTTTTATATCTTGGCTATTATAAATAAATGCTGCAATAAACATAGGAATGTATACATCTTTACAAATTCATGTTTTTGTTTTCTTTGGGTAAATAATCAATAGTGGAATTATTGGATCATATAGTATTTTTACTTTTTTTTTTTGAGAAACTTCGATACTATTTTCCACAATGGCTACACCAATTTACATCCCCATTAACAGTGCATGAGGGTTCTTTATTCTCCATATCCCCACCAAAACTTGTTATTTTTTATCATTTTGATTTTAACAGGTATAAGGTGATATCTCACTGTGGTTTTGATTTGCATTTCCCTGATAATGAGTGATGTTAAGCATCTTTTCATGTATCTATTTGGCCACCTGTATGTCTTCTTTGGAAAATATGTCTATTTGGGTGTCCACTATATTCAAAAAGAAGAATGAATGCAGTTTATTTTATCAGAAAGAAAAGAAAGATTAATTGTGAGGTTAGCTATGATTAGGATGTTTCTTTGCATACCATCCATACCAAAGTTTGGAGAATATATAAATTTAAGAAAAATATTCCTAGAAATAGAACTATTTTATGCGAAATACAATAATAGCATTGTTTTAGTAAAAGCTAATTTAGTAGGCCTGGTAACTCAAAAGTTAACTTTTAATTAATTGATGCAAATATTCTTAGTAAAAAATTAATTTATGACTTGATTATCTTTTAAAATGCTTAAATTAATCTGTGCTATAATCATTTCGCTAATTTGATGAGTATAGTTAAGATGTTTATTTTCTTCAATCTTCTAATTAATAGAAGAAAATTAAATTGCTGTGTTACTCTAAGAAGGAAGCCTTAGCCATCAGACTAACTTACTGTGATTGGTACAATAAAGCTTATTTACTACAGGGAGCTGACATTTAAAGGAGGTAATATTCCAAGAATGGAAGTTCCTGCAGCTTTTAGACAGTGTCTACACCCCATTGCAGGATGACACCTGTGGTTCTGTGTCTGGGGCACTGTCAGGTCATTATCCATCAGATTAGCTGTCTGCTTCTTTGCCAGTGACCTCCAATCTTCAAATTTTTCTTCCGTCTTCAGATTGGTAAACCTTGCCTTTGTTCATTCAGCTATGCAAGGAAAGATAAAGCTGCCTTTTTACAGAGAGGAAAGTCTTAGGAGCAAGCTAACATCCCTCCCATTGATCAACTCTCGGTAATTTTAGGTCTTCTACTGATCTGATAACTGCACCTGCGTTTAAGAAACTTATACTACTAAGTACTACGTAGCTTTTAATATTGAATAAGAATATGTGTTCCTTCTTGGTCTTTTCTTTCCTGGAAACAAAAAACACAAACAAACAAACTGCCTGATTTTTCAAGAAAATAATTTCATGAGAAAAGTTTTATTTTTCTGCTCTAAATTTGGGGCAAGTGCAATCAGACTTTTTTGCACACCCCAGACACCTAGCTTCATGCTGAGCACCGCAAATACGTGATGATTGATAGATTACTCTGACTTAGAAGTATGTGTTGTGCTTGAACAGGCTGTATGCAGTTTCTTCAAATAGCATAGGAAGGAAGAAGTAATACAATTTTTCAAATATTACATACAATTTTCTTCATCAAAGTAGGCTCACAGGCATTCACTCATACTGCTTGTTCCACAGCTAAAGTCTCAAGGGAAGGATAATGTTTACACCACAGAAAAAACACAAATGCATTTTTGAAAGTTTGAGAGTTTATATTCCAGCTAAATAAAATAGTCATTAAGCGAAATGAGGGTGTTTTTTGGTTTTTTTTGTTTTGTTTTGTTTTCTGTACCTATCAGTAACTATCAACAAAAGATGATGTATTTGAATTTTTGTGATATTCAAATTTTACTGGTTTTTATCTTCATCACAGGGACCTGATCTGGGGCATACTTTTTTCTCATGTTGGCTTTGGTAATTAATACAAAAGACCTTCTTTAAGCTAAAAAATTATCCTTTGCAACATAATTATACACAGGATTGGAACTTAATGGTTGTCAAAATTAGCTCTTGAACAGTTTGAACATTAGCTTCTATGCAATGTTTAACAGTGACAAACACTCTCTACAAGTCTCTATAGATTGTAAATTATTATTTCGAAGAACAAGCAAGTATTTGCTGATTTCTGGAAATATTTACAAATCTGTAACTTAGCTTCTAATATGATTGCCATGGAGGCCAACATGGTTTTAGGTTAAGCCCATAATCCCACCTACTAAACACACTAACTATAGGTATGTCCTGCTTTAGGGAATCGTGTTGCATAAATATATATAAAACAAATACACTGGGAAGTAATTTTAAAAATAATTCTTCTCAGGATGTCTGGGTGGCTCAGTCAGTTAAGCGTCAGACTTCAGCTCAGGCCATGATCTTGCGGTTCGTGAGTTTGAGCCCTGCATCAGGATCTGTGCTGACAGCTCAGAGCCTAGAGCCTGCTTCAGATTCTGTCTCCCTCTCTCTCTCTGCCCCTTCGCTACTCTTGCTCTGAGTATCTCTCTCTCTTTCTCTCAAAAATAAATAATCATTAAAAAAATTTTTTACGTAAAAATAACAATACTTCTTATGGCTAAAGATTTCTCCCAGGGTTCCTTAAAAGTTAGTTTCCCTAGTGCACTTAAGGGATTGTTTACATATAATTAATTGACATTGATGTAATTGAAAATGTAGAGCACAATTTTATTTTCTCACCTGAATTTACTGTTAGCTGTAGTTCAATAAGAAAAAAAAGATATAGATAAGGTAATTTAAAAAAAATGTGTAACTCAGGGGTGCCTCTGTGGCTCAGTTGGTTAAACATTGGACTGCTGATATTGGCTCAGGTCATTATCTCGAAGTTGTGGGATTGAACCCCATGTCTAGCTTGGAGCTCAGTGTGGAGCCTGCTTGGGGTTTCTCTCTCTCTCTCTCTGCCCCTTCCCCACTCATTCTCTCTCTCTCTCTCTCTCTCTCTCTCTCTCTCAAAATAAATAAATAAATTTAAAGTATGTAAGTCAAGAGGTCAATTGGAAAAAAGATAAGTTTGCACTTAACTCTTAAGAAGTTATATAAAAAGAGATAAATCTTTATCATGTAGAGGGCTTATAAGGATACTCTAGGCATGTTTATAAGATTTTAGCCTGTTGAACCTTGAAAACATTTTACCACTTAAAATTCAACAGTCTAGTTATGAAGTTCCATCTTAATCATTGCAAATTCCCATTGAAGAGTTGACTGAGCCACAGGAACACCTCAAAGATTAGAGATAAACACAAATAGACTCTTCTAGGTTTAGTAGCACTTGCCTGAATTTTTCCTCTAAAAATAGTGTACAACTCTACCTCTTGGGAAGCCCCCAGTTTCTGCCTTCAGGCTGGCGCAACCACACAATGGCTTTTATCTTCCCTATTTTTCAGACTCTTAATGGTCTCTCAATAGTTTTCAGGATAAAGTTATTGCTACTATGAGGCCTTATCCAGCCCTGTCTTCACTGCTGGTCTCAAGCAATCACTTCCCTTATGATTTGAAACAGCCACAGTTTTCCCCAAAGTGAGTCATGTTAAGCTATGTCATGCCTGGAAGGTCTTTCTTCTGATTCTCTATCTAGTTATGGCCTACTAATCCATCAGAATTATAGCTATGGGTCTGCTCATTTATGCCCCAGTCTGGTAAGGATGTATCCAAAGCAGGCTGTGTACACATACATTACTGTTTTAACATAGTGATTTTATAATCCTTGATTTATTTGTGGGTTTACTCTGATGGTTACACAACTTTGGATCCCAGAAGTCTAGCACAGTACCTAGTACTAGTAAGTGCTGAATAAATGTATGTTGAATTTCAACAGTTCAGTGGGATTTTTTTAAAGAGTTGATTTGAACAGCATATCATTATTTTTAAAAAAAAATCTGGATTTTCAACAAAATAGTAACTGACGTATAAATAACCTAAAGGTGATGAGATGAGGAGTTAAAGAGGCTAATTTTGTTAATTCTTTGGACCAGACATTGTGCTAAGTACTTTTACATCTCATTTAAATATCACCATCAGACACCTCACATCTATTACTTTTCATATTTCATACTTAATATGAACTTAGTATTTATGGAGTGATTCATATGGGCTAGCAACTATGTAGGGTGATTCACATCACATTAATTTTCATAGTATTTCAAGGGAGGCATTATAACTCCATTTACAAACAAGAAAATTAGCACTCAGACCTGATAAGGTCAGACAGTTGGTAAACAATGAAGCTGGGGTTTTCACCCACACTGATCTGGTCCTCTAGGCAGTGTTTGCTTCATTGAAACATCACATCGCCTAAACTGTTTTCTAGAGGTCCATGAAGATATTAATAGGTATTTCACTCCCCCAAAGGTTTAATGGTTAGATAAGTTTAAATTACTTTTTCCCTTTTAAAATATATCCTCTTTGTAGAAATTCACAATGACATCAGTTGTACATCACAGCTCTGAAACAATCAGGAAATCTGCTAAACTAACCAAGTGTTTTCCAGCTTTAAGAAACCGTCTCCTTCTTATTTCTTCACGAGCCGCTAAAGTTCTACCCCATGACTGCCTTCAATTAAAGTTACATTAAAATGTGATAAAAAGGGGTTCTTTTTTTGACCCAATTCTCTCTTGAATTTCATTTTTGATGGAAGAATAAAAATTCTAAGTTCCTTTTCCTTTCATGTCCTTCATATTGTCAACTAATCCTAGAAAAAATGTAATCAGGAAAAACTGTAGTCTGATTATTGAGAAATGGTTATGCTCAAAATTAAGAGTACTTTGCTTTTCTGATTTTACTCATCAACACTAGAAGTGTTTGTTGAATGAACTGTCAGAAGCTCGTGTTAGGCAAAAACAATTATGCCAGCCATAATTTCCGCCTTCTAAAAGCGCTGGCATTCAGAGCAATTATAAAGTTAATTAATCCTCAAACAAGTAATGCCTATGTTTAAAATGTATGCTCATATTCTTGTTTTGATGCATATATAAATCTGGGACTATGAGGTGACACAAGGGAAATCAGTGTAAAATCATACAAATCATTGTTTGGCTTTAGTTTATGTCACCCACTGTCTCTCACCTACCCATAATTCCATGTTCCTTACTGTCCTAACTCTCAAAATGAAGACACAGTTCTTAGACAATAGAAGTAGATAAAAAAAGTATTTACATGTCTCTCAGAGATCTGAAAAACAAGATTTGAAAAGATACTCAACTATTCACTAAGCACATAAAATATATATTCAAGGGTAGTTAAAAAAATCTTTACAATTTATAGTAACAGCTCATTACCTTATATTCCGTTTTTGTAAGCGTCTAATAATAGAAAAACTTTTCAAAAATAGTCTTATATGAATTGAAGAAAAACTTCAAATCAAGGAAAATAAATATTATTCATAAATTTTATCCTGGCCTGAGGAAACAATTTATTCTTACAGAAAGCTCCACTCAATTTATTATTTACTCTTATAATTTAAAAAAAGATAATATAAAGAACTTTTAATATATGGATATATTCAAGTATTTTTCCTAAAATCATATAATTTTACAAAGCATAACATTTTCCCCTAGTCTTTTTACATATTTTTAATTTCTCATTCTTCACTAATTTAAAATATGAAACCATGTCCCAGCCTTATCCCTGAACCATCAGGTAAAGTTTGTTTTTCAAGGTATTAACAAGACCTACCATATCCATGAATGTCGCCGGGGAAGAAGCAAATCACTAACATGCAACATCCTGGAGAGCTGGTGCACTATCAATATCCCACCACTCGGGAACTTAGTTTATTTTCATTAATTTCCCTGTGTTCTTGCTGCCACATAGTTATTGCTTAGCTCTTTGTCCTTTTATTTTTCTTTCCAAAGGCATGCCACTTCCCATTGCAGAGTAGATATCATTTTCAGTACGAATACAAATGACTTAGCAAACAACATGTAAGCATCCAACTGGAACCTCATCAGTAGTTTCCTTTAGCTATCAAATGAGAAAATCGATTTGCAGTCAATTCTGAATGATAACTCCCATGAGGTGTGTAGCATTTCTTCCAATTTACCTCAGAAAAGGAAAGATTTGAGTTTCCAAAATTATTGAAAAATCTCCCTTTAAACAGTATCCTCTGTTTTCTCTCTCATTTTGCATTTTCTTCTCCATGCCTGGTGATATGACAACATGTTTTCAGGTTTTCTTGTAACTGAAATACCGATAAGATTAATCAAATAAAATTCTCTCTCTTTCTACCTTTTGCATTGCATTTGGAGCTATCAAGCCTCCGGTCTGACTTGTTCTGCATTGTTTAGTCCATTCAGAGCATGATGAAAGAACACCTAACACTCAGGGTCAGATTTCCTGAATGACATATGTTAGACCACAACAAAGGAGAAAACCCTGGAGAGATTATAAGTCCTTTTCATCGCATGAGATTACAGAGTACAGAAAATGTCTATGTTACACAAAGAAATAACAGTGTGACTGGAATAATGAATTCAACTTTGCCCAGGTTTGGGACCAACACCCTTGTCTGCTCTAAGCTTGCTGGTTGTGTATTAAACTTCTACCTCTGGCCCAGGAAGACTGGCCTCTAAGCAGATACAATAGCCCCTGAAGACCACTGGGATCATCATTAACACAGCACAGCAGTAACAGGTTCAAAGATCCTCAGATCCCTGAAGAACTAAAGGCATCTCCCAGCGTGACAAATTATACTCCAAAGACATTCAACAGCGAGGACAAGGGTCTCAGCGTTCTGAATCTCTGAGTAGAATGTGATCATTGCTACAGCTCTCACTGACGAACACTGGTTTGCATCAAATAAGACATGTCTGAATGGCTTCCCTTTATCTCTTGTTTGAGAACTTAGTCTTATTTATCACCCTTTTATAATGATGTATTTTAATTGAATCTGTGCTCCTAGAAGGGATACCTGGTTTCTTTATTTCAGATTTGCCTTCACATTTCAACCTCCAAAACCTCACCATGTTTCAGAGAAGCTGACCTTAGGACAGGACTCATTTTATGCAATGGTAGCAACAGGTATAAACAAATATACAGGTACATAGACAATCAAAACTTAGATATGAAAACCAGTTTTTTAATTGGAATTCCTCTTGTGTCTTTGTCCTTCTACAGTCTATTTTCAAAACAGCAGCCAGAGTAATTCTTTAAAAACCTAACTCAAGCTACATCATTCATTGGGTGAACATCTAACTGGTCCCCATTTCATTCATAGTAAGAGCCAAAGTCCTTACAATACCCTATGAGGCCTTAGATATAATCTCCATCATCTCCCTGACCCCACTGCTCATTAGGCACCCCCTTCCTCACTATTTAAGTTGTACTGGCCCTTTGCTCTTTCTAGAACATTCCAGGCATGCTTTGGCCTCTGGAATTTCTCAGTGGTATTCTCTTTGCTTAAAATGCTCTTTCCTAGTTTGCTCCATGGCTTGCTCCCACATGTAAGTCACTACTCAAATGCCACCTTGTTATTGAGGCCTGCCCGGTTCACCCAGACCCTACCCTAGCACTCACTTTTCCTTGCTTTATTATTTTTCTGTACAGCATTTATCTCCTTTTAGCATATATAACTTATTTATTGTGTGTATGAACTATATCCTCCCACTAGCATGTGACTCCAGGAGAAAAAAGATTCCTGTATTTTTCCCACTGCTTTATAATGGCTGTCTACTCTAATGCCAAGCATGAAGTAGGTGTTCAATAAATCTTTATTGAAAAATTAATTAATTAATAAAAACACATGCCAGTCCATATGCTTATAGCTAACAAGAAAGAAGATAGTTGGCCTGGTTTATAATTTGATAAGAGTACTTTTCATAAGAATAATATTTTGTGCCAGGGGGAATGTTTAAGTAAGTCTCCCGTAGGAAAAGGCTTTATTTCCTCTTGTGGTTTATAGAGCAATATAATTACTGAAAAGGACTAAACTTCTCAGAGAAGAGAGAGGCATTAGTGAATGTGGTTCATTTAATCCAAGCAGGCAACATGATGACTTTTGGGAATGCTAATAAAGAATCTAAAAGATTATGAAGGAAATATAAAATGAGCAAAGACTATCTGGGAAGACTCGATAAGGAGAATTTCTAAAGATGGCATGTGAGTAACTCACCCACTATGCTTTTAGTCTTGGAAACTGAAAAGGAGGCAGGCACCTTATGTTATTTTTCAATTCCATAGGATTATCAAAAAGTTTAAGTTTATTTTTTGTTATATAACTGCTTTATTGAGATCTAATTCATATGTCGTAAAATTCAGCTTTACAAAGTATCTAATTCAATAGTTTTCACTATACTCCCACTTGTACAAACTTCACCACTACTTAATTTTTTTTAACATTTTCATCACCCCCAAAAGAAACTCCATCTTCATTTACCCCTCCACTAGCCCATGAAAACCACGAATATACCTTTGTTTCTGTGGATTTGTCTATTCTGAACATTTCATAGAAATGGAATCATATAATATGTGCCTTCTTTCATCTGACATTAAGTTTTCAAGGTTCATTCATGTTGCAGCATGTATCAGTACTCCATTCCTTTCTATTGCCAAATTATATTCCATTTCATGGATCTGTCACATTTTGTTTATGTTGATTGTCATTTGATTTGTTTCCACTTTTTGGCTATTAATATATGAATAATGTTCCTATACAAGTTTTTGTGTGGATGTATGTTTTCAATACACCTAGGAGTGAACTTTCTGGGTTATATGGTAACCCCATGTGTTACCTTTCGAGCATTTGCCAAACTGTTTCCAAAGGGGTTGCACTATTTTACAAAATTATCAACAATGAATGAGCAGGTTCCAATTTGTCTATATCCTATCCAACATTTGTTATTGTCTGCCTTTTACATTATAGTCATCTTAGTGGGTATGAAGTGGTATCTCATTATGGTTTTGATTTGCATTTCCCAAATGACTAATGATGGGGAGCATATTTTCATTTGGTTATTGGCCATCTGTATGTTTTCTTTGGAGAAACGTCCAGTCAAAATCTTTCCCCATTTTTAATTGGATTCTTTGGCTTTTTATTGTTGTAAGAGTTCTTTACATATACTGAATATAAAGTCCTTTTTCAGATATATGCTTTGCAAATACTTTCTCCCATTCCAATAGCTGCCTTGTCACTTTTTACTGGTGTCTATGGAAGAACAAAATTTTTTGCTCTCAATGAAACCCCAAAATATAGTTAATAAAATATAGTGGTAGTGAAGGGATTCAAATGTAAGTTAAAGAAACTAAGGCTGAGACACAGCTTGCTCAACATCACTAATCTAAAAAATCCCAGAATCAGAGCCCAAACCTATGTTTGGACTCTATATTTCATGTGTAGTGTGCCTTACTGCCTATAACAGATACTGTGGGTCTTTTCATGAGAACTGAACTACTGCTAAGAGAAATTCCTCCAGATGGGAAAAAAAGATTATACATACAACATACATTACCTGTAAGATAATGTCTGCAAAATGGTTCTTGTTTGGATTTCTATTAAGGTATGCGTGGCTGATGGAGTGAATCCTGGCTTTCAGCTGAGAAGGCTGGGCAACATCAGGAAATAAACGGAAGGAAAACGATGCCAGGGACTTACATACTTATGGACAAATACATCTCAGGATTTGTGCCTAAAGCTCATGAAGAGGAAAAACAACAGGGAATAAATGATACCTGAGAGCACAAAGACGCATAAGCTGTCTATCAACAGCTAACAGCGTGAAAGACACCAAACAACTTCCCGTGAGCAGTCTGTTTCATTTAGTAATAAGTCACGCACCAGTGCCGAGTAGAAACCTTCCACGGGCTGGTGCTGAAAATCTGGTGTGATGGGCAGCTAGACAGCCTTAAGTACTTAAACAATGCAGCCCTTATTTTATTTCACTACATTTTAACCTCGCTAGTCTTAAATGACATTTTAAAAATTATTTTGCTGAAACACTAATTCAAAAAGATATATGTACCTCTATGTTAATTTCAGCATTATTTACAATTGCCAAATTATGAAAACAGCCCAAGTGTCTGTTCATCTATTCATCGACAGATGAATAGATAAAGAAGATGAGGTATATATATGTACACACACACACACACACACTGCACCGGAATATTATTCAGCTATAAAAAATGAAGTCTTGTCATTTGCAACAACATGGATGGAGCTAGAGAGTCAGTCAGAGAAAGACAAATACTACATGATTTCATTCATATGTGGAATTTAAGAAGCAAAACAAATGATCAAAGGAAAAATAAAAGGAAGAGACAAACCAAGAAACATACTCTTAATTATGGAGAACAAATTGATGGTTACCAGAGGGGAAGTGGGTGGGGAGATGGGTGAAACAGGTGAAGGGGATTAAGGAGTGGCACTTATCAGGATGAGCACTGAGTTAATGTATAGAATTGTTGAAGCAATATATTGTATATGTGAAACCAATATAACACTATATGTTAACTATATTGGAATTAAAATTTTAAAAAACAATACAAAAAATAAAGTAAAAATTATTTTGCTCAAGAAAATTTTTACATGCTAAAATGTGAACTAAGTGGCTAAAGTACTTTATAATACATGTACCTCTGAATAAAATCTTATGGGCTTAAGAATTTGAAAAGTTATTTTCAAATCATCTCCCTACATAAATATTTCTTATATATAAAAAAATCAGAATCTGTACTTTCTGGCTTAGAAATAATAAAAGCAGTAATAATGATTAACAGTAGTAAAAAGCAATAATTACTATTACTTATTACTGTTATTATTGACAATAATGATAATAATAGTAGTATTATTATTAAAATAACAGTGATAAGAGATTAATAATAGTACTAATAATGACCTTTATAGTACTTTGGAGTTTCCAAAGTGCTTTCACATATATCATTGCATTTAATCCCCATCACAATCTTCTGGGAAAAGTATCCCTATACCCATTTTATAAATAAAGGAACTGAAGTCCAGATATAGTCTCAACAATTGATTATATATCAGATACTATGCCAGATATTGCTACCCATGCATTATTATCCAACATTCCCAACACTATTTGAGGAAGGTATTGTTAATTCCATGCTGCAGATGAGTTTCTAGGAGAATTGCCCAATCCTATAGCTAGTAGGAAGCAGTGAAGGAATTTGAGCATAGTTCTTTGCAGTCTAAGATAATGCTTTTCTAGTAAGAAACCATAGTTCCTCAGATAAAGTTTATAAATAAAACAGTGTTTGACAAAAAGTCTTCATGGTGGTTACACAAGTGGGAAGTTGTATTTTGCTTCTGAGCCTCAGAAAGAAAAACAATGACAATAGAAATAGTTCTATCGAATACTATTGAATACTATTGAATAGTTCTATTGAATACATTCATTGAATACTCACTGTATCTCAAATATTGAGTTAAGTAAGCACTTTTTTTTAATGTTTATTTATTTTTGACAGAGAGAGAGAGACAGAGAGACAGAGAGACAGAGCATGAGCAGGGGAGGGGCAGAGAGAGAGGGAGACACAGAATCCGAAGCAGGCTCCAGGCTCACAGAGCCTGATGCGGGGCTCGAACTCACAGATTGTGAGATCATGACCTGAGCCAAAGTCAGACGCTCAACCGACTGAGCCACCCAGGTGCCCTGAACTAAGTAAGCACTTTGAATGTATTGTCATTTAATCCTATGACAACCCTATATTATTATCTCAATTCAGGATATTGAAAACTAAAACTAAGAGAAGTTCAGTAAACTACCCATGACCATAATATGGCTAATTAAGTTCAAGTCACACTGAATTGGGTCTTCTGTTTTTTGTAGACAGAAACACAATAGACAATCCATTAATCTGTTATCCTAATGACTGATAATCTTTAATTCATTCTTTCAGTTTATCTAAGGTCTGATACCACTTCATCCACACACTTAACCAGAAACCAGCATAGATTGGGCAACAAGCTGAGTCTGCAATCATGGGACAGAGAGAAGCTAGCTGGTTTACCCAAGATCTGATGCATACTTTAACAAAGTTTACCAGCTCTTTTAGATACTTGTCCCAGATATTAACAGAGTATAAAACAGCCTCTATCCCTTTCCTGGAAACCATAGACCACTAGATTCTATGGGGGATTAAAGGGTCATGAGAATGGCAGAGCAAAATAGGCAAGCCTGTGAACCTTACTACCAAAGAACCTTGCAAAACCACAGCTTGTCCTGTGTATTAGTTTTCAATTAGGCATTAAGTAAGGAGGCAGAAAATCCCTGGAGCCTCAAGGCACCTCAGAACTGACCCACTTTGTACTATAAAAGTTTGGAACTTCTAAAGACCCCCATACATAAATACTGAATAGAGTACTTTTTTTTTTTCAATAGTCAAAAGCTTTTGGCCATTTCTGCACCACAGGCACCCCAAGCCAGCTGGGTGAGCACTCTGCCTAACCCCTACCCTATGCTGCAGCAGCAGCCCTGCCACAACTGGCAGCCACACACAGCCCACACAAGGGACACCCCTTACATGCCTGGATCTGGTAACCAGTGGGAATTAAACTTCTGGGCCCCATAGGTCATCTCCTACACAAGTCCGCTCCTTCAAGACTGAAAGAGGTAGTAGTTTCATCTTCATAAAAACACAGAGAATCAAGAAGAATGAGGAGAAGAGGAATATGTTCTAAACAAAAGAACAAGATAAAACCTCAGGGGGGGATAAAAAACTTAATGAAATAGTCTACCTGATAGAGTTCAAAGTAATGGTCATAGAGATGCTTACCAAACTTGGGAGAAGTATGGATAAATACAGAGAAAACTTCAACAAAGAGACAAGAAAGTATCAAACAGAAGTCACAGAGCTAAAGAATACAATAAGTAAACAAACAAACAAACAAGATACACTAGAGGGCTTCAACAGTAGAATGGATGAAGTAGGAGAATGGATCAGTGAGCTGGAAGACAGGAGAATGGATCAGTGAGCTGGAAGACAAAGCATTGGAGCTCACCTACAGAAAGAAGCAAAACAAAACGAGAATTTTAAAAAATAAATACACCTCAAGGGATATATAGGACAGCATCAAATAGAATAACATCTGCATTATAGGATTTCCAGAAAGAGAAGAGAGAGAGAAATTTATTTGAAGAAATAATGGTTGATAAATGTAGCATAATCTGGTAAAGAAAATGGACATCCAGGTCCAGTAAGGCCAGAAAGTTCTAAAATAGATGAATTCAAAGAGATCCATACCAATAAACATTATAATTAAAACAACAAAAGTTAAAGATAAAGAGAGAATCTTAAAAGCAGCAAGAGAAAAGCAATGTGTTGTGTACAGAGAAAATGCCATAAGACCATCAAATTTCAAAGAAATTTGGGGCACCTGGCTTAGTCAGTTAAGCATCCAACTCTTAATTTCCGCTCAGGCCATGATCTCCCAGTTCATGAGATTGAGCCCTGCATCCAGCTCTGCACTGATGGCACAGAGCCTGCTTGGGTTTCTCTCTCTTCCTCTCCCTCTGCCCCTCCCCCACTCCCTCTCTGTCTCTCTCATAATAAATAAACCCAAAAAAAGCAGAAACTTTGTAGGCCAGAAGAAAGTGGCATAACATATTCAAAGTCACTCTGAAAGGCAAAAATTTCCAATGAATAATGTTGTGCCCAGCCATGTCATCATTCAGAATGGAAGGAGAGAAAAAGAGTTTCCCAGATAAGTAAAAGCTAAAAGAGTTCATCAGTACTAAACCAGCATTATAGCAAATATTAGAGGGAATTCTTTAAGCTGAAAAGAAATGACAAAAATTAAAAACAAACAAAAAAACGTATGACAGTTAAGATCTTACTAGAAAAGATAATATACAGTAAAGGTGGTGGGTTAGTCACTTACAAAGCTAACAAAGACTAAAAGACAAAAGCAGTGAAGTTAACTACTTAACTAAAAGTATAATAATTATTTAATGGATACACAAAATTTTTAAAAAATGTAGAATGTGGCATCAAAACATAAAACATAGGAAGGAGATAAAAATTTAGAGTTTGGGAATGGGTTCAAACTAAAGCTGTTACCAACTTATATACATAGGAAAATATATGTGAACATCACAGTAATCACAAAGCAGAAGCTTATAGCAAACACACAGAAGAAAATGAGAAAAAAATCTAAACATAACATTAAAGAAATTATTAAACCAAAAAGAAAGTGAGAAAAAGATGAAAGAAACAGAGAATAACCACAAAACAGCCAGAAAACAGTAAAAAAAGATGGCAATACATACATACCTATCAATAATTACTTTAAATGTAAATGGACTAAATTCCACAATCAACAGACAGAATGGCTAAAAGGATTTAAAAAACAACAACAGTGACAACAACAACAATAACAAGACTCATCTGTATGCTGCCTACAAGAGAGTCACTTCAGAAATAAGGACACACAGACTGAAAGTGAAGAGGCAGAAAAAAATATTCCATGCAAATGGAAACAAAAAGAAAGCTGGTTAGCTATACTCATATCAAACAAAATAGACCTTAAAACAAAAACTGTAATAAAAGACAAAGAAAGGCATTATATATTGATAAAAGAGTCAAGCCAGCAAAAAGACATAACATTTGTAAATATCTATGTACCCAATACAGAAACACCTAAATATACAAAGCAAATATTAACATACCTAAAGGGAGAAATTGACAGCAATACAACAATAGTAGGGGACTGTATTATCTCACTTACTTCAATGGATAGATCATCCAGACAGAAAATCAATAAGGAAATCTTGGCTTTAAATGGCACATTATACCAGATGGACTTCACAGATATATACAGCACCGTCCATCCAAAAGCAGAAGAATATACATTTTTCTCAGGTACACATAGAACATTCTCCAGGATAAATTACACAGTTGGCCATAAAACAAGTCTCAATAAATTCAAGAAGAATGGAATGATATTAAGTATCTTTTCCAACCACAATGGTATGAAACTAGAAATCAATAACAAGAAAACTGGAAAAAACTAAAAATGTGAAATTAAACAACATGCTACTGAACAACCAATGGTGATCAATTAAATGAGAAATCACAAAAAAAATCAAATGATAAATTAAAAAGTACCTAGAGACAAATAGAAACAAAAATATGACATACCAAAATCTATGGTATTACAGCAAAAGCAGTTTTAAGAGTGAAGTTTATAGCAATACAGGCCTACCCCAAGAAATAAGAAAAATCCCAAATAAACAATCTAACTTTATACCTAGAGGAACTAGAAAAAGAAAGCTAATGTTAGTAGAAGGAAGAGAATAATAAAGATCAGAGCATAAATACATTAAATACAGACTAAAAAGACAATAGAAAAGATCAATGAAACTAAAAGCTGGTTCCTTGAAGATAAAAATTAGAAATGCTTAGCAAGAAAAAAAGAGGGGGCTCAAGTAAATAAAATCAGGAACAAAAGAGAAGTTACAACTGAATACAAAATACAGAAATACAAAGGATTAGAAGAGACTGCTATGAACAATATACACCAAAAAATCAGACAACCTAAAGTAAATGGATAAATTCCAAAAAACATACAATCTTTCAAGACAGAATTGTGAAGAAATAGAAAATTTGAATAAATCAATTACTAGTAAAGAGATTGACTCAGTAATCAAATACCACCCAACACACAAAATTCCAGGACCAGACAGATTCACTGGTAAATTCTATCAAAATTCAAAGATTTAATATCTATCCTTTTCAAATTCTACCAAAAATTTGAAGAGGGAATGCTTTCAAACCCCTTTTACAAGGCCAGTATCATACTGATATCAAAACCAGATAAGGATACCATACACACAGAGAAAATTAAAACTAGAGTCATTTGATGAATACCTGCTTGACACTGGTAAGTACCCACACTGGAAGTGATGAGTGTCAAGGGATTTATATAGCTTCTTATTTAATACTCATACGAAGCTTGTAATTTTGAAACCCTTAACTCTATTGTAAAGATAATGGAACCAAAGATCCAAGAGATTAAGTTACCTGCTCAAGGTCACAAAACTAGTGGGTGAACTTGGATTCTAGCCCAGATATGTTTGGCTCTGAAGCCCTTGCTCTTTGCACTATCCAAAGCCTGAGTAGAATATCAGTCCCACCACTTATTAGTATTTTCATCTTTAAATGCAAACTATAATAGAGCTGCTATAATCATGAAAGATAAATAGGTAAAATATAAAAAACAAAACTACTGATTTCATGTGTTGGTTTGGTAGATAACTTACATAGGTCATTTGCATAAAAATACCGGGCAAACAATAAAACACGATTTAATTTTTTTTTTAAATAATTGAAGCTTCTGGGGAAAGGAGATTCTAAAAATACGAATTGAAAAAAAATAAAAAGATGAATTGATTATCTTGTTCAAATAATTGAGTGTTAAAACAGAAATGCATTCAAAGTAAGATTATCTTGGTACTTTACACTTGGGCAAGTACCAAAAGGCTTCCATAAGGGACAATTTCCCAGCACTCAGTCTAAGAACACATTCCAAAGGAAACAAAGGCCAGTCTGTGTGTATGTGTGTGCATGTTTCTGTTCAGGTTTGCATGCCTGTGCCTGTTTGTACATGTCAGTGTTGAAATGAGCTTCATTGTACTGAGTTTATCTCTCATTGTGATCATCTGTAGAGCTCCAGATGTTCTGTAGGAGTTGTTGAGCACCTAATTTGAATGCCAAAGGAAAGGT
This sequence comes from Panthera leo, assembly GCF_018350215.1. Classification (NCBI taxonomy): domain Eukaryota; kingdom Metazoa; phylum Chordata; class Mammalia; order Carnivora; family Felidae; genus Panthera; species Panthera leo. The sequence continues at coordinate 54,269,156 of NC_056686.1, read as the reverse complement.
GCTTATAGCATATTTCCAAAATAATGTGTTTCCAAAATTTGGAAGTGTACACTATAATTTTCAAGGAGAAAAATAAGATTTTTTTTCATCTCTCAGGAGATTGCTTGTTTCTGGGTATTTTTTAATTCCTTCCTGACAATGCACACATGTCCTTCAGGATAGAACCCTGATTTGTAAATAATAACATATTGATGTTCTGACAGAGCCACTCTGGAGTTATTTTTGTGGGGCTGGAAGCCAACTTGGCTCTTGATCATGAAATCTGATGGAGGTGCCTCCTCTTGATGGCTCTTTGTTTTTGTATTTAAATAAATCTTAGAGGCACAGACATATAATTAGATCTTCAGAGGCACTAAGAATCAATTTGACTTCAGAAAAATTTCAATGAAAAAAAATATATCTTGGAGGTCATTGAGTCCAACTTGGTCATTTTACAAAGAAACTTAAGCAGATGCTTGTGTAGAGTCACTTGAGTAGCTAGAATTTTTTTTTTTTCTATAACTACATTAGATACTTGTCTCCATTAAAACACAAACAAATACAACAAGAATAACAACAAAAAGCCTGAGCAGGCTGTGTCACATGTTTAACTACTTGCTGAGTACTAAGTCCTTTAGAGGGGTGGAAGGAAGTGGTAGACAGAGCAGGGGGTGGTAGAAACCCACAGACCTGAATTCAAGTTTCATTTAGCCACCTAACAGGTAACAAGTAATTTAATTTCTCCATACTTTGCAGTTTATATCTATAAAATAGAGATAATAAATATACTGTGCTATTTAAGGTTCCTGTAATTGCAAGGCCCAAATATCCAATTAAAATAGACATAAGTAAAAAAGAGTAAAATACTGGCTCATACAATGAAACCTTTGAAATGACTGAAAAAGTAGAGATAGTGCCAACTTCAAGGAAGCCTAAACAGACTCAAATGCCTCTGTTTCTGGTGTCACTCTATTCTTCTTTGTATGTCAAGTAACTTCTCTAAGTTCAGTTCCTCCTAGTGGAATATGGTCTTAGGCCACAACATATAGGCTTATGATTAGAAGGAAGAACACTTTCCTCTTTAGCATTCACTGTAAAAATCCTGGGTACTGTAAAAATCCTGTGTAAGAACTTTAATGGAGTCTTTTTTGGCCACATCGTAACACCTCTGGCCAGCAGGTGGGGAACTATATGCAAGGATCTTATTAAAATATCTAGTGTTTGATGAGAAGAGGTATTTTCCAGAAGAAGGAGGCCACTCTAGATGGACAAAACTACAAATGTCTACTAAAAATGCCTACCTCAGGAATGTAAAAATCACATAACAAAACAGACTTAAAATGTTGCGTGCATAGCGAGTGCACAACAAATGGCAGCTGCCCTATCTTACTGTAAATCTTCTTGAACTAATTTTAAAAGTCTGCCTGGCAAGTGTGGGTGAAACAATGAACCCCTGGGTGACAAAGACAGGGAAAGTGGATGTTTTTAAAGTAATCTCTCCAGGAGAAAAGAGAACATAATCCCAGTGTGCCAGGGCCTGAGACAACCAGGAAGGACCTTCAAGACGATTCAAATCTGTTTCCAAGATTATTTTTTATGTTTATTTATTTATTTTTGAGAAAGAGAGAGAGGGAGAAAACAGGGGAAGGCATAGAGAGAGAGACAGGGAATTGAAGCAGGCTCCAGGCTCCTACCTGTCAGTGCAGAGCCCGACGCGGGGCTCTAACTCACAAACTGTGAGATCATGACCTGAGCTGAAGTTGAACACCTAACGGATTGAGCCACCCAGGTGCCCCTGAGTCCAAGATTCTATTATCCATGACACTTTATATGGGGAGTAATTGTTTTTCCTCTGCTGCTCTTTTAGTTTCACTGGGTTGAAATGTAAAAATCTATTAGTTCTGATTTTTTAGAGTGGTGTTCCTTTGCCAATCTTGGCTCTGTGCCTAAATCTACACAATGGAGTATCAGTGTGAGATGAGTCTGAGTCAATGGAATGGTGTTCATGTCTGTAGCACAAGCCCATACCCCACCAACCCAAACTGCAATTACCCAACGGCTCTAATATGCTGTATCTTCATTTATCTAGAAGAATCTGAAATCAAGATTCTCAAAATGTTTCTTCAGCATATTATGGAGATATCAAAAATATGGAAAGATGATCACTTTTACTTTGCCTTTGGATCATGGAAAAGACCATTCATCCTCTGGTCAAAAGACATATTACATCTCATTCTTTCATTCAACAAATATTTGTTGGGCAATAATAATACAACACTCCTGAACTTATATTCTAGTGAGGAAAAGAGGGACCAAAAAGAAAGAAGCAAATATAATATATGGACAGGTGAAGTGAGTAAAGAAAAAAAAAGTGGGTTAAGGTACAAAAAGATATAGGATGGGTGGGAGAGGTTTTGCCTTTGAGTAGAATCAGAAGGAATTGAGGGAGTGAATCATGGGAAAATGTGGTACAAGAATAACTGAGACAGGACCAGTAAATGCAAATATCCTAAGGTAGAAATAAACTTGGACACATGATCTAGGTCATGTAGACCTTATAGGTTCCAGAAGAGACTTTAAGTTTTAATTAGAATGAGAAAGGAATCCCACTGGACAGTTTTACACTTAAGAGAACTACTTCCGTTGCTCCATGGAAGACAACTACAAAAGGGGAAAGAAAGAAGAGCCCAGATAAAAAGGTATTCCAGAAGTTGAGGCTGGTGATAATGGTGGCTTTGCCTAGATTGGTAAAGGTAAAGGTAGTAATAAGTAGTCATAGTCCAGGTATATCTGGAAGATAGAACTTCCAGATAGAACAGGACTTAATGATGATGAAATGCTGAGCCTGAGGAAAGAGAGGCACTAAGGATGACATCTAGGTTTCTGGTGAGGGCACCTCATTGAGTCTAGCACAATTTCCCAGAAAGGGGAATGCTGGCAATAGAGCAGGATTTCCCAGCGTTCTGCTTTAGGAATGTAAGCCTGAGATGCCTATCTGAAGAGAGTTAAGAAGATTCTTGGATATCCTAGTTTGGAGCTGAAGGGTGAGAATTGGATTGAAGATACAAATGTGGGAGTCATCGATTTGCAGATAATATTGAAAAAAGCAGGGTCTGGTTGGGAATGAATACAGAGAAAGATGAGAGGCAAAAACTGAGCAGTGGGACACTTAGAAGTCTGGAGGAGGAGGAGCCAGAATGAGTGAAGTAGTTGAAAAACTAGTGGAAAGAACTGTGTCTGAAGCCAAATGAAGAAAAATGTTTCAAGGAGAAGGGACTGAATAGACAAGGTTCCTAATTACATTGATAAAAGCAATTTTCAGTGGAGCTGTGGGGATGAAAACCAGATCTGAGTTAAGTGAGGGAAGGACGTCAGACGAAAAAGTAGAGACAGTGAACATAGTTTTTGGGCTTTGTTGTAAAAGAAAAAAACAAGGTTTGTTTCTGATGGGGAACATGATGTCTAGCGAGAGAATTTTAAGGATGGAGAATTATAGAATGTTTGCACACTGAAGACAATGGTCCAATGGGGATTGATAATTAAAGTTTAAATAGTATAATGAATGTGTGTTTTGTAAATTAGAAAATGCTATACAAGTTTCAGGTGTTTAATAATTTGATCTAAATGAATATTTACAGTCTAACCTTTCATAACCCATATCTCATGAAACATTGCACTATGTCCCTTTTATAAATATTTATGATGACATCATAAACACTCTCCTGACTACTTCTTGTTTGTGTTCAACTCATAAGAGTTGCTTTGTTTGTAACAATAATAGCTATTGAGTTTGAAAAAGGATGAAATTGTTCATGTACCAATGAACTCACCCTTTTAGTTTCCTTTCACTCACTCATTCCTATTGGATCTGAAGCCAGATTAAAACACAAACGCCATGTTTTAATCTACTCTAACAAGAACATATCAAATGCTTACTACAAAGAGGGCCATCATAGGTTTTGTGAGATTCACATTTTAGTAGATTAATATCATTTAGATATTAAATCTTATCAACTTGTCTCTTAAGTTCATCTTCACTTCATCCCATACTTCGCATTTCTACTGATTCTGCCATGTACAAAGACAAGGACACGAAATAGTATAATGTATTTCATGAATGATATTGGCTTTATCAAAGCTTAAAATATAAGAAATTGAGCAGGGGCAGGAAATAAAGCTAAAGTAGGCAATAAATATCCTCATAATAATTTGGAAGATAAATGTTATTAATGATTTTAAGCAGGAAATATCATGGTTTGATTTGTGTCTCAAAAAGATTATTTTTTTGAATTGGATTAAGATTATTTGTAATTGGTGGATTAAGAGTGAGTAAGAAGTCGGGTGCCTGGGTGGCTCAGTGGGTTAAGTGACCTGACTTTGGCTCAGGTCATGATCTCACAGTTCATGGGTTTGAGCCCTGCATTGGGCTCTGTGCAGGGAGCCTGGAGCCTGCCTCAGATTCTGTGTCTCCCTCTCTCTGCCCTCCCCCATTCATGTTTGCACGCTTTCTTTCTCTCTCTCAAAAAAAAAAAAAAAAAAAAAAAAAAAAACATTAAAAAGAAAAGAGTGATAAGAAGTAAAGATATCAGGAGCTTTATTTATCCACTTATTCAACATTTTGAGTCCCTACAGGATGCCAGGAATTGTGCCAGATTCTAGGGATACCATTAGGAGAAGACATAACTTTGCCCTAGTGGTGATAACTATATTACATATGTGTTATAAGTGTATAAATATAATATGATATGATATAAATGTATATTATAATATAAATAAATAATAAATAACCTAGTGGTAATAACTGACAGATACGTACAATATATGACCAACTCTTGGTTATATTAGGAAAAATTAACCAATCTGTGGATCAACCCTGCTAAAAATTAATTTGAAAAATACATTTGTAGAAAATTTAAATTACTATGAACCAGAGGATATATATTTGGAGACATATATTTTGAATCTGAACAGTTATGAGGTAGTGGGGGCCTGGGGCAGCCATGATGGGTCATGTGAAATTGTGAGAGAGTAGAAATTACAAGTAAGCAGAAGACATGAGAAAAGAAAAGAGACATGTAGGGCAGGAGAAGGAAGAGGAAAACGGAGCAACTGTACAGAAAGGGACATCATCAGAAAGAGAGAGTTAATGAGAAAGAAACAGGTAGTAGTGGACTCAAAGGGCATCTTGTTTTCAGCTCCATCTGAGTAACTGATTTCAGCTCCATCTAGATGCATCTTGAAAACTCCAGCACTAGATGAATCTAGAAAACTTGTCTCAGTCTGTATTCATGCAGCCACAGGGACTTGGGAAAACCACTTTTTTTTTTTTTTTAATTTTTTAATGTTTATTCATCTTTGAGAGACAGAGCATGAGCGGGGAAGGGGCAGAGAGAGACGGAGACACGGTATCCGAAGCAGGCTCCAGGCTCCGAGCTGTCACCACAGAGCCCGACGCGGGGCTTGAACTCACGGACCGCGAGATCATGACCTGAGCCGAAGTCGGACGCTCAACCGACTGAGCCACCCAGGCGCCCCGGGAAAACCACTTTTTTGGCTATCTTTACTAGCTTATTCTTTGAGCAAATGCAAAGGAAGAGTGGATGAGCCAGACATGAGAAAATGTTTGTGTTCTCAGTTCATGCAGAAATAAAAGATAGTGTGAAAGCATTTTTGCTTTTATAAATTAAGCATGTGTAGCCACCTCTATATCACAGATGCTTCCAGAAAAACTCCTGCCAGCTAACAGTACTTCAGGTTATGTATTGTAGAACAAAAGAAAAGAGTGTGTTTAATTCACAAGGTATTTTATCCATGATTGAAATCAAAAAGTGGACAAGAACAAAGAGCAGGATCAAGGATGGCTCCAGGGGCGAACTGGTTTCCCAAAGGCCCCTTTTCTTCCACCTTCCCACTCTCTACCCTTCAATTCTCTTTCATCAAGCCTGCCCCCTGGATGTGTGCCAGGCTCATTCTATCAAAGAACCACCTAGTCATTCCAGGAACCCTATAGGGTATCCCACTATTAGTTTGGCATTGTGCTAGATGTTGGGGCCACAGAAATTAAAAAAAAATCTTTATTCCCTTAAAAGCTCAGTCTAGTAGGAACTCAGGCAAATAAAATAGACGAGTAAACAATACAGAACAAAAAATTTTATGCTGTAACAGGAACAGAGTGCAGTGGGGACCCAAAGAAAAAAACTCTAACTCCTCTGTGTGGAGCAAGTCTTATAAGGAGGGCAATTTAGTTGTCTTGAGGAGGAGATGATACAGAAGAAGAGAGGGAAAGGCATTGCATATCTCTTTAGCAATTACTTCTAGGTACATTTGCAGATAAGATAATTCTGGACCCAAATGAATGGATTCCCAATGGTGGCATATCAGACATTATGGCATCTTAGTAACAGAGATAATTTTGGATCAGTTGAACTCTCTGATGCCCCTCAAAACTCACCACATACAGCACTCCTTTACAGGTTTTATGAAGACAGAGCTTTCTAGCCCACTACAAGCTGGCTGTCCAATGCCTGTAAGTAGAATTATTAAGGTGAGGACATGCAGAGGGGAAAGTTCTGCTTCTATGGCAGAAATTAATTTAGTTTAACAAATACTTATGGGAATCAAACGTTTACTTATTTGCCTTCCTCACTAGACTATGAACTCTCAGAGTACAGACACTTGTGTAACTAATCTTTATATGCCTAGGCAGCTAGCATAGGACCTGGCACAGAGTAGGTATAAAGATTGGTGCATGAATGAAAGTTCTACACCCTGTGGAACATAGAAATTAAAACAAAAACAAAACAGAAAATAAAAAAGCATAAAGTTCTTGACTCCCTCAAGCACAGAGAAGGGGAGATGGTCACCATGAATACATTTTAGAATAATGCAAAGCACAGCAAGGTGACTATGCTGCCAGGAAATCTGCTGGGGGTTCAAGAGAGGAAGAGACGATATCTAAATAGGAAGGCAGCCAAGATTTAGGAAGGCAAATGGCATCTGCATAGGGTTCAAGGGAGAAGACAAGGAATCTGACAGCTGGGAAAACGAAGGGGAAAGACTCTAGAGTGGGGATAGGGGAACCAGCAAAAGCACAAAAGGCAAGAACGTGCAGGACACTTCCAGAACATGATTAGCAGACTGTGCGGGGCATGAGTAGGTATGGCAAGTTGAAAAGTGGTAGAGAGGGGCAGGTGCTATGTGACAAAGGACCTTGTGATTATTAGTTTTATGTATCAAATTGATTAGGCTATAGTATTTGATATTTAGTCAAATACCAATCTATGTGTCCCCAGGAAGGCATTCTGTTGACTAAAGTCAACAATAAGTTGACTTTAAGTAAGGATTACCCTCAATAATGTGGGTTGGGCCTCATCCATTCAGTTGAAGGCCTTAAGAAACAGGTTTCCCAGAAAAGATGACACCTGCTTGATTTTCCAGTCTGCTGTTTAAGACTTATGACTGCAACATCAATTCCAGCCTTAGTTTCTAGTCTGTCAGCCTGCCCTACAAATTTTAGACTTGCTAACCCCCAAAGTCATGTGAGCCAATTCCTTAAAATCAATATTGTGTGTCTGTGTCTGTGTGTGTGTGCGTGTGTGTGTCTGTGTGTGTGTGTGTATTGTTTCTCTGGAGAACCCTGACTGTTGAAAGTCAACATTAAAAAGCACAGATCTTGCTTGGGTGGTGGTGACATATTGCTGTTACAGACAGTGCTGCCACTCTACCTGCTTACCTTTGTCTTGTGACAGAAGGACAGTATAGAAGAACAATATAGAAAATGTGCTCCTCCCTTTGAGGACCCCACAGTGCTACTGACTTTCCCATATGCCAAGGCATTTAAATAAACAGCTCTGGGGATGGCTTCCAGATACAGAAAACAACATGTCATTGAAAAGCTTCTAAAATGGATTTCCCCTCCCTAGTATCAAGCAGTGCTGTTATGATCACCAGAATCCCCAAACACAGCTCTGTTACACCAGAAATCTTCAAGTGTAATTATGTTTCAAAACACAACAGAATTGTTTTGTATTTTCAAAAGAAATGTCATCCAAATAGGTTTTTATCTTTTCTATTTTTTACAGTTACTTTGAGGCTTTTATGGTGCCTTTTACTGAAGGGTTCAAAATGTGCTGCTGATATTATAATATTAATTTGTCATTCAGCTGAGTTAACTTCAATGAGCATTTATCAGTGTCACACCAGGTGTTGTGAGAAGCACAGAGAACTATAAAAACATCTCAATGATACAAAATGCTGGGGGGGGGCGGGGCGGAACTCATTGAGGATAGCTGGGTTTATCTATTAATTCAACAAATATTTACTGAGTGTCTACTACGTGACAGGCACTTTGCTAGACTTGGGATAAAGAGATGAATCAGGGGCGCCTGGGTGGCTCAGTCGGTTAAGCGCCCGACTTCGGCTCAGGTCATGATCTCACGGTCCGTGAGTTCAAGCCCTGCGTCGGGCTCTGTGCTGACAGCTCAGAGCCTGCAGCCTGTTTCAGATTCTGTGTCTCCCTCTCTCTGACCCTCCCCCGCTCATGCTCTGTCTCTCTCTGTCTCAAAAATAAATAAACGTTAAAAAAAAAAATTAAAAAAAAAAAAAGAGATGAATTAAATATGGTTTCTGCCATGAAAGCATTTATAGAACACAAGAGAAGCAAATCTTTAAAAAAGTATCCGTATTTGTTAGATGTTTTTCACTGATATTTTATTTAGGGACATATAAAAGTCTTTATTGTGAAGGTGACATTGAATTGAGTTTTTAACAAATAGATGTTTGTCAGTTACACAAAACTGAGGCAGGGAAGGAACAGGGATGAATCAAGACATAGTTAATTCTTGGGAATGGGAGCCTCATGAACAGTTATGAAGTGAGATGGGCTTGTTTCTGGGAAACTGAACATAGTGGTTAATTGAGATTATGGTATACACTTAACATAGCACTTGGGAGAGAATAACTATTATTATCATTAGTTCATCATACATGAGGCTTATAGTGTGACAGAAGTTATGTCAAGAGATGAATGAAGCTGGAGAGGTTAATCAAGTTCCATACTAGGAAGAGTCATGAACTAAGCTAAGATTATTTATTCACTTATTTTTATTTGAGTATAGTTGACACACAATGTTTCATTAATTTCCGATGTACAACATAGCGATTAGAGAAGTTTGTATATTGTGCTATGTTCACCACAGTGTCGCTTACCATCTATCCCTACACATCACTATTAATACAACATCATTGACTGTATTCCCTATGCTGTGTCTTTTGCTGTGACTTATTGTTTTCTTTAAGTTTTTATTTATTTTGAGAGAGAGGGGGAGACACAGTGAGCGAGTATGGGGAGGAGCAGAGAGAGAGGGAGAGAGAGAATCCCATGTAGGCTCTGTGCTGTCAGCACAAAGCCCAATGTAGGTATCAATCTCACAAACCATGAGATCATGACCCAAGCCAAAACCAAGCATCAGATGCTTAACCAATTGAGCCACCCAGATGCCCCCCCCACCTTATTCGATTCATTTCATATTCTATTCATTCATTCCATAACTGGAATCCTGTATCTCCCTCTCCCCTTCACCCATTTTTCCTATTCCCCAGCCCTCCTCCTCTCTGGTAACCATCAATTTGTACTCTGTATACATAGTTCTGATTCTGCTCTTTGTTTATTCATTTGTTTTTTGTTTCTTAGATTCTATGTATAAGTATATGGTATTTGTCTTTCTTCATCTGACTTATTTTACTTAGCATAATAGCCTCTAGGTCCACCCATGTTGTCTCAAATGGCACAATATGACCCTTTTTATGGCTGTGTAACATTCCATTGTGTGCATGTTTGTGTATATATAACATCTTCCTTATCCATCCATCTACTGAAGGATACTTAGGTTGCTCCCATCTGGGCTATTGTAAATAATGCTGCAATAAGCATAGGGATGCATACATCTTTTTAAATTAATGTTACTGTTTTCTTTGGGTAAATACCCAATAGTGGAATTATTGGATCATACAGTACTTCTATTTTTTATTTTTTGAGGAAACGTAATACTGTTTTCTACAGTGGCTGTTCCAATTACATTCTCACCAACAGTGGGATTTTCTCTTTCTCTCTCTCTCTCTTGCTCTCTGCCCCTCCCCTATGCTTGCTCAGTCTCTGTCCCCGTCTCTTTCTCAAAATAAATAAAAACTTAAAAAAAGGAATAAGTCACCGGAATAAAAGACAGCATAGGGAATATAGTCAATGATGTTATAATAGTGATGTGTGGGGACAGATAGTAGCTACACTTGTGGTGAACATAGCATAATGTATAAACTTCTCTAATCACTATGTTGATACTAATGCAACATTGTGTGCCAACTATACTAAACTAATGTAACATTGTGTGTCAACTATACTCAAATAAAAATAAGTAAATAAATAATCTTAGCTTAGTTCATGACTCTTCCTAGTGTGCAACTCCACATCCTCATCAACACTTGTTATTTCTTATTATTTTGACTTTAGCCATTCTAACAGGTGTAAGGTAATATCTTATTGTAGTTTTGATTTGCATTTCCCCAATGAGCGATGTTGAGCATGTTTTCAGGCGTCTGTTGGACATCTATATATCTTCTTTGGAAAAAATGTCTATTTAGGTTCTCTGCCCATTTTTAAATTAGAGCATTTGTGGCTTTTTGGTGTTGAGTTGTAGAAGTTCTTTATATATTTTGGATATTAACCCTTTACCAGATACATCATTTGTGAATATCTTTTCCAATTCAGTATGTTGCCTTTTTGTTTTATAAATGTTTTCCTTTGCTTTGCAAAAGGTTTTTATTTTGATGTACTTCCAAAAGTTTATTTTTGCTTTAGTTTTCCTTGCCTTAGAAGACATATATAGAAAAATGTTGCTATGGTTGATGTCAAATAAATTACTGCCTGTGTGTTCTCTTCTAGGATTTTTATGGTTTCAGGTCTCACATTTAGGTCTTTAATCCATTTTGACCTTATTTTTATGTATGGTGTTAAAAAGTGGTCCAGTTTCATTCTTATACATGTAGTCATCCAGTTTTTCCAGCACCATTTATTTAAGGAGATTAAATTTTAACATGAAGGCAATGGGGAGTCACTTCAGCTCCAGCTTGCTTGGTTTTCTAACTGCATTTGAAAAACTAGTCAAATCCCATTACATCTTACACTTCTGTCTGCCTATAAATCCCTTGATCCCCAAAGCAAAGTCCAGGGACAGTTGGCTTCATTGGTAAATTCCACCAGACATTTAAAGAATTAACACAAATCTTTATCAAACCCTTCCAGAGGAAGGAGGAGGAGGAGGAAGGGGAAAAGGAGGAAGAGGAAAAGAAAGGAGAAGGAGGAGAAGGAGAAGGAGAAGAACGAGAAGAAGAAACTGTTTCCAACTCATTCTATGAAGCCAGTACTACCCTGATTCTAAAACCACCCAAAGACATCACAAGAAAAAAATAATAATAAATGCCAATGTCTCTTATGGATATAGATGTAAAAATCATCAACAAAATACTAGAAAATTGGATCCAGCAACATATAAAAAGCATTAGACATCATGACCAAGTGGAATTTAACCCAGGAATCCAAGATAGGCTTAACATCCAAAAATCCACTAATATGTGTTACTCATAAAACGAAGGTTGAAATCCAAGTGATCACCTCAGTAGACACAGTAAAAGCGTATGACAAATTCTAACACCCTTTCATGACACAAATACTCAGCAAATTAGGAAGAGAAGGAAACTTCATCAATCTTTGAAAAACCCACAGCTACCATCATATTTAACAAATGCTTTCCCATTTATGACCAGGAAAACACAAGGATGTCTACTCTTGCCCATTCTGTTCAACATTATACTGGAGGTTCTAGCCAGTATACTTACGAAAGAAAAAGAAATAAAAGGCATTTTGATTGGAAAGGAAGAACTATTTCTATTTAGTAATGACATAATCTTGTAAATAGAATATGTTTTTTTTTTAAGTATGACACTTTTTTTTTAATGTTCTTATTATTTGTTTGAGAGAGAGAGAGACAGGGAGAGAGAGAATGAGTGGGGGAGGAGCAGAGAGGGAGACAGAGAAATGAAAGCAGGCTCCATGCCCTGAGCTGTCAACATAGAGCCGGACATGGGGCTTGAATCCACGAACTGCGAGATCATGACCTGAGCCACAGATGGACACTAAACTGACTGTGCTACCCAGGTGCCCCTGTAAATAGAAGTTCCTAAGGAATCCACTAGAAAACTATTAGAGCTAATAAATGAATTCAGCAAGATTGCATGATACAAGATCAATATATAAAAATCAATTGTAATTCTATGCCTTAGCAATGAAATTAAGTAAACAATTACATTTACAATAGCATCAAAAAGAATAGAACATTTAGGAATAAATTTGATCAAGTGCTATGGTCTGAATGTTTGTGTCCTCCCCAAAGTCATATGTTGATAACTCTAATCCCCAAATGTAATGCCTTTCAGTAAATAAACCTTTGGGAGATACGTGATTCATGAAGGTAGATTCCTCATGAATGAAATTAGTGCCTTATGAAAGAAGCTGCAGAGAGACCTGTAGACTTTCCACCACGGGAGGACACAGTGAGTAGGTACATGCTATGAACCAGAAAGTGGGCCTTCACCAGAAGGTGACCATGCTGATGCCTTGAACTTGGACTTCTAAGTCGCCAGAACTGTGAGCAACAGATTCTGTTGTTTATACACTACCCAGTTGGTGGGATTTTGTTATAGCAGGCCAAATTGTCTAAGTTACCAAGGAAGCATAAGATTTCTACACTAAAAATTACAGAATATTGCTGAAATGAAAAATAACTAATTAAATAAATGGAGATACATCTCATGTTTATTGGTTAGAAGAGTTAATATTGTTAAGATAATGATACTCCCTAACGTGCTCTACAGATCCAATGCAATCCCTTTATAAAAACACCAATGTCCTTCCTCCCCCAACCTGCTGAACAGAAATAGAAAAGCTGATCTTAAAATTCATACAGGATTACAAGGGATTCCATGGGGAGGGTGATGTAAATTCTTACATGTGTGTGAATGTATTCATTTAATGATACAGATATGATATCCATCCCCAAAAGAGGAGAAAACATGTTTATTCTCATTTCTATTGTCTTTTTGCAAGACTTGGTAGGGTTATGTTGGTACAATGCAAATTATAGCCTCAAATGATAGAGTAATACCAAATCATCAGACTACAAGTCAGGCTTTCTCATTCTAGCTTCTCTTCCTGAGTGATTTAAAGCATTTCCACATGGAACTTAAGAACCAGAATAAAGTAGGTAAGAAATGCCCTTCTGGAAGCACTCTATTACTGCCACCTATAATTTGCTCATTCATCCTGAAGTCTGACTGAATCCAAACTGACAGAAGATTTACCAGATTTAGAAAACAGTTTTTACTCTGAGCAAGGCATTTGAACCAGAAAAGACAATGTTATATGTGTGGGTTGTTTTTCCTTTTCCTTGAAACTATTTGGTTATTGAGAGGAAAGTGCCAAAGTGGGCCTGTGGACAATATCTTGTGTCATGGACGGTGCATAAGTTCCCTCTCCAAATCCTGCTATGGGCTAACAGTGTTATCTTAGGCAAGTCAACACTCAACCTCAGTTCCATCTTCCGCAAAATGGCTGGATTTCCCAACTTACATTACTGTTGGCAGGGCTAAAAATGATAGTTATGGTTGATTAATAACAAATATTTAATGAAGATCTACTTTGGACTGCGACAATGGGAACATGAAGAATATAAAGATGCTCTAACTCAAAGAGGCTCATAGTCTCATGTTCAAGCAAGCACTTTCTAAAGTATGATATATTGATCAAATATAGATGTTGTTTTTATTTCCCTTCTACATGTATTGTTCCTTCCCACACAAATTGGCTCATTTGTGCTTCTTAGGCTGTCCACCTATTTTGAGGCCATTGGCGAGTTCATTAGTGTAGCCATACACAGACCATAAAAAGCATGGACTCACAAATCAAAACAGGTTGAATTTCCAGGTCCTGAAGTTGCACACAGCTCCTCACCAAAGAAGTCACCTTTTGTGTATATCTATCTATTTTAGTGTATACTGGGTGCAAAAAAGTACAGGATTTTAAACACAGTGAATTTTTCAGGAGTATTAATTTTCTGCTATTGCAAGCATTTTATTTATTGTGGGGTGTGTTTTTTTTGGTATAAAATCATTCATTTTAAAGTGGCTGGTCCAATAAATAAGCTGAATCAACATGGATGTTGTAAGCAATTGAAAACATGATTTCCATATTAGACTTATGCTAGAATAGAGGCAAAATTTACATGAAATTTTAATATATAACCTTGAGTCTCTAGGGAGAGCAAGCAGATTCCCAAAGTGTATAATGCTAAGGTAGGCACATTTCAGGTATGGATTGTGTGTTGGTGGGGGGGCAGGGGTGTTGTTTATTGAACAATGTCAGGGCCACCATTCACATAGACTGATTTGAACAGTGTCCTGGGAGTTGCCCACAGTGGTAATTCTGTTTAGCTGCTCATCCAAGGAAAAAGTCTTGGTACACTAAGTCCATAAAAATCATGCTGCCCAGGATATGGCCCTTTCCTAAATCTCTTTCAGGCTGAGTAGTTTGGGGTTTTTTGTTTTGTTTTGCTTTTTGTTTTTGTTTGTGTGTGTGTGTGTGTGGCCTAACATATGACCTATCCTAAAGACTGTCCCAGATGCCCTTGGAAATAATGTGTATTCTGCTATTTTTCGATGGAATGTTCTGTATATATCTCTTAGGTGGATCTGGTCTAAGAAGTCATTCCAAGATATTGTTGATTTTCTGTCTGGATGATCTTTCCACTAATTTAAGTGGAGTCTTACCTTCCCCTATTACTATTGTATTAGTGTCAATTTCTTCCTTTATATCTGCTATTATTTGTTTTGTGTATTTAGGTGTGTCTGTGTTAGATTCCTAGATATTTACAACTGTTATAATCTCTTATTTGACTGAGCCTTTTATCATTATGTAACGCCCTTTATCTCTTGCTATGGTCTTTGTCTTAACATCTGTTTTGTCTGAGAGAAGTATTGCTACCCTGGCTTTTTTTTTTTTTTTTTTTTTTTTTTTTTTTTTGGTGTTTCCATTTGCATGGAATACCTTTTTGCACTCTTTCACCTTTAGTTTGTATGTGTCTGTAGGTCTGAAGTGAGTCTCTACAGACAGCATACAGATAGGTCTTATTTATTTATCTAGTTAGTCACCCCATGTCTTTTGATTGGAACCGTTGGTCCATTTACATTTTTTTATTCTCATTTTTTTAATTTGAGTATAGTTGACAAACAATGTTATGTTAGTTTCATTTGTACAACATAGTGAATCAACAGTTTATACATTATGCTATGTTCACTACAAGTGTAGTTACCATCTGTCACCATACAACACTATTATAATATCACTGACTATATTCTTTATGCTATACCTTCATTCCCATGATGTATTCATTGTATAATTGGAAGCACTGCCCTTTACTCATTTTGCCTATCCCCCTACCTCCTCTCTGGCAACCATCAATTTGTTCTCTATATTTAAAAGTCTGATTCTGCTTTTTGTTTAATTTTTTGTTTCTATCTTTTTTTTTGCTATTGTTGTTTTTTAGATTCTGCATATGAGTGAAAGCATATGGTATCTGTCTTTCTCCGTCTGACTTATTTCATTTAGCATAGCACCCTCTAGGTCCATCCATGTTGTCATAAATGGCATGATCTCATTCAGAATGAGTAGTTTTAATATATCTGTGTTATTTTGCTGCGAGCAAAAAAGAAGGATAAGAATATCTGATGGCAGGTGTTAGAAGCTACTTCCAGAATTGGGGGCGGGGTGGGGGGGCGCAGACTGGTTGACCTGTCAAATGTTTATCTACCCTTGGTGACTTTTGTGAAACAAAACAAATTTTATAGTCACATAGCAGTCACGATTTTCAAAGCATACACACAAAATCTTAATAATAGCAGAGATCATTACTCAACGTCACAGAACTGATACTATCACTCTGTGGAAATAATTAGGAGAAAAACAATTTTCTGTATCTGTCTAGAAAAGCACAACAATCCACTGTGGGAAGCAAAGTAGCAATGAAACAGCTAGAAAGGCACCATCTACATTTTATCTCAGCCCACATTTATTAAAGGGCAAGCAATAATAAGGCATAAAAGCTTTTGTGGAAATCATTTGCCATCATCTGAAGACCACAGGACTGCTACTTAAATAAAAGACTTAGAAACAACTTCCAAAGTTCCCTGAGACTAAAGACCTCAAAAGACACTGCATTCATCCTACAAAATGATGATGAGGTGCGCTTTTTCCCATGAAAGGCCCAACTTTTAACTTTTGTAGTTTATGAGAGCTAACAGCACCTCAGGGTATGGTTATACACCTGGGCTCTCTTATCCTATTGTACTAGCCTTGCTCATTGTACTCCTCCAGTTATACTCTCTATAAGATTCTCACGGAGTCTGATACTGTCAAAACTATTTGGCCTCCTAGTAATTAACCTTCCATGTACTTTCTACAGCTCTCTTAGGTACTAGTTCTGGAAACTGCTACCTGCCTATTTTCCTTTTGTATGCACAGGCTCTGAGGACTTTGAGGGCAAGCAATGTGCTACTCTACTTTGTTCCTTATCACCTGCGGTGTCTGAAACATAGTAGGTGATCAAAATGTTTGCTGAGTATCTGGAAAGGAATGCATCAATGCTCAAATTAAATGTTTATTTTAGGATCTAGCAGTCAAATTGTAGAGCATTATCAAGGGCTTAAAGAGGTTATATTTCAAATACCGGTCCATTCTACTACCTTAAAAGTTAGATATTTGTTGGAGTGCAGTGGTTTTGAAAAGTAGAGATGGGAGGCTCTGGAACTCCACCAAAGCAGAGTAGCCATCCATAAGTATCCTAGAATAACTAGTGGCATTTATATGTTTTCCAAGAAGGTCTATCTTCAGCTTCCTAATTTATTTTCCTTTAGAAAGACACTGTGTGTTACCTTAACTCAAAATCACCAGTGATAAAGCACCATGGCCCCTCTTCTTATATCACCAATATATTGGTAGCCAATTCAAACTCCAAATTGTTGGTGTAACTGAAAGATAGTAATTTATTCTATATTTGAATTTCAGAAATTTTTAAAACAATCACATTTTCGAATTCAGACTATTTATGACTAACTTTGACACCATCATTTTCATTATAAGGTGCTTCCTGAGAGGCCATATCATATGCTTCTTTTTGTATTCCTGGAACCAACACAATGCCAGACTCATAGCAGATACACAATAAGTATTTATTTGATTGAAGTATCGATGGATGTTCTAAGAAAGCACAATGGTTCAACAGAAAAAAAGGGGAGAGACAGAGAGGGAGGGAGGAAGGAGGGGAGAGAAAACCAGAACGCTTTGCAAAGTATTGACTTAAAAAGATCAGAGAAGTTTCATCCTCAGGATTCTTAGGGCTTCTAAGTACAGTCAGAATCACTCTTGCTTATTTGGTCAACTATTTTTGCTTTTCCCCACAAGCCATCTTTGCCAATTAGGACTGAATTTAGCTGCATTAGTAGAAGCCTGGCCGTAGTGGCTTACACAAATAAGTTTCTTTCTCTCCAATAACAAAGACACTGGGGTAGGCAGCCCAGAGCTACCGTTTGAGAACCAGGCTCTTCTTCCTGCTCTATCATCTTCAGTGCAAGACTTCTGTCATCCTGATGATGAGATGGTTTTGCATCAATATGAGTTGAGTAAAAGAAGGGGACAAAGAAATATGGAAAAGATTTCTGGTGTGTCTATCCCTGTCTAAGGAGCCTTCTAGAATACCATCTGAGCTACTTATGCTTATATCTCAATGGCCCAAACCAAGTTACATTGATATCCCTGGCTACAAAGGAATTCTAGGAAGGTCATGATTTTATGTAGATATTTTGCCTTCCAAATTAGGATTAGGGCCCTGTTCCTAGGGAGAAAGAGGAGCATGGATACCAGTTGGACACCTAGCAGTGTCTGGTATACTACCACCCATCCTAAAAGTACCCCGGCTAGAAATGTTGAGGGTCTTCTGATTGCACTCCCCCACTCCATTCTACCAGTCCCATTAGTCTCACCTCCCTTCCTTGCTCCTCAATGCCTTGATCATAGACAGATTGTTGCCCTGGATTCCAATCTAATAATGTCTGATCTTAACCTACTATTCCCATTTCCCCCTTCTCTGCCTGTTGATATCTTTCCTATTTGTTGAAGCTCCCCTCAAAAGTTAGCTACTCGGTGAAACCTCTCTAATTCGCCTGATCAAAATAAATCAGCATTTTGGTGTACTAACAGCTTAAGATATATTAGGATATAGTTAATTTTCAATAGATATGTTGCCCTCTTTAGAAGGCAAACTCTTGAGGATAAGGGCTATGTCTTATCTTTTACTGTATCTCAGTGTCTAGCAAAAAGGATAGGACCTCAGTAAATATCTTTTGTACTGATGAGATATTCTTGATTTTTCAAGCATTCTCTATGCTATTTATTCTAATCCACTATATGATTCCTGTATTCATATTCTCACACTATATCTTCTGCCTGTTATCAATGCCTATTGTAGCACAGACTCAAAGCAGGACGTGAACTGAACTGTTCTCTGCCCAAGCTTATTCTCCGACTAATCCACCCATTCCTTGAGGCTGGGAAGAGAGATTTCTTTAGAGATCCTTCCCAGTGGCCAGTGTATTGAAGGCAGTCTTCAAATGTTCTTTCCTTCTAGCCCCTCTCTGGACTGAAGGCTATATACGTATGTGTGTATGCGTGTGTGTGTGTGTATGTGTGCGTGTGTGACACACACACGCACACATACACACACACACACACACACACACACACACATTACCAGATGTGGACAGATGTCAACAGGGGACTGAAACACAGACATTACAATATCATTAAATCAGAATATGATACTGGCACTTCTGATGGAATATAAAGCTTGGCCTACAATGCAAATATTGTGTGTATAAAACTAGCAGTAACTACAGTAACTTCATTATATTTCCTGTTTGTTTGTGGAGTTTTCCACTCACACATACAAAAATTAGTCCAGAGATTGTTTTCCTCCTAACAGTAGGGTTATTTTTAAAGCAGGTGTTCTTGTAAATGAACTCTATTGTGCTTGCTTTCTAAGGCTATTTCCTGTTAAAAAAAAAAAAAACACTGCGTGCGCACACACACACACACACGCACACACACACACACACACACACACACACACACTGTCAGCGTGTTGGCATACTGCAGTGAAATTCTAGTTCTCCTATGGTTTTCTTTATTAGAAAACATTTTCATAGTGAACTCTTGGCAAAGGACTGTAGCTTTTCTAATTTTGGAGAGAGCCCAGTGAAGCACCTGTAAACTGGCTGAGGCACTACCCTTTACAGACTTTCTTAGAGGTTACATAGAATTGTTTCCACTCCCCTGCTGTTTTCATGATGCCTCAGGTACAGAATACATGGTGCTGCTTTCCTAGTTCAAGCAAGAACTGACCAGGGAGGAAAGTCCACTGGCCACATGTGGCACTAGTACCTAAGATTGGTTGGGGAAGTGTTGCCCTAAACACAAGTGCTCTAAGAGTTCTTCAAGCCCTGCCTCTCAGAGGCCAGAAAGGATTATACACCCTATCATGACTTCTCCCAGAAGCAGGGAGATGATCCCCACTCCTTGCTCCTAAGAGACCCAGAGCTGGAAAACAGAAACCAGTGGTGAAAAGTTATATATCCCAGGGCAAATCACAGAGACATTCTGAGATGCTTCCTCAATCTCTCTTCTTTTTTTTTTTTGTTTTTTTTTTTTGTTTTTGGGTTTTTTTTTTTTGCTAACTTACTCTCCTTTCCTTTACAACCCATCCTTCACCAAAGTGGAGGATTCATCTAATCTGAAAAGACACCAAAAATACCAAAACCTGAATAAACAAATTACTTCTAAAGACTCGTTCACTAAAATAAAGTCATCTCCAGGAATCCTTGCTCAATTCTTTCTGCCCTAGTTTAGAGTAGGTTTCTTTCCTATGTATTCCCAAAGTTTCTTCACATGCAGGCTGCTAGCGCAGCATTTACCACAATATGCTGTTCCACGTTTCTCTCAACCAGAATTCTGAGAGCTCTTGAGACCAGATCCTGTGTCTTAAGAGCCTTAGCATTCTCAGTGTTCAGGTCACTGCAGGAAACACAGTAGGAGCTCAATAAACATTTAATGAATAAGTGAAGAGTAAATTTCCTAAGCTACAGCTCATACATACACACATATATTTACATAGATACACATAAATGCATATGTATATACATACTTACATACATACTTACATATATATTTAGCTCTGATTAGACTGACATACTAGACAACCAAACACTAGTAAAATTCTGCATCTGCCAAAGAACAGCATATGTGAAACCACTGTATCCAGACAGAGACCTAAATCGTTAATACGATGTTTTTAAATATATCTCACAAGCTTCAAAACAGAGCTCTGAAATGTAAGTGGGTGGCAGAAGTGGGGAAACCAACTGCCACCAAGCTAATTTTCAAGAGAGCAAAATGTATGTGGAATTATATTTGAAATAGTAGAGCAAGAGCAATCTGTGATCCGCCTACTCCTCCCAAAGAAAATGTATCCTTCATATATAGCAGACTTAACTACAACTTTAACAAGCACACATATCACAGCTAAGCACTGCCATAAATTAAATACCCTCTTGTTCTCAAATATATCCACAGTCCCTGAAAGTCATGAGAACTTTTCAAGACGGATATTTTTAAATTTGGACAAAATAAACATAAGGATTCCTATAAACACAACAAAAACATGACTGATTTCTGCATTTCTGTATGATAAAACAATGCCATTTTTACTTTCTACTTCTTTGTATAGTACAACTTGAGATGTTTGAAAGTTTTTGCAATTTTTTTCTTATATGATTAAAGAATCTTCAGCTCTTTTGACATTTAAATTATATCTGATGCTGCTTATGCAATGATGTGTCATTCTTTGCATTTAATTTGTAGTTGTAAAAGTTGCATTGAGTCCTGTGTTTCTTAGTTCTCTATTTTTAAATCTGAGAATCTCTGCTGACCTTTCCCCCCCATCTCTGGCCCTCTTTGAGGCAATTTCATCAAGTGGATGGATGGCCTTTCTGGGTTTGCAAGATAGGTACTGCATAGGAGGTGATGCCAGTTGGGGCAAATTACATGTTAACAAACTGCTTTTCACCTTTCACATCATTTTTGTCTGATTGAGGACAGTTTAAAATAAGTATTAAGAACAGATATAAAGAGGAAAAAGAAGTACCTCTTTTCAAGGTGTTTACCACTCCATCTGTTGCATATATTTATCTGTGCACCTATCAATTTTCCTAGGAGAGGCTATGTTTTATTTGCTTTGATCTGCTTCAGTCACTAGCTTGGTGTCTTCTGTCAAATGTAGTAAGATCGCTGCTGTGATCACTATCACGACAGCTATCCTTTACTAAGCACCTTATACCGGCCAAGACTGGTCCTGTGCTTAGTCTATATATACAATGGGATGCCTGATGAAAAGTTTCTTCCACAGATCACATATACCTCTTCTCTAACTAGAACTGGACAGACAGCAGCTAGCTAGCCCTGTAGCAGATATGTATTCTTGCAGAAAGAGTCACTTCAGTGACTGTTCTGGATAAAGACCCATTATCCCGGGAGGGAAAGAATAGTAGGCATAAGGACCTCCAAAGATGTCCATATCCTAATCCTCCAAAACCCATGAATATGTTACATTAAAAGGTAAAAGGGACTTTGTAGATATAGTTAAGATTTTAGGACTTAATACAGGAAGATGATTTTGGATTATCCTAGTGGACCCAATCTAATCATGAGTCATTAAAAGTAGAGAACATTTCTTCTATTGGAGGCAGAAGAGAGATGAAGCAGAAGTCAGGAAGATCTGCAGTGTGAAAAAGATGAGCCTTTTCTGGTTTAAGGATGAAGGGGAACAATGTGACAAACATTCGGGCAGCCTCAAGTGGCTGAGAGGGACTCCTAGCTGGCTTCCAGCAAAAAAACAAGGACCATGGTCCCACAGTCACAAGGAACTGAATTATGTCAAGAATGTGAATGAACTTGGAAGCCATTTGATCCCCAGAGCCCTCGGGAAGGAAGACGGCCATGCTGACACACTGACTTTGACTTGTGAAGTTCTGAGTGGCAGACCCACTAGGGCCATTCTGCCCACAGACTTCTGATTTATAGAACTCAGCAATAACAAATAGTTGTTGTTCTAAGCCACTTGCAGTAATCTGTTATGCTAGCAATAAAAAACTAATACAGATGTTGTACTCAGATCTTTGGGATCCAGTACAAGCTGTCCCTCCCAGTACAGCTTCCATATTTGGATAAATTAGGGATAAAGCCAGTAAATTTTTATTTTTTTATTTTTTTTTCAATATATGAAATTTATTGTCAAATTGGTTTCCATACAACACCCAGTGCTCATCCCAAAAGGTGCCCTCCTCAATACCCGTCACCCACCCTCCCCTCCCTCCCACCCCCTATCAACCCTCAGTTTGTTCTCAGTTTTTAAGAGTCCCTTATGCTTTGGCTCTCTCCCACTCTAACCTCTCTTTTTTTTTTTTTTCCTTCCCCTCCCCCATAGGTTCCTGTTAAGTTTCTCAGGATCCACATAAGAGTGAAAACATATGGTATCTGTCTTTCTCTGTGTGGCTTATTTCACTTAGCATCACACTCTCCAGTTCCATCCATGTTGCTACAAAGGGCCACATTTCATTCTTTCTCATTGCCACGTAGTACTCCATTGTGTATATAAACCACAATTTCTTTATCCATTCATCAGTTGATGGACATTTAGGCTCTTTCCATAATTTGGCTATTGTTGAGAGTGCTGCTATAAACATTGGGGTACAAGTGCCCCTATGCATCAGTACTCCTGTATCCCTTGGGTAAATTCCTAGCAGTGCTATTGCTGGGTCTCAGGGTAGGTCTATTTTTAATTTTCTGAGGAACCTCCACACTGCTTTGCAGAGTAAAGCCAGTAAATTTTTAAAGAGCTTCCTTAGAAGCAAAAAGAAGCAAGGTCCTCATCCACTTACTTTTTTGCAGTGCAATGCTATTATAATTTATCACAGTGGGTTGAGAAGGTAAGTTAGAACACCTAAGCTAGGTTTGTTAATAATAAAGTTCCCAAAGGGAAATTCACCTGAAAGAAGAGAGGCTAGCTTGATGATTTGGGTTTAATATAAGAATCTAAGGGTTTATATAAATGCGCATTAAAAATAGTCTACTTGGGGGGCGCCTGGGTGGCGCAGTCGGTTAAGCGTCCGACTTCAGCCAGGTCACGATCTCGCGGTCCGTGAGTTCGAGCCCCGCGTCGGGCTCTGGGCTGATGGCTCGGAGCCTGGAGCCTGTTTCCGATTCTGTGTCTCCCTCTCTCTCTGCCCCTCCCCCGTTCATGCTCTGTCTCTCTCTGTCCCAAAAAAAAAAAAAAAAAAAAAAAAAAAATAGTCTACTTGGATTGACTATTCCTCTTTGATCAATTAAATTCAACAAACACCTGTTAATTCCTAAATTTTAGTAAAATGTGTGCCAATGTAGATATAGAGGTGAGTAAGCTATGGTCTGTGATTCAAGAATTCTGGCAACACCAGCATGGAACATAATGAGCAAAGATACAATGAATATTTGCTGGCTGGCTGGCTGGCTGGGTGTGAATCCTCTGCTTTGTCTAAAACCCAGCTCTTGCTTTCTTCATTTCTTTATGAAATATAGTATGGATATAATTTTGATGGAACCTCAGAGAGTTGCTGCCTGTTCTGAAGCTCTGTCTATTCTTCTCTTTTTTTCAAGATTTTATTTTTTAAGTAATCTCTATACCCAGTGTGGGGCTTGAACTCACAACCCTAAGATCAAGAGTTGCTTGTCCTACCAAACTTACTTCTCTCTGATTTGTGAGTCAAACCATTCTAATCCTACCTGCAAGGTAACTGAGTTCATGCTGAGCTCTTAGATTTCTGATTGCCTAGGCCAGTCATTTTGCAAGTCATCATACCCTGTATTGTTGCTTGCTTTATTACATCTTCCTGTTATTGATTGCTTTATTCGCTAAAGCCAACTTTGTTTTCCTTTTGTTTTCCCAAAAGAAAATAAGTCCCTTAAGAGCAGTATCTATGTACACTGTAATGGATAAAACTGGGTGCTGGATCTAGACTAGTCTGGCTTCGTCACTTAATATCTGTGTGACCCAATGTAAGTTAGTTAACCTCACTGGTTTCATTGGCTATAATATGGAAATAATAAGAGTTCTCCACTTTCACTGGGTTTTTCTGAGGAGTATAGTCATTTACACATGTAAAGTACTTAGAATAGTTCCTGGAACATAGTAAGTACTCTTAAATATTAGCTGAATACTTGGTTTCCTAGCATAGCACCTATCACAAGTTATGAAAGAAGATATAAGATACTCAGTAAATAATTGTTAAAGTTTAGCCATCAAAAGGAGACAGAAAGGTGGTAAAAGGTGAAAAAGTTTACCCCTTGTACTTTGGTAAACATAAAATATACAAATCTCTTAAGACTCTCAAGTGCCTAACAACCTGGAGACTCCTGACAGAGTCCACACTCTGACATTAGCCACCTGGGTGACCTCAAGACAAGTCACTGAAGTGTTCTGAATCACTGTTTCCCCTTCTCTATGTTAGGCATAATAATACCCTCCATTCAACTGAATCTTTCTAATTTCTAAATGAGTGGATTAGAATAAGTGACTCAGATCCTGATTCATCACATTCAGCAAAATAGCCTAACCCCCTACCATCAGTGAGAATACTAAAGCCATCATATATGATCTCCTTCAACTTTCTGCCACCATGAACAAAAAACATCCAAATGTAAGCTTATGTAACTCCCCTCCTTTCTCATAGAATTAGATACTCCTCCTTCTAATCAGCCTTAACGTCTTAGCTATGATCTTGAGCTCCTTCTTTCCCATACCCCATGAGGTTATGAAAATGCCTACAAGAGGAATAATCAGCTTTAAACATCTGCCATCAGTTATCCTCTCTCTTTCCTGTGTCTTCAAATCATCCCTCACTAATGCCTGCATTCCCTCAGCCTGTGACTGTGTGTATGTTTTTCCCATTGCAAAATCTCTACCTCGACCCTGTATCTAACATCCGCACTGTCCTCTTTCATCTGGACTTCTCAAAGCCTTCAATGTTTGCTTTCTTTAACTGGATTTACTTGCTGAGGTAATGATTGATCTTCTAATTACTAAATCTGATATTTTCCTATGCTAGTCCTTATCTAATTGCATGTATCCAATATGGTGATTGTGCCCTCCTGCTTATAACTCCCTACTCTGTAATTTCTGTGACTCCTACTCTTGTAGTTCTTTTTTGACTTCGTACCCTTGCTTTTGTCTCTCTACTTCTCTGACTCTGTTCATTTTCTGAATGATTTTTTCCCCCAGAAATCTGTCCCGATTCCATTTATCTTCTCTTGTGACCATTCTGGCTTGGGGGGAGAGGTCTCATCATTTCCATTAAAACTTCTAATGAAATGATTCATACATTTTTGAAGCAGGATCTAAAAATGGGGTTCATTCTATCTTGGTTTTCATTGAGACCCCAAGATAACAGATATCAAGTAGTCCATGCACCAGAATAAAGTGCTATAGTACCAGAGCAGATCTGGAAGTGCAAAGCGTATGTTAGATTAGAGTTATACTATTATATTTCCATAAAGAGGTGCTATAGAGGTAAGGGTGGGGAGAGGCCAGAAGCAATCAACCAAAGGAGACACATTATTAACATGGAGGGAGCTGTGGTTAATATAGCTCAGTATATAATTCTTCAATGAGCCCACAAAACTGCCCAAAGGAGAAAGAACCACCTTGAAACATCTGAAACAACCAGAACTCGATACCATATTACATTGGTACCAGAAGAGAGACCTTTCCTGACCCTTAATTTTCTCCCTCATCCCACGTGTTGCATGCCCAAAGTGTGGGAGGGCAGAAGCTTTAACTTAAAATGGCAATTTGAAATTTCAACTGCTATATTTTAATTACTAAAATGAGACTCTTTGGGGAACTAAAAGAGACCAAAAGGCTCTATTATTGCTGTATTTCAAGTTGTATTTATTAAGTATAATGAATACATCTATATTTCTTGCTCAGATTCTTCTTTGAGCTTCATGTTCTTGATCCTAATATCCAACCATACATCTTCACCTGGAAGATGCCTTAAATTATACCTGTTCCAAACTAAACTCATCCTTGCCTAAACTTGCTTCTATCTTTGTATTTTTTCTTAATCATTGGCATCAACTATCATTGATTTCCATATTTAAGTCAATATCCCCCACAGCAAAATCAATCTCCAAGTATTGGTCTTTTCTTTACACTCTATTCTTAATGCCATTGAGTTAATTCAGGTCTTTGTCATTTCTTCCCCTGGACTACTGGACTACCTTGTCTCTCTGACTGTTGTCTTTTTTTTTTTTTCTCTGAGAGAGAGAGAGAGA
The DNA here is from genome assembly GCF_018350215.1 of Panthera leo. Classification (NCBI taxonomy): domain Eukaryota; kingdom Metazoa; phylum Chordata; class Mammalia; order Carnivora; family Felidae; genus Panthera; species Panthera leo. The sequence continues at coordinate 54,242,599 of NC_056686.1, read as the reverse complement.
GAGAGAGAGAAGGAGCAGAGGGAAAGGGAGAGAGAATCTTAAGCAGTCTTCACACCAAGTGCAGAGCCCAATATGGGGCTTGATCTCATGATTGTGAGATCATGACCTGAGCTAAACCAAGAGTCAGACACTTAGCTGATTGAGCCACCCAGGCACCCCGTGACTGCGGTCTTGATATCTCAAATCTACTACTGACCCAGTAAAAACCCTTCATTGGGGTTATTTAAAATTAAAATCTGATGGCAAGAGATCCTTCAGTGATTTCCCCCCAACCAAAGAATTAAGCCTGAACCCCTTATCAGAGTAATCTGGACTTTAACTCCATCCCCATTTTCATGTCTAGCTATAAATTGCTTCAAATTGTATTAATAATTGTAATTGTATTAATACTGTTTCAGCACTATTAATATGTATGGATCCTCTGCTTCCATCACCATACACCAATGTCTGGGTGTTTGCTGCTTCATTGTCAATTATAATTCTATTATTGGTACCTTGGAATGTCTTTCTTACCTCTCTCCTCCTCATACCATCAAATTCTTCTTGATACTATATGAAGTTCAGTTAAGATATCAACTCATTCATTAGGACAATTCTAGCACTACTCCCCTATGTACACACTATGTAGTTATGCATGAGATGACCTAGTTCTATCTCTACAGAGAGTGCTTTCCACTGTGCCTTTATGTCTCTCTTTCCTCTTGATTAGTCTATATTGCTGAATGGAAGTGATTATATTTTACTTATCTATATAGCTCCAAAGCAAAGTTTGTGGCACATGGCAAACATGTAACAAACATTTTTGGAAGAAAGCATGAGCTTGTATAAAGCTGGTATTTTACAAACCTCTTTTCATCATATTATTTCATTTGAACCTCAGAAGAAAATTATGAAATAGCTTTTTTAATTTCTATTTTCCAAATAGGAAAACTGAGCCTTAGATGGCATAAGCAACCTGCTGACCACCACCGAGTGAATTATGTGTAGCAAGGGATATGCATCTGTTGTCTCCTGGGTCCAGGATCCATGTTTAGCCTACTGAACCACACAGTCACCTTTAACTGCTGAAACCTAAATGTATATGTGAAATGAGGCATGCGGTTCTGATAATGTTAACAGGAATTTCCTCTAGCCCTGAAGCACCAAACAGAGAAGAATCAAACTGCAGTAAAAACTAAAAAGGGCCAGCGCTGTTTGAGTGTGGAAAGAAGAGGTAAAGGGCCATGGTACCTTTAAGAGCTATGCTATTTTATATACCACTTGCATCTTAGTGCATCCTATTATTAAATAGAGAAGTTTTTAAACTACCACATATTTGCATTGGCTTATCCAAACCAGCTCCACCGTGCCAACTCTGTAACTCTCTGCATGACACACAATGTTTCTCAGGCTGAATCAGATTATATTTTCTCAGGAAGCCAGCATGGTTCTGGCAGGACAAGAAAACTGTTCTTTTGGTTTCGACATATTCATTTGGATCTCTATCTCAACTTTGAAAAGATTTCCACTCTCTAGTGGCAGATTTAGATTTAGGAGTCTTTTCTCCCCCCAGTTTTGTTTATACGATATTTGAGATAACCTAAGCTTTTCTCTCCCTGCCTTTTCCCATTCCCTTATCTTCCATTAATGTAAGAGGTAGGCTTCGAGCTCATTGCCCCAATGAAGAAATGGGAAAAAGCAGAAAGCTTTTAGTACAGTAGATAATGGGAACATAGAGAGAGGCCTCAATACCAGCTACCAACTTGCTTCAACACTTCCTCCCCCTGAGCCAGGTTCCGGAGAATAGAGAGGTCCTGGGCTCTGATCACCAATAACACCATCAGGAAGGTGCCAAAGCCCCAGGAGAGATAGGGCTCCTCAGAGCTTCTAGGCAGACAGAATCAGAGGAAGCCTTGGTTAAGATTCCTGAGTCCCAAGTATGGCAAGGAAGCACTAGAATGCTGCCATACCTAAGTAAGCTATGAGAATAGGAACAGCAGGCTTCTTCTCATGGTTGTCAGCCTACAGGTCCAATAACCAGCAACAAGGTTGCCCCATAGTCATACCTGGCAGTGTGGCCAGGAGTTGTGACTCATCCTTGAGGGTGAGAACCTCAGGAAGACCTGAGCTTGAGCTTTCAACCAGGTAAGTAGAGTAGGTCTCAGAGACAGAAGTTAAGATGTGTAAAAAGTAAAAGTTAAGAGTGAGTAAAAGTGAAGGAAGTAGTATTTATTGCATTTCCAAGCTTATGAACTGAGATTCATAAATAAACAATAATAAGAATATACAGTGGGATTTCTTCAGATACCTGATAGTGAAATCCAAAGCTGCCTCTATTGTATGGGAGGTTGGTAGGATCATCCGGGCCTTACACTATTGTGGGGCATTGCATTGTGTAGAAAATGTGAACAGCACCACAGGAGAACAGAGGAAACCTCCCCACTTCTGTGTCTGAGTCCTTATTGCCAAGTTTCCTCCCGCTCCCACCAAGTTCTTCTTATTCACATTAAACAAAATCACAAGACTGCAATATCAGACGAGATTGTTGGGACCCCTTGCCTTTAACACCTACACTCTAAGCAAGTAACTTGGAGGCTAGCTGTATCGACTCTGGTATCCAGCGGCCACCTCAGTGGAACAGATTTTCTGAACAAAGTATTTTCCATGATATGCTGCTGTTGCCTCTGAGCTGTATCTGAATCTCACTAGTCCTCAAAAAGCCTGTTAAATGAGTTGGATAACATTGGTCTTCTCCAGTGCTTTGGTCCTGAATCATTGCTAAAGCAAAGAAGAGCATGAAATGCAAATACATACACTCCATAAATATACCGTATCATCCAAGGCTGCTCTCTAAGGTTGCCCTATGTGATCTGGAGACAACACAGTCTGCCTGTGGTATGGGATTTCAAGGCAATGGGAAAAATAGGGAAGAAATAAGAATGAAACATTCTAGTCTTACAGACTCAGCAGCTTTTCACTTCCAACTCCCTTTGAAGCTAAATGGACAATAAAACAATTCTTTTTCTTGTTAAGAAAGGTTAGAGTTTATTTCTAGGCCTTTCTAGCACCAAAAAAAGCAACATCAGAGAAACGCCAGTATATTTGCGTCCCTTTTTCATTCAGCCCTATACTCTACATCTGTCTCTATCACAAATATGGAGCACCCACCCTGTGTCAGGCACTGCACGTGAGCCAACCAATCCTAAATATAGCCGTTCAAACTAAGTCATATCTCTTTTACAAAAGAGGGTAACTGGGACTCAGAGGATAACCTTTGGATAGAAAGAAACAGCTGGAATTTGAACTGAGACCTGTCTGAAACATGGTACCTTTAGCACATGATACTAACACATGGGTGGCTATTGAACATACTCACATTTTTCAGGGACATGCTGAGTCAGAACAATCTTACAAAAATACAGATAAGGTCAGGCCATTCCATTGCTTAAGACCTGCTAATGAATTCTCATCATACTCAGAATAAAATGGAAATTCTTTCATGATTTACAAGTGATCTGGCCCTTGGCCAACTTTAAAGCCACTTTTACACTCTCCCCGTCATTTCCTCTACTCCAGCCATCCTGTCCTCTTTTCTTGTTTTTCAAAGTTCTCCTCCTTCCCCCTCATAGGGTTCTGTGTTGGTCTGTTGCCTGAATGTTTTTTTCACAGATTCTGAATTGGCTAATGCCTCACTGTTCAGCTGTCAGCTCACAGAGTGGTGTTTATATACCTGTTTACCTACATGTTGACTGTTTGCATACCTGTGGTGTAAGGTAAGGGAATGTGACAGTTACCATATCTTTCATTCATTGTTCTAGCTCCATTGCTTAGAACAATGTCTGGTACACAGTAGGTGCTTAATAGTTATTTATTAACTGAATTAAATTTGTTATTACTAGAAAAATTAGCAATGTTAAATCACCATCCTTTCACTGCTTATGTATATATATTTGGCATTCACAAAATATCAAAGGTTAACATTGGCATGAAGTGACTTTGTCATTTTCATTGGCAACAGAAATATTGTTTAATATGAACGCTAACTTTCTCTCATATCCACAGCTATTCTAGATTCAGACTCTGTTTTCTATTACTAATAGGCATTTTTCTTTTAACATGATTTCCCATAAATATGTTAGGCTGTTTATATATAGTTCTTTATTTTGATTATTTAATTTTTTATTACATACTGAAAATAATAAGGTTAAATAAGTATCTGCTAAGTGGAATTGACTTCTTAACAAGATCCCAATAAAACAAATGGTGTAAATGTATGTTTCCAGTTGGCAATACTTGTATCAAGTTTCATCCATCCACTAGCTCCTACTTGTTCGTGCTAATGGTGACATTTTGACATATCTATCCTGCCCTTAGAATTAGCTATGTACAACACTTTTGATCAATTCTGAGAGCATCGGACCACCAATCTGGGGCTGAGAAATTAAAGTGACCTGGCAGGGGCTTATTTCCAACCTTAAGTCCCATTTCTAATTGCTGCCTTTTATGACACCATGACATTTGGACATGGCATCCTGACTCCACCACATATTGGCTGTGTGGCCTTCTGTGATGTAATTAAAAACAACAACAACAACAACAAAGTTTCCATGGCCCCAGACTCCTTATTTATAAAATGGATATCCAGGAAATAGACTCTGAGTCTTCAAGACTTGGTTCAGGAGGTTTGTCAGCCAATGTTTTTGCAAACATCACATCTCTGAGGGGTGAGGGAAATGGGAACGGCCAGAGCAGGTGAACTGTGATGCTGTCCTAACAGAGGTCTCAGCCAAACCTACTGATGCTCTGGAGCTATGGTGGTCCTTCAGTGATGTCCCCAATCTCCACTGAGCCTTTATAACCCATGTATATCAGTTACCGGATGCAAGGGGGTGTAGGACCCTAGGCTAGGTGGCTGTCTTTTGTTGAGAGTGATTCTTGATAGGGAGTTGGGCAAGAGTCTTCCATTGCTAACATTTGCGGGCAGCTTAAGAATGAATGCTCAGTCCTTAAGAGGTGTCTGGGTGGTGCCCCTCAGCATCCATCACATGGACTTAATCATATTTCTTTGCCAAATATCACGTGTTATCAAATGAGATCAAGTGTGTTGAAAGCATCTAGCCTAGTCCCTGGCACTTAGCACTCCATAAAAATTCTCTTCACATGAACGAATGAAAGAAAAAAGAACAAATGTTTTATTGATGCCACATTTTGGTGTTGGTATCTGCTATTTCCTGTATGTCACTGTCTGTCACATGAGTCTCTCTTTCACAAAATATATGACTATACTGACTAAACTTTTTAGAGAGACTCTACTGGGTCTACTGGGTCTACATTTCACAAACTAATCAATTTTCCCATCTTCTTTGATTGACCAGCTATACTTTAGAGTTATGGAAAGGACCAGACTAAATGGGTTGACTTAGAAGTCACATGTTGGACCTCTGAAGACAAATTTTGGGAGATTAGACTGACTGGAATCTGATCTTTCACTGAATTAAAAAAAAATCACTTCCAATTTTTAGACTCTAGGGTTACCCTAGAAAGGTGATATTTTCTAATTATGTCATATTAGCTGGCCTATGCATGAGATTCACTGGAAACAAGGCAAATGTAATACATCTCCCAAATCAAGAGAAAGACATATGATATGGTTACTGCTTTTTACAATGTGAGAATTCATACTCTTTATGGAATAGTTTCATACTTTAAAGAAATTCTTCCAACAAATATACTTTTTACATATATTAATTAACAACCTTATTACATAAACAGTTCCTTCCCCATTTATAGAGAGGTTTAAGTGACCTGTTTAGTTGCAGATTTAGTAAGGGGTAGAGCTACGCCTTCTCATTTTGACTGTTATGCCATCTGCACCCACTGTATTACCACAATGATTTTGTTTTCCACTTCAAAATTTTATCTTCTTACTGTACAATTATTTCATTCCATTATCACAAATTTTATGTTTATTATACACCAGGTCCACACAGTGGACCCAAAGGCAAGCACTCACATGGGTAAAGACCAACTATTAAAAGAGATGCAAGAGATACATCGGAACAAAAAAAGCCTCAGACTTTTGTGAGCTGAGTCTACTTCCTGCAGTTTCCTTATTTGTTAGTTATTCAATCACTAGAATATGCAAAGCCAGGCTATTTATACGGTTTTCAGATTTCTTAAAAAGAAGCAGTCACTTCCAACTTCAAATAAATGCCAATAAAGAGTGAAGTTCTTTTTCAGCCCTCAGGGTGACAAATATCATCCTTAGAACAGGCTGTTTCTTCTCAAGTGAACATCCTGAATACATGCTACTTAGACTCCAATATAAACATAATCTAATGGCCAGAGGAAAATCACGTTCTCCTGGAATTGTACATTTTATGACCCTAATAAGGTGATGACAATGGTTCTGTTGTTAATTTTTTTTGAAATCCAATCCAATCACAATTAGACTAATGCAGGACAATTTTAGAGGGAACAAAAATAAAATAATGTGCTCCTTTGGAAAAAAATCTCCAATGAGAGCTATCTCATGACACAGTATCTCCCTGGAGACTGGTTATGGAATTTTCTTGCAGAAAACATTTTATATGATGAAAATGGAGTACATTTGTTTCCTTGGAAACAAACCCTTTCACCTTTGTTGCACTGAATTTTGAGCAAAGAAAATTTAGTAATTAGACCCAGAATCTACCCATTTTAAGCTAGTGGAATTTTCAAACACATGATATTATTAGAAATAATGTGCAGTAAAACCCACTTAGCTCAGTTGTGGTCAAACAAATAAACCTTTATATGACTTAGAAGTACAGACATCTGGCATTCTAAACACTGAAGTAGAATTACCTAAGAACTCTTACACTTGAATGGCTGAGAAAATCCCCCAATTAAAATCACCATCTGACTAAAATAATCTCAGTCACAAAAAAGCAAGAAAGGCATAAACTGAGTAATAAAAATATTAGTTATTAGAAAGTTTCATGATGTGAAAGTCAATACTGTGACTATTGGCCAGTAGTTTCAAATCAGTAACATCTGGGATAGAAAATATTTTCTTTTCTCTTCTTTTCTTTTCCTTTTTATTAAACAAGCCAATATTTACTTTTAATGATCGTGTTGAGTGTTTATAGGAGTCAGGGGGTCAGGGGGCAAGGTGAAGTTGGCTCTCTCCTGTACTGTTGATGGACATGTTAAGCCGCACAGCCATTCCAAAAAGTAATGTGGGAAATAAGAAAATATTCTCTATAGGAAAACAAATTCTTTCCTAAAGAGGAGTCTTACAGCCCTATGTTTTTTTACATCCCAGAATCAACCTCTAGAATATTCTTGAGAAGTCACATGCCTTCTTCTTTTGTATTATGCATGGTAGCCCCCTTTTATCCCTGCTTTCTCTTTCCACACTCAGCTTCAGTTACCCAAGATCAACTGTCCTCTAGAAATGATGTCAGAAGGTCAATAGTAGCCTTGAATAGCTATGTCACCATGCCTATGTCATAACCTCATTTAATCTCATCATGTAGGCATTTTATCGTCTCACATCATCACAAGAGAAAGGTCAGTACAGTACAAGATAGTTTGCCATGAGAGAGAGACCACATTCTTATAGCTTTTATTACAGTATATCGTTATAAGTGTCCTATTCTATTATTAGTTATTAATGTTAATTTCTTACTGGGCCTAATCTGTACATTAAACTTCATCATAGGTGTGTGGGTAGAGGAAAAAATACTATATAGGGTTTGGTATTATCTGTGGTTTCACGCATCCACGGGGGTTTTTGGTACTATCTTCAATGGATAAAGCGGGGGCTACTGTACTCTTTGCAGAGTAACGATCAAAACATTGGTGAAGCAGGTTAAGACAGGTGAGGGCTAATTCTGACATTCTACAGGCTCGAAATTACTTCGGTAAAAACAATCATATACTTCAATTAAATTCTATATTTTAACTCCTATACTTCCTTCAAATGCTAGAATAAAAATGTTACAGAAATGCATCCATTTTTTTTCTGTTTCATATTTTTCCTTAATAAATACTGTGGATAAGCTTTGAACATTTCATTCTGTCTTTGAAGTTCAAATCACTTCTAAGTGTCCCTAATGCATACAGATAATTGCCTTTTTAAGCTTTTATTTTGAAATAAGTTTAAACTTAACAGCAAAGTGGAAGAAGTAGTAGTAGAGTATACCCTTCATTCCTCACTGAGTTTCCCTAAAGTTAATGTCTTGCATAGCCATACTACACTTACCTAAACAGGACATGAACATGGGATAATATTATTAATTAAACTGGACTCTTTACTTATGCTTTACCAGTTTTTCCACCGATGCTCATTTTTCTATTCCACGATGCAACCCAGTATTTCACATTACATTTAGTTTTAAAATGTCTTTATGCATCTTCAACCTATGATGGTTCCTCCTTCTTTCTTTATCTTCCACAACCTTGATACATTGAAAGAGTACTAATTAGCTATGTTGTAAAATGTCCCTCAGAAGTGATGTACCCTTTGAGCAAATAAGAGGGTTCATGATTTCCATGTAACTTATTACCAATCATATTCAACTTAGTCATTGGTTGACATTGAATTTGCTGGGTTTCTCCACTATAAAATTACTATTTTTGTCTGTGTAATAAGGATCTTGGCGGTAGGTACTTTAGCCCTATAGAAATACCTGTTCTTTTTCAAACCCAGTAGTTTTAGCAATCAATGGTGGATCTTGCCTGCAATTCTTACTGCTACATTCTAAAGGTAACTTTCTGTTTCTCTCACTGCTTCTACAATGATTAATTGGAATTCCTCTGGAAGAAGGAGTTGTAAGGACATTTTGTTTTTGTTTCCTCAGTTTGAAAATAATGATCATTTCACTGTTTTGTCCTAGATCTTCTAAAACATTTGTAACTTTTAGAAAATCAAAGCTGTTATATTAATAAGGCAGGGTAGGGATAGAGAATGTCCTCATAGGCCAAGAAAGTTAAAATTTAACCAGAAAAAAAGGAAAGAAGCAAGAAAGAAAGAAAGAAAGAAAGAAAGAAAGAAAGAAGAAAAGAAAAGAAAAGAAAAAAGAAAAGAAATTCCATAAAGCAAATACTATCAGGAAAACTACCACTGAAACAATTTATTTGTATTTGTTATTAGTAAGAACACAGGCATATTAGAAATGTACCAAGTCTTGATTATTCAATTATGTATTCAATGAATGGCTGACATTTTGCTAGGTGAGGAAGTGACCTTTATTCATGATCCAACTCAAATATCTCATGTCAAAACACTTTTCTGACTTACTCTCTAGAGTTATTATTCACCCCTTTTTATTGTCTGTTAATGGGTACCTCTGATATTTGCTACTCTGTTACTTTTAGACATCCTCTCCCTCTCCCTCTCCTTCTCCCTCTCCTCTTCCCCCTCCCCTCCAAGATTGCAAGCTCCATGAAATCAGCCATCTCATCCCATTTACCCTTGCATCTCCATCACTTAACACAGTGTTAACACACTACATATGAGTCTTTAAATTAATGTTTAATAAATTATTAACAGAGGAACGGATGGATGATTAGATAGGTGGATAGATGGATGGGTAAGTCAAAGTACCTGCCTTCAGGGAGCACAATCCGGTAAAGATTTGAATTCTTATAGTCCAAATATGGGGGACGAGATATAGAAAGAGTTTGGCTCAGTTATTAAAAAGTCACGCAGCTGTAGCAAAATCATTTGCCTTTCTGGGTTTCAGTTTCTCCATCAAATTATTTCTGAAGTCACTTTCAACAATTATATATTCCATCACTTTAACATCTATTTGGATATTGCTAAATATGAGCACTCCTTTCAAAGTGTCCAACTGAATAAAATTTGATAAGCAAGTACATGTATTCTAACACCAGAACTTTTCTATTTTACCCAAATTGCATCAGTGCAAAATGAGATCCTTTTTCATATTACTGTCAATCTGCTAGCTCTTCAGAACTAACCAAAGAGAATGATCATTTTCCATTTCAAGCTATGGCAAAAGCAAGCACATTTTTTGGTGCCTTCCCAGCACCCCTGGAATTACATTATGCATTATGCTAGTCTTGCTTCACACATGCTGATGTTGTTAAGTACATCACCTCTCATGGGACAAATCCATAATCTGAAAAATAAAATTAAATGCTTAATGGCACCACACAGATTTCTTTCTGTGTACAACAGTTTTCTTTAAACTTGCTAATGAAAACAATACTTTGCATTTGCTTTGTATTTTATATTTCAAAGGGCTTTCACATTCCTCACCTTGTATAAGGGAACATTTTTAAACTTTCATGAGCTGAATAGAAGTTATATGTTATCATTATTGTGATATCATTGTCATTATTTGCGTGTTTTAATGGATGAATAGTCTCAAGAACCCCATCAGGTGAGGTAAACAAGAAAGGCAAGAATCATTCATTATCCAAGTGTACCAGTTATGTAACAAAGCCACAGACAGGACAAAGGATCTCTCATAATCATAAGCACTGTGACTTCTGGGTATTTTAAAAGGTATTTTGCTCTTGGCCTAAAGGCATTCACAATTTAATAGACCGTACATAAAGACAACTAGTTATTTTCATTTGATAAATTAACAGTGAGAGGAGGGCGCAAATGTCTGTGGTGATTTCTTAATTGCAACATTTACCAGTTAAAAGAATGAGAATGACATAAAGACTTTGAAAAAAAGAAGAAGGGGTAGGGAGAGAAGAAAGGAGTAAGAGGTAGGGAGAGAGGAAGGGAGGGAGGGTCCCTTCCCATTCATATCCCATCTCTAGAGACACTTGAAAAGTCAAATTGAGAAATTATAATTCTAATATCCTAAAATGCTGACGAACATAAATGTTACATAGCAAGTTACACAGATATACACAGATATACAAAGGTGCTGTGGAGGAAGAGCCTTCAAAATGGTGTCAAGAATATTACATTTGTACACTTTCTGATCAAACATATTAGGATCTCAGTTATCATACATGTTGAAATCATGGTTATCTGAGGCTTAAATTGTATTATTTTCTCTTGTTAAAGTCACTATCCTAACAAAAATTATCAGAGATCCATTGGTTGACCTATCAAGGAGAATGTGCTTACGTGTATGTGGAAATATATTGACCTTTTCAAATGTCAAGGTATGATAGGCTGGATGTTCCCAGTAAAGGGAAAAAGGAAAAGAAAAATAGGTAAATGGTCAAACCATGGAAAAATCTCTTGATTTAAAAAAATCCCCCCCCCAAAAGAAGACCCCTTCAGCTCTTACATATAAAATAAGTCATATCCCAGATAACTTTCTCTATTTCAATAAAAGAATATAAGAATGTATCTATAATATGCCTGCTTTCTTCTAAAAGTGATTTAAGGGCTGTATTTGTAAAATTAACCCACTTATCAGTTCGCTTCCAAGTGTCTTCATTATATGGAACGAGGTTGTAGATTCTACATGTTATTTCATAATAGCATTTGCTTTTAATGAAAAGAAATCTCTTAGGTCTGAAATGAAACAAGAAACAGTAAGATTTATTTCTCTCCATATTTTTTTTTGAGAGAGAGAGAGTAGGGGAGGGATAGAGAGGGACAGAAACAGAGAGAGAGAGAGAGAGAGAGAGAGAGAGAGAGAGAGAGAGAGAATCTTAAGCAGCCTCCATGCCCAGCACAGAGCCCTATACAGGGTTTCATCTCATGATTGTGAGATCATGACCTGAGCCATAGTTAAGAGTTGTATGCTTAATCAACTGAGCCACTCAGGTGTCCCTTCTCCATATTTTTAAAAGAACCCATCTTCAATGAGGACAATAACAGTAGTGATAATAGCTAATATTTACTGAGTACTTAACATGTGCCAGCCACTGTTCTAAGTGTTTTGCATGTATTACCAAAACCCTATCAAGTGAATATTATTATTACTACCTCATTTTGTAGATGAGAACACTGAGGATCAAAGAAGTTAGATAGATATCTCAAGGTTTCACAACCAGTCAGTAGTACTACTAAGATTATAATACAGGTCATGTGACTCCAAAGGCATTGCTCTTCACCTCTACATTACCTTACAAAGGTAGGAAGAAAGCAGGGAGGGAGAAAGGAGGAAGAAGGGAGGGAAAGAGGAAAGGAGAAAAAAAAGGAGGGCCTGTGAGCACGAAAGGGAAATAGAAAAGGAATGTGAAAGGAAATAATTATCTAACTCACGTTTCAAAACGGCAGATTAGCTCTCTCAATGGACAGCTGTGACACCCAGCTTATAGGACACTGAGAATACTTTTGTGAAAGTGAAGAATGCTAACTAATATGCTCATGTTAGAAAGTTGGGGGAGGGGAAGCAGTAGCAGAAATAAGAATGCTGGATTGCTTCTTTAGAACTGCCTACCAAGAACTGGCTTGGACTACTTTCCCTGAAAACTGCTATTAATTAGGGAATGAAAAACATAAATGGGAATTTTCCACTATGAAACTTAATTAGATGCAAACATTAAGTGGACGGTTTTTCCCTTTTGAGCAACAAAAGTTAAGGCACAGCCTTCTTGTCTAATTCTTAGTTATAGTCAAAGAATCAATGTAGCTCCTTTAAGAGACTCGTAACTCACTGCTGCCTAATCTCCATAGGCCTGCTATTGATGTTACATTACATGGTTTCAAATTCTCCTCTCTAGTTTATTCCTCGTAACTTCCCTTAGTTCCATCAAACTGAGCTACTTGTTATTTCTTAAATGACCAGATGTTTACCTACCCAAATGCCCAGTTTTCTTCATGTTTGACCAAATCCTACATTCTTCCAAGTCCCAGCTAAAATGCCTCCCCTCACTACAAAATTTCCCTCCTGTGGTCCCAGTTGGAAGTACTCTTTCCTTCCTCTGAATTCTTGTCTAACTTTGCATTTGTCTTTACACTTTTCAGTTTATTTTTTAATGTCTTACATGCACGATGCAATATCTTACTTCCTCAGGGTAGATCGTAACTCCCCTGAGGCAGCACCACTATCTGGTCTATCTATTGACCTCACATTACTTAAAAGACTGATTTTTAGATAATGAACAAAGAGATTATTAAATTAATATTTGTTTAATTGCCACAATACACATAGCACCATCAGGACATATACAAAATAATTACAGGGAATATACACATGTAGATACATAATGTATAACATATGGGGCATCTACAATGACTTAAACTAAACTCTATACTTCCAGAGAAAATAGTAAGAAAATGGAGTTCTTGTAATAATGTCCACAGAAGCCCCAAACTCAAATACCTGTAGGGGCCATGGAGGCAGCATTTAGGACAGAAGCCAGAACTGGGCCTGGTTTAGGAACAGTAGGAAGGATGGAGAAAGGCAAATGGAAAGTGCATACCCCTTCCCTTGCACTGGAAGTGAGATGGAAATACCTTATTACTGTATGGGAATGCTGGCCTACTGTGTCAGAAATTCTGATTTTGATGTGAAATCCAACAGTGTTTATATCCTCGTAACGAGTCATTATGATTATTTTGTGTTTTTAATTTTAATAAAACATTGTGTAGTCAATAAAACCATTTGTGGGCTGAATCCAGGCTGTGATCACCAGCTTAGGATATTAGACCTGAAATTTTCAGGCAGGTGTGATGGAAATAATGGAGGTCAGAGATCTACGACTTCTTTCTGAGACACACTTTTCTCTAATTCTTGTCATCACTACTAGTGTTAAGGGAAGAAGTACTTAAAGTTAACTTCCCCAAGAGATTGAAGAAGAGTGAGATGTCCCCCAGCCATGGCATTCTGGGTGATTTAAACTGAAAAATTTATTGTCTCAGGTCTGGAGACTAGAAGTCCAAAATCAAGGTGGGTTCTTTCTGAGGGCTATGTGAGAGCATCTGTTCTATGCCCTTCTCCCAGCTTCTGGTAGCCTCAGATGTTCCTTGGTTTATAGATGGCATCCTCAATGGGTCTTCATGTTGTCTCCCTTCTATGCATCTGTCTCCGTGCTCAAATTTCTCTTTTTGCAGAGATACAGTTATACGCGATTAGGAGCCACTCTAATGACTCTATCTTAACTTAATCATTTGCAAAGACCCTATTTCCAAATTCATAGGTCCTGGGGATTAGAACGTCAACATCTTCTGGGGGAACACAGTTCAACCCGTAACGGCGATACTGTGCACAACCCAGGGCTTCCTGCAGAGCTTTATCCGCTCCTTGGAAATTCCCGCAGAAAATTATGCCAGGAAGAGAGAAATGAGAGTTGTGGCAGTAGCATCAGTTAAAGAGCAGCACCCTGGAACACAGAACAGCTTTTCTATGCTGGTTGATGGAGAATGCCAGAAACAATATTATTTCTCCTGAGAAATAAGTAAATCTATTTCCTTCTTCTCTATAATCTAAGGACACAGTCAGCTACCTTTACATGCTGCCACATGCACAAGCAGCTGTTCTATGTGTCCTGCTCCAGACTAATGGTTTTAAGGGCAAGATCCTCCCTGCTGTTATAGGACTAAATGCACCAATGCCCTCTGTGTACAGTGGCACACTAGCCAAAACCACACTGAGTTTCCGCAAATACATGAGCTACATGGTGAAAAGATCTTGTACAATCATCTCTTACAATGAACTCCTGATCTTTCCACTCCCCTATTTTCTTCTCAAACACCTTTAGAATGAGACCAAAATAGAAATTGTCCAGAACCCAGCTAGGTCGCCTAGCTGAGCACACCGAGACAACATGCATCTTAAATGAGACTCCACTGTTTCTCTAAGGCCCTTAAGGATGTGAACCCTTGAAAAGCCCAATTCATCTCTCTGGATGAACCATGCTACTTGTAAAATGATGGAAGTGAAGAAGGTTATGTATATAAAGATGAAGAAGGTGGGGCTTCTGGGTGGCTCAATTGGTTAAGCATCTGAATTTTGATTTCAGCTCAGGTTATGATCCGCTCAGGTCATGATCTCACAGTTCTGGGTCTGAGCCCTGAGTCAGCTCTGGGATATCAGCTTGGGACTCTCTCTCTCTCCCTCTCTCTCTCTCTGCCCTTCCCAGCTCACATCTCTGTCTGTCTAAAAATAAATAAATAAACATTTTAAAAAAGATGAAGAAGGTTATACGCAAAAAGGAAACAGCATTAGCTGTTCTTATGAGAATCCAGGAAGGCTTTCCCAAAAAAGGTGACATTTGCACAGGTTTTGAAAAAATTGGTGAGGAATTCGCCAAGAAACAAAGAGAGAATGAACATCCCAGGCACAAAAAAAAAAAAGTGTGCAGAAGTAGAAAGAAAAAATATGGCACATTAGAAACAAATGAGGAATGTATCCACTCAATTCTTAAATGCCACAAACTCTAAGACAATTCATCAATGTAATAGATGTAACAACAGTTTTGTTGCATTTTTGTTAGAGCACTAACACATCATCTGCACATATAAATTTTCATACATATCCTCTTTTCAGTGATGATTGTATATGAAGAAGAAAAATGTCCCAGAATCAAGGAAAAACTAGATGATGTGACAATTCCTTCCAGTTCTCACATTTTATAAACCACTGGGCTGCCAGGGTCCCAGAAACTAACTCAGTTTATCAGATGAAAATGGAACACATACTCACAAATGGATAAAGCTCTATGCTGAGGACTATGGGGGAACAGAGCAATAATTTAGAAGTAGTTGCAGCCTTGGAAACTTTTTTAAAAGCTTGGTAAATTTCACATGCGTTAATATCACACATCTTCAAACATGTATACTTAATCTGCTAATTTTTCTTCATTCAAGTACAATCTTATATCTGCCAGTATTAAATGCTGCCTTGCCAGATATTCCATAATTATAGTCTGTGCAGATCTTCTGTGCTCTTGAGTTTTCTAATGAAATTGCTTTAAATCAGCATTACAATAGAGTCATTATTCATAAACAGTTGTAAAAAGGGTCAGGAGGAATTTCTCATTAACACTCAAGTACTGGGGTCCATGAATTTGATTTCAGAAGTTAAGAAAATCTCTACACTATCATCAGTTTTTGTTTGTTTTTAATTAATAAGAGCTTTCTTGTGAAGACAAAGAGATTGAATGCAGCTATGTGCATAATTACATCTACTTATCTAAGCTGCAGCTTGCATTTAAACAATTTTACTGAATGTCTGTTTTACTTTATCTACAAGTGTTTATCTTCCTTTCCTCCTTATACAGTTTTAAAATAAAAATTGGGGCGCCTGGGTGGCGCAGTCGGTTAAGCGTCCGACTTCAGCTCAGGTCACAATCTCACGGTCCATGAGTTCGAGCCCTGCGTCGGGCTCTGGGCTGATGGCTCAGAGCCTGAAGCCTGCTTCCGATTCTGTGTCTCCCTCTGTCTCTGCCCCTCCCCTGTTCATGCTCTGTCTCTCTCTGTCTCAAAAATAAATAAACGTTAATAAATAAGTAAATAAATAAATAAATAAATAAATAAATAAAAATAGAATTTTTAAAATTCTGGTAAGTACACAATGATGAAGGGGGGAGGGGTCTGTCATCAGCGCCTGAGAAAGACTAAAGCTGGATTAAAAGGGGTAAATGATGAGGTAGGGCAGAGAAAGACAGACTTAGGCTAGTGACATCCTGGAGGCTTCAGCTGAAAAGGGAATCAGAATGAGCCCTCAGTTGGAAAACTGGAAAAATAGTCTAAAGTCTTTATATAGACTTCCAGATATTTACACCCCCATCCCACTCCTCAGGCAAAAAAAAAAAAAAAAAAAAAAAAAAAAGAGGAAGAGGAAGAGCTCCTGTAAAGAACCTACTAAATTGCATGGTAAAACTTCCAAGATATACGTGTAGTGGGGGGGGACTGAAAACATGTCCAGCACAAAATGCCCGGTTCAGTGTCCTGTCCACTTACAATGTCTGAATATCCTAAAACTAGACCTACCCTCGCAGACAGAGCTCCAAACCGACTTTTTCGTGGACTCATCGCTGAATCTGAATGGACAATCAGGAATCATTAGACATTTGAGGTAAGCCTAAAATATGAGAAAGATCCAGAAAAAGAAACAAAATAGAGATAATTTGACAAAGCTTTCAATATCTGAGTATGCCCATGTAAGTGAACATAAACCTTAATGAATTCCTTCAGTGGAAAAGGAGGTATAAAGGAACTGCTCTTCTAATGTTTGTTCTCTCTCTCCAAATTTCCTATCTTTTGTACAATTGATGAGCATTCTATAGGCTATGCTTCAGGAGCCCTAGAACTCTTGTCTAATGCAAACAAGGAAATGTAACAGACACAGAATGTTGCCAATGCTAGCGACTATAAAGTAAGGCATTATATCTAAAGAAAGGAGAGTTTGGCATAAAATCATAGAAACACAGGAGTCAGAGAAGTAGTTTGGCATCCTTAATTTAGGATATTCAGGGGACATTTTCAAGAAGTGCTAAAATACAACCCTGAATCTGTAAGACCTCACAATTTGAGCAAAAGAGTGTTGTCATTAGTTGTCATGCCTGGGACATTTCAGCAGGATTCTCTACACCTTAAGCAAAATATGCCAACATTCAACTCTGCTCAGATCAGCCTTCTAGAGCAATGATTTGATAAATAAGTCTGCCCAACTAATTAAAAAGGAGGAAGAGATATTCATCTAGTGGATTTGCCCAATGCAAACTCCCCATAGTTCCAGCATGCTATGTTCTATAATCAGAAAATTTTATGTTTGCCTAAGGTGCTATCAATTTCCTAGGGTCTGATTAACTCCTAGGCAGGGTTAGAATCAAATTTTTTACCTCAACGCTTGATGAATTCATAAGAACAATGCCATTCTGCATTAGTCTAGCTGGGTAGCTCCTTGCCTGGCAATAATACTCTATATTTAATATACATTTCTCTAAATCACTGTTTTCCAATTTTGACTTCACATCATTAGGATTATCTGGGGAGCTATTAAAAAAATTGTGATGTCTGGGCCAATTCCAGATATTCAGATTTGTCTGATCTGTAGTGGGACCTGGGCATTCATATGTTTTAAGCATTTCCCACATGATCCAAAAGTAGGCAAGGGAAGGAAGGGAATTACTGCTCTGAACTAAATTACTGTAGGTCAGGAGTTCAAAACAATCCTGGGCACCAACAACTCGGTATGAATCACATCATCTTTTCCAAGTGTCAATACTATCTTACTGATGTTTCTATATACCCATTTTTGCTCCATAATCAGATGATTTCAACAAGGGGAGATTATGGGAGAAAGACTGTTACTTAACAGATAAAATACTTTCTCGATGCCTGAAACATCTCAAGAATAAATGCAGCCGCAAACTCCCTAACCTTGGAAGGCTTTGAGATTAAACAAGATTCAGTATTTTCTGTGGGCTATTGTATGCAAGGACATTAAAAAATGAGTTAGACGTAGTCTCTGTTGGCAGGGATTTTTTAATCTAAACTTCTCATTCTCTAATCTAAGAATCTAAGCTTCTCATTCTCATCTATACATCATCTATACATCTCATTTATACATCAATTATTTTATTTTTATTGGACTAATAATAAAATTCAGAACCAGGTATTAGTAGTTCTGCCTTTTCCTGGCCTTCATTTTTATTAACAAATCTATCTTATTATCTTATTTTATATCTACATTTTATTGGCTTTAAAACCTTAGGCAACTTAAATACTATAAACCTTAGTTTTCTCATCTTTAAGAAATGTTTTTAAGAGTAGAAGTGCTTACCCTCAAAAGATTCTTGTAAGCATTAAACAAATTTGGCATATGATGCACTTAGCACAGCGCCTGACACAAAGTGCCCAATAAATGTTTATTATGTATCGACTCTCAAAACAATGTATTCAATGCATAATTTACTCTTTTCTTCCCACTATTATTAGAGTTTAAAGAAACTAAGGTATTTATAAGAATTGCTCTAATGCACTGACAAGAATTCTATTGATAGTGCATGAAGTGAATACATTTTTGTATTTTTAAAAAGAAATATGAAGAAGAAACACTTAACAAATGGAATTTAAACTCACTGTTAATTTAGTTACAAGTGCTGCCTAGATAGACACCCAACATACATTTTACAATCAGCTGTTTCATTTTCTTCTTCACATGTGGGCTCTTCATTCTCTTAGAGCAGCTGTGTAATTCAATGATTAGAATTATCTTATTATGGACTAGCACAGTGAATATAAAACACATATATGAAAATAACAGGATCTTGTATTAGGAAATGATTATAACATAGAGCAGCAACAGCAATTTTGTATTCCCTTGTCCTGATGAAACCCATTTTTGTTTTATAAATCATTAGATATTTTCCAACTCTGCAAAATAATGTAAATTGATGTTTTCCCTCACAAAATGCTAGTTAAAGTAAAATTTTGATGGCAATTATAATTGTAAATTGATCACAAGCTTTGAAATATCATATGCAAATAAAGCAGCTCAAAGCATAGGACATCTGGAACACCACGGCAATGCAACTCCAAGGTTTTTTCTCCAGTGCAAAATGTTCTAGTTGGGTAAACAGATTAACCTTTTTGCATGCTATTCGCACATCTGATTCAAATCCATGGGGGAAAGCACCTTTCAGTGCTTGAGAATTCTAAATGAGAATCCCAATTTTGTCTCAAAAACAAACAAAAAAGAAACCTGACCACTTCAGACGCTAACACCAATCACTGAAGACAAACCCCAATACCGTTTGGGGCAGCACCAGATTTGGAAGACCCAGTTTTCAGCTCTGTTCTGCTATGTACTTGCTGTGTTATGTTGGGAAACTCACCACATTTCTCTGAGTCTCTGTTTGCTCCTTTCTAAAGTGAGGAGGACACCACCTCCCTCATAGGGGTACTAGGGAGGTACTATTCACCGTCATGAAGCTCTTGGTAAGCTAAAAAAAACCACTTCAGAATGATTGAATATGAAAAAGTATGGATGCATTGATGATAGAAGTATGGGAGGAAAACACACACAACAGCAGAGACAAAGGGAAACTGAATCTGTACAATAATCAGGCAGTATACATGGCAGGGGCATGGCCCAGTTAGGAGTTGTCCTCTCCTCTTCATTTACAACTGTTATCTTGGCCATGGTGATCATGAGACACGTATGAGAATGTATGTAAACCACCTGGCTCATGGTAGACATCCAGTAGGTCTTTGCTTATCCACTTGCAAGTACTAACCCATGACTCATTTTTTTTTGCTATCTGTACTTATGTGGTTATTTAATTAGCTCAATATACATTCACCAAATGCTCCATTTTCAGGAAAAGATATAATTCTGCCCTCCTTAAGGTTTGGGGTGAGACAGATAGACACTCAATAAATAATGTCTCCAAATATATCATTATTAATTGTAATAAATGCTCTGAATAAAAAGTACTAAAAGAAAACAACACAAGAACATCCAACTTTGAGAAGTTTGGGATGATTTCTACCTCTTTATTACTACTTTGATTTTTCAATTATGTCTCCCTTTTCTCTACAAGTAAACTTAAGGTCCTAAGTATGTATATGTATATGTGAGTCATACACACACACACACACACACACACACACACACACACAGTAAGTATGGATCTTAATGACCACATGGCTTGTGGATCCACTACTGGTGAGAAAGCTGAAATCAAGCAGGGGACAGTGCCCTTCGTCTCTAAGCCTCATTCTTCATGCAATCATACCTGCAAACATTTCTGTGACATAAACAAGGCCCCAGACTATAATGAGTGTGACTAATCAACATCTGTCAGACACCAACAATTATACTCACTTGGGACTGAAAAGGCAAAGAAACATGATTTAAGATCATGTTTTGAAAACCCTTCATGGCAATAGAAAAAAAATAGCTATAATTAAAAAGAAAAAAGCAGCTCACTATGATAGATGTTCCAGCAGCTGCTTATATTTGCTGGTTCCAGGGTGCTGGCTCTCCTCTGCTTGCTCCCTCCACAGGCACTCTCCACCTTTCCCCCCGTTCTCCTTCATGCTGCAAAAGGCTGCCCTGATGAATTAAGTCACTTGGCTCTGTTGCCCCAACTTCTCTTTGTGTTCAGCCAATGGAGAGTGGAAGCAGGTCAGGAGAGGCATTTATTCCCTAGGCCTCCATCCTGAGAGGTCACCATGGACCAACTGAGAGGTTCATCTCTTTAGGTGGCTGTCTCTGCTCATCCTCACATGTAACCGGCTCCCTCGCCTCTCTCTCAAGGCTTAGGGACATTAAAAGTACCACTGTCTCTAACATGGGCAACTGAACTATCCTTGGTGGCTTCCTTTATATATGTTTATAAATAAATCTTTTTATAAATCCTCTCAAATTATCTTAATTTGAGAGCACTATCTCTTTCCTACATTCCTATATTCCTATGAATATCTATATCTATCTATATACCGATATAGATATAGATATAGATATAGATATAGATATAGATATAGATCTCCATGGAATTTTACATTAGAGAATAATTCACACATATTAATGTACCACTTCAGTTTTTAGATGAGGACAGGGGAAGTTGTTTGCTGAGAGTGAAAAAACTAGTGGCAAAACCAGTATCTGAGGGTGTTTTTATCAACTTAGACTATGCTCTAAGGCAAGTGGTTCTCAGAGTGTGTTCCCTAGACCAGCTGCTACAGCATCATGAGGCACTCAGGCAATGTATTAGAAAGCAAACCTAGGGGCGCCTGGGTGGCTCAGTCGGTTAAGCGGCCGACTTCGGCTCAGGTCATGATCTCTTGGTCAGTGAGTTCAAGCCCCGCATAGGGCTCTGTGCTGACAGCTCGGAGCCTGGAGCCTGTTTCAGATTCTGTGTCTCCCTCTCTCTGACCCTCCCCCATTCATGCTCTGTCTCTCTCTGTCTCAAAAATAAATAAATGTTAAAAAAAAAAAGAAAGCCAACCTACTGAATCAGAAACTCTAGGGTAGGACCCAGCAATCTGTATTTAATAATCCCTCTAGGTAGGTGATTCTGATGCATATTAAAGTTTGAAAATCACTGTTTTATGGTGCCACTTTAATATCAAACATATGAGATAAGGAAAATCTCATTAATTTAGACTACTATGGAAGAAATTTCATTTTAATGCAAAGCCTAAGCTAAATAATAGTCTTTTTAAAAAACCAGATACACCAATGTACATAGCAGCATGATTTATAATAGCCAAAAGGGAGAAAGAACTTAAGTGTCCATCAACAGATGGATGGATAAACAATATGTGATATATACATACAACAAAATATTATGCCTTAAAAAAGAGTAAAATTCTAACACATACTACACTGTGGATGAAACCTGAAGACATTATGCTAAGTGAACTAAACCAGGCACAAAAGGATAAATATTGCATGATTCCATTTTTTAAATTTTTATTTATTTATTTTTTAAATATGAAATTTATTGTCAAATTGGTTTCCATACAACACCCAGTGCTCATTCCAAAAGGTGCCCTCCTCAATACCTATCACCCACCCTCGCCTCCCTCCCACCCCCCATCAACCCTCAGTTTGTTCTCAGTTTTTAAGAGTCTTTTATGCTTTGACTCCCTCCCTCTCTAACCTTTTTTTATCCTTCCCCTCCCCCATGGACTTCTGTTAAGTTTCTCAGGATCCACATAAGAGTGAAAACATATGGTATCTGTCTTTCTCTGCATGACTTATTTCACTTAGCATAATACCCTCCAGTTCCATCCATGTTGCTACAAAAGGCCAGATTTCATTCTTTCTCATTGCCATGTAGTATTCCATTGTGTATATAAACCACAATTTCTTTATCCATTCGTCAGTTGATGGACATTTAGGCTCTTTCCATAATTTGGATATTGTTGAAAGTGCTGCTATAAACATTGGGGTACAACATTGGGAAATGCATTATTCCATTTATAAGACATACCTAGAGTAGTCAAATGCATAGAGACAGAAAGAAGGATGGTGGTTGCCAGGAGATGGAGGGAGGGGAGAAGGTGTGCCGAGTTTCAGTTTGTGAAGATGAAAATGTTCTAGAGAATGATGGGGGTGGTTGCACAACAGTGTAAATATACTGAATGCCACTGAATTAACTGTACACTTAAAAATGGTTAAAATGGTAACTTTTATCTTATGTATATTTTGCCATAATAAAAACAGAAACAATTCTTTTAAAACACATAAAATAAGTGCTGGAAAACTATTTTGAACTTTATATCATTACCATATATGGTTTTTCTTAGTGAATGTTGGTGCTCTGGTTTTCTCATGTTGATGAGAATGTGAAATGCCTTAAATCTGAGCAAAGGAGTATTATTTCATCATTTATTTATAAATACTTTGCTAAAGTTGATAAAAGCGCTTTATCTGGTTAATCCTCATGATAACTTGTGTTTTTTTTTCTCTTGTTCCATAGGTGTTATAAGTTAAGCTTCAGCCCTGCCCAACTTGGTTATATTAACTAGCTCATAACCTATCTAACTCTGCTTATCCCAAACCTCTAAATTTCCCAGCTAGTTACTAACAAGATAGGATAACAGTAGGTGCAAGTGTTAGTGGTAGTAGTCGTTATCATCACAGTGGTAGTTGTAGTAAAAATAGCTGATATTTAAACTGAGTGCTTACTACATATTAGAACATTGTTTTGATTGCTTTGTGTGTATTCACTTACTTATTTTTCCAACAATTAACTATATGAGGTAGATACTATTATATCTTACCTTATAAGCCGCTGAGAGGTTAAGTAATATTCCCACGTTTACCCAACTGGTTATTGTGGAAGCAAGATAAGAATATAGATGGTTTGACTTCAGAGTCTACACTTTTAGCCGTTAGGCATTACTACTCACCCAAGCCCCTTATTAATTTCTGCCATATGTTTGGCACTCACTATATGCCACGAAGTATGCTGCGTGTTTAATCAAACTTTATATCAGAAAGTCATACTGAAGAGTTGGAGACACAATTTGTGAAATCTGTTCATGCACTGCCCTTGCTCACTTTTTCTCAGGGTGGGTGCTGCAGTCAGGTATACACACTGGAAGTGTGTTTTAGTTTAGTTAAAGCTGCTTAAGTTAGGGGCACGGAGGCTCCCCAAGGTCCTCCAAACACCTCCCTTCACACTTTTCCATACTTAAAATTTGACAGAAGTTACTCTTTTGACTGTGTCCATTGGTTACTATTATCTCACACTCTCATCAATTTCTGCTCTTTATTGAAAATGTAGGTTTAAATAACGATTTGAAAAATCAGAATCGTCTTCATCAGCATTGATCTGCATTTATGAACACTTTCAAACGTTTTGCTAGAACAGTCAAGTTTTTAAGTGACCTAGACCCAGCAGTAGTCCTGAAAACTTAGAGTAAGGATAACTTTGCAGTTGAAAGTGTTGACAATGAGTGACTTGATCTTTCTGCCATCAGACAATCAGAAAATCTCTTGTCTAAGAGTACTCCGCAGAAATTAACTAAGTCACTTGTGCATCCTTTTAGAAAGAGTCCCACAGATTTGATCCTTGATATACTAACACAAATACCTATTGCAAAGATCTTAGCAATATCAATATAGCCATCTAACTTCACCTACAGAACTATTGTTATGCCTAAGGAATTATCCCATCATCACCAATTACCTGTGTATTCTTACATACAATTTGCAAAGAAATTATGAAACAAAAAGAATTTCAAGAAGTTGGTCTGTTTTAGATATATCTCCACCAGGATTGTCTAAAACAGAGTTTCACTAACTCTATGTCCTAATTACAATGCATTAATTACCTTATCTGTTAATGCCAGGTACAATGAACTAGTGAGGGATATTGAAATAAGTTGATTATTTTACTCAACACAGATTTCATTTCTCCATCCACCATCTGCACATCGGACAAAACACTGGTGGGAGGGGGGATAACTGATGAGAAGATTAATGGAATGGAACCAATGGTGTGGGAAGAGTCTTTCTATATGACCAATGGTTTGACTTAAATTCGGTCAAATTCAGACAAGCTATGTTCATTGGAAGATGATATGAAACCATTTGTTTGTTTTGTCTATTGAATCAAATAATTTAAAACAACTCCATGAGTAGAACTGAATATTTTGGATACTATGCTCAATAAATACAAACATATATCAACACCATAATATCATTAACAGAAGGCATTAAAATGAATGTGTATTTTTTTAAAAAAATTCAAATGAAAGGTCTGAACTTTATTTTCACCATAAGGGTTGAGATTTGTTGCTGCTGTTGTTGTTTTATTGACATTTATTTCATAGCAACAAGAGCTGCAAAACAGCTTTTATTGTCTTGGGTTGACGCTTTTACAACTGAGATTGATCATATTCACCTGGAAGCTTAGAATGGATTTTGTATTCTACAGTATCCAATTTGTCTTCAGAAAGACTTGCTTTACCTATCTCATTAAAGGTTTAGAATCATGAAAGGTCCTAAAGGGAAAAACACTAGCAAATAACTTGGTGTTCTGCCTGGAAATGAATACATGTGCATGATAGTATACCATCTTCGGAGACAAAGACTATAACAAATAAAGTCTTTTTGGTATCACTCTGGACTTACCAGGAAAAGTCTCATGGGAAGGCAGGTATTTTTTGCTGTTTTCTAAATGATTGAAACAGCTGAAAACTTTAAGTGCTATATGTGTGTGTGTGTGTGTATGAACTTAAATCCAACTCGGTTAACATATAGTGTAATAATGATTTCAGGAGTAGAATTTAGTGAAACATCACTTACATGTAACACCCAGTGCTCATCCCAACAAGTGTCCTCCTTAATGCCCATCACCCATTTAGCCCATCCCCCTACCCAACAGGCCTCCAGCAACCCTCATTTTGTTCTCTGTATTTAACAGTTTCTTATGGTTTGCCTCTCTGTTTTTATCTTATTTTTCCTTCCCTTCCCCTATGTTCATCTGTTTTCTTTCTTAAATTCCACATATGAATGAAATCATATTTGTCTTCCTCTTATTTTCCTTAGCATAATACATTCTAGTTCTATCCACGTTGTTGCAAATGGCAATATTTCATTGCTTTTTGATTGCTGTATCTATATATAAGTATATAGATATACACCACATCTTTTTCATCCATTTATCAGTTGATGGACAGTATTTCCATAATTTGACTATAAATTTGGCTATAGTTGATAATACTGCTATAAACATTGGGGTGCATGTGCCCCTTAAAATTTTAATATCACTGTAAACCATAATCTCAAATAGAGGGAAATGGGTGTTAATAACCCAAGTTTATTACTGTGATGTTCTCATTTCAAGTATACATTAAAAGTAATGAATGACAGCTCTTGGTCTTAATTTAATTTAAGATCAATGTTGGTATGTAATGTGTTGGTATGTTTTTATGCATTCAGAGTGAGATAGGACTTCCCATTTCCTGGAAAGTAATGGAACATATGCTTTAGTATACGCAGATTTTATAATGAAAAGTGAATTTCACTCAGAGGCCACATGGAAACCTAAAATATTCTCATAGATTGCACAGGAGAAAAATATCTATATAGCTGATTCATTGTGTTTAATGGCAACAACAGCAACTCAATGTTAGGGAATTATATTGTTTATTTATGTGTATTTATAGGCTTGTTTTTCAACTTTAGTTTTAACGTCATAATGAAAACTACAGGTATAGAGTAGAACCTTAACTAGATTTTACCATGATCTTCACTAGAAAAGCCAAGCCTCCTTCCACAGCTTAATTAGCCTAAATTGATGTCTATAGTCTATCACTATCAATATGTATGGAAAAATACTTCACCAACAGAGGAACTTTAAGGACATTTTCCCAGACACATGCTGGCCTCATTTCAGGAGCTTAAGACACAAAATAGGAATCAGGACAAGACCAGGAAATCTAATGAAAGAAGAAAAAAACCAAAATCTTTTATTAAAGCTCCAGCCTTTTGGAGAAATACATCCAGCATCAGCTCTGTCTCGGGTCCTTGGGCTTCCTGAGGGCCTCAAGAAGGAGGAAGTGACACGAAGGAGCCTGCCTAAGGCAGGATCTCTCTTACTCCATGATGCTCAGTGGTATCAACAACTCACTTTAACCTTTCTATGAAGAGTCATGGTGATGCTTTAGCGGCAGGTGCCAATTTTTAACAAAATCAACAACTTGCAAATATGTGTACAATGCACTCCAACAACGAAACTGAATAACCTGAGGGAAGCAAAGTGATTTTAATCTTTTGCTAATAACAAACCTACATGTATCAGCTTTAGAAAATATTTTCATAAAGAACCATAAAGATCCTTCCTTTTATATAATTAATTTCCTGAAAGGTAAACTGTGGTGTATTTTCTGGCAAATATACCTCTAAAAGTATTGAAACAATACTTAAGGCATGATCTCTAAAGAATGTGGATCCAGTAAATTTGGTGTGCTGTCAACTGGACAGAGGTTTCTGATTTCCACTCCTGGCCACATTAACTCTGTGACTTGCAGAAAGTCATTTTCTGACTCAGGAAAGTAAAGGGAAGACGTGATCTAAATGATCTTACAGATCCCTTCTGTTTTTGTTTTGTTTTGACTATAAAAGATATCTGTTTGCTTTATTTTATTGAACCATATTAAATAAATATGCAAGCCAAATCAAATTCTAGAAAAGAGATCTACTTTGCAGGAATTCTAGCAGAAGTCCTTTATAAGGATGTGACAATAACCCCAGGTATTTTTCTCATAAGTTGAAAATGTCTGATTAAAAGGCCCTAATGTAAGCTTCTAAAACATCAAAGACTTAGTACAATGATACTGCTCACTTCACCAGCAATACTCACAGCAAAATTAATCCCATTATTTCCCATGTGATGCTAGGATGATAATTTCTAATATACAGAATTTAGTCTCTTTGGGAGTAGTTACATTTTCATAAAATTCAAAATAAATAACAGTTAGACCATTTATTCTCCCTGAAAGTATGGCATAATTCCATATTCAAAACAGAGTAATAGCACAATGCAGAAAACTTTCTAATAAACAAAAAACCTTAAAAGATCTTATTATGTAACACTACTGGGGTCTATCTCAATTAACTGTTAGAATCAAAGTATTAAAAATTCAAAAGCTTAGAGTTTAGCCACAGAAAGGTGACAGCAAAGGTTTCTGGCATCTTGTTTCAGCAATAATGCCTATTTGGGATGTACAATTAAAACCTATACCTATAATATCCTTTATACAAACAACAGGAAGTTTGGAAACTGTATTCTGAATGAGTTCTAATACAACTGACCAGCAGTGGGAAATGCTAGCTACAAATAGTTCAGGCTAAACTTAAAATAGCCATAATCAGATTAATAGAGAATTCATTTTTTATTCATTTACTGGTTGATTAAACAAATATCTATTTAACAAATTGATTAAGCAAATATTTATTAAACTTGTACTAAGCACAGTTTTAGGACCTATAAAAACTGCGGTGAATACACCAAAGTTCTCATAGAACTTACTTTGAAGTGAGGAAGAGAGGGAAATAAACATATAAATACATAACATCAGGTGGTAACAAGAGCAAAGAAGAATCAGAAAGCCAGGTAAGAAAATAAAGAGTAAAGAGGTAGTTACGTTTTCGAAATATGAGCAGCAAAGACTTCATCTTTGATGAAGTGACATTTAAGCAAGGACTTAAATGAAACAAAGAGCAAGACAGGAGATTATCTGGGTGAGGAGTGTTACAAGCAGAAGGAACACTCCAAGTGCAGAAAGCACTCTGTTCCGATAACATCAACGCAGAAGAGAGTTCTAGAGTGATTGTTTCATAAAAACAGAGACCACATCCCTTAATTTATTTTCCATAACCCACCACCTTTTGTGCATTGTAGGTACCAATATGTGCTTGGCACTGAGATAAGTTGACTTTAATAAATCCCTGCCTCCTCGTTTACCTATTCAAGAAAGGAAGAAAATATATGTTTCACTAGCTTCTGTCTATCAGCAATGGACTGCTATTTTATCAGGGTTTACTGAATGCTGTGTCCAGCATCATAAAGATAGAAAAATATTTTATTCTTTCATTATTTTAAGTTGTATATTATGCTATTAAAACTGTAATAACATAAGGGAACAACAAATTTGAAATGAGTTAAAACTACAAAAGTACATTAAATTACATACTTTAATTTGTTCTTTCATCTTGTTCAAGGCTTTCACCAGGCCAAATACAAAAGATCTGAAAATCAGATTTAGTTCAGAGCTTTTGGGCAACCAAGGAGGTAAAAAAGTAACGGAAGGTGTACTACGGTACTTCAAGTTTCACTGTGTGTGTGTGTGTGTGTGTGTGTGTGTGTATGTTTCAAATGAAGGTACAATACGTTTTTATACAACCTTAATGAAAACTATAAGCACAATATCAAAATACAGCCGAGTGAAGCC
Source organism: Panthera leo (assembly GCF_018350215.1). Lineage (NCBI taxonomy): Eukaryota > Metazoa > Chordata > Mammalia > Carnivora > Felidae > Panthera > Panthera leo. The sequence continues at coordinate 54,213,321 of NC_056686.1, read as the reverse complement.
ATTTATGGGAGAGTTCAAGGAAAATACTTTTAATGCTCTAACTTGATATAAAAACGGAGCCTTAAAATTTAGAAACAAGCATGTTCATTATAATCTGTAGACTGCCTTTCTTGACTGTTAATACGTTAATATCCATAATTGTGTTTTTCTTGGAACTTAGAGAGCAAAAATTCAAATAACCTCTTGAAGAATCACTAGGAGGGCTGACATTTTGAACTGGTGATGGAAAGGAAGAACTCAGGCTACATATGCAACATGTTCAGGTTTAAAAGCTATTTGATTTCAAGGCTAAAGTGTTTGGACTTCTGCTTCTAGCCATGACAGAATAATGAATAAATCCTTCCACCTCAAACCATTAGAAAACTGGACAAAATGTGAAACAATGGACCGTGGTTCTTAGAGAAGATAAAATAAATGGGGTAAGTCCAATGAAAGTGAAGCGTACAACCTGAGAATAGCTGCCATGCTGCAGTTCAGAGAGGGGAACCCAGATAAAAGCCCAAGACTCCCAATGAGTTGAGAAGAAAGAGAACAGAGTTTAGGGAGGCCAAAGGGGTAAAAAATACAAAATAGAGCACCAGAGATAAGTGAGCTGCACAGAGAGAGTACTCCTGGGCTCTGCTGAGGGATCCCCTTGAGTCTGGCTGAATATAAATACACAATTGTATGAGAAGAAACTACCCAAGCCTGAAAAGAAGTCTCAATCTGAACAATTCCCAGAGCTTACAAAGAACTAACCACGGTGCATGTTTCCACCAGCCAGTGTGATTATATGGATAATCAATAAGAGGTATCATACAGTTATCACAATAGCAATGAAGACTGCGAGACTAAGGGCTACTCTGAACTCACCATAGCAAAGTTTAAAAGCAAGCTTCAAAAAACTCAAACTGATTCCACGAAGCCTGTGCCAGAACAAAGTGCATCACTACTTAAGGTATACGAAAATCCAGCAGTAGAGGAGCTTGGGTGGCTCAGTCGGTTGAGCATCTGACTCTTTATTTCAGCTTATATCATGATCCCAAGGTTGTGGGATCAAGACCCACAGGGCCTTGTGCTAAGCATGGAGGCTGCTTAAGATTCTCTCTCTCTCTCTCTCTCTCTCTCTCTCTCTCTCTGTCTCTCTCTCTGTCTCTCTCCCCCTCTGCCTCTCTCCCCTGCTCACGCACTCTCTCTCTCTCTCTCAAAATAAATAGATAAATGTATAAAATTGAAAATAAATAACAATAAAAATAAATAAATAAATAATCAATCCAGCAGTAAACAACATAAAATGCAAAATGTCCAGCATCAATAAAAAAATAAACAAATAAAAGAAAATAAAATCAATAAATGGGAAAAATCAATCAATAAAAACAGACCCAGAAATGACAGGGATAATGGCATTTGCAGAGAAGGATCCTTTTTTAAAAACTACTTATAAAAATGCTTCATTTTTTCAAGAATGTAAGGAAAACATGAATATAAAGAAGAAAATATGTCAGCTAAATCCAAGAGCCAATTAAAAATTTAAAGATGGAAACTATAGTACCTGAAATGAAAGAAATATAATGCATTATATTCTCAGCAGATTAAACACTGCAAAAGAAAAATATAACTGAACTTGAAGGCATAAAAGTAGAAATTACCATATCCAATATATTTAAATGACTCTTTACTCTTTCAACCCAATTAGAAGACACAGAACATTCAAAAATGGGCAAAACGGGCCACCTAGAGGCTCAGTAAGTTAAGGGTCCTACTTCAGCTCAGGTCATGATCTTGTGGTTCATGAATTCAAGCCCCACATGAGACACTCTGCTGTCAGCACAGAACCAGCTTTGGATCCTCTCTCCTCCTCTCTCTCTGTCCCTACCCTTCTCACATGCTTACTCTCTCTCTCTCTCTCTCTCTCTCTCTCAAAATAAATAAATAAATAAACTTTTTAAAAATGGTCAAAATATTTAGATGATACATTTCATCAAAGAAGAAATATGAATGGTCAATAAGCACATGAAAAGATCCTCAACATCATTAGTCAAAAGGAAAATATAAATTAAAATCACAATGAGATACCACAGACATTTACTTGAATGGCTAAAATTTAAAGAGTGACAATATCAAGTTGATGAAAATGTGGAATATCTGGTACTATCACAGTGCTAGCAGGAATATAAAGTGTTACCACCACTTTGCCAAACAGCTTAGCAGTTTCTTTTAGAGTCGAATGTATACTTATCATACACTATGCAGTAATCTCATCCTACAGTATTTACCCAATAGAAAGAAAAACGTGTATATGTAAAGACTTGTACTCATATGTTCATAGCAGCTTTATTACAATAGTAAAACCACAGAAACAACCAAAATGTCCATCAGCTGAGAAGGAGATAAAAACTTGTGGAATACCCACTCATAAATACAATCCTACAATTAAAAAGAAAACCACTGATTCATAACCAACATGGATATATTTCAAAAGCATTATGTTAAATAAAAGAAACCAGATACAAAAGACTATCCACTGCATAATTTCATTTATTTGATGTTCTAGAAAAGGCAAAACTACAGTGATAGAAAGAATATGAGTGATTGCCAATCAATGGGGGAAGGAGATTAACTGTAAGGGGCAGGAGGAAAGATTTTAGGGGTGATGGTAATGTTCTGTGTAAGCAATGTCCAACAGAAGTATGGTGCCAGGTACATGTGCAATTTAAATATTTTACTACCCAAATTCAAAAAGTAAAAGGAAATGAGTAAAATTAATTTTAATAACGTGTTCTCTTTAATACGATAAATCTAAACATTTCACAATATGTAATAAACACATATTGTTTTTGAGATACTTAAGTTTTTTTCATACAAAACCTTTGAAATCCAGTGTGTATTTTACTTAAACCATGACTTAATTAGGACTAGTCACATTTCAAGTGATCAGTCACCACAGGTGGCTTGTGGCTACCATTTTGGACAAAGTAGTTCCATATCATGATTGTGGTGATTACACAACTCTGTACACTTGTCAGAACTCATTGAATCATACACTTAAATTTGGTAGCTTATTGTATGTAAAACAAAAGTTGAAGTAGTTGATTTGTGGGTTTGCTCACATCAGAGATCTTTCTTCCCACACTGGAAGGTGAAGCTCCAAAATACAGAATACAGAAACAACCAACAAGAAACAGATCTCTGCATGAGGATTTTATAATCTAATTGGGAGAGCAAGAGTAATATATATTATATTACACAGATTTCCATGACATTATATGTAATGTACAAGTAGCATGGTTCAAACTTCATGTTCAGTAAATTAGTTTGAGGAAGTAATACCACAGATTCTGAAGTGGAATAACAAGAAATATAAAGGTTATTTTTTATGAATCTTGTCACTACTGATCCTTTGTGTGATTCAGTGCCAGAAATACAGTAATCAGGAAACCTAATTTGTATCTTGGATATTCCATTACTAGTGCTGTAATATAATTTCTCTGACCTTAGTCGCCTCTTTGGAATAATAATAATTGCTCCATTTTTAATTACTTCACATATACTCGGTACTGTGTCAGGCACTTTACATCATTCCTTTCTCTGTACAACATAATTTAGCAAGTATGATTAACCACGTTTTATAGATAAGCAAACTAAGACTTAGGGAAGTTAATTAACTTGCTCAAGATTTCAAGCTAGTAAGTACAAAACTGAATTTAAATAAAGGTTCTTCTACCTAAAAATGACTATGTGCATTCTACTGGACAGCATTCTCTCCCAAGGTAAAGTTTAAATGGAGATAGTCACGCAATATTCTGCAAGGATTGATAATGCTCTGTAACAGAATAATGATTAAGAACTCAAATGCTAGGGTTATAGGTGATAAGGCTGAAATTCTACCTGTGCTTCCTGAGGGTGTGATCTCAGAAAACTTACTAAAAAACCAGTCTCCATTTCTTCATACTGTCTAGTATTCAATGGTTAAATGCAGATTCTGGAGTCAGACTGCCTAGGTTGAATGCTTATTAGCTGTGTAATCTTGGAGATATTCCTGAACTCCTATGTTCCCCCGTATTCCCCATCTTAAAACAGAGATGATAATAACTTTGGCAAAAGTTGTGAAGACAAAATATGTTCACATCATTAAAGCATTCAGAACTATGACTGGCTCTACAAGTATTGTTAGCTATTCTCATTGTGTTTTCAGCAGACTTTAGAGATCACTTTCAATCACAACATTCTAGAGTTTTCACAATTTATGAAATATTGTATGCCAATAAAGAGCCATCTTCCCTTTGAGTCCATTCTTTGCCTTAATAATTCTAAAATGATTCTCAAAGTTTATAAGCTAAGAGGGGTTTTAGTTTTTAGAAGATTAAACCCTATTGATGAAGATAAATTGCTTTCAATACAATTGTCAAAACTAAAAGAAGCCAGATTTGGATTTAGATGGTTTCTGGGTAGAGACTCCGTAGTCACTGGGTAAGTGATAAATCTTTGAAAGTCTCTTCTGTTACATAAGGACTATAAACTCAGTTTATTAGCTTAAAAAGTCATTAACCATTAAGTTCTTATAAAATCTTATTTGCAGCCCTTCTTCCAACCTGTAAAGCATGCTGTTTCTCTCAGAGTCTTTGTGTTTTCTGTTCTCTTTGCCTTGAATTGTCTTCCTCCATAAAGCACTCCTTAGCTTTCCGTGGGTTTCTATCAGAGGTCACTTCCTCAGAAACTCCTTCCTTGACCACCTTTTACTGCTCTCATACATTTGTTTTACTTCATGTCATTTCCTACTCTCTATGAATTATAATTCATTAGATTATGGGTTTCCCATGATGTCAAGGATGTTATTCAATGGAGTATTCACAATACCTGGAACCACACCTAGCATATAGCACAAATTCAATTTAAAAAATCATTGAATGTATGAATGAGGGTCAGGGGTTCAGATGACCTTGGTCCCTTCTAGTTCTGAATGTTTGACTCTATGATATGAAGGGCATAAAGGTAAACTGCGTTGTTACTCTTCCTCTTAGTATCAAACTAAATACAACAAATTACAAATACATTAATTTCAAAATGGTTGCTCAACATGCAATTTTAAGGATAATTCAGTAAAGTTGCTTGAAAAATAAATATAGAAATAAATGGTTGTATTAAAAAATAGTTAAAGAAGGAATCGAGTTCTGCTAAATTAGGCTTAGTGTTGCCTGTTTTCTAGAGGCCTCAGTTAAGCAAGATTGGGGTATGTCTTTGCTTCCCTAATTGTTGTCAGCCACTATATACAGGGCATCTTGATATCAAGACTCTGACCCAAACGACAGCACAGAAGAGTGGAAAAATGAATTATTATACTGGAAAAAAAAAAAGCACAGCTTTTAGAACCCAAGAAAGTTCTCAATTCTAATCCCTGCCTCACTATTATCATGTTGTCCAGGGTATGTTATTTACAGTCCCTACTCCTTGATTTCTTATTAATATAAAAAAGAGGGAAAATAATACCCACTTTGATATGCAGTTATTAGAACTAAACGAAATTATGTACATAAAGCATCTGCTATAAAAATCATCTTCAGTACATGCTGTTTTCTATCCCCTCCTCTATTGCTCTATTCTTTGACTGGCTCTGAGCCTCTGGCCTCCAGTCTTCCTGCCTGGATTATTGAAGCTGCTGTTTTCAATTTTCTCTAAATTGGACCCCTAGTCCACTAGCACAGTCTGTCCAAATGCCATCACACCACTAGCCATATCTGGTAGCTACTCAACTGTCTTATAACCTCAAAATTCACCTTCAAACCAAGGTCTTAAGTGAGTTTTAAAATACATTTATTGGGGCACCTGAGTAGCTGAGTCAGTTGAGTGTCCAACTTTGGCTCAGGTCATGATCTCGCAGTTCAGGGGTTCGAGGCCCGCATTGGGCTCTGCGCTGACAGCTCAGAGCCTGGAGTCTGCTTCAGATTCTGTGTCTCCCTCTCTCTCTTTGCCAGTCCCCTGCTTGTGCTCTCCATCTCTCTCTCAAAAATAAATAAATAAATAAATAAATAAACATTAAAAAATAAAATAAAATACATTTATTAGTATAAATATTAAAGTGCAACTATGTGCAATGGTTCCAAACTTCTAGATTGCTGCTCCTACCTGCTGAACATGCAAGGGACCCTTCTGAACCCTCTGATACATCTTCTGGTTCTGTGCTCACTTCTGCTTCCTGAAATTCAGTCTCACTGGACTCCCTCGGGCTTCTCTTGTCACAGGTCCTATGCACATGCTCTTTTGTCTATGCTATTCCCCACCCACACTTATCTTTTCTTTTGTCATGCCTACTCCACCCCTACCTCAAGTGTAACTTCCTCTAAGAAACTGTCCCTGATCACCCCATCCCCACATCAGAACAGGTTTCCTTGTTAAACTCATGGCATTATGCACCTTGTCTTTACAACAGTTACAATTATATTACAGTTATAATTCTACCTTTGTTTGGACTATCAGTTAATTTATAATTCCCAGTAATTTTATTTGTCTAGTTCTTTGGGGCAGAAATCATGTTTAATTTTATTCACCATTTTACTCTGAGCATTTAGCATATGACCTGGGATATAGTAGGTCCATAATGAATATTTGAAGATATAAATGAATAGCATGAAAAGAAATATACTCTGACTCAAATTTTAAAATTCTTACGCACAGATTCATTATATTTTTCTTTTTTTTAATTTTTTTAAATGTTTATTTATTTTTGAGAGAGAGAGAGACAGAATGTCAGTGGGGGAGGGGCAGAGAGAAGGAGACACAGAATCCGAAGCAGGCTCCAGGCTCTGAGCTGTCAGCACAGAGCCCAACGCAGGGCTCAAACCCACGAACTGTGAGATCATGACCTGAGTGAAGTTGGGTGCTAACCAACTGAGCCACCCTGGTGCCCCTTCTTTTTCAATGTTCATTATTCTAGCCTGGTGATCCACACACAAAATCTTGATTTCCACCAGAAAAATGACTCTCCTCACATATCTGCATTGACTCTGGTCATTCATTAATTCAAGTTTTCCTATTTACTACAAGTTGTGTTCTAGAATAGGCATTGAAGATGCACAGATGAATAATCTATGTGACACAAATTCGAATCGTGCATGCTTCTATTTCCTTCTTCTCTTGACATATTATGGATTTTAATTTTTTTAATGGTTATTTATTTTTGAGACAGAGAGTGTGAGCAGAGGAGGGGCAGTGGGAGAGGGACACACAGAATCCAAAGCAGGCTCCAGGCCCTGAACTGTCAGCACAGAGCCCAAGATGGGGCTTGAACTCACGAACCATAAGATCATAACCTGAGCCAAGTCAGATGCTTAACCAACTGAGCCACCCAGGTGCCTCAGCATATTATGGATTTTAGATATATCACCAGAGAATACAGCTACTCAATGGAGTTCTTCTTTGGAAATGAATATAGAAGGGAAAAAACAATTCAATAGGTAAAAGTAGTGAATGCTAATCATGTTGCACTGGAAATTTACTGGTCAGTATAAGTTTCCAGATTTTTAATGGACTCCCACCAGCATCCCTTCATATTGCCATCCATCTAAGCCTCTAAAATACACTGAATTAGTAAAAACAAGATCATATTTTTGGGTCTTACTCCTGAGCAACCACAACTCTACTGATTCCATAAATGACCCCTCAAGCAATTATAAAAACATGACTAAGTTTCATGTGCTCCATATGTCTACAGACAATAGTCAGAAGAGATACGAAGAGTATCCCAATTTCAAGGAAAAAAATTAGGATCAGGCATAGTACAAAAACAATGAAAAAGAATATGTAACCTAACATGTGATTTTACTTTGCAATCTCCACATAATTATCTATTAGAGTTATTAATGCCCACAGAGAGAGAGTTCTTCATTATAAACAGAGACATTCAGCAAGCAGTAACCTGAATTTTTTGGAAACTCATTCTTTAGAAGGAGGGTTTTCTTCTGCGCTTTTGAAGTTGCCCACAAGAGTTATGTCGTTGCTTATAACCAAGGAAACCACAGGAAACTTGGTTGCTAGGAAACCACTGAATTGTCTCCATGAAGATCACCACAGTAGGCTTGGCTTGAATAGAACAGATGCTAGGAAAATAAAATTAGGAAGTTACAGTTACTTTTTTTTAAACCTAGGATGCCTCTTTAATTGCCAGTTAAATCCTTCCACCTAAGAGAAACTATTTGTCATTTCTGAAAGGCCATTACACAGGTAGAACAGGGGGCCACGACAGGGTGCTGCCTGAGGCTGCAGGAAAGGGGCACTGGAGAGTGTACAAGTCTGAGCCTCCAATGCACACATTCTTCTTTTTCCCAATTAACTTAGCTACCTAGGGAAGGGGTGTGGTGACAGCTACTGAGAGAGAGATTATTTTTAAAAACATATACTTGTAATTATTTTCAGGCCTATGACTTCCAACATTCTCTAATATGCTTTATGCTGGTAGAAGTCTGTGCCTCCTTCCTGAATTTTAACTTTTTTTCAATTATTAATTCATCATATCAGTGTATATAGATTTCATAATGTCAGTCAGATTTTGTCCTCAAAGGCATTGGTAAACTTGTGGCAATATGTTCCTTTGGTAATTGAACTGTGATGATACCAAATACGAGAACAAAGAAATGTCTAAACTTGGTCTAGCTTCTGAATCATCCAACATAAGTTCCTTCTTTTAAAATAGGATGATCCAAAGTTCTCTTCAAATATCATCCTTATTTTCTTATGACCTGTCCTGCTCTCCATAGTACATTACGTATTTATGAATCTATCTAAACCTGTTTAGACACTAAGTGCATTTCCAGCCTCTACCATTCCTGGAAGAAAAAGGCTTTATAGCCTGATCACACCATCATAGGAAATGATAACTTCCTTTTATAGGTCTCAAATCTAATTCTCAGGGTAATTCTTCTCTCTTTTATTCTAGAACTACATTTCCCTTATTTACATTCTTGTCTTTCTCCAGTTCTGCTATGTCTGTTTGTCAAGGTCACTTTGGCTCAAAGTTCCCATCTCTTCCACAATACCTATTTTTGTTTTCCAAAAGGAAGTTATGAGATAATTCCTATCATCCCTTATTCTATTTTCTAAGAGCTAAATTTATTAGCCACATAAATCAAGGGTGTATTATATGCTTCTCCAAACAGATTTAGAATTTTCAGTTGATACTCAAATGGATAAAAATCGTCTATAAACTTTATCGTGTGAGCAATAGTCTTGTGGGACCAATGGAGAGTTTTAAATAAATGGTACAGTATAAGCTGATAATCAGATCATGATAGATAACTCTATGATGTCAGAGTGATATAAGTTTTGGTGTATGATTACACAGGAAGTAAACAGAATAGTTAAGAAACTATTTGTGTGTTTCAGAACACACACAACAATAATCTTATCAGAGTTGGGGTGGAATCCTAAATTACCAAATAGTTTACAAATATTCAAGAAACCTAAGTGATTATCGCAGATGCAGTCTTAGCCAGGTGACTGGCATAGTGCAACCCCGTTTATAATGGCACTTGTGAGAAGAGCTCTGTATTTTCATGGACAAGATGAAAAATTGGGGGCTACTGCAAGGTGAATCGTTGGTTCAACTGTCTAAAGACAGTCCATTAATAAATAGCGTATCTGTGAGAAGATCTATTTTGGCATGACTACCTAGTTATGTGCTTGGCCTTATCCTATTTCCCTTTTGTAGCAACTGCTCAGATAAACATATAGATAACATGTTCAAGAAACCCGAGTACAACACAAATCTGAAAGGGTATTATAAAATCAATATAATAAAAATGAGTAACTGTCCACAAATATAATCATAGCTGCAAATTTGTGAACGGCTACTACTTATAAGGTACTCTGTACCCTTTGTCTCTAATCCTCACAGAGCTCTAGCAAACCAGTATCATTATTCCCATTCCAAACAAGAAGAAGTTAGTACTCAGAGATGTTGTGCAACTTGCCTAGAATTAGTTAATTTGTGACAGAGCCCAGGCTTGAGCCCATGTCTGGTTAGCTCTTTGCCAGTCAGACTGGCTGGTTTATGCTTTGAGAATAACAAGCTCAGTGGCTTACTGCAGGAAATTTTATTACTCACTCACACTCCATAAGTGGGTCATATGGGGGACTCGACTTATTACAGTCACTCAGGAACCTTGGCTGATGAGGGCTTCTGTCTCCTATCTGCAGAGGCAGAAGAGGGGTGGGGTGTGGTGATTTGCAAACTCACTCTTAAAGCTTCTGCATAGGAATGATATGGTCTGTCTATCTACTTACATTTCAACAGCTAGAAACTAGTGACGTAGCTAAATCTCCAGGGAGCCAAAGGACACAATTCCACTGCTCCAGGCAGAAGAGGGGACCAGAAGCATCTGTGAAAAGCCCCAAGTGATTACCAGGCCCCCTCAGTCCAAGTTGTTTCCACTTCACCTTGTTGAATACTCAATAGGATGACACTGAAAAATGATAAATGGATAGGCCTCTACTTCATTTGGTAGGAAAGAATGCCAGAATACAAGTACAACATAGAGTAGATCTCGCACAGCAACAGAAAATGTAAAAATACTCAATTAGAGTGGAACCTCTAAAGGATCCATCTATGTAATGAAGCAGCATGAATAGGTTTATTACTAGCATTAAGAGTCATGATTCAGACACACCAATAAGTCCCCACACTTCCAGATCCATGTCTCCTGTCAAAATTTCCTTCCTGGGCTCCAGGCCTCTTCATCTAACTAAACACCAGACATCTCCACTTGGGTATCCAGAGGTACACAGAGCTCCTCATGCCAAAACTGAACTTCTTGTCCTTAAAATATAGCTAAGGAAACTTCTCCTCACATATCTGCATTGACACAGCACCAGCCACAGTACCTCAAGTTAGAAACCTTAGACTTACATTCTCTCCCTCTCCTCTGCTTCAAACAGCCATCTACCAAGTTCATCTGATCTCTGGGCAGCAAAGTCTCTCCATCCCAAGGGCCTCAGCCCAAGTCCTAGATCCCTTCAGCTACCTTCAAACTGTTGCCACAACCTCTTAACTGATCTCCCTGCTTCCAGTCTAGCCCACTCCAGACCCTTCTGCATCTTTTCCTCAGATGAATCTTTCTAAGATGCTGCTTAAAATACACTCTCCCTACTGAAAAGCCATTGACTGCCCTTCCAGTACTAGAAAGGGAAAGTTCAAGCCCAACTGTGTGGAACATAAGACCCTTTGCAATTTGCATTCTACATCTCTGGCTTCATCTCTTGCCCTCTTACTCCCACTGTCATGGGCACAGACCAACCAGCTCTTCCCTTACCACACCAAACACTGCTCTTCACAGCTCTTTGCCCTTGGACGTGCATGTCTCTTTCCCTGGCATGAGCACCTTTCTTCACAGTCTGGTGAATTTCCATTCAAGTTTTTATGATCCAACTCAAATATCATTTTTCCCAATTACACTTCTCTCTTCAAATACCTCTATTATTATCCTTATCACACTGTGTTGAATTTATTTTTTTTACAAGTCTATCTCCTCTATAGACTACATGCTGTGGTAGGAATTAATTGTCCTAGAACTTATCATGGGCCCTCAAGTTTTGGAAGAATTAGGATGGAGATAAGCTGGAGAATAAAATGCTAATTGGATGGAACTAACGGTACAGTTTGCAAAAAGCAAACTTGGGTTTAAATGTGCAGAAACTAAGTAAATTTGTGAAAATTCACTGACAAAATAAAAAATTAAGACATAAAAACTAAAGTGTGATTATTAGCAGTATTAATAAGTAGAATGTTATTGGCTTGTTCACTCATTAGAATTCTCTAATGATTAATAATATAATAAAATAAACTTGAGAGTTTGGGATTATCAGGAAGGACAAGAATGGTTCTGAAGGCAGATCAGAATGAACTACTAACCTTGGTTAGGTGACTCCAAAACTGTGGACAGTTTGCTATACTGCACCTACCAAATCCTTTATGAAAATCTCAGCAAAGAGACAAAATATTAACATCACACCTGACTGCATGCTCTTTGAAGAATTTTAAATTAGCACAAAGGAAAGTGTTTCCCTTGAGAGCTATTTTGGCATTTTTTACCTACTCACAGCAACTGGTATATGAGACCAAAGCAACATGCTTTTAATAAAACACTCCATAAATGCGGGAGGGGTGTGTTTCATTACCCTGGTGATAATTCTGCTTCCCCACCCCCATCAGAGAAGAGAGGCATTGAACCCCACTGAGCTGTGAAAATAGGCTCAATGAATCCCTATAGTGAGAATAGCATTAGCTGTGGGATTGCATAGATTCCCTATTGCCAAAGTCTGGGTAGCATTTCATTATGGAAGTTGCCTGATTGCTTTGGTTCAAGTCTTTTCCCAAATTCCTTTCATCCTCTATTTAAAATCACTACAACAAGCAAATGAAACAATAACACAACAAGCAGCAGTGTGGGTTGAGCTCCATTACCAACGACAGCTGCACAAAATTGTAGTCAAAACACCTTTTTTTAGGCTAACACAAACAAAGCTTGTCATGATTCCCCATAACCTATGAAGACTGTGGGGAAAGTGCACGGCATGCCCTGAATCTTTGCGCTCATGCCATCCAGAATCCAGGAGAAGTCTCCAGAATCAGAGTGCCCAGCCATTCCGCTAATTATGGCAACCTATCGTTCTATTTTCATCTGCTGCCAAGTTATTATTTCCCTAGCTGCATTTAGAGCCACTCTAGATTTCCCTTATCCCAAAATAAAACTTCTTAGATGCTCTTAGAGCTGCTTCATATGAAGGTAAATGGCAGGATATGCTGCTAGCTCATATTAAAATTTCCCCATTCATTAAATCTGTACCTTCTCCTGTTATTAACAGGGCTTCTAAATTTCCCTGTCTGTACTTCTCTCATAAAAATCTTTTTAAATTCAGTGACTTGCTCCAAACCAGTTAATCATTCTATGTTTCATAAAAAATTTAATGGTATCTAATCCTCTAAGTCCTACTCAAATTCTTTTGGCTAATGTCACCTCCAAATCAGCCTAAGAGCAGATACTTATACCTGAAACCCACAGGTTCTGACCCACTTTGTCCCTAATTCAGTGGTCCCCAAATGTTAGTCTACATGACAATCACTTGAGTTTATAAAGCATGCAGGTGCCCAAGATCTATCCCAAATAAATGACTCAGTAGGTCCTGGATGGATCTGGATGGGTCACAGGAATGTGCATGCTCACAAGCACCTCCAGGTGATTATGTTCCACATACTGAGAATGACTGATGATGCCATGAGAACAAAGCCTCGGCACAGGCATACTGTCAGCCTCATCCTCACATCTGGTGTGTCCTGCCTAAACAAATCAGCACAACCTTAAATCCATCAAGATAGTCCCACATCCTCCACCATTCCTGCCCTAACTCTCTGCACATAGTGGTGTTAGCCCTGGTTTATTGATTTGTACATCTGCTTCCAGCCAAAACAAAAACTGTACCTAGAATCTCAGCCCAATTTGCTGGGACTTTGACACTCCACCAAGGGAGTGTCAGGGAGAATCCCCTCCACTCAATTCCCAATCACAACCTGAGTTTCTACCAAAACCCAGACAAAGCCCCCGGAATAACGAAGAGACTGGCACCTATCTAAAAGAAAAAGACTAAAAGCAGATGAAGTCTACCATATCTTATCCCTCTGGATGCATGCTATCCCTCAACTTCTGTATCTGAGCCTCCAGACATCTGGAATACTCATCTGGACCAGTCCCTTCTCTGATTACTCATCTGGTCCAATAATTCATCTGAGGAATCAAGGTCCTCAGCCCCTCTACTAGATGAGTTTGTGAAGTCAAAACCACAACATTTGCTCTGCTCCCTACCTGAGAAATTGTTCTTACTGTATCTCACTTTGTTGCTATGATGTCATTGGATAGACTCAGGGTCATTTTAAAGAAAGATTCCTATTAAACCCTATTGTAACTATCATAATGATGCTGGAAAGGATGTTGTTCACTAATTTACCCAATTTCCTCTTAAGAACCCTTGGGGGGAAATTCCTGTCTGGTCTTGATACCAAAAATAGATTTACTGCTCATGAGCAATTGATTTGTTCCTTAACTCATGGACACTGAATTTTACAAGAGGGAAGGCTTCTATTCTTGCTTTTGACTGCTAATAAGCAGAGTCTACCTCTAGTATTATGTTTCAAGTCACATTCCCAGCAACAACATCCCCCATGTTTATTTTTCTATTTCCTTTAATCCCAATCCTCTCGTTATATTTCTCATATCTCTCATAAACTATCTTAACTTTTTTAAAGAGCTGAATCAAGGTTTACTTGTGGCTCCATCCTATCTTGCCTATCTGTACCTAAGATAATAAGATAACTCCAAAGCTGAGGATGGGAAGTGATCCTATCAAATAGCAAGTATTACACACCCACTGGTGCTTAGAAAAACTGAAACTCTTCTTATGAAGTAATACAGAGTGCTTGCCCATGAGATGCCTACAGTATCACTGGGGAAAAAAGACTCATACAACGAGAAAAATAAAACACACTACAAGGGTAAAGGTTAAAAACAAGGTGGCAGAGATTGTTAATACTGCAAGAGTTCAAAGATGAAAGGAATCAATGAAGGCAAGAAGAATTAGATGTTTTCCAAAAGAGATAGGACTTGAACTAGCACGTAGATCACGGAGAGAATTTAAGGTTTTAGATTGACAAAATGAGGATAAAGATACTCTGGACCAAATCATATATGGAATATGGCATACAGCATGCACAGTGTAGCACACAGTACTGTGTGGTGTAGAGGCCCAGTGAAAAGAGAAGAAAGTTGAGGTGAGAGAGACAGGAGTTCGAATCCTGTCTTGACACAGGCAAATTCTTTAAGTTGATTCCTTAACCTCCCAGAATCCTTTTCCTCATTGGTAAATCAGAAGAATGATGTCTACAGAGTCTCACTTGTATAAACATTAGAGATAAACTGTGTAAAACAGCTATACAAAACCTATTACATCTTCAGCACTCAAAAGTTAGCCATCCTTATGGCAATGGTGACAAGTCTGGAGGGGGGGGGGTGGTGGGAAGGAGGGGTTAATACCTCCAGGATGCAGAGTCCATCATTCTACAGCAGCTGCTACATCCTGAGAAGTGGAAGCATGATTACAGAGAGTTGGGGACAAATGGTGGGTGGTCCTAAAGTTAGCAAATAACTTTGGACTTTATAGAGGAACGAATGAGCTATTTAGAGTTACTGAACAGGGCAGTGACATGATGAAAGCAGTGTTTAAAGAAGATTAATGTGGTCATGGAGGAAGAGAATGAACAAGAAAATACTACAGGCGTGGACACTAACTAGAAGGCTGTTGTGGTGATAGGCACAAAGTGACAAAGTACAGGATGCAGAGGACTGCAAAAGGGAGGCTTGGAAACACTTTAAAGAAAATGTTTTGTTGCTTTCTTTGGAGAGGATTTTGTGACTGACTGTACAGGGGAAACGAATGAGTCAAAGGTCAGGTCTAATCACAGTAATTCTTCTACTAATTGCCTGTTGTTTGTCTTTATTTCCCACTAGATTTTGAACTCCATAAGGGAAAACAACATTTCTATCTTGCTCACCCATGCCTAGCATAGTATTTCAAACATAGAAGATATTCATAATATTTTAAAATGTTTTTCATTAATGAATAATGAATTCATGAGTGAAATCTATTCATGGAAAATAAATGGAATGAATGAATAAATAAATAACATTACTGACTGCCCCCAATAAAAAGTAGTGAAGATTCACTGAGCCCTTTTTTTTTCCCTTTAACTAGCCTCTATGACCAGAGTGGAGCCTAACATGGGGCTTGAACTCATGACATTGAGATAAAGACCTGACTGAGTCACCCAGGAGCCCCCATTGAGCACTTTCTACTCAGCATTTTGTAAGGCTTTACATGAATTCTCTTATTTCAAATTCTCTTATTTCAATTCTAATAAAATCCCTATACAGTAGGTACTGTTGTTATCTCCATTTAAAATGAGACACAGCAAGTTTAGGCAATTTACCCAAGGTTACTTAACTAGAAAATGACAGAGCCAGGATTCAAAGTTATGTCTTCCAGGGGTGCCTGGGTGGCTCAGTCAGTTAAGCCCACGATTCTTGATTTCAGCTCAGCATCTCATGGTTTGTGGAATCAAGCCCCACATCAGGCTCTCGGGCTCCAGCATGCTCCAGCTGGCATGGAGCCAGCAGGGAGCCAGCAGAAAAGACAGTGCAGATTCTGCTTGGGATTCTCTGTCTCCCTCCCCCACCCCAACCCCCCATACATGTGTATGTGCAGTCTCTCAAAATAAGTAAACATAAAAATAAATAACATAAGCAAACTTATGCCTTTTGATGCCAAAGCCTGTGCACCTTCTCCAGAAGGTGGGAATGGGCCTTGGAAAAAGAGAAAGACCTATCAAAAGAAAAACAGAAGTAATGGAAGCCAGTTCACTTTTATCTACATTGCACTTCATAAACATCTACTCTTCATATCAGTTCCACAAGGAGATATTTACTCAGGTTTTAAATTGACCACCTACAGTGCATAAGCAAGGTCCCTAAAAAGAAAAAAGGAGGCTCTTTGTTCTCAAGGACAGGAACATTGAGTAGGGGAGAATAGATGTGAAGTAAAATAAGCCAGAAGATAACAAAGTCAGACTGCAAGGCTGCACTGCAGTGTGCAAGGAAGATAAGACACACATTACTAAGTGGTAGGACTTGGGGAGTGGGAGTGGATGCCATCGTGTTCCTCTGCTCCAATGCTTCTCTAATTTTATTTTCTCACTTCTTTCTGCATAGACACTTTCACTCCTACTTCTGTTATAAGTCTGTATCAAATACATTAACCCATTGCAAGATTTTTTGACAAAAATCCCCCTTTCCAGGCATCTGATGACACTTGCGAATAAACGACTTATGAAGTGAGCACATTTTAGCAGGCAACTCCAGAGTGTTTGCACACACACACACACACACACACACACACACACACAGCCTATTTCAATCCCATGTACAATGTTTCTGTAGTAAACAATTTCAACTGAATTAAGAATTTCTCAGTTACTACATTAGAACTAGTTCTATGAAGTATTTTAGGTATCTCTACACTGTAAGAAGAACCATCGTAGACCAAATGTACACAGAAGCAACATTTATAGAGATGAATCTAAGGCAATAAACATTACCCAGTTTCTCAGAAAGATAGAGCAAAGTCCTCAATCCCCCAAATAAAGACATTTACAATGGGAATACTTAAAAATATGTACTATATGGTTTTCTGTCACCTTAATGACAGTATGCTAAATATGTAATTTATCTTTAGAGTACAGATTTAGTTGCACATTAGAATCAACTGGAGAGCTTTTAAAAATACCAATTCCCTGGGCCCCACCCTACCTGAATTAAATTAGAATCTCTGAAGGTTGGGCCAAGAACATCAGACTCTTTGCTAAATGACTCAGATGATTATAATGTATAACCAGGATTGAGAACCACTACTTTAGATTATGACTCAGAGACACCTTTATGAATCTCAGTTATTTCTGCATTCACTGCCCAGAGCTGTAGGAACTGATAGAGAAGAAGAATCAATGGCATTCTAGGCTGATTTAGCTTTTGCCCAAACTCTTGTTCTCTGACAGTGAACAGGTCGATATCCCAGTATTACAGAGTCCTCACTGTGTGACAGGTGCATTCCCCCTGTGTATACTTCTCCATACACAGTGCTTGGTTTCTGCTGGAAGGAACAGACTTTTTATCCAACGTTAATCACCGAGGGCAAACTTTTGCAACATCGACCGACCAGTGGCAGTATATTTGACCCTCAAGTCTTCTGTTCACCATCTCAGTGCTCATCCTGGTTACTCAGCAGCTGACTCCACATTGTTAAAGTATGAAGGGTTATGGCTCACACTGTTTACAGGGTCTGAGCCAATCTACAAACAGGAAAGTTCCAGAAGCTGGTCCCTAGATAATGCCAGAGACTATTATTTCTTAAACGCTTGCTAAATGCTAGGCTAGAGTAAGGGCTTTTCACAACATTATTGAATAGGATGGTCACCAGAACCCTAGGAGTATTTTCTTCAGGGTCCTGTCATTAAACCAAAACCAAGCTAGATATGTCAAATCAAGGGGGTTTACTTACAGGGAATTTGTTACACAGATATTAGATGATTAAAAGAGAAATAAGGATATTGAGGTAACTCAGGTCTTAATAACTGCAAGAAGCAGCTAACAGTCCTCAGGCTGGAAGAAAAGGGAAGATACAGGGGTTAACAGAACTTATAAACTCAGAGGAAGAGCCCTCATGCAGTTGGTGCTCAGTGAGCTGAAGGGGGGATGACTGGTACCAGTATAATAGGAGCAAAAATCTGGAGACACCCCTGAGATGCGCTGTTGAAAAGATGCTGACAGGATCTGAAAACAGAAAAGTGGTCTTTTCTTCCCACCTCCCACCTTTCAGTCTCCTACCAGCGTCTCCCATTGGCAGAGCTAAGTGGGAGCCAGCTAATAAATAAGTTTGAGAAGTGTGGTCCACAGAGTTCTATCTCAGCATTGCAGAATGGTATAAAAGGGGAAAGACTTTGAGATGAAGGATTTTGAGATTCCCTGATTTATAGAGGCATGGGAAAAGACTAAGTAACTTGCCCAAGGTTACACACCTAGCAAGTAAATATCAGACTCCAACCTGTTACCACATCGATGTTTCTAACTCCTGAGCAACTTCCATTGGGTACAGACTTAAGACTTTCAAACCATAAAATAACCCCATTCCTTAATGAGAGTTAACATTCGCTGAGCGTTTTCCATACATGGACTAAACCTTTTACATGGATTACTTTATGCAATTATCACAATAGTATTATGAGGTGGGTACTATATTATTATTATCGTCGATGGCATTATAACATGGTGATCGGTATCATGGGCTGTGGGCTCTGGACTTTCAAGTACCTGGATTCAAATCCCATCATTACCCCTATTAGTCTAATATACCCTGGGTAGTGACTTAACTTTTTTTTAATGCTTCCGTTCTCTCACATATAAAATGAGTTTATCAATAATACTTAGCTAAAACAGTTGTAGAAATCATTAAATCACAGAATTATATAAATGAGATATTATATTACATACTGAGCAAGCATTCAGTAAATACCAGCTACAGTTGTTATCCTCATTTTGCAGGTGAGAAAGGTTGAACTTCAAAAGGTAAAATAATTCTCCTAAAAGTGAGACAGCAAGTTTATAAGTGACACAAGCACCATATTTGGACCCCAGATCCCATTTCCTTAGTTGCTATAGTTTAATCTATCCTGTAAAATCCATAGGGATAATTTCTAATCCTCGTACAATGATGCAGTAATAATTATAAACACTTTCATAACATTTGGTTTGTGCTGGACATTATTTAAGCACTTTACATATCTTAGCTCATTCAATCCTCACAGCTCCACAAGGTAGGTATATTGTTATTGCCAGTTTACAGATTAGGAGATGAAGACAGTATGATGGTAAGTAATTTACTGGAGGATGTATTGATAGTAAATGGTAGGACTAAACTTCTAATACTCTACAGAAAGATAGGTGCCATTAACCCCCATCTATCAATAAGAAACTGATGCTCCAAGAGCTGACCAGTTCAAGATCAAGCAGCCAGTGAACTGAACAGAAATGCAACAAATCCTTGGAAGGCTACCACCATAGCCCCACACTTTCCACGAGTTCATGTTGCTACCAAGTCCTCTACCAAAAAGTGACGTTTCCTTTAGAGTCATCAATGAGATTTAACGAGTCTAATGTTTACCAAACTGAATTTTGTTGCAATTTTATGAGGAAAGTATAGCTTACAGCATATAGTTGGGATATAGAATATTAGCTTTGTATGATTCTCAGGCCAAGGTTAGTGGGACTTAACATCCAAGTGAAGGGCATCTAATCCTGAAGTTTTTCAATGAAATTGAGAATGTTGATAATAAAAAAGACATATTGTATACAAATTAATCTCAATCTATGCCAGTATTGGAAGTTTTCCCCCTTAAAGACTAAACAGTGACTGTCATGAAGAAAGACTTGAAACTGAGTTTCCTCACATGGAAGGGAAAGACCACGGAGGAAACCCTTCAGGACATTCAAAAGCAATGAGTCAGAAAGACCATGATGAAAAAGGGAAGGAAGATTCAGAAGGTCTGCGCTAATACTAAAGGTAATATAGGAGACCTCTTTCTCCTGATACATTCTGATAAGGAGCAAGAAATCCCAAGAGACGTGCCTGTAACACACACAGTGACTTCCTCAATGCTACCTGTAAGATAGGGCTTCTCTGTTAGCTCCTAAGGGTACTTAGGTAAAGACATGCCCCCCCCCCCACCCCCGCCCGTGCACACGCGCGTGCGCGCGCACGCACACACACACACGCACTTTGTTTTATGTATTTCCCATCATAGGTTAGACTTCCTATAATTTTTATTACAAATTCAGGCTATCTCAACAATATCTACACACCAAAACTTTTGTCAATGTTTTTAAGGATTACACAGGTTTCTCCACTATCTGAAACAAGAGCATTCCCATGAAACCTTTCACAAGCCGAAATGGCATGAAGAAGCAAATTAATTCATACGGAAAATTTTTTTAGCATTCCCAGAACCATAAAATAAGTTCTCTTAGGCTTTCCTGATACCTTCAGACACACCTTGCTAATGGACTCACAAAATAAATTAAGATAAAGCACAGATACAAAGCTGTGGCGGCTTGATGCTGAGATGCTGAGGGTAGTTCCAGGGACGGAAGTTGGTGGGGCCACTTTGGCTGCTCTGAGTACGCATTGCCTCTATACCAGCTTGCTGCAAAACATACCCAGAATGCTATGACTCTGAGGATTTGGTTAGTAACACTGACACAATTTTCCTGTGTGAGCTGGAATAACTTTCTCACTTGGGAAAGGAAAACACAATGGCAAAGAAACATGCAAATGTCACAGGCTGGGCAACAGCTCCCATTACTCTCAGAGATGTGCCAATGAAACAAAATCCTAAAGAGCAATTTGTTTAATATTGCCACCTGGGCCTCTCTTACACAGTTGCAGACCTAGGATTTTGCAGGACTACATATTATAGGAGCATCTGGGGACAGAATGGGCCCTTACTGAAACAAAAAGGATTGCTCAAATTGGAGATTAATAAACACACAAAAAAATAGCACATCATTTAAACTATCCAACAGGTATTAAAATTATTTTCTTTAAAAACTTGTTAGTCCCTTTTTCTATGCTTATTTCTTCAAAAAAGGGCTTCCACCTTATAATTGGAAAGACTTCTTCATAATATAATAAATTTTGTTTTTAATAGTGTTCACACATACTTCACTTAATATTCTCATTCTCAATTCTGTCTCATTGCTCATAACAGCACTTCATTATATTATACAAAATATTGTTTCCTCCTCACCATTTAGCATCTTCAAATAATATCAAAGAACCATTAACTCTCCCTTTAGTTTCTGCTCAGTCAAGCTGTGTGTAATTAGCTCCTTTAATCTTTTCTCTAAATAACTCTAACTTTCTCCACTCTCTTAAACAGTTTGTGGTACATTCTCTGAAGTTTCTTTAATTTGCTGACTTTTGATGAGCTGCATTACATGTGGCTTTGCAGGTACACCACACAAACTATGTGCAATACACTTGATTACTCACCTTGCAGAAATCCATGGGAATTTAGAGCACCATGGGTCTAGAAGATATATATCACATGTAACCTGCAGGCCACCAGGTATATAAAGCAACAGAGATAAAAGGTCATAATCCCCAAGCTCCCTCAAGTCACCAACAAGGGCAACTGTATAACTGTGACTCAATCAGCAGGAGTTTTTACCCCAAACGGTTATATTTTAACCATGCCCCTGAGTCCTCTAGGAAAGCTTCATATGGGATTGAGAGTGAGCAAGGGAAAAGGTAAGGAGACAGATACAGAAAGGTACAGACAATTCTGAGACAATGAGAGAGACTGCTCCAAGAACACGTTTTAATTTTCAATTCCGTTTAAAGCAAATCAACACGCACTAAATGAGAAAGATGTATAGGCTATCTAATTGCAAAATTGATCATATTTTTTTAATCACCAGATCTATCTGATCTAAATGTATCTGAGGTCAAGCTCCTAGGAGACAGAAATGGTAAGTACCTAGTAGAGGCTCTAAAACTGAAACACTTCTGGAATGAACAGGTGAATTCATGGGTGGGTGGGTTGATTCTTTTTCCTTCCCTTACTGCCCACTCCCCTCCCCAAAGCTACAAATGACCCGCACTTTAAGAGAATATAAATGGTTTTTTTTTATCAAAGTTATAAAATGATTCTACGCCTGACAGAACCCCCATTACATGGTTTTCATAAGAGCTCTTATGTGCGGCTGGGGTACAAAAAATAAGGACTAAAATCTAAAGTACACTTTAATGATGGGGGGATGCCACAAATTTGTACAAAATAAATAACAAAGTGGGTTAGAAAAGGAAGAAAGAACTGATTCTGAGTGGATTCTAGGGAAGAAGTCGATGCTGCCTCAGCGGAGAGGGGTAAGGGGAAGGAACATACAGGGGATGGGAGCACAGGCTGGTGGTTAAGGAAACAAATTGGCAGCAGTCTGAATCCCATTCTGCAGCTTGCTATCCAGGTAACCTTACACAATTTACTAATCTACTACTCAGTTTCCTCTTTGCCAAAATGGGCTTAATAATAATAGTCAACTGTGCTGAAAGCTCATTGTGTGTCAAACAAAACATAAATGCTTTAAATGAATTAACTCATTTAGTCCTCACAAAATCCAGGAGCTAGATATCACGAAGAGAGAGAATTCGTATAAATTGCTTAGCACAGTACAGAGCACATGGTGAAATTAGCACAAGTCAGTCACGACTATCATTTCATCAGTATCACCATTTTGAAGGTAATTAAAATAGGGACATGGAGGTATGTTATTTGACTATGATAACACAAATCGTAACTGGCAGAGGCAGGATTTGAATCAGAAAGTCTATCTCTAGAGAGCAAGCAACTAACTTCTTCATAGTGTGGCCCTTATTAATAAACTAATAGCTATGGCATGTGCCTGATACTGTCCCAAGCACATTGAAAGCCTTAAGTATTCGTGATTGTTCTTACTATTACAGAGTATATCCAAGAATTATATCCAAGTATGTAATACATCCAGGCATATCCAAGAATTACAGTCTGAGACAGGTACAACTCATTCATTCACTTAACTGAAATTTAGAGAATATCTACATATGCTTGACACTGGACACAGTCCTGGGGTCATAAATGTAAACAAAACACAGTTCCTTCCCATAAGTTGTTTGTAATATATATAAAAGAGGTCAAATTCATAAATAAATAACTGAAGTACTCTGAGAAAGGCTCTAGGGAAATGAGGATAAGGAAATCGCACCTATCTCATTGAATTATCCAGAGAATTAAGCTGACATATGTTAAGTGTTTCGACTAGTTTCTGGAACACAGTATAAATGCACTAGTTATTGTTGACTTTATTGTTATTATGCTGTAAGGGGTGGCAGACTCATAAAGAGAAAAAAAGAGCAGAAGTAGTAAATTGACAGCCTATGAGCCAAATCCAACTGCCAGTTTTGTTTTGCTTGGCCCACACAGTGTATTTTTGTTATTTCTGGTTGCTTTTTCTTTAATGTGAATGAATTGGCAACATTTACAAATTAGAAAATCAGATAAAAATCTAGATTTCTGGTGTCTCTTGAAAAATCAAACTCTGGAAGCACATTTCTGCCTGGCAAACGTTAGCAAAAGCCAGGGTTTAACCAGTTCAAAATCCTGGATGTCCCCATTCCTTTGTAGAGCGTAGAGACCAACTTAGAAGCAGCAGACACAGGGCCCCCATTGCACAACATTCTTGTAAAAAGGGAATGATATGGACTGCTGGCCTGAGGACATGTAGAAATTCTCCTCTAGGTCAATACATTTCCTACTAATTTATTTACAGAATTTTGGTCACGATTATGAATGGATATTTTCTCATTTTTGTGTCTAAGTGGATATTGCTAAATCTCTAAAGAGATGAAAATAAAGGCATTAACAACCTTTCCTCATTCCACAAACTCTAGGCAAGCCAGAGAATGTAAAACCTGAAGTTTCACGTAAAAAAAAGAAAAAGTGGCTCCCAAATCAGTTAAGGAATTATCAAACGACCCAGAAATTCCACTCCTAGGTAAATACACAAACAATTGTAAACGGCTTTTTAAACAAAAAACTTGTACAAAAATGTTCATAGCATCACTATTCACAATAACCAAAAGCTGGACACAACCCAAATGTCCATCAGCCAATGGATAGACAAAATGTGGTATATCCATATAATGCAATATTCAGCCATAAAAAGAAATAAAGTACTGATACATACTACAAAATAGATGAACCTTCAAAAATTATGCAGAGTAAAGAAGCCAGACAGAAAAGGCCACTTACTGGGATTCCATTTAAATGAAAAACCCTGAATAGTCACATTCATACAGAAGACAGAAATAGAAAGCAGGTTAGTGCACATAGGGGCTAGAGGAGGTGGGACATAAGGAGTGACTACTTTAATGAATGTAGTTTCCTCTTAGGGTGATGAAAAGGTTCTGGAACCAGATGACATGATAGTTGCAAAACACTGGGAATGTACTAAATGCCTCTTGCATTTTACACTTTAAAGTGGTTAAAATGGTAAATATTACATGTATTTTACCACAATTTTTAAGAAGGCATTGTTCACAGGACTTAGGTTCTCAAAGTACAGGGGATTTGTTCGCTTTTGTCAACATATCTTTGTTTAGTAAGCTTCTTTTAAGTAAGTGGATGGCTTAATCAACACTATACGAATAAATATCAGATGATTATCAAGTGAAAGAAAGCATGCCCTAATTGCTCCTCACTAAAGACAGGTGCCGTTGACACTAACAATATTTTCTGACAAACATGTGGGTATGTTTGCCATTATAAATGCACAAATTAATTCATTAAACCAAGGAACTTTCAACTCCTCTTCAGAGAACATAAAATTGAGCAATCGCACCTCCAGAACCTTTCCCGACACAGGCAGTGAGTCTGAAATAGGCACTTATGTCTGCCTAAAAACCAGGTACTGTTGGTCTAGCCTCACACTTACAGGGCCCACCACATAAAAGCAATGCTGAGAGGCTCTGCTCCCAGCCTTGACTTTTCCCAAAGGCCACTCCACCCAGCATTAAAGCCCTCTCTGTATTTCAAGATAGCTCTCCTATACCTTGTGTCTACTTTTTCCCATACTAATGATCTCTGTGTCTTTCGATTCTTTCCTTCTATGCTATGGTTTCTATATGATTGAGCAACCTCTACACCCTTCCTGGAATGCTCTCTGGTTTGTTAACGTCCTCACAGACAACATCAAAAACAAGGCTCAATGTTCCAAATGTGGTCCACAAGGGTGCCCAGAGAAGGATTTCCAGAGTTCTGAACCTATATGTCTATTAATAATATTGATTATTAATATTTAATTTGGGGAAATGCATGTTATTCGGTCTCCTATCGGGTTTGTTGCCAACTAAAACATAGAGTTGGCTATAATTTTTTTTTTCTCAAACAGCATGAAGGAGACACAGTCACATCATTGCATGCCACAGAAAGGACAGGAGGTAAGAATGGGGAGAGTGGATCTGGAGAGGCTGGAGAAGGAGAGTGTTATGAGCTGGTTATATGGACCAGGTTTCCTAAGTCTCCTACCACTGGGCTTTCCATCTCTTCAATAATCATGCGTATCAACATAAAGCATTGGATATAGTATTGAGGCTTTACTGTCCAGGCACTGTTCTAAAACCCTAGCCAGCACCACCTCATTGAATTTTTGCCATAATGCCATGAAATAGGTTTCGAGAAATAAAGTCATTGCCCAAGATGGTGTGGACAGTTTGTGGCAAAGCCCTTATTCAAACACCCTGACTCCACAGGCCTTGCTCTAACTATTGTAAATAAAGACACAAAGAGATGCCATAAATGAGTTCAATGTGCTGGGCATACTAATTCTTCCTGTCAGGGTTGGTCCTGTCATACCTGACACAGACAATCATTAGATGTGGAGGACCCACCCATCAAACCACAGCAGGACTAGCCTCAAATCATTGGATAGAGGCAAATATTTTCTTACAAGGAAATGGCTATCTTGTCTGAAAAAGTCTAAGCAGTAGGAATCATTTATGTCAGAGAAGTAGGATTTTGTTTATTTGTTTGACAATTCATTTTATTTCACCTTCCTGTCTATCAGTCCTACCCTGGTTCTACAAATGTACATTAAATGTCCTTGCTCTGTGCTCTCATTTTATGATATCAATTTATTATATTCCATTTGTTTGTCTTTCTTCTCTGCAAAATT
Organism: Panthera leo; assembly: GCF_018350215.1. Taxonomy (NCBI): domain Eukaryota; kingdom Metazoa; phylum Chordata; class Mammalia; order Carnivora; family Felidae; genus Panthera; species Panthera leo. The sequence goes on along the minus strand of NC_056686.1, from coordinate 54,186,934 downwards.
GCAGAATTTCAAGTAGAGGGACCATATATGATGTGTCTTGGCTTTCCTAGAACCTGTCAGGGTACCTAGACTAGAACAGATACTCAGGAGATACATATTGTGTGTAGTTCATCTATTGAACTTCAGCCTGTTCTTTTCTTTCTAAGTAGAAGAACAAAACATTCTAGTGAGTTGACCGTTTGGGGGCCATTTTGAAAGGTGACATTACATAAGCATAACATCCTCAAAACTGCCATGTTCCCTCTCTAAAAAGGAAAGCTTCAGTATCTAGCCACTTAACAGTCTGGAGAGTTACTTGGTTGTTCTCTCCAAAGAAATGTTAAATCTATAATGAAAATTAGTAAAACCATTTCAGTGGTAATTTTTTTTAAAGAAATCCCAATGAAGTGTCCATGCAATGAAATTAAAAAAGTGTTAGCATTGAGTAGAGATAATAAAAGTCTTAATAAAGTAATTAGAGAAGAAGCCATGTCTGGCCCCTTCACTTGGCAGTGGTGTGGATATGTATAACTTTTTGGAGGCAGGTTAATCCTATTTAGATATATATACACCACTCTCATATTTCATTGTTCTCTCATTGATTCTTAAGCATTCTCCACAACATTCATCAACCTCCAGAATTTTTATTATAGGAGAAGCACCCAGTGACAGATTTGTCTTGAAGCTTCATTTACAGGAGCAGTCTACTTGTGTATGTTTTTTTGTGGTGGCTTTGGGGTAGCTTAATAGAGATGAGGGTATAGACTAAAGTCTACACAAGCCATGTCTTGAAGACGTACTGGTGCTAGGGAGGGAACACTAACTGACAAAGAGGAGACACAGCCTTATATACATCAGTGTTCTTTCTTTATCCCTCAGTGTTTTCCCTTTTAAAATGAAAGAGATGGATAAGTTCACCTCTAAGTCCCTCTAACCATAAAGTTGTATGATCTTAAGAAAAGAATAGGGCTTTTTAAATGCTCATGGTGTCTGAAAAATCAGCATGCCATCTTTTCCTAAGGCTACAGATAACACATAACCTTATAGTATCTAAAGATGATTTTCTGATAACGTATTTTTTGAGATACAAAAGATCAGTAATGATAGAGGGCCATCCATAAGAGGTCTAACTGCTCTCCTTTTGGCATACTAAACTCTGAATGCCAAAGAAGATGACAAGAGGTGGCAGTCAGGAAAAAGCAATTCTCAAAAAGCAAATTTAATCTAAGTGTGACATTTAAGATATATCAGTATCTGTTAGGAAATCATGTATTCTCTGGAAGCTCTTTACATTTCAGATTTATAGGACTGAAAAGGTGAGGGATCACCTTAGAATATATTATCTAAAGTGCTCAGCAAAGGGAACCTTAAAATTGAATCCTACAACTATACAGGTAACAGTGAAGTTTAATATCCTGCTTTATTAATCCAAATCTCTACAAGTTGCACTTTTACAAACATGCACATTTTTCAATCATCTCATTTCTATATATTCCTCAACCACAAATATATTGTCCAAAATAGAAACTTCCTCATGTTTTCATAGCAATTTGACAGCTAAAATAACCAAAGTAAACTAAACCTAAAATGGATCTCAAAACTCAGGTTGTAAAAATTTGTTTTGAGAAAAAGTAAGCCTGTTTTAATTGCATCACAATATTTGAAATAGTCTTCTCTTAATATTCGCAGGGTATTTTATGCTACTATCCAATGCAAATTAAAAGCAACAATTTAAATTTCATTGACTAAATTGTCATTATTAACATCACTTTATACCTTAAAGAAAATAGTAAATTAGGGGCGCCTGGGTGGCTCAGTGGGCTAAGCATCCGACTTCACCTCAGGTTATGATCTTGCGGTGAGTTCAAGCCCCGCGTCGGGCTCTGTGCTGACAGCTCAGAGCCTGAAGCTTGTTTCAGATTCTGTGTCTCCCTTTCTCTGACCCTCCCCTGTTCATGCTCTGTCTCTCTCTATCTCAAAAATAAATAAATAAATAAATAAATAAATAAATAAATAAATAAATAAATAAAATAGTAAATTAAAAAGACATGTTCATAAAATGTTTCTAAAGCTTTAACATAAAAAAATATGTCATATTTTTAAGTTCATTTATTATTTTGAGAGAGAGAGAGAGAGAAACAGATGGGGAGGGGCAGAGGGGGGAGGGGGACAGAGGATCCCAAACAGGCCCTGCACTGACAGCAGAGTCAGATGGGAACTTGAACTCATGAACCGTGGTATCATGACCTGAGCCAAAGTCAGACGCTTAACTGCCTGAGCCACCCAGGCACCCCAATATGTCATATTTTTAAAAGGAATTTATAATCACTAAAGAAATTATGTCTTATAGAATTAAAATGTAAGAATATTCCTTATATTTCTGTGAATATAACTTACTAAGATAGAAAAAAATGTTAAATCTTAAGGAATATTAAAAATAAATTAGAAACCAAGATGTAGCAATTTTAAATTAATCAAATATTTAGTTAAAAGAAATAAGGAACTCTTCAAGTGCATTTCTCTGAATGTACATGTTTCCATGGCAACTATCTCTTTCCTTCTCTGCTTCCAAATATCCTCATCAATCAATATTTTATGATAATTGTTTCCATGGAAATTTGGACTTGTCTGCTTTTTCCCTAGCCTAAATCGCTACCTTCCCAAAAGGTGAGCCAAAAATACCTAATTTTTCAGCAAAGATAAATTTAGAACAGCCAGCACTTTGGGGACAAATTATTTTTAAATGGTTTATTGTCATTTTGTGTTTTTCTTTACCACCTTTCATTGCCCCCAGCCTCCTACTCCATTTACTCTCACTGTCACCTTCCCATATACTGACACATTCTTTTTCTCCAGCTTGTAAATCTGCTCCTTCCACCCTCAAAGCCTTTCTTCCTTGAAGTTATAGACTATTTATAGTAACAAGAATACTCATCTATTCCAATTACAAACTACAACAAACCTCTTCCTCCTAAAAAATGTATATAGACATATTAATAAATCTAGTTAACACATTTATTGAGTGCTTGCCCTGTTATGGTATAGGCATTGAACAGTTCAATTCACCTGTCCCCAAAGAGCTCGTAATCTTGTAAAGATATATGGACATGAAATGGATACCTTCAGATAACAAGTGTACAGAAACACTGTATACCCTAATCAAGATTTTGCAGTTTGGCTAAATAAACACAGAAATATCACACACACACACACACACACACACACACACACACACACACACACACACAAATACAAGCATAAAGAAGAATGGGATAAATATTATAACATAGATTTGAACAAAGAATTAAAGAGAAAGTAACACTAATTTTTAATAATGATAAATATACAGACAGAATTCTACCCAAAATGGTTTAAATGAGAGAATATAATGAAGAAGCTATTTACAAAGTTAATATTTAGCTTTCTCCTGGAAGTTTTTTTCTGGTTTGTCCGCTCAAATGAGTATTAACTTAGGTGTTACTCTTTATAACCCATGACACTCTGTTATATATCTATGATGGTATTTATCATATTCAATTTTAGAGATTTTTTTTTCTGGGTCCTTACTAAATTTGTGATCTGGGAGACCAGGGAGTATGGCCATCTCATCCCCATATCGCTAGTATCCAAATGTAGTATGTATTCAATAAATGCATGGCCTCTACTAAAATGACAGAATCATAAATGATTAGGGATATAATGTTTAGGAATTAGTATAATGCAAAGCTAACTGTAGCAAATGTTAAAAGTAGAAGTACAAAAATGTGCTATGGGAGAGCTGAGAGTAGGAATTAATCCTATGATAATCAAGAAAATTGTCTTAGTGGATGATGACAATTTGAGTGGTCCTTTGAAGTTTGGTTAGGATTTCATCATACAAAGGATGATATTTCAGATCATCCTGGATACCCAGAAGGATATTTCAGACTGGAGGGAGCATAATGAGTAAAGCAGCATGGAAGCAGGAAAGAAATAGAGCATGCTTGGAAAAAGATATGCTTTGACTAGATGTCAAAGACATAATAATAGGAATAAGGTTGGAAAAGTCAATTGGAACTCTGGCTCAGAGTTTGACTGTTGATAAACTTCAATACCCAAATTAAAATAGACAAAAGGAAACCTTGTAAGGACAGAGCAGGGAGTTACCACAGCCACCAAATAGAAAGAGCCCTTCTCCTGAAATCATTCTTAGAAAGCCTCCTGTACGATCTACCCACTGTTTGTCAAACAATTCTTACTTCATTTGTCAGTTAGATATCCATTTGGTCCTGGCACCCATCTATAAAATCAAAAGCTGTATTCGTTACATATGTCATATAAAATAATGGAATTCTTCCAATCCAAGACTTTATGAAGATAACACAAAATTTAATTCAAAGTGATTTAGTCCCACTGTGAGGTGAAACCTATCCACAGTTAACCTGACAGTGCATTGGGTGTATACCTACCTACTACAAACAGTAAGTAATGTACTTGTAATTCTGGTATTAAAAAATTGGTCAAACAATGGGAAATAGTTATGTCATGATGTCATTCTAGATTTTCCTTTTCTGTGATCCTGTATTGGTCTTCTTGAGTGTCCCCTCATATTCTACATCCTATTTCAGTCTATATTATAATGGTTTTATATAAAAGTATGGGTTGTATTAAGGATTACGTTTAAATAGGAATTTTTCCGTATTTCCATCTGCAATTTTTTACTCTATTAATTAAAGAGCAAAGCACATATTATATTATTACTTCAATCCAGAGATGTAACTTATTATAAGACACAGAATTAATTTAATAACCACCCCCCCACCACTGGGGGGAATAGGACATTAATCTCAATTGTAAGATCAATTGCAAATTCAGAAATGTTAAAACATAAATTTTGAAAGGGTGAGTTGAATGTGCTTTGAATTTAAAAAATATGATAAGACATTGCTTTCAAAATCTTCTTTACTCTGCTTTAATAGTTCTAACGTTAGTCAAATCTAATAACTGATACACAAATCTTCAAAGAGGTCTCTTCTCTGTAAATGCTTTCTCTGCAAAATGCTTGCTGACTCTTACCCTGTTTCTCTGGGAATAGCTTCACTGGTTTTGAGTTGTATTTCTGCTCTGTGCTATTCTTTCAGTGAGAATTCTCTGAGGTGTGTTGTACTCCTGACTTTTTAGAGGGACAAGAACAATTATAGGACAACCAAAAGGCACTAACTTTTGGTTGTTGACTCTTATATGTTCCCTAGCTTTAGCAATTTAATTTTTTTGTATAAATATTACAAAATAAAAACAACAGCTAAAATGTATCAAACTTTATACACTGAAAAAAACTATATATATATTTGTTTTCCTGCTAAATCTCTACAATAATCTTATAAAGTTCTATTATATTCTGTAAGAGTATACTTGATACTTAGATCAAGTAGCATGCCTAAAATCATTCATCTAGTTAAGTCTGAACCAGAATTCATGGGGCACCTGGGTGGCTCAGTCAGTTAAGTGTCCATCTCTTGGTTTCAGCTCATGTCATAATCTCACAGTTTCATGAGTTCAAGTCCTGCATCGGGCTCAGAGCTGGCAGTGTGGTACCTGCTTGGGATTCTATATCTCCCTCTCCCTCTGCCCCTCCCCTACTTGCACTGTCTCTATCTCTCTCAAAATAAATAAATAAACTTAAAAAAAAGCCTGAGCCAAAATTCATATTTAAGCCCACAGAACTCCAAAACCAACATTCTTAAATACTGGGCTTCAAGCGCTATGTCCTAAGAAGATTAGTTGGCTAGGGGAGTGAATAAGATGTAAGATATAGGCATTGAAAAGCAGAAACGGAAATGAAGCTATAACTTTGTAGTCAGAATGAAGAAAGGCAAATGGTATTTATGTACATAATTATATTCTGCAGCTTTTAAGGAATGTATATACCCACCTGGAGTTTTCTAATTTTATTTACATTTTTCTGAGTGTTGACACATCACATCTACATTAACATTTCAACAAAGTTAGTGCCAAAACCTGTGGTAGTTAAATTTAAAGGCAAAATCAGTTTTGTTTACTGAACAGAAATACTACCTACCAATCATTCCCTACTTAATCTGGAAATAATTTATCTTTGAACACTTAGGAACTTTGTATAAAAATATTACTCACCATTCTACAAGGCTTAAAGGCAAGCTTTTTCTTTTCATGTAATTAATGATACAAAAGTAAATATAGATGATACATGCTTGAAAACAGTAGATTAAAAGCATGTTACAGCAGAATAGTTCTTATGACAAAAGTTAATTCAATGTGTTCAGTACATATCTCTTTCTAATTTCCGCTATATCTACATGACTCCAAGGTGGATAGTTAACTTAGGAAATGAAAGAGGGGTGATCTCATTACTAAGTTCAACAAAATTAATTAAGAATATGGGAACAACCATCACAGAAATTGAAAATTAAGTTTTTTATAAGGATTATATGAGTAAATAAATGATCAAATTACTTATGCATATTCTATTTTTTATACACGAATTACTTACACATTTTGATTTCTTTCATTCTCATTTTGTTGCTAGAAGGAAGAACAAGGGCACCCAAAAGAAGACAGGATGAGCCATTCAGTATAATAATAACTAGATGAAATGTTCCCAAGGTAAAAGCTATTATTAACATGCATATACACCTGAAGGTGACACAAAAAAATCACTAAAGTTTTTTGTACTAAGGTTAAATGATAGTAAAACTCTAACACCAAAGTAGAATATTAGTACTGGGGTTAGTTCTCATTAATCCCCCAAACTAATTAATTATCAACCTGATAAACATATATAAGGCACATGTGTTATCATTCACAGAGAATGTACCTCTTAAAAACTATATTGTACAATATACATAACCCTGGGCCAGGACTGTGAGAATTGGATTTTAGTCTCCACTCTGCTTCTGACTAGCTGAGTGACCAGGGGAAGTTCATACTTCTGATTCTTTCTTCTGTACAGGAGGAGGTTGGACTAGATCACTCGATGACCTCTAAAGTCTCCTCCATCACTAACATTCTGTATTATATTGTGTAATCACACCACAGAGAAGGTTGAAGAAATATAACACAGCTCCTACATTCAAATCTCAAAATAGACTTCCTGAAAAAGGAAGAGCCACATACAAAAATGACACCCAGTACTCAGATAATGTTTTTTTAATTGTTTTATTTTGCTTTCCTTTGATTACAAATCCTAGATCATAAGCTATTTCCCAACCCAAGTTACTCTAAATTGAAATTACACCCATCATGTAGATTATTCACCAACTCTAAAGCATACATATTTTTTCAGATTTTAATGCTTCTGAAATCAGATGTTACTTAAAATTGATGACAGCTTGTATTCAATGTCATATGGTAATAGTCACTCAATAAATATTTTGCTCCATGAATGAATGAATGAATGAATGAAATAATAAGATTCATGTAAACTAAGAAATTGATTTTAGTCTTTAATTTCAAGAAATCATTAAGACATAAGGCAACTATAGAGTTCCATACAGGCAGAAGCAAAAACAGACTTCAGAGTCTGAAAAAAATGACCATGAGAACAGAATCAATGAGATCACTATTGGTAAGTGGTCTAGGGAGGAAGCTCTACTTGACTTCCATTTGGATTTAACCAATGGTAACACCGGCAAGAAATTGGAGGTCAGAAGAGACACAGGTCATGGACATTTCTTTTGTGCTGCTCTCTTTTCTCTTCTCTTCTCTTCTCTTCTCTTCTCTTCTCTTCTCTTCTCTTCTCTCTCTTCTTTTTTTTTCCATGACCTTCCATTCACAGCATTAATGAGTGGCTGTTCCCTTCAGCTTCAACTCATAGCCCCATTAACAGTATTTTACATCTCGCCCCTTCAGACCTAGGCTTCTCACTATTGTTAATCTCTTGGTGAGACACCAAGAGCACACTAGTGGGCACCTGGACGACAACCCCTTATCCTCCTTATGTTGTAGGCTTAGCAGCTGATTGGATCTATTACCAAGGGAGTGAATTTTTCTCAGGACTCAAGGTTTTCAGAGTTGGGAAAGCAACCACAAGAATAAGGAGCATGAAGACAGCTTGGTGTCTCAGGGAGTGCAACGTCATAGCCAGTGTATAGGAACCAGGCTCCAGATACTCCTAGATTCATACACCTAAGAAACCAGCCAGATGGTTGTAGGTCAGACGCTCCTGGCTCACAGACTTTTATAACTCAACGTACATCACTGGGACACCTCAAAAAATAAGATCATTTTCTCCCAGTCATCAGAATGCAAAACTGCTAGAAAACTGGCTGGCATCACCAGTTCCTGAAGGTCCACCACCTTGTTTTCCTAGAGGCTTTGTTATTAGAACCTAAGATATTAGATGTTGGTACTCCACTCAATGCAAGATTCCTGTGACGTTCTTTGCATACTTAACATTTAAATGTTGAAGGCAGAAACCCATGGTCTTAATATTTGTTTAATTTGTTGCAATTTCTGTGTGAGAACAAGACCCTTTTCTTCATTCACACTCATTCAGACAACAACCCAATTGTTTCTTTTATTTTAATAAACATTTCTTGAGTATGTAATACGCACTGAAACTATACTAGAAGGTACATCAGTAGATTCAGTGTAGGTTGGGTGCCTAGCTCTAAGGAATTCAGATTTTTGTGTGAAGGTACATAAACTGTACAACTGAGGATATGTCACATAGGAGAGATGTGAATTGGATATGCAGATGATGGGAGTAGCTAATACCTCCTGGAAGATATTAAGGACAACTTCAAGAAGCTCAGTTAGATTTAAAATATGAACAGGCTCTCTCTGGTGTAAAGTGAAGAAGAGCATGTCACTCTGTTGGCACAGCAGTTGCAAAGGCTTAAAGGCAGAAAAGAATATCTTTTGCTTGTATCTTCAGTCTCTAACTCCTTACTTCAAGACAACACTCATCACCTCTGAGAATCATGTTAGTTCAGAGAGATGGGTGGCAGCACTCTTCAGGGAAGGCTGTCTCCCTTTCTCTACTAAAAAAACATAACTGAAGATTTCTCTATACAAATGAATACCAGCTGCATGACCCAACTGTTAGAATAAAGAATCTCTCCTCAATATTTCTAAGATGATTGAATTTAATTTAAAAAAATTAGGGGCACCTGGGTGGCTCAGTTGGTTCAGCGGCCGACTTTGGCTCAGGTCATGATCTCGTAGTTTGTGAGTTTGAGCCCCGCATCGGGCTCTGTGCTGACAGCTCAGAGCCTGGAGCCTGCTTCAGATTCTGTGTCTCCCTCTCTCTCTGACCCTCCCCCATTCATGCTCTGTCTCTCTCTGTCTCAAAAATAAATAAACATTAAAAAAATGAAATAAAATAAAATAGTTCCTTAATTTTTAAAAATAGAGGATTGAAATGGATAAATGGTGAGCTGTGATCAGTTATGAAATGAATCAAACATAAGTACAGAAGTTTGAAACATAGGTGCCTATTTTAATTCAAACTTCAAGAATACTTCTATAATACTCTTCTCACTTATATGCATTCTTACACTTTTTTCATGAGTGGAAGAAGCAGAGGTGGACAAAAAACTACTGGAGCAAGAACGTGTACCCAGAGAACTATGCCATCCATTATGTGGTCTCAGTAGAAAAGCCTAAAATTGTTAATTCATCTATTATTCTCAGCCCTTCCTTAAAGGTATTGGAGAGCTTGGCATATTGTCTAAGGACATTTTAGCAGGTCTATATTCTTATAAATAATTTTAAGCACATTGGGAGAAACTGAATTTTTCTATTTGAGATATTAGAAAGGAAGAAGAGAACATGCAAGGGACTTGATCTGGGGAAAAGAAAACATGTATTTTTAAAATCATCTTTAGCACCACACTTTGTAACTCCATAGCAAGTCAGGTTAACTTTTTTAACTGCTCCTATCAAAAATTCTAGAAGCCATTTATATAAATAGAGCTATGAATGAATATTATATCATCCCCAATTCCAAGACCATTTATGAAAACACCATCCTTAACCATTTGTGCAGGTTAAAGGGTTTAACAATATCAATAACCAATTTTCACTGACCTAATCATTTCCAAGTTTTGCAAGGGGTTACTTCAACTCATTATATTTGTTAGATTACAAATTTAAATCCTTTGTGCACAAACTGTTATTGTATATTCAGCTGAATTTTGATCACTCTATAAAATTATATTTTGTTACAACTGTGTGGCAAATTTTTATACTAAAATATTTCGTATCTTCCATCAGGAATGATCTTCCCTTTCACTCTTTGCTTGGTTAGGTCTTATTCATCATCCTCATGATCAGGGAAGCCTTGCCCACATTTCTCTGATTTGGTCTGATCCCCAGTTTACACGTTCTCACAGCACTGCACATCTTCTTGGTACTTGCCATAGATGCAATTTTACATCAGTTTAAAATATGATTTGATTGATGTCTTTCAGCTCCAGTAAGATAAAGACTATTTTTTCTCACTACCACATATCCAGTGATGAATGCATAAATGAAACATCTGTTAGATAAAATGTTAAGCAGGGTAGATCATGCAATTGGGTTTCAAGGAGGATACAGGGTTTTGCTATTAGGAGTTAGTAATAAGCTGGCAACAGCAACAAAAATCACAAATTTGGAGAACCTGCCAGAGTTTTGATTGCTCATATATAACAGAACATGGTCAGGACAGTACAGGGTTGTTCACAAAGTTGACCAGGGCACTGTAACTGGGGATATTCTTGCAGACACTGTAAGCTATCATCCTACTGTGATGCTCAGTGGTTTAGAGTGGTTTTTAGTTTTCTGGTGTCCCAATTGTGTTGCCCAAACTTATAGCTCTGGAGAGTATACTAGAAACATTAAAAAAAACTTGACAACTATTTCTCTAAGTCCTAATATCCCCACTAAGAAAAATGAAGAGATTAGAAAAGACTACTGCTTCCCAGTGTTGGCAACATATTGCAATTACCTGGGGAGTTGTCAAAAAATAACTAGAGCCTAGGAACCACTTCAGTCTAATTTTAAAAATCCTTGAGTTTGGGGCTTAGATCCTGATTTTTTTAAAATTTCCAGCAGTTCCAAAGGATAAGAGTTGAGAACCACTGAGATCAATAATTTTCACCTTCTCTTGTTACTCTAACATTCTCCATCTTTACACTTTTGTGAGGGTTTTAAGCTTGATGTCTTTCAAATCCTCACTGTGCAAAACCACTAGGACACAAAATAAATGCTGTATACTGTGAGGCAGCTGTGTGCAAATACACTTCATGAGGTCTTAGCTGATCAACGTTTTAATAAGGTCAGAGTACAGACTAGCTGTGCATACAAAACTACCATCCACCAGGCTATGCTATACATGGGACAGCTGCAGAAAACACCTACACTCTTCCGTCATCTCTTATCGAAAGGGCTCCTGCCTGGAATATGAAGATCCATACTAATAAACATATTCTTTATTGCACCGAAGTGGGTAATACAAATAGTCAACAGCTTTAAGTACACAAGTGAATTTCATTTGGATTTGCAATGAATGATGGCAGTCCGGGTACTGAATTTTTTTTCCCAGAAATCTATTAACATAAACCAATCACTGCTTTTCATAGAATCTTAATATTGAAAGGTCTTTGAGAGTTAGCTTATCTACTACCCTACCTAATTGCTAGCTAAGGTTGAAATTCCATTCTAGCATACCGCACAGACAGTTTTCTATACTCTACTTAAATATGTCATCATGGTGAACCTGACCTCCAAGTGCCACCAATTTGACTGTTATCTCTATTTGTTAGAAGGCTCCTTTGTAAACTTAAAAGAAATCTCCCTCATCTTTAACATCATCTGTTTTTCCTAGTGCACCTGAAGTCACACAAAACAAGTCTAATTTCCTACAGTGTCTGAAAACACTTTAAATTCTTGGAGAGCTATACAGAATCTCTAAGTTGTCTCCCCCAGTGAGTCTCCCAAAGCTGCCTTCTGTAAACTCTCCATGATACTAATACACAGGATGCCTTCATTATTTCAGTGCTGTAGTTATCATAGTTCCCATGATTAGCACCCAATAGTTTATCTATAGAGTAGAAAATTGCATTTTGTAAAGAAACCCAGAGCATCTCCTGCTTCTCATTTTTTACCAAGATATTATAGTGTTTGCATTTGCTTGCTTGGACAAAATTATCCGCTTTGCATGGCTCAGAAACTAGAACATTAGCAATTTTTAAGTGCTAAAATAGCTAAAGTATTCAACATTTTGCAAACAATATGAATAAGCAACCCCCTACCCACTACCACCATCTCTCCTCCTAAAAAAAGCAAAGACCCATTTGGAGAACTAAGTGTGACCATTTTTAAATTGCTTCTGTATAAACATCACTGTTATGTCCCTCTCCCTGGAGATAATTAAGAATCTCTAAAACAGATGTTCATAAGCAGTAAGAGGATATTGAAAATCTCTCCCCCTCTTGCTAATACAGAACTCATGGTTTCCTCTTGTGTAATATCTTAAATAAAATAATAAGATTCAGATTACATGGTAATAATGTTATCTTTTATCAATTCCCCACAATGAGTATAGCTTACAGCACTGCAACAAAACCGTGAAAAAAAAAGAAAAATCTTAGAGGCTTAGAGGCTTAGAAACTTTATGATTCAACCTCCTCTCACTGCACCCACTTTATAGATGATTCTGCTATCTCCATCCTTTTATTCGTGAAACTAAGTCTTTACACTTAGTGGGAGTAAGTCTGAACTCAATCCAGGAGACATGAGGTTTGTCCTTTAGAAAGCATAAGCCTTGGATAACCACTTTCCAAAGCTCTAATAACAGAATTTCAATGCAATATTGCAAATCAATTTCAGTCACTATCATCTCTAAAATGATGTGAAATCAGAGTATTTACTCCAGCCCACCCAGTTCTTTCCTCTCCACTTAAATATGGTTAAAATCTGTCACTCTCACATTTTCCTAGGTTCACATTTCTGACTATAAATCCCACCTAATTTTTATCTGGTGAATAAATTTGTTCATTCTCATTTTCAAGGTATGGGTTCCAGAATTTCCTGAAAAAAGACAAAGAATCTAGTATAGCTGTTAGAATATGCTACCTACTTCTCTATCTCCCACTTTGTTCACCATTTTGATGGCACATCAATTATGTTCTAATCTTTCTCTGATGTCTATTGTATCTATTAATCTCTCCCTTAATGAGAAAGCTACCCCTCTTACAAGCCAAAAGAAGGAAAGGGTCAAGCAGAAGCAGCTTCACAATGCAAAAGACACTGACCTCACACTTGGTATTTAAGAATCCAAACATGGCTTCCTATATTTTCCTACAACTGGAAAAATGGATTTAATCATCTAAAGTAGCATTGTCCAATACAACACATTGTTGTATTGTGAGGCACAAAAGCAAAACACATATGTACTTGTAAATTTTCTAGCAGCCACATTTAAACAAGTTTTAAAAAAGGTAAAATTAACTTCAATATTTTACTTAGCCGAATATATCCAAAACAATATCATTTCAATATATCAATATAAAATTTATTATGAGATTTTTTACATTCTATTTTCTTTTGAACTAAGTCTTCAAAATCTAATATATATTTTATATTTATATCACATCTCAATTTAGAATAGCCATATTCTGGGGTGCCTGGGTGGCTCAGTCAGTTGAGCATCTGACTTTGGCTCAGGTAATGATCTCATGGTTCATGGATTTGAGCCCGGCGTCAGGCTCTGTGCTGACAGCTCAGAGCCTGGAGTTTGCTTCACTTTCTGTGTGTGTGTGTGTCTCTCTCTCTCTGCCCCTCCCCCACTTGCGTGTGTGCTCTCTCTCTCTCTCTCTCTCAAAAATAAATTAACAGTAAAATTTTTTTTTGTAATTTAGAACAGCCATATCCTAAGTATTCACTAGTCACATAGATGGTTAGTGACTACCATATGGAAAGCACAGAGAGAGTGCCACATCATTTTGAATGTTCGTTCAGGGGGAAAAGGTTACTATATCATATATTTTAAAAATAAGGAGAATTTTTATAGCATATGGAAATATTTGGAATATTTTCAGGTCCTATGTATTTTTCTTCTAATATTTTTGCATAACACCTAAAAAGTTAGAAATAGTAGGCAAGAACATTGGAAAAAGTCTTATGTCCAGGAGTCCTACAAAATTTAGTCCTGAAGCTTCAGAACACAGTGATAAATGAAGCTATATTGAGAACCACAAGACATAATTTATTGGATACAGTCTCTCCTGAACTGTTGGCATTCATGAAGCATGCTATGCCATGGTAGTAAAGAGTTAATTTTGGCAGATCTGTCATTCATAATTTAGTTTTCACAGACCAACTTACTTAAAAACTGTTTCTAAAGCCTTAGTTGGATTCCAAATGTGTGTCTAGACTTGGAATTCTCTTTGGGCTTTTTCCTTGCTCATTACCACTTTGGCAAAAAATATTTCAGATTCTCAGGGGTTCCACTATAAGAGGTTATCTTAAAAACAATGTGATAAAGCCAAAGAAAATGAGCTGTCTCCTAATTCCACTTTATATTGAGAAACCTTAAAATACATGAGTATATAGACATTAGCTTCCAAAAGTCTTCTGTCCTGCTTATGTCATCATAGTGCCAAGACAATCCTGAGCAGAAACCAAGGAAAAAAGGGTCCTCATCCTCAAGAAAAGTGCAATCTAAAAGGGTGAACTATCTGGCAGAATCTGTCATGACTAATGTGATAATGCAGGAAGAATAGGGAACGTGGCTATTATTCTTACAGCATCTCCAGCACTTAGCAAAGTTCCCACTATATACCAAGTATCCTGTAAATATTTGTCGCATGGGAGAAATAGCCCCTCTATGTATGTTCATGGTGCAGCAAACTGAAGACTCCTATAATCAACTTTGCCTTGGGTAGGGGATGGTAGTTTAAGCAGATATACTAAAAGATCATGGTAGAGGTGAATACATATAAATTTAAAACTACAAAAACATATTTATTTCCCTCAATGTAATATGAAATGTGTACACAGTTGTATTTACCTTTTATTGCTGCCATAACAAATTGACACAAATTTACCGGCTTAAACTAACACAAATTTATTATCTTAAAGTTCTGGAGATCAGAAGTCTGACACAGGTCTCATTGGGTTAAAATCAGAGGTGTTGGCAGGGATGTGTTCCTTTCTGGGGGCTCTAAGTTAGAACCCATTTGCTAATCTTTTCCATCCTCTAGATGCTTCCTGTATTCCTCAATTCAAGATCACCTTCTTCCTGTGGTAGAGCTCCTCCCTAAAGAATGTGGTGGAGGCCTCTTCAGAACAAAGGAAGGCAACTTGGCCCAATCAACTCCTATACATGTATGAGTAGCTCTGACATGACTCTGTAACTTGGACTGTGTCCAATTAGACTATATGTCACCATATATGAGAGACGAAGCAGAAATTGCATAAAAGGCCATACCCCGCTATGCTCAGGGCTCAGTTTTTTTGGGTAGGAACCCACTGAACCCATGCCAGCATGACAAATAAAGTTGCTTCCTAGACAGAAAAGCCTCGGTGTCCCATCTCTCTGTGCGACAATCCTGCTACTTTCCATCTTCAAAGCTAACACTATTGTTTCATTCCGACTATTCTTCTGTAGTCACATCTCTGACCACAACCAGGAAAGGCAGGAAAGGTTCTCTAATTTTAAAGGTCATGTGATTAGATCAGGCTCACTTGGATGGATAATCCAGGATAAGCTCTCCATCTCAAGATCCATATCCTTAATCATTTCTACAAAGTCCCTCTAACCATGTGAAGTAACATAGTCACAGGTTCCACAGAATACAGCATAGACATCCATGGACATCTTTGTAGAGGTCATTACTTCACCTACCACAATGACAAAGGTGAATGGCAAAACTATATATATAGTCAATCCCCTTGCTGTTCCTGTGTCTAGATGTTTCCTGAACTCTTTGGTTTGTAGTCATCTTCCTCTATCTTCAAAGCCATCAACACTGCATCTCTCTGACCTTTGATCTATGGCCACATGCCTTTCTGACCACAGCCACAGAGGCTATATTTACACCTCTCTCACATTCATTCTCTCTCTCTCTAATAGATCAAGGATCTAAAAAGAAAAAAAAGAAAGAAATTGCACTCAAATAGCAATTTAAATTAAAATGGAAAGTTCCACTTAATTCCCCCTCGCTGCTTCTTACTGCCTTCAGAGGTCCCATCACCTGAAACATACAATATTACAGAAGATCCCAGGGGGCTCCTGGGACTTCAACTCAGGTCATGATTTCCCAGTCCATGAGTTGGAGCCCTGCCTTGGGCTCTGTGCTGACAGCTTCCAGCCCAGAGTCTGCTTCAGATTTTGTGTCTCCCTCTCTCTCTGCCCCTCCCCTGCTCACTCTCTTCCTCTTTCTCTCTCTCTCTGTCTCTCTCTCTCAAAAGTAAATAAACATTAAAAAATAATTTAAAAAAAAGACGTTCCCAGAAAAAAACATTCAATAGCAGAGATAAAGTATCATATACACACTTGATTATAAGATACACCTAAATAATCAACTTGTAACCATCCTGTGCAAAATATAGTTAGAATCATTTTTGCCCTTATTATTGTATCCTAGAGGAAGTATAGGCAAAAAAAGATACATATATTTGTTTACAAAAAGCAGTAGCTAGCTCTGTTGAAATATAAATGAGCTATGTTGAACAATTAAACATTTTTGATATTTACCTTTTTGTGAACAAAATATTCAACCACAAATTCCCTGTCAACCTGTCAATAATCTAACATATTTAAATAGAAATTCTTTCAGAGTTTGCTGTAACCATTTATTTTATATCTCAAAATTTCATCTACTGTCCATGTTCAGATTTCTAACACATCATTTTACATAAAAAGTATGCTTTAAAAAGTAAAAATACCTGTTTTTCTCAAATATTTACTACAGAGGCTTGGGGGAGAGCAATTACTAATGTGGGAAACAAAGGCAGAAGGAAATGGCAGGTAGAACAAAATTTCCTTCTAACCTGCAGCCCATTGACAAATACTTGAGGCCGGGAGAGTAAAATATTTCTCCAGGACTTCTTACAGTCTTAATGCTAATGCTTTGCTAGAGGGTAAAACAACCTTAGCTTGACAATAGCTAGGCCTCCACTCTCCTGGGAGTCTTCCTTAACATATGAAAGTCCCTTTGGAAATTTCACTTGACTTTACCTCCCCCAACTCCCAAGTATATAATCAGTCTCTCTTCAAGGATCCAGGACAGCTCTTTCTGCCAGGGGTCCTGTCCTGTGCTTTAATAAAAGATGTCTTCAAGAATTCTTTCTTGGCCGTCAGTTCCGTATCCCCATCACTCCAAAACCTCATCACCTACTTAAACCTCAATCTGGCAAAAAAAAAAAAAAAAAAAAAAGGCATACCTGTAGAGGGAAAGAATGCAATGTGTTTAAAAATAGTTTCTTATCACTAACCTAGAGTACTAAACGCAGCCATCCCTTCTATCTACTTGTTTTCTCATCAGGGTATTAAAAGAATAAAATCAGTTGTTTCTAATGCACTTTTATCCACGAACAGAATGATAATTCTTTAAAGCTAATAACAGCTATTATGTGCCAGGTACCAAACCGGCTACATTATTAATAAATACTTCATCTATTTTTATCCTCACAATGACTCTATGAAATAGATATTGAAAGCCCAAAGAGACCTGAAACTCAGAGAAGGTAAGTGCTAGCCCTAAGTGACTCTTTGGTAAGTGTTTACAATGTGTGCTCTTTACAGTACTAAACCAACCTCCAAGATAATTAATCACTGTGAGCCTCCAGGCATTTATGAAACCCTACCTTCCAACACAGAGACTATAAAAATCGGTTAATTAAGACAGTTAGTGGTTAAGCTACTTATGGTTAAGGTCATGCAATTAGAAAAACTAATTTAATATTCCTTAGTTTCTAGACAGTAACCTCGCCTCAAAATTAAAATTGTTCTAAGCAAAATCAAAAATCACGTCCATGTAAATTGTCTGCACTACTCAAAACTCAGCTCAATTAATATCTTTCCTACAAAGGTGTCCATGACAACACCAGTCTAAATCGATTTCTCTCTTCTCTCAAATTCTAAGGTAGTTTTATTGGTACTATATTATAGAGAGATGCCACAAAACTGACTAAGGAGGTAGAGGGGTGGAAGAGGAGAAACAGGGAAATAATAACACTTAAAGAAGAAGGAACCTGAGGAGGAAGCATGACCGAAGAGAAAGCTGAGAGGCACCTGTAGCTATTGAACATACACATTACACATTCCAGAACTGTGCGGGAAAGTAGAGTAGAAGTAGGGTACATATGAAAAAAGTGTCATTCAGCAGTGACCCATGAGGGAGGGGCAAATAAGGCATAAATTTATATTACAAGTCCTAGTGACTGTATGGGAAATAAGGAATAGGCTTAGGAGAAGCCAAAGTATAAGAAAAATAAATGGCCAGCTGTCACATGACATGAAGCCAATTAAGAATCAGAACACAAGATCTACTCTCTTGACAACTTTTTTATTGTATAATACAATACTGTTAACTATAGATACTATGTTGTACAGCAGATATCTGGTACTTCTTATAAAATGAAGATACAAGGAAACTTTAGGAGGTGATGGACTGCCTTGACTGTAGTGATGGTTTCACAAGTGTATGCATATGTCCAGACTCATCAAAATATGTACATTAAATATGTGCTGTTTTTATATATTAATTATATCTCAATAAAGCTGTTAAAATAAAAGAATAATAACAAGTATGAGGCCTTAGCATATAATTACCTTTCCAGACATATTACAAGTTAGCAAATCATGATCACCTTGGTGATTTACCTTGTACCAAAACACAAACCATGGCCATGTGATGGGAACACAAAAGTCAGGCTTCAGAGTCACAAAGAGGAGGGTTCAAATGCTGAATTCATCACGTTCTACCTGAGGGACCGTAGAGTTAAGTGCTTAAGAGTGCAGGCAATTGAGTAGACAGCCTGGATATAGTGGGACCAATTGTTCCAGTTTGCCTGGAACTATTGTGCTTTTAACACTGAAAGTCTCCTGTCTGGGAAACCCCCCAGTCCTGGGGAGCTCACCCTACCTAGGTTGAATCCACTCCCACCCTTCACCCACCAGGGGACACTGGCCATGTTACCTCATCTCTTCTGTGTCTTAACTTTTCTCACACATAAAATGCCAGTGATAATAATGGGGCTTACTTTAAGGGAGTCATTCTAAGAAATAAGTAATTAGTATACATAAAGCTCTTAGAGCATGTCTGAGACATAATAAACAGCAAGCACAAGTAGTCATCATAACTTAAATTTGATGAACTTTAGATTTCTTACCCAAAAATAAAGATGATAATATCTATTTCATAGTGTTACTGTGAGGTTTTAAATGAGATTATTATATAATTCCCTTCTCTAGTGTCTGAATATAATAATATGCATATGCTATTTATTCAACAAACATCTAACTATATAAGTGAAAGCATTCCACAGAATGCTAAATAGTTATGAAAATATTATGAAAGCCTTAGAGGAAAGATAAACTGATCTCAACTAGTTAGATATAAATAGATATAAATACAGAACAAATCCAGGTCATACCTTCTGGAACATATTTAGCAGTAAGTGCAATGTCTTTCCATATTGCAAAGCCTAAAATGGTCTCTGAAATAATACATTTTTCCAGATTGCAATACCCTGAATGGTATTTTGTTGATTCTAATTCCTAAGAAATACTGACTGCAATTCTCATGGGTTCATTGGGGGAAGGTATAAATGTACAGTCCTGGGGGCGCCTGGGTGGCTCAGTCGGTTAAGTGTCTGACTTCAGCTCAGGTCATGATCTTGCGGTTCGTGAGTTTGAGCCCCGCGTCAGGCTCTGTGCTGACAGCTCGGAGGCTGGAGCCTGCTTCGGATTCTGTGTCTCCCTCTCTCTCTGCCCCTCCCCTGCTCATGCTCTGTCTCTCTCTGGCTCAAAAATAAATAAAACATTAAATGTGCAGTCCTGATGTGAAATAAACTAGCTGTCCCTCAGCCTGCCTCCAGCATTCTCAGGGGAAGAAGGACTGGCTAATATCCATTTCATCTTGGAGAACTGCTTAGTGCCATGGGGTTCATAAAGCACCCACCATATTGATCAATTTTAAGCACGATCACAAGTTGACAGAATTACAAGAGCTATATGTGCCCTTTGTATACTTCCCTACACACACCACAGTCCTAATTACTACTCTAAAAGGATTTACAGTTCTGGAAAACAGCTGTGGCTTAGGGATATGAAGAAACTGGGTTGAAGAAACAAAAGAGAAAAGAAAGATGAAAAAGTTGTCTCTGAACATGAGGAGGTAAGGAATTAGTAAACCTGACTTGCGTTCTAACCTCTAGTATGACAGCATGACCTCAAGTAAGTCCTTTCACCCCTGGACTCCAGCTTTCTCATCTATGTGAGTGGGCTTAATGAGATCTGTAGGTCTCCTTAAACCCTATAAATATAATTAGGCATTTCCTCAAAATTCTTAGATTCTGCATATAAAACCAGAGCAAATTGAAATTTTACAAGTATTTCTTCTTTGTAAATTGTTAAAGAATATAAAATAGATAACTTGATGGTATTTATGCATTTGAAAACTGACTTTTTAACTTTATGCACAAAAATTTATCCATGTGGGAATTTGCATGCAATGGAGAGAAATTTTTGATGCCAGTTGGGTTCTCCAGAAATCAGGCTCTAAAATGGAGTTCTGTACGTATGATGTTGAGTTTGGGGTTCAACACCTGTGGAGGGAGGGGAAAGAAGGAGAATTGGCAGAAGAAGAATCTGAGCTATAATGCAGGGCACCTCCACTGCTTTGGCCAACCCCCCAGGACATCAGAGTTATTCCACATTGGGCCCAAAAGGCAGGACCTTTATATCTCCAGCCTCCATCAGTCATGAAAGTGGGCTGCTGTGGGAATGGCATGATTTTGGATGAGGAGGAAGGAGCCGAGACAGGTCTTTCTTAGAAGGGTATCTGGATGACATATCACCATGTCCACCACTGTACATGAATGATATTAATCTATAGGTGAACACATCTAGAAAACATATCAAATTTTATAAAAATATCAACTTTGTATTCTATTCATGACATGAAGAGATAAGTAAAATACTATTGTACTTCGGCAATTTGTCTGAATTAACAAATGAATGAAACTATTAAAGCTAATAAGATCTTTCTGAAGGTCAAAAGTAACATGTTAATAGCATTTTTTCATACTCTTGGCTAATTAACATCCAGTTACATATTTTCTATGTGTATAATAAATGTTTTCTATCTCTATCCACAGACTTCAAACATGAACAAGTCATTTGTCTTTTGTAGAGAGAGGGATGAGGGAAAAAAAGATCTTTTACTCTTCATTCTCAAATGCTCAAATGAATGATTTATATCCCAAGTTGCATTTCCTCATCTTTTCACTAATTAGAAATGTTCAGAACATGGACTGGAATTTGAATTTGGTTCTTTCATGTACTAACCCAGCGTACGTTTTCTTGGCCCTATTAAGTCCATATGCTATATAATTTAAGGATATGGCTTTTCAAGTAGTAAGGCTTTACAATACAAGAACAACACTATTCCCAGGGTCTATAGAATGTTGTGAATCTCACGCATTCACAAGGAAAGAAGGAAAAGTTAAATAAAATATCATTATGTGTATATGTATGCACTTACATAAAATTGCTACATATATGTAGAAAAATCAATTTTATTGATTTTATCAATTTATTGATTTTACATTACCCATTACATTCTCTTAGTATTCATTAAATTCTCAGAGTCAAGTAAAGAAGCCACTGCTTTGTTTCCCAAACGTTCCAAATTCTATTTTCACTAAATGATGTCATTAATGTCATGGTTACAACAATACTGCCCAGAGCCTCGTTCCTGCTGGCCACTGACACAATAGATTATTTGAGCAGCTGAGTCGTTAGTAACAAACAATACACTTTCTACTGATCTTGAATTAAATGTATATTTCCAATTAAGCATAAGATTTATGCAAACAAATCTTGAAGTTGCTCTCGGTGTTCTATTAAGTGACAATGAATAGCCTGTGTTTTTTAATTTGTTGAGGACACATCTGTCTCCACAAGGCTGTATGACAAAGCAGTAAATAAAAATAAAAAATAAAAATAAATTTTAAAAAATCATAGGCAAATGTCTTTTGTTGCCTGTTCTTGAAAACTGCCTCCTTTTCAAGTTCTACTACTAGGAGTATTTTAAATTATAGTTTTATTTGTTTATGCATATTTTTCACATTGCTTTTCTGTAACTCTCAGCATCAGAATGGAAACCTTAAATATGTTTTTCCCTCCGTAAGGCAGAAAGTAACTCAGGGTTCAATTTGTATTTTCCGCAAAAGAGACATGAAGGGAATGTCAAGGAGACACACAACAATGAAATAGGAAGAGCTAAGAAACGCTCAAGTTAAACTCTTGACATCACTGGTATCCATACCCACCCCAATACCTTCCTTGTTTTATACTTACAGGGAGACCCATACCACATCGCAAATGAGCATAAGTCCTGTAACTCTAATTTCCTTCAATATGCCCTTGGAGGATTATTTAGAAACTCCATGCTTATGTGATCCAGTTTTAGAACACAGGCTAACACACTAATGTTAATACAAATCAGCTACACTTTAATTACATGCATTTTTATTTTTTTAAATATGAAATGGAGGACTCCTTGGAAAAACCTCCAAAAATATTTCAGTGTTCTTACTCAGAAATTCTCTTCAGCATCTTCTCATTATTTAGTGAGAAATCCCGAGATGGTCTTTTTGCTACTCAAACATAGTACTCCTATTTTAAAGCCTGTCAGCTGACAATACAAACACAGATGCCAAACTCCCACCCTTGTCCCTCTTCCAACAACCAGGCACTGGAAATGTATAAAACTCATGAGGTTGACTAACATGACAGTTGTAAATTCTGGGACTTGTAGATTTTCCCATTCATATTAACTGCAAGGGATTTCAGACATCCTTTAGAGAAAAGCCCCAATTTTACATTTGAGGAAACTGAGGCAAAGAGTGGTTAAGTGACTTGTTAATGATCAGGCTTCAGGTTCACAGCAAAACTCGGAATAGAACCTAATCTCCTTATCCTAAGTTTATGCTCTTTCCTCTCTCAGAATAACAAGTAACTGATTTTTGAAAAATTAATTTGAACAAGAAATGAATCTAGTAAAAGCTCCACTGTTCAGGAGGCAAATCAATTACTGTGGCAACTATAGTGGACAGATTGAAGAAGGATCTAGAGCTAATTAGGTGGGACATTTTCTCCCTTCCCCCCAAACACAGTAACTTAAAAATTAAGGAGTCTACACTTACTCCATCACTGATTTACTGGTATGTGAAAAGTGGACTTCCTGAGGGTCTTCTCACATATCAAGTGAAGAGGAAGCTACCTCAAACAACCTTAGCCAAAAAATATTTAGACATTTTCAAACATGTTATCAGGTTTAAAATGTTTGAGAATGAAGAGCCCTGGGCTGTGAATCAGAAAACTACCCCAGTGTCACTGCAGCTCTTTGACTCCTTGTGCTCTTGAGCAAGTTAACTCTACTTGGCTTTACCTTCCGCAACTACAAAATAAAGGAGCCAGGCTAGACAATCATACCATTCCTTTTATCACCAAACATTCATGAATCATGCTTTATTTCTCCCTCTTTTATTTGATAAATCATATTGAACATGATGGTTATACCCTTCAGACAATTATTAAAAAACATACTGAATACCATATTCATATTGTTCTACTCTCCCAAATTGGATAATGTCTGGTCAAGATTGTTCACCACCATCCCCAAATCATTAAGAGGGTACATTCATGGGAACTTGCATTATTAACTACAGAAAAGATTGTTCTTTGTTATGTGGGAGGATGGAGGTGCTGATTATGCCTGAGCTGTCAGGAAACAGCTCGTCTAGAAAGAAGCCTTGGAGTCTGGGGGTGGCTCAAAAGGAAAAGTTTACTCATAAATACAAATGATGCCTGGGTAAGGAATTTTAGTGATCAAAAGCCAAGGAAAGTGATAATGGAAGTCACCTAAACTTTTTGTCCAGAAAATGGTGCTAGAGGAACAGTAATGAGGGAACCATGAGCTGCCTGGGTTAATGGGCAAGTTGCAGGGATGCAATGAATAAAAGAAGAAACTGGAAGCAAGTCTGAAAATGGCAATGGTCTGCCAAGGACATCTCCAGTCACGATCCAAAGAACAGAACTGATGTGTAGATCTTATGGAAATGATTCATCTGTCACTTAGCCCGTTAGTCCTACTTACACCCAAAAGTGGCCATCGCCAGTATTAACAAGATCACAAATGCTAAATAAACAAGCAACACTTCCCTTGGCAGGGCAGGGCAACTGATGTTGGGAGTGGAATTTATTTAATTGGCATTTACAATCTGCCTCTTCAAAGGACCTGAACTTATACCACCCAAAGTAAGTGAGGCCAAAGTCTTAGTATAGTAGATTACAGCCCTAGTCAATGAAAGCCCACAGTAATAACAGCATTTCCCTGATCTCAAACAGAAAAGTTATTGTTCAATCATCTTCAGAATCCATCCCTATACCACTTGAGGTTATAGGTTTAGGGCATGAAAATCTACTTGTAAATTTCTGCTACCTCTAAAATATTTAATTCAGTACAACATTTATTGGGTACCACAAATTTTCTCAAAACACCCACATGGAACAGTTTAGGAAAATGCTGGGCTGGAGTTCAGCTTACCTGGCACAGTGGCTAGAAATAAAGTTTGGAAATCAAACTACTCAGTTGTACAGGGACTTCTAGGCCATTCTAAGGAAAACTATGGTTCCTTCTCTTTGGAAAACAAAAATAGCAAATACCTATATAATGCCTTTTCATTATGTGCCAGGCACTGCTTCTAAAATCTTTACATCTATTGACATCTATAATCTACTCAACAGTAAGGTAGGTATTGTTATCCCCATTTAACAGATGATGAAACCAAGACATGGAGAGGTTAAGTACAACCAATAAGCAATGAAGCTAGCGGTCCAACGAATTCAGTCTGGCTCCAGGGCCCTTACATTTAATCTGTCTCAAAGTAGAGACAGAAAGCTTCATAAATTCCACATTTCACCAAATCTTGCCACATTTATCATTGGAATGATCAATTGTCTCATAAATATAAACAAGGAGTTAATGCTGTAAGGTTAAAAACTGCTATTCGCCAAATAAAGCAACTGACAAAATTCTCTTCTTACTTTTGCCATCTTGTTTCTGCTTATAGATCTCAAGTTGGCTTTAAAAAAAGAACCCTAAAATTCAGATAAATTTATCTGGATTGACTCATTATAGATTTCAAGCTTTTTGGTTCTTGTTCTTAAAGACCCACCCCAGTCCACTCTATGTAAATATTGTAGGTTGTTTTATTCAGCAAGGTACAAAAAGAATAAAGACTGGAGAGGGATTGTATTCCTTTCTGAAGCAATGTTACAAAATATTTTCTTATTGTCTATCCTTCCTCACCCCTCACCATTAATAATTATAAACATTATTATATTCTTAAGACCCAAAACATAATTCCTCAGAATTCAGAATCTTGATTTAGAAATTGAAAATATTTTGTGCAGATAAGAAAAAAAAAAGAATGGTTTATATCTATGCTGATTATTCACCAGTCATGATTTCTCTGCCACCAAGAACAAAAGGTTCTGGGATGTATCCTACCTCTATTGATTCTCTTAACACGCTGGTTTCACCTGTCATTTCTTTGTGTAGGGAGATATTTAAAATGGGTACAGACAGTTTGGGGACATGGCTAAAGGGAAGTTTAGGTGGTGATACATTTTGTTTGTGCTTCATGAGATATATTTCTCTGTGAATTTGGTGAGGTTTTCGCCATTTTCTTAAAATGTGTTACTATGGGCTTTCTTTTCTAATTTTAAGTAAATATTTACTTTCATACCTCATTTTGCATTGATAATATTGCATATTAATTTCAAAAACTGTGTAAGTTTCAGACCCCACAAAACTTGGATTTGTCCTGGCTTCTCCATGTAAACATTTAGAACTTATCAGACTTGATCAGATATTTCTCTAAGTTGTCCCCTTCCCCACTGCTATCATCATAGACTTAGTCCCAGTCTTCATTATATCTAGGTTTGATTATATGTTATCACTTCATAATCATTTTTCTGGCCTCCAGTTTTGCCCATTTCAAGTGTCTCTTCACACTGCTGCTAGTGAATAATTTAGCTAAAATTAAAACATGCCAGAAGCACCCCTATCGTGTACAAAATCAAGTCTGGTTCTGCAACATGGCTCTCAGCAGTAGTGACCTGTTCTCACTCTAACCCTGCCCTCCTTCTACTCACCATTTCTCTCACCTCTATGCTCACCTCAATGCTCTCTCACTTCTATGCTCAATTTCATGGCATGGACTTCCTTCAGCACAGTATCTATCTCCATGTCTCTTGTCCCACTGTCTGTCATGCCCATTCCTGTTTTCTTAGACTCCCATCCATTCACTTTTCAAGACTCATTTTACAAGAACATCTTTTCTTTGAGTCTTCTATCTCCTATAATAGTCCACACATATTACATCTTTCTGCCTCTGGCCTTACCTTAACATGAGCATCTTGGGTGTTGAGCCTGTGTCTTAGCTCCTTTGTGTGTGCAGCACCTAAAAGAGTAACTACCACGTGGTAGGACCTTTATCCATGCTTACTGGAATTCTGGCTACATACTTGAATACAATTAGGAGGCATGTGTTAGGAAAATATTTTGGTGGGAAAAATCTGTGATAGGAATCATTTCAGTAAAACATGCTAGGAGGAGTTATTTGAGGGATCTTAGGAATTTGATCACACCTCTATCTTTGAGTTAACAGTGCCCTCTTTTTGGGAAACAGTGTCATCTCTGGGAAACTGGAAGAGTTAGATTAGGATTCAAAACAGAAGAAACAAAAATTTAGCAACCAAGTACTATTTTGAAATTCTGAATTGAAGGGAGCAAATTAAAGGAGACGAAATATTGGTCTGGAAAGAGTCTTAAGTCCTTCGTTAAAAGTCTACCTTCCGACATACATCATACACTGGGCAGGATGCTTCACGCATACCATGTGGTTGGAATCAGAATGCAAATACACATATGCAAATGCACAATATGTCAAATACACATATTGGTTGATTATTCCAGGTGTAGGGCACTTAAAAATACATCCTTATTACAAGGAAATGGGTAACTTAGTGTTTTTGTGTGTGTCTGGTTTTTTTTTTTTTTTTTTTTTTATGGATTTAGAGTGTGACTGGAGGAGAGAGGCAGAGGGAAAGAGAATTTTAAGCAGGATCCACCCTCAGCGAGGAGCCATATATGGGGCTCAATCCCACGACCCTAAAATCATGACCTGAGCCGACATCAAAAGTCAAACATTTAACCAACCAAGCTACCCAAGCAACCCCATGTTTTTATTTTCTAAAGTGAAGAAAGTTGCCCAAGTTTATATTTCATAAAAGTTACATGAGTGGCAGTTAACAGAATAATTCAATAGCTGATATATATAATGATGACTAAGATTCAAAGAAAGGTAAAATTTCACTCAGAACATAATAAAATTTGGAATTTTTTAAATAGAGGTCTTTATTCAAAAATCTAAAGATAATGTCTTTCCCTTATAGATTTAATATTCAATTTCAGCTATATGGTATATTTCATATACATTTCACAACTATAAAAGAAACAATGCAATTTTGCTGAATGTGAGTTTTGACTTCAATAAAATACTATAAATTATAAAATATAGTCAAATATAATTGGTATAACACACCAATTTTCTTCAGATTCCTTTCTTTGCACACTGTGAGTCCACATATTTTTATCTAATTAAAAATACAGCCAACCTTTCAAACGTGTACTGAAAAAATATTGAACTTATAATCTCTCTTAGGTAATCCAAACAATCTATAGGATCCCTAAAGGAGAAGACAGAAACACTGCTGAGTCATCACATAGGTCCTTATTTTTTTATCTTTTAAAACAAGTCTTTTCATTTCACAACAGATATTCATCTTTGTGAAAACTTGCTCAAAGGAGTAATCAAAATTTTTTAGTCATGCAAGACTTTTACAATATTTTCTTCAAAGTTTTATTGTCAATATTTTAAGAATAGATCAACCTACTTTAACCATTTTAAAATCCATACTAACAAGAGATAAATTATAAACTTCTCAAAATGAAGTATGGTATGTTGGAAAGAGGTTGAAATGCACCTAAGAATCAACCCTGGATCCACCCCCCTTCTCAGCTGTGTTACGTTTGAAAACACACTACATCTCTGCCAGTTTCTTTGGAAGCTAAAATGGGGTTAAAACGATTCCTAACCCAGAGTTGGTGAGAAAATTAGATGAGAAAACACAAGTAAGAAGCTTAGCATGATGTTTAGCTGACCCTCAATGATTCTCAATGCCTTCCTAGAACCCAGTGAAAGAGAGATTTTTTTTCAATTTTGAGACTACATCCTTAGTCCCTGCCAATTATCATCCCTAACTGCCTGTAATTTACAAGGCTCAACCACATTTTCTCATTTGCCTCTAGACTATTGCAAAACTATTGCGTGATCCATGTTTCACTATAGAACACAATTTTGTTCCCTGTTTGGTTTGGGTTCTATTTGGCCTCTTTCCTGATTTTTTGGTGAACCAGTTCCAATTGCTCCTGAACTTTGAAAAGGAGATTAAGCTGGATGTCCTCCTTTTACTGACATTAGAAATCAGTTTTCATAAGTCTGATTGGTCCTGTTGGTCTTTAGGAAAGAAATCTAGTTACTCAGGGGAAAAGAAATCCTCAAGGTCCAAGGCTACTGGGACAGAGACCCCTGAAATAGAAGCTGTTCACAGGTGATACAATAGGACAGTTTAGTTCCTATGTTTCCCTTAAGCTTCCATATGGAAGTTATATAAGTTGAAACCACTAAACGAGTTCAATGAAACCCAAACTGCTGAGTTTTGCACTGTTTGAAAGAGGCCTTCTGTTTCCTAACCAGCATGAGCTTGGGAAATTTTCCATTTACTTGGAGGGCTGTCATGTAAGCCGTTCAACCAGTTTTGCTCAAAGATCAACACAGGCTAAATGAAAAATAGTGGAACAGATCCAATTAGTTGACTTCTCCTTTTCAACTTATTTTACAACTGCTTTCTATGGTCAAATTCAAAGGAATTTTCTTTAGTTTCCTTCCTTTATTCTAAAAGTTCTAAAGAGCTATTGTAAAAGACTGTGGGCTCAGAATTATTTTTATTCTAGAAGCACTAACACATGTAGATACTCCGTAGGCATTAAAACACACAGTAGGCACACAGACCCATCTGCCCCCCTCTTCCTTTGTGAGGCCTCTTCAAGCTCAATGCATAGCCCTAAACTCAAAAGTACATCAGACTTTTTGCAATCCCATGTTCATGAAAAGCATACATGAATTTCTCACACTAAGAAAATAGTTGACATAAAAGATTACACCGTAAAGAACTGTATCACTGGTAGAGTACAGTTTCGATTTGATCCACTATTTACTGGGCTCACACTACTGATGCTGCTTGGAAATTTCATTGGCATAGGACAGTCCAATATTAAAAATTTTTTTTTAATGTTTACTTACTTTTTAGGAGAGAGACAGAGTGCTTGGCTATTGTAAATAATGCTGCAATAAACATAGGGGTGCATATACCACTTCAATTTAGTGTTTTCGTATTCTTTGGGTAAATACCCAGTAGTGTGATTACTGGATAGTAGGGAAGTTCTATTTTTAATTTTTTGAAGAAACTCTATACTATCTTCCACAGTGGCTCCACCAGTCTGCATTCCCAGCAGCGCATGAGAGTTCCTTTTTCTCCATATCCTCTTCAACACTTATTTCTTGAGGTTTTGATTTTAGCTCTTCTGTTAGGTATGAGGTGATATCTCACTGTGGATTTGACTTGCATTTCTCTGGTGAGTGAGGTTGAACATCTTTTCATGTGTCTGTTGGCCATCTGTATGTCCTCTTTGGAGAAATGTCTGTCTTTGTCTTCTGCCCATTGTTAATTGGATTATTTTTGTAAGACACTATTAATAACTATAATCACCATCCAAGCTATTTTTATATTAACAATTATATCTACTTTTGATAATACAAATAAGTCTTTTCAATAAAAATAATCTTTCTTTAACAGATCAAAAATTGTTCAATGCTAGTGAAGTATCTTATTAAATATGCATTGACTCAAAAACCCCTGCAACATACTGCCTGAACAACACTGAGGAAATAAAGAAAAGAGAAATGGTACTTTACTGAGCACTTGCTATGTCCTGGGTACTGGGCTGATTGCTTTCCTTTCATTACCTCTTTCAAATCTATTAACAACAATTCAGACTACCTGACATTACCAGCCTGTTCCAGATGAGGAAAAGGGGACTCAAGAAGATTAAGTGACTTCACAAGCTCTCAGGGCTATTAAGTGAAGGATTTAGAATTTGAATTCAAGTTTGTTGTATTATACAATTTTGTTTAGTTTTCTTTTGTTTTTCAGCTCTGGTTGTGCCTTCTACTCCATTCTAACTTATTCTGGTCCTCAAATTCAGTAAGTAAATCTCTCATTCAAAATGTATTTCAGGGGTACCTGGGTGGCTCAGTGGGTTAAGCATCAGACTTGACTCAAGTCATGATCTCACAGTTCGTGGGTTCGAGCCCCACATCTGGCTCTCTGCTCTCAGCATGGAGCCTGCTTTAGAGCCTCTGCCCCACCCCATCTCTGCCCCTCCCCTGCTCACACTCTCTCTCTCTCAAAAATAAACATTAAAAAAAATGTATTTGAGATACATGAGAAGAATTACTGCCATTATATATATATAGTAATGAACTGGCATACTAAGATATACTCAATATACACTTTCTTCAGATAAACATTTTTATCTATTAATGTTAAAATATATTATGACTTAAGTACCAGTGGTCTTCCTTTCTTTGGAAAATGTGAAGAAAACACACCTTATGTAGTTTTGGAATTTTAGCTATTTAAATTTAGAGTTGGGGCACCTGGGTGGTTCAGTCGGCTAAGCATCCAACTTGGGCTCAAGTCATGATCTCACAAGTCTCACAAGTCTGTGAGTTTGAGCCCCATGTCTGTCTCTGTGCTGACAGCTCAGAGCCTGGAGGCTGCTTCAGATTCTGTTTCCCTCTCTCTCTGCCCCTCCCCCACTCGTGCTCTGTCTCTCTCTCTGTCTCTCAAAAATAGATAAACGTCAAAAAAATTTTTTTTAATTTAGAGTTATATGACTCACTCTAATATCTACACAAATAATTTTAATATTTATTTGAGTTGCAGGTTATCTGGGGAAAAAATCACCAGAAGTTGGTTGAAAAGGAATTAGTACATGAGTAGTGACTTCCATGTATGACATTTCCTTTGAAAATGGCTAATCACGGGCACCTGGGCAGGTTGGTTGAGTGTCTGACTTCAGCTCAGGTCATGATCTTGTGGTTTGTGAGTTCAAACCCCAGGTCAGGCTCTGTGCTGACAGCTCAGAGCCTGCATCCTGCTTCAGATTCTGTGTCTGCCTTTCTCTCTGCTGCTCCCCCGCTCACATTGTCTCCGTCTCTGTCTCTCTCTCAAAAATAAAAATAAACATTAAAAAAAAAGAAAATGGCTAATCAAACTTATACATCTTTCTAAACTTTTGTACTAAAAATAAAATTGATGACTTTGTTTTCTTCAAGGTAAGTAACTCCTTTAAAAACATTTAACATTTACATATTATATATCCATTATGCAAAACTCTTGAAATTCATATATTCATTTATTCTTTCAACCTACTGGTTACCTACTGAGTCAGACACTATGTTGAATCATATGTTAGGTGCTATATATATACAAAAACATGATTTCTCCCCTCAAGTTACTCATGACCCAGGAAGAGGAGGGCAGGAAAAAGACACGTTTTATGTTGTGATACATGCTATTATAAAGTACAGAAATCTAGCTGAAGTGCATAAGAGAGACAGCTAACTAACTTCACCTTGCAGTTAGCCATGCTTCTTATAGGATACTGAGCCCTGGGTCTTGAGATTTCCATAGGATAAAACAAATGTAGAAGTATCTTAAAATGTTCAAAACATTGGGTACAGCATAGGCGAAGACAACATACTGTAGAAGCTGTAAGTAGTTGTATATAGCTGGGTCTCAAGTTTTGAAAAAAAGAAAGAAGGAAAGAAAGACTGGTAAAGTGTAAAGACAAAAATGCACCTTTATGTTTATTGTAGCATTATTTATAATAGCCAAAACATAGAAGCAAACTAAGTCCATCAGTAGATGAGTGAATAAAGAAAAAATATATATGTGATGGAATATTACACAGCCATAAAAAAGATGAGGCCATGCCATTTGAGGCAACATGGAAGGACCCAGTGGGTATTATGCTATTATTAAGTCAGATTGAGAAAGATAAATACCATATAACTATACTCATAAATAGAATCTTTAAAAAAATGTATACACAAACAAAAAGCAAAATCAGAACTATAAATACAGAAAACAAACTGACGGTTGTCAGAAGGGAGAGGAGTGTGGGGTGGGCAAAATGGATGAAGGGGAGACAGAGACACAGGCCTCCAGTTACGGAATGAGTAAGTCACAGGAATAAAAAGCAGAGTGTAAAGAATATAGTCAATGGTATTGTAATAGGGATGTAATGGAACCAGATGGTAGGTATACTTAATGGTAGGCATAGCATTATGTATAAACTTGTCAAATCACCAAGTTGTACACTTGAAACTAATGTAACATTGTGTGTCAACTACACACAAATAAAAAGAAAAAAGAGAAAAAAAGAAAGACAAAAAGCTCCAGACGCTACACTAACAATTGTTGGTTTTGCATGATGATGTGCAACAAACCAATATTAAGGGGCAGTGTCAATGCAAAGATAGTGCTCATTTGATTACCAGGGACATGTGGGAACACTTTTGTACATCTGTAAGTACTGGGTGGTAAAAAATTTGAGAAGGCCAACTACTAAAATTGCATCATTTTAAACAATATTCACTAAATCAGAGGTAAGCCAGCTGGTTATCTTTGGGACATCATGCTCTCTAAGTTACTTTGCTTAGCACATTTGTCCAAGAAATAAGTAGCTACCACCACCCCCAGTCCTTCTGTTTACAACACAGTGTTAATATGGGTCAGTTTTAGAGAAGGAATTATTCTATTCAACGAAAAATCATTTGAGGATACTCTCAGCTCTCACACACTTCCAATCTTACCAATTCCAGAAAAGATGGGCTGAAAGATTTCAAAGAAGATGGAGCCATTGCATCAAGAAGATGAGGCACATAAGATTTTAAGCAAAATTATCCAGTAGATGAGGTATGGTTTTGTCTTCCCTACTTCCTTTTATAGCCTTCTTCTCCTTCCTCTTTCCCAATGCTCTCATCTCAGGGTTGACTCCCAAATGGCTCCTACATGACAACACCCAAGATTCTCCCTAAAAAATGGGCCCAAACTGCAAATCCCTTCTTAACCTTTATTCTGTGTCATCAAAAATTTTATTTCCTGAATAAAGGTACTGATTTAAAACTGCATCCATAAGGGGCACCTGGGTGGCTCAGTCAGTTAAGCAACTGACTTTGGCTCAGGCCATGATCTCACGGTTCCTGGGTTTGAGCCCCACGCATCAGGCTCTGTACTGACAGCTCAGAGCCTGGAGCCTGCTTCAGATTCTGTGTCTTCCTCTCTCTCTGTTCCTCCCCTGCTTGTTCTCTGTCTGTCTCTGTCTCTCAAAAATAAATAAACATTAAAAAAAAATTTTTTAACTGCATCCATAAAAGTCTCAGACATTACAGAATTACATTTCTGTCCTATACTAGAAAATCCACCTGTTTTTATTCACAGCCGTTCATCAAACCCTTACTTACACGTTCTTTCTTTTCCAACACCCTGTACCTGATCACATTCTTCTTATTAAAAACACAACCCAAAACAAAAAACTTTTTCCCTCTCGGTGCCTGGTTTATCAAGAGAAGTGTCACCTGTCATTTTAATCTCCTAATGCAGCAAAGAATTGTAACATCCAGCCTACTCCCTCTACATAGTCTTTCTCCCTGGGAGTGGGAAGAAACATGCCTTTGTGTCTCCAGCTCCCTTCATCCTGCTGGCTAAGGAAGGGGAGAGAATTAGGCATCACTTCAGAAACTCTGAAGTTCCTCTACAGAGAACAGAGTTTTTGTTTCTCCATTCCATGACAGTGAGGGCCTGGGTGTTCTGGGTAACTTCTGCTAAAAGGTTTGTGTGTTAGGAGTTAGGTATAGACAAAACCAATGCCAAAGAGTACCCTTCCCGACAATACAAAAGTCATCCTGACTGAAAATTCAGGCTGAAAGGTAGACAGAGTCCTAGGAACAGCCAGTATTCAAAGGGTGCAACTATCTTTCCTAATAGGAGGACCCACCCCATCCTCCATCCCAAAAGGCTCCTTTGTTTACTGACAAAAGGAGGGGAATGCAGAATCCCAGCTTCATCCTGCTAACCCCCATTCTTAAAGGGGCAGCATCTAAAATCAGTCTTTCCTCTCAAATGCTCACCAAAATTAACAGAAAAGCATGAATTAAGTCATTTATGGAAAGCAATAGCTATTTATGCCTATTTAAAACTGTAGAACTATAATATCATTAAAAATATATCAAAACAGTAGCCACTATGTATTATGTACCAATTATGAAATGCTTCATAGATATAATTTCTAATCCTGCTATAAACTCCTTAGGACATGAGAAATTATTCACCATTTTCAGACTCAGAGGCTGAGACTCAGTAACTAAATGACTTCTTGGGGTTATACCTAGGTGAAGCCAACATGATTAAAATCCATATTTATTTGGCTTCAGAGTATATTTTGTGATGATAGATAGATAGAGGGAAAGAGAGAGGGGGAAAAGAAGAGGAAGGGGAGAGAGTGAGAGAAAGAGAGACAAAGAGAGGCAGAGAAACAGAGACAGAGAGAAAAGAGTGAACAATGTCTTTGGGGACCTCTGAAACCAGCCACTAAAAATGGAAAAACAAAACATGTTTTGATGTATGTCACACAGTAAATAAATATACTGTTAGATAATTCAATTACCACTCATCCTCTGTGAGTTGCAAAGTAACAAATCTTTCTGCTTTGGACATGAAACTGATGTCAACAAGAAAAGTATTGGCTCTTTCCAAATTACAAAGTATTCTACTTAAAGACATACTAAGAAGATAGGTAGTAAGACAGGCTACATGTGGAAAATATAGAAAATGCTTCATTATTTAGTCACTGAGCTAATCAATACCAGTATCCACTGTGTGTCCACCATGCTCCAAACTCGGCCATAGATGCCCATGTAAAATAAGTAACAACACCCTCAGCCCATGGGAAGTTAACAGTCTTATTCAGGGAACAAAACATAAATAATTAATTGTTTCATAGAGTGTATGCTAACAGAGGTAGAAATAGAATTCTGTGGGGTTCTGGGGGAGTAGCTGTAACTCTTCCTGAGGGAAGAGGGGGAGATTTCACTGAATATATGATTTTAGAGATACACACACTCAACTTCATTTTTTAAAAACACAGGAGTGAAAAAGTTGTCACAAAACTGAAAACACATACAGGATATTTTTCATATGGACATTACGCTATCTTGACTCATGACCTTATTACTCCATGCTTGCTTATATAAGCTATCTTCCATGTGGCCTTATTTATATTTAGTTTGTTCCTACTCCAATCATTCAATATTCTGTCACCATCAGATTGTTAAAGCAATGCATTCACCAGTTTACCCCCTGCTCAAGAGTTGCTAAACAATCTCAACTATTTCCTGTCTCCAAAACACCAATAAAATACGAGATTCCACCTAAAATTCCACAACTTCACTTCCTATTTCCAATGCTTATGACCACCTCAGATGTCTTGCAGACATCTTCCTTTCTTCCATATTTTCAACCACTCCCTATGTACTGAGTTGACAATCTTAAAGCAAAATGAAAAGAATTTTCCCTTCACTCTGCTTTAGATTTTAGGGTCAACATCACTTCATTCTGGAAATTTCTGATCCCATACTCTATATTTCAATACCCCCAGCTATATGCTTTTATGACTTCAGGTTAGTTCCCTATAAAAACATATGACATGGCTTCTTACTAAATTCTTGCGTAAGTGTTCAGTTAATGCCTGTATGAGAATATGCTTTATGTTGTATGTTTTATTTCCCACTGAAATTGTGACGCTTTGTACAATAACTGGCACAGGGAAGAGCAACAAGATGATTTTTTTAAAGATGCAACTGACTGAGTAAATGAATCCTGCCCACTGCACACATCTTGCTCTAGCTGTGTATCATACCAACATGTACCAATTTTACTCCACCACCTAAAGCTCCCTCACTCCTGCAGATCTGAGCTCCTGGAACAATCTCCCCAATTCTTCTGTAACCAAACTGTGCAAATCCTTCAAAGTTCTGGAAAAGTTGTATAAAGTCCCTTATTTCATTAATCTCTTCTTTCTGATTTACCACATAATTGGCACTTAAGTTGAATAACAATAAAAGATGAGCTTCTGTATGTTTTATTTCCTTTTCAGCAACATTTTTCTAATTCATAATTATTTACCCAATGATGAAAATATCCCCTATAAACAATGTTTACTGCAACCCAAAGTTTAAAAGTATTTTTTAACAATCTTTAATTAAACTAAAATTTCTGGGACGCCTGGGTGGCTCAGTCAGCTGAGTGTCCAACTTCAGTTCAGGTCATGATCTCATGGTCCGTGAGTTCGAGCTCCTCACTGGGCTCTGTCCTGACAGCTCAGAGCCTGGAGCCTGCTTCGGATTCTGTGTCTCCTCTGTCTCTGCCCCTCCCTCATTCACCCTCTGTCTCCCTCTGTCTCTCAAAAATGAATAAAGGTTAAAAAAATTTACAAACTAAAATTTCTATTTTAGTTTAGCACACTTTTCAATTGACACCAGGCATGATCCAAACTACATATATTAAGAGTACAGTGGAAGGAAGTAGGAAGACTAAGAGACAAAGAGGGCCCCAAAAGACTCTGATAGACTGATAAGCTC
Source organism: Panthera leo (assembly GCF_018350215.1). Taxonomy (NCBI): domain Eukaryota; kingdom Metazoa; phylum Chordata; class Mammalia; order Carnivora; family Felidae; genus Panthera; species Panthera leo. The sequence goes on along the minus strand of NC_056686.1, from coordinate 54,149,821 downwards.
CTCTCTACCGGAGATAAGATACCAGAGAGCAAGAGGGAGATAGGATGGTGACCTGAAAGTGGAAAGGTTTAAGTAATCTCCCCTCCTCAATTCTATCAAGTGGAGGGGGAGTGGATGCTGTATAGCAGATGAAAATGACAACACCAGTCCAGATGAGGGGCTTCCTGAGACACAGTGAATGGTAACATGAAAACTTTAGGATGAGACAGGAAAAGCTAGAGTAGACCATGCTGACCAGAGGTAGACATGAAAAGGAAATATGGTCACTTCCAAGACTCAGAACTTGCAACATGAATTCCTAGAAAGACTAAGGATCTGGACAGAAAAGCAAGGGTCTTCCAAACCATAGAGGGACAAAGAACAAAGGTTGTGAATTCAATGTGTTTACAGGCTGAGGTTTGTACAGAATTGTTCAGTTGTCCAATTGTCCAGACACAATTCTCCCCTTTGTTACCGTTTTTCATGTTTGGTATATGTTACAGAGAATAGTTTCTGTAGTTAAGCCAATTTATGAAATTTTGTGGCATAAAACCAGAGGAACAGGCAACCCAGGAATAACACCCATGACACCGTGTATAAATTATATTTATTGTCTAATAAATTAAAATAACAGCTTAAATTAGAGTAGATTATTCTTTTTCTACTGAAAGACTTTGACCTAGAATCCAAAGGAGGAGTTGATTACACAGCAATAAAAAGTACTTCTCTCTCATTTGACGCACGAAATTTAAAGTTTTCAACCGACTTGCTATTTAAGGGAAAACTAGAGGTTGTAAGTCTTTATGGAGTAACTACAGTTAATATTTTCAACATATAATTCCACATCCATGGGATGTACAGATCAGAGTTACATGCATGCAAAATACTTTGAGAAAAAAGGAGAAGAGAGAAAAGGCTCACTCATAAAGCAGTAGGAAGAAATACAGAAACAGTAAAAGAGATAGAGGGAAAGATCAGAAAAAGAGAGGACTCGGTGGGACATGAAAAAGAAGGTCATAAAATGGGATGACAGAGGAGCACAGAAAGATGAGGATTAGGAGAGAATTCTGAGAAGCTGAGGGCAGGGTGGGGATAGTACTGGGACCTGTGTCACTGGATTAGTCAGGCTGACATTCATTGGAGCAGGTGATATACAAAATCATCACCCATTGTTTCTATCTCTTTGAAATGTTAATTGGGCAAAAGTCTAATACAAATAGCTAGTTCAAAACGCACAAGATGATTTGAATGGAAAGCTTAAGGCAAAATTTAAAAAAAACTACCTTCAGCCTCTTTCTTGTTCCTCTTACTTTTTCAGCTTTGGTGCTTTTGTCTTCTCTTGTTTGGCACAACCACCTGCTCTCTGGCATCTTTCCTAAGCTACCCTTGCTTTCAGCTAGCTGGTAACATATCCCAGCTAAGGTTCTAACTAAAAGTATACTCTCCAAAATACTACTTTCCAGAGGTATGTATATTTTTATGAAGAGACCTCTAGGGCACCTGGGTGGCTCAGTCAGTTAAACGTCCAACTCAGGTTCAGGTCATGATTTCACGGTTCGTGGGTTCGAGCCCCACATCAGGCTCTGTGCTGACAGCTCAGAGCCTAGAGCCTGCTTTGGATTCCATCTTCCTCTTTCTCTGCCCCTCCCCTGCTCACGCTCTGTCTCTCTCTCTCTCTCTCTCTCAAAAATAAATAAACATTAAAAAATCTCATTAAAAAAAAGAAAAGACCTCTAATACATTCAATAAATTGAAGAATAGTGGTAGTATGCCTGGGAGTTAGTGGTGAATAGGCACTACCCTTCTGAAGCTCAGTGCAGCTCTCAAAGAAGCCAGTTAGTAGCATGGCAGGATGAACAAGGAGAGCCTGAGTCAGGTACCAGGTGTGAGGGACCATGAGAAGCAAGATGTTTTGGAGCATGCAAAAAGAGTGGGGGTAAGGTGTTCACTGCTCCACACTATCCATGTTGTCTTATAGGATGCCTTCTCCCAGACAGTTCTCATCCGATGCTTCTGCTGAAAAGTTTAGTTGCATAGTAGTGAGATTAAAGTGACATCTAGGGATAGAATGCACAGTACCTTGCGGACAGCCACCACCTCTTAGGCTGTGGTACCCATTTTATGTTTTACTTTATAGGGAAAACAACAGTGTTTGACATAGAGCAGAATCAAGGGAAGAAGAGAAGGAAGGGAAGGAGGGAAAGCAGAAAGGAAAATGAAAGTTTTATTAAGAATTAAATAAATGATACTATGGCATATAAACCTCTACTTTAGGGACTCCACCCCAAATGGGATAGCTATTTGCACATGGAAAAATTAAGTTTGCCATCTTGCCCTCATGAAATTATGTTAACTTTGTATATACCATCCAAGAAAATTAGATAGTATCCTAAGAATTTTCACCAGTTCAGTACCTTAAAGGATACTTTACAATTTATTATTCCAGGTGGGATATATGTCTTTACCCAAATCTTAGAGTTGAAAAAAAGCATAAACTATAGTGTCTCAGGATTATAATTTGAAACATTCAAGCCTCTCATCAAGAAAGCCGTAATTACTGTGAGTAGCATTATCTCTACCACTTCATTATACTGCCAACACGGTATCACTGTCTTAGAAGAGATTATTAAACATTGACACCAGTAATATGTGCCTAACACTTTATAGGTATTACTTTAATTCTCAGAACACTTTTATGAGGTGGGCACCATTTTATTCCCATTTTTACTGGGAAGGAAATGTTTTTAGAGAAATTGTACTACTTGCTCAGGGTAACAAGGCTGATATGGTCATGGTTTAAATCCAGATCTGGTTTGTTTAAGCCCTGGGGCAGAGCTACATTCTGAGTATTTTAGCATCTATGTCAATATATTTCAAATTCTGTTCAATGAAAGCCCCAGGTGTTTCAGGAGCTACCTCTGGGGCCAACACAGAGGGATGAATGGTTTAAGGGAACCATGGAGTAAAAGTCCTTCTTAAATGCAAACCAAGCAGCTCTGCTTAAATGTATTTTACAAGTGTAAGTCCAGATTATAATGTACCTTGAAGAAGTAGTTCTATGGCTAACAGAAAGAAAAAAAAAACTTTGAGAACTACTGATCCAGATTTTCAAAACTTGCCTTTTTTTCCATGATACACTTGAATTATTAAAGAGCTGTGAGCACCAGAACCATATGGGGTTCATCAAGAACTAAAGAGGAAGGAAAAACACCATTCCACCTCCGCATTAATAGAAAATGAACCTTACAGGCAGCTGATCAATAATTAAAAATGAAAACAAGTGCTCTCTAACTTACTTGCAGGCTACAGCCCAATTCTGAAATAATACATGCACAGACATATACACACATAAATATATGGGTCACTGAAGTATTTCATTTTTATTTTATATTATCAATTCCAAAAATTTGTAAATTTAAAAAACATGAATTTGATTTTATATTTTGGATGAACTCCACCAAATTTTCACCAATGGCAAAGAGCTTTACTACTGGCTAAATCATGTTTATTGACTATGTATCAATTTCCATCTTTGACCATGTCTCTCTTTGACCCCTCTTGCTCTCAGGGAATGTCAGGGAAGAGTAAAGAAGAAGGGATATTGACTCTTATTTTATTACTCCCTGGGGAAAAAGTGTTACACCATCACCTAGAGCCCTCTAATCAACTATGTTAGTCTATTTATTTTAAATACCTGGAAATGCAGTATTTGACATCAGAGGCTGAGATTTAAATACCAATTTTGTCACTACACTTGACTATGTCACTTAACCCCTTTGAGTTCCCTGAAATTAGGGTTAATAATTTCTATGGGGCAACAAAAAGGATGTTAGTTGAAAGTACTTTTGTATATCAAGCAAATATCATTTATCCTTGTGATCACAGATGAGAAATTAGAAACTAGTTATTTCAAAGTTAACATCATAAAATCAAAATATCCTAAATTTAACACTTAAAATATTCCATGATTTTATGTCTAGGTGCTGGAGAACTGATTTCATTATGTTGTGATGATTATAATTAAGAAGAAATTTTGTCCATAGTGATGATTATAGTAACATGACTTGTAATCAATGTTATAAAAAGTAAAAGTATCATTCATAAATACTTTTTATGGATCAATACTGGGGTTGTCTTAGGTTAAGAAAGAAGAGTCAATACATTCTTCATCTTTTATCTTCAACTCTAAAATATTTTTAACAATGATAGGTTGAGGAAATGTTTGCTCTAAAATATTTGTAATATGGGGGCACTTGGGCCATTCAGTTGGCTCAGCATCTGACTCGACTTTGGCTCCAGTCATGATCTCATGGTCATGAGATCAAGCCCTGCATTAGGCTCTGCACTGAGCATGAAGCCTGATTAAGATTCTCTCCCTCTCTCTCTCTGCCCCTCTCCTCTGCTTGCACGTGCATTCTCTCTGTCTCAAAAAAATTTTTTAAGAAGTAAAATACTTGTAATATAAGTGATATTTATCTCAAAATGTTTCTACTCAAACTCTATTGTATTAAATTACATTCTACCAGCCTAGAGCAATCTTCTTATCTAATCATGTATTGTTAAACTCTACTGGGTTATAACACTAAAAAGGAAAGTGCATAAAGCTTGCAGGGAAAATAAAGACCACAAATTTGAATGTACATTTTCACAGTAACACTAGTCCACAAACTGATAGTATAACTCAAAGCAAATCTTGGTTTGCAGTTGGGAAAAGGAAAAAGCAATTTACTCGCCATATATCGTGTAATAGTCCTTTACAGGCATATGTCATGACATTACAGGGTGAAGTGTACATCCATCTTCAGAAGCCCATTTGCCCAACCCACTTAGCTGTTTTCTTTGTTGAAGTGAAGAACATGGATTTATGTTAAGAGGATATACTCTCATCTGTTTTTCTTTGTGGCCTAAGTCTGAAATGCTGCTTATGGAAATTGGAATGGAGTTTCTGGCAATAAAAGTTACAGCTAATATTTTATTGAGTACATACTATATGCCCAGGCACTATGCTGAGTGCTTTATGTGGGTATCAATAATAGCAAACAAGGAGTAGTTATTAAGTGCGGGTCAGGGTTCTAAGCACTTTTTTATATATTAATTGTAAAATTCTACAACAACCTTATGAATTAAGTGCTATTATTAATCCCATTTTACAGATCAGGAAATACTTTTTCCCTGGTATCACAGCTAGCAGAACCAGGATGTGTACCCAAACTGCCTGATTCCAAAGCCTGAGAGCTTAATCTCAAAGGCTATGCTGCCATTCTATGGACCCCTCCTAAGTAGGGGTACATGGGGATAATAGAGGACATGAAACACAATGTTAGTGAGACCTAGAAAGGAACCATCAACAGTATCAAGTCTAAGCTCTTTTCTGAGTGAGACTGATATTTATTCAGAGTCCAAAGCCAGATTAGGCCAAAGCAGAAAGTATAGAGGGATTGCCATGAGTCCTTATCATATGCATGGCATGTATATGTTAAACTCTTGAGAAAAAAATTGTCTGATATTTCAAAGGCATTTCCTTGGTTTATTAAAAACCAAACTTGCATTTACAATTTCATCTATCAGGCAATATTTACCAAGTGTCATTGATACTTAAAATTATTTTTCAGAGTTTTAACCTTAACTAAGAAGGACAGTGAAAACAAACGTTTCATTGACCAGAAAAAAAATGTATATTATTAAATGTTTATATTCTGAGACATGTATATGCCTCAAAAATGCTTCTTCAAAATTGAAGCCAAAAGTAAAATTACTAAAATCCATTTACCATCCTAAGGTTGACACTTAATACTATAAAACCTTCCAGAATTCATGGTGAAACTAAAAGCATCAAACCTCTGTGGTTGGTAGAAGACCTAAGTGTTTACAGTACCTAAGTAGATAGGACAATTTGCTTGGTGGATATTGCAAACAGAGAATCAATAAGAGTGTGGTAGCCAATTCATTGTAAAATGGGGAAGAGAGGTCAAGTTTAAAGTCTGCAGCCTGGGAGATTTATAGGATACAGAATCAATGAACAGAATTAGGAAACTCATGGGAGCAAGTGTCTATCTGGGGAGAAATGAGTACAGTTTCAAGCTTGTTAAATTTGTAGTGTGGTAAACCAAACTGGCATATCAGATAGTAGGGAAAAAAGAGTAGAAAGGTATTATTTTCTTTTTTCTTCATTCTACTTAAAATTGTCTCTATACAATTGTGTTCTTCTAAAATATCTATCTTTAATAAAGTCCCAGATTTCTACTATCTGTGGTACGCCAAATGGGTTATTAGCCCTCTAAGAAATCCAGATTTTAGCTTATTTGGCAATGTCAAATACCTATTCCTCTTTATGTACTGCTATAGTGGTTTTTCACCCCACCTCCCATGGTACTTCTATATGAAAAGTAAAGCTTTCTCATAAATTATTTGTTTTTCAGACATTACTTCTTTCATAATCCTCCTTGAAGTACCCTACCTCCCTTAATATTATCTCAAAGCCTATTTTTTTTTTAAATTTAGTGAGCTCTAATATGTTTTTGAGCCAAATTCTAAATGTTACCATATTGCAATCACTTGAGTCCAATTAAAAAGAATAAAGATGTAATAGACAGTTAAAATGCTGGTTTTCTCCAGAGGCTATATATTTGAATAGGTAATAAAGCTATAAATCTTTACCCTCTATCACATGGTCTTCAAAGTGAGGTGTATATGGCACTTTTTTGAGATATAAGGATAAACATGTATGTTTGCATAAAATATTCTAAAATATGCCTATTTAGTATACATACATGATACTTTAGTTCAGTATTTCATATTTGTAATTTTAATATGTATTTAAAATAAATATGTACCTGTTAGATTTGCCTGAATGTTTTATACTGATAGGGTATACAATAAAAAATATTACATCACCACTCTAGAGGATATTAGGATATCAGTATGCTATTCTCTTATAAAGGAATACACCAAATTTACTTATACAGTTAACACTTGAACAACACAGGTTTGAACTGTGCCAGTCAACTTATACGTGGATGTTTTACAGTACAGTACTATAAATGTATTTTCTTTTCCTTACAATTTTCTTAACAATATTTTCTTTTCTCTGGATTACTCTATTGTAAGAATACAGTATATAACGCATATAGCATGCAAAATATTTGTAATCCATTGTTTATGTTATCAGTAAGGTTGTTGTTCAACAGTAGGTTATTAGTATTTAAGTTTGGGGGGAGTCAAAAGTTATATGCGGGTTTTCAACCACATGAGGTGTTGGCACCCCTAAACCCCACATTGTTCAAGGGTCAACTATACACCCAAGAGTTTATCCACTATTTAACAGTGAAAGAGAGAAAACATTAGCATTTATTCATCTACCCATCCATCTACTGATACAAGAAACATTTCTTAAAAATCTGTCTTCTTACTGAGGGTAAACATCATATCCTTATTCGTAACTTTATCATTTGTAAGTCAAAAAAAATTCCTTGCACGTATTATGTGCCTAGTTAATTTTGTTGAATAAATGTAGGAACTGATCTCATTGGTATAGCTTCCCTAGCAAGAAATTGGAACAATAGATTTAAAGCCATGTAATCAGATGCTAGCTTAAATGCAAGACCTTTTGAAGTGTTAAAGCTAGTCAACAGTGGAATGAATAAGTGCCTTGGGTAGGAAGCTTCTCATCCTTTAAACTGTTCACACAGAGCCTGATGACCAGGTGCCAGAGATGTGACACAGTGCAAGTGGCTACCTGATTGGGTAAGGAGTAAATGAGGCAGCCTCTGAAGTATTTCCAAGTCCAATATATTGTGACACTGGATTTATATTTTTTAGAGACATTTTGAAAATGCTGGGGAAAGACCTGGTTGAATACTATTAACAATGATATATTATTTGTACCCATTATTGACTACTTTTATACCTTCTAAAGCTCTGTAAATACAAGCAATTTTACTCCACATTAGGAGAATACTTGTATGGAGAGTCTCTCAGAGTAAAGAATCCAAAAGTCAAGAGGCTGGCAAAAGTATGAGCAGTAGTGAGCAGGCAGCACAAGAGCAAAAATAAATAAATAAATAAATAAATAAATAAATAAATAAATAATAAACTCAGGCTGAAATAATCTACAGAAGTAATGATCAAAATATGTATAAGTGAGATCTTTCTGCATACAGAGTTTTTTTTTTTTCCTTTACTTTATAGGTATTTCTTCCTGAGGTCAATTTTCCAGTTAAGCAAACGCAAAATATACACTTAGGAAGCACTAATATAACAAACAGAAAATAGGAACTCAGATCAGGAGACAAATCTCTACAATACCGCCCTCATTAGCCCTACCCAACACTGTTCCTCTATTCCAAAGACTTTATCTCCAAAGCGTCATTATTAAGTTTATACTCTACCTCTTTGTTCTTTCACTACATAACTGGTAATTATTCCAATGTTGGTTCATGCTTGCAGGTTTCTTTTCTCCCTCAGGTGGATTATAGGCTATTTAAAGAAAGACTTTGTCTTCTAATTAACTTCCCCCAAAATCAATGGAATGTTAAAAATGGTTAACATTTTCTCCACTTGAAATTCCGTCTCCCTTCTCCCAAATTATCTGAACCCTTTCATTACTACAGAGCCAGCTATTGTGTGGAGTCTTTCATAGGTTGTATAGTCCTTAGTAACAACTTCTTTTCTGCACTCTTCTAGTGTTTATTGTGCCTACCACTAATGGGAGCAAAACACATGCCACCATGCTCTTAGCGACACTTCTTCAGTTTGAGCCAAAAAGACGATCCTTCTCCTGGAGAGAGAGCGTGATAACACTTTGAACCCCTGATAAGTTTATTTGTCTTATGCAGTACATAAGTAACTTTGAGGAACCAAAATGTATTGCCCATGATCTAGTGTGAAGGCCAAAAGGTTTTAGTCAGAAAATGATATCCTGACCACTCTGTCTAATCATATCAAATTGGAGTAAAGCTGCATTAGCTATATTTTAGTCTTACCATAATGACAGAACTAATCAGGTAGGCCTTCGGCTAGGAAGACAAAAGGCCTCAGTAAAATCTTACACAAAATCAAAGCTAGAGGTTATTGAGAGCTCTCCAAGGTACCGAAGGAATATAACCACTTGGCATACCCACTCAATGGCAAGAATTCTGTTTCTCAGTGTTCTTCAAGAGATACTTATTTACTTACTTCTATACTTTTTTATTTACTTGTTTATTTATGACTTACACAATTATCATTTCAGACACCTACTTTAATTTGAATCCTACCGTACCTAACTAACTGCATCTATTATTCTGACCTAATTATGACATGTCCTTGAAACTAGCCTAGCTAGCTACACTGTTGACCAGCAACAAAATTTCTGGGCCAAATTTAAAATCGGAATTTTTTTAAAAGTTGAATTTCTCCAACATTAATGAAAACTCTTGAAAGAGATATTGTGCCACTGTGTATCAATAAATGCTTATTGATAATGACCAATTTTTCTTTGACTTCTATGTACACAGTTTAGTGCAGGCCTTGTCATGAGTGACCACTCAGGGAAGTCTTGTTGGCTGACTGACCTAAACTGAAGAATACAAACCTGGAGCTTGAGTGATGCCTGCAAATGAACCAGAGAAGTGCACTTAGATCCTATATCTCTCTGTGTATATTGTCTATTTAACTAGCCCTCCAAACCATATCTGGACAGACTTCCAGCTTAGATTTAGGTTAGTGCTATACAGTAGAATAAAATTTAAAAAAAAAAGAGTATGGCTATATGTGTAAATATCTAATTGTCTGTGTTTCTGGATACAAAAGAACTCCCATAGAAAACTGGTTTGCAAAGGACTGAACAAAGGTTGTGATATATTAAACATAATTTTCTAAAAAGTATTTGCTGGACCATCCCATAAATTTATGAGACATTTAAATAACTCTAGGTGAACTATAAACTTATTCTAAAATTTTCTTTTTAAATAAATTGCTTCAGTTCCTTAATTAATTATTTCTAGGCTAAGAAAAGCACTAATACATTAACTTGTTATTGCAACAATATCAAAATAAAATATTCAGCAGACTACTAGCCCCAGGCAATGCCACTGAAAGCTTGCATCAGTATAACCAGGTCATCAAAACTATATGTCATTGTATCAGAATGCATTTGAATATAAAAATAGAACTCCTACCATTAATTTAAGAATTACTCCAAAAAACAGCAAAAAGATTTTTAAATGGTGTTTTAATTTATAGATATTTTCATTGTTATAAAATATGAAATTATCTAATTGTTACATCCTATAACATTTTATTCTTAGATCATAGTCCACGTCACAAAACCTTTTAATTATTACTATATAAATTTGTATTTTCCTTAGCATATAGTTATATATATATGTATATAATTTTCCACCAATTTAAAATTATGTTCCACTGACATTTTTATAAAACAGTATCATTTGAGTCTGATAATGCTACTTATTTCCAAATCCTACCCTTAAGTTGAATTATTTGGAAGACTCTCTAAGATGTTGATTGTTACTGTAAAACAGTTTCTAGGTGCTCAAATATTTTTGATAAGGGGTATTAGAATATTAACCTCATTTTGGAAATGTCTTCTGAGATTTCTGTGTCTGTACAAGCAAAGTAAAGCACAAAACTGACATATTAAATCTTAAAACCTAATCAGTCAGAGTCTACTGTATTATAAAAGTCAAAACCACATACTCTTTAGGCAAAAATATTTGTCTTACTTTCACTAAAGCAGCTAAATATATCCTGTTACAAGAGTATCAGTAAAACAAGAAGCAACTTTCACCTTGAAGATTCTATGATTTGTGGAGAGCTATATAAAAAATAGCCAGCTACCCAGATGCCAATCTGAAGTGGTTTTAAAATACAACTGGAATACATCGGTTAACTCTGATTTCCACATGCAACTTGATATATAACTGGTGAAATATAAATGGCTCTTAGAAAGCACTCTTGGATAGAAATTTTCTTAAATCGCACTAATAGTGGGTTATCTCCATTAAGCATTTCTGAACTTCACAAGCAGTAAGAGGGAATAATCAGTATTTGCTCTCCTCTGAGCTTCTAAACTCAAGAAATGGATAGTATAGACAGAACTTTACCAGGAAAAAATGACTTCTTTTATAATTTCCTAAAGAGTTCTCTGGTTCTTAAAGTCATAAGTGAAACTTTAAATTAAACAAGAAAATCTACAGAAATACTGGAGACATTTTGCTATTTCCACAATACTGACTATGCGTGAAGAGATTAATTGAATTAGCAAGACCATATGATCCCATATGCAATTTTTGGCCACAGAAAATCAGTTGTCTATTACCAACACTGAATATATGTAGAATAAATTCAAATACTATTAGTTTACAGAAATGCTAAATTACTATCCTGATTATGGTAATCACATATTACATGTTGACCTTTCTTTAGGTAGTTTTTATTCTTAGACACATCAATATTGAACAAATTGTAGGCTAAGTCTAGTGAATATGATCCTTTTTTCTAGACTTATTTTAATACTTCATTAATTGATATGTAAATTGATAAATTAATTCAGTATATAAAGCCTTTTATATGGGCAGCACAATGAAAGATGTTGATTTTCCAAAGACGATACATTTCCTGCTCTCAAATCTTCACTCTCATATTCAACAGTCTGAGAGAAGATGCCAAGTCTCTAAACTCCCAAATAGCAAAGCAGTGTTTGTATAGGTACAATCTAAATTCCTGAGAACCACCCTCCAGCCTTCTTACTTGAAGCCAATGCTCCGTACTCTAGCTAGTCCTGTTCCCCATCCCATCCTCACCCCATTTGCATTTTTTTTTCTTGCCAGAACACCCAACAGAGTTTACACTCCTCTCCTTCAATAACTGTCCTATGTATTTTGCCCCTTGGAATATCTCAACACCTCCTTCTGCTCAAGCTTGGCTTGGCATTGAAAGCAAGCTGCATTACTGTGCTCCTTAGCCATTTATTTCTGACCCAAAAGCAATCACCGAAGTCCTTTTGGTTGTGTTTTACCACTAGAAAATTAGAAGAAATATGAAAATATGAAATATGGGAAGTTTAGAGAATATACAAAATTATTATTTCATTACTTCTTATGATACTCTGTGTTTCCAATTTCTCGTGTATGGCATCTCTTGGCTAAAACATTTCATCATGTTTCTTTTTAGATGCTCTTTGCCTTTTTCCTCTCAGTGACTGGATTATACTTCACAATTGTGCCTAAAAAATTATTTGTGCAATTTAATCTCTAATATCTGTACTTTTCCCTCCTCTAAAGGAAGTTACATTGGAGAGGCATTACAGTGTGAATGTACTGAACACTACTGAACTGTATACTTAGAAATACTTAACATGGTAAATTTTATGTTATGCGTATCTTACTACAATCAAATGAAAAAAAAACTGTATCACTATAGAGCAATGAGTGAGATGAAGACAATTCTCTTAGATTTGAAAATCCAAAACCCTGAGCATCATCTTAGGAGGAGCAGGGTCTTCCATATGTGTTATACTTAAACACTAGGACCTACTGGCATTTCTGAATGAAGAGCACCCTCTCCACTGGCTATCACTGTGATTTGCCTTTGCTTTGACCTATTTCAAGTATTTCATTATTAATTAAACAGTTAGGTAAACAAACATTTATTGACTGTCAACTGTAAGTCAAGCATTGTGCTGGGGAAGTTACAGAGAGTGTGCAATTCAATTTTGGCGAAGTAATAATAGATTTTTGGAAATTGGCAGCTGAACATAACCAATCATAACATAGTTTAGTAGTTGAAGAACATGGACTTGGGCCTGACCACCAAAGTTTCAATTCTGGTTCTGTCACTTGCTAGCTGTGATCCTTTTGCTTTTTTTTTTTTTTTTTTTTTTTTTTTTGCCTCACTTTCCTCATCCTTAAAGTAGGGACACCAACAGTACTTTATTCATAAAGTTGCTTTGAGGATTAATTGATTTAATATTTATGAAGATGTTAGAGCATTACATGGCATATAGTATCGGCTAAACATGTACTGAGCACCTAGCTAAATGGAAAAGACCCTGCTAGAAGTTATGGACATTTGCTTGAATCGTGTCCTAGAACCTACTATTTAACATGGCTTGTTTGGCTATTTCAAGAAAACATTCAAGTCCTTGAAAATATCCCCTCCATCTGTGATGACTGAGAACAGATTGTTTAATGAAGAGGAAATATGATGACTGAGAAGTTTCCTTGTACCGGACTCACAGTGTGGTAACTTCTCCTACCCTAGCAGCTTCAAACTGTGCAGAAGGAAGTGAGGAGCATGCTTGTTGTCATGGTACACACACTACAATTGTTTCCAGAAAGAAATGCATCATTAAAATCAAGTGTTATTCTTAGGTTTTAAAAAAGGAAAAAAAAGCTCAAAAAAAATCCAAAGTTAAAAAAGTATCTGATCTATCAAACTGGAGTCATGGATAGAATTATAATGATGCTCTCTGAGCAGGAACCTGAGCTGCATTACAAATGTGAAATCTTTTATGAGGACCAGATGGAAACATTAAATGTCTAAAGAATTTGAGAACATGTTAAAAATGAAAATCTCAATCCAAACACAATAACTATATCTGCTGTGTGCTACTGCAAAACCAGAAAATATTTAGGACATAAACTCCTTAAAAGATTGTCTTTCATTGAAAGCTAAACAACACTTAAGAGATCCCAAATGGTGAAAACTGTGATAAAAAATCTTGCATGGAAGTTCAAAACACAGGACTTGGACCAGAGCAAACAGTGATGATAGAACCGCTGATATTTGTCATTATTACAATATGAAAAAGAAAACAATTATAAATTCTAGATCTCAATCAACAATGAGTTCCTTAACTGAGTCCCTAGAAGGAAGAGGTTGTAATTATTATAACCTAGAAAACTGTATATAAATTCTGTGTTTATATCAAAAACCAAGAGTTGGGTTGTCTTTCACTAATTTCTGTTGTATATCTTTTCACATTTTAGAAATATCCTAATTGACAAATGGTATGTGTGCAGATTCCCTCATACACTGTAATTTCAGATGCAGTATTATTATATCACCTCCTGACTGTATATATCCCAATGGTAAACAGGGACACAAATAAGTTTGTCTCATGTGCAATAAAAATACAGATGCCTTAGAGAAAAAAATGAAGAAATTCAGTTCAATAGCCACTTATCAGTTACCATGCAATGTGAGTAAGATTAAACTTACTGTGGTGATTATTTCACAGTATATACACATATAAAATCATTATGTTGTACACCTTAAACTTATACAATGTTACGTGTCAATTACATAACAATAAAACTGGAAATAAAACCATTTCCCAAAAAAATAAAAGAAATAGCACTTGGCTTCAAAGAGATTAGTCTAATATAATGACTCCAAATATTGTTCCTTCCACATAATGCCCTATCAGTAACATTAATAATTGCGATACTCTCTCCTGAAAATACTCATGTTGCTGTTGCTAATTGCCTGGTTATAGCAAAGGGGGAAATATAGTCATGGTTTATACTCTTGTAAAATTCCCACTGCACTTACTCTATGAACATCATTCCCACTCCCATTCATGATATTTTGTGACATAGTAAGAACCACTGTTGTAGTGTGAGTCAAATAAACTTACTTCCAATTAAAAAATAAATTTTCACTTATTACTATCCTATAATGATGAAGATTGATCCAGCTTTCTGCCCTTAGAAATATAGCTAAAGCACTCACCAGTTTATACATATAATTTTATATATGTATATGTATATAATCTTTCATGGAATGGTGAGGCTGATTATAGCATTACCTGATGTCAAAGTCTTGGAGGAAGAAAACAGAAGAAAGTCAGAGGTGGAAATTTAGGAAGTCATTGAGATATGATGGAGGGTTAAGGTACATTATAGAGGGTTAACATGAAGATGTAAAATGAAATATTAAATGTGAAAGGAAAGAAAAATAATATCTACTTAATGCCTATTATGTATCATATTATCTGACAACCTTCAGAAAAATAAAATAAAATTGATGGCATAGTGGGTATAATGGGAAGAACAGACTTGATTTAGTTCTTTCCCTAAGATCACACAACTAGTTAACAATGCAATCAGATTTTGTATTAATCTATTGTTAAATTTTAAAAATATTTGGGGGGATTTTGTTATGTTTATGTTTTTATTTGAGAGAGAGAGAGAGAGAGAGAGAGAGAGAGAAAGAGTGGAAGAGGGGGCAGAGGGAGAAAGAGACAGAATCCCAAGCAGGGTCCATGTTCTCAGCGCGGAGCCTGACATAGGACTCGAACCCACAACCCCAGGATGATGACCTGAGCCGAAATCAAGAGTCCAACACTCAACTGACTGAGCTACTAGGGGCTCCAAATTTTAATAGTATTTTTACAATTTACTTTTGCAGATAAAATTGCTTCTTTGGTGGGAGATACTGACTTTTACTATTTTATCTATCACCTCATATTTTAAATTATCTGTCCACATTTCTCGCATTCAACTTGGAGGCTCAATGCTTAAAACTGAAATACTCAGAGTCTGCTCCATTCGTTCATTCATTCATTCATTTATTCATTCAACAAATACATATTAATTATTTATCATGTGCTCATTTGGTTTATAGGTTTAGGAGATTTAGCAAGATAGATGGATAGATAGATAGATAGATAGATAGATACGACATGGGCATGAACATAGATATGGATGTGTACATCAGGTGTGGATAAGAACCACACAGATATCAAAGCAGAAGAAAGCCAAAATATGGAGTGTTATTTTATATAAATGGTCAGTGAAGTCCTCTCCAATTAGATGAATTTAAGCAATGACCTGAAAGAAGGAAGAAAGTGGGCCATACAGATCTCTTGGGGGAAATTCTTTTTTGATAATATAAAAAGGCACAGACCTTGATGGGGATATTGCTTATATTTTTGTTTGAGGCCCAGAAAATAGACAAGTGTGGCTGGAATGGTGTGAGGGGAAGGAACAGAGTTTGAGAAGCAACAATTTGAAAACAATAGGGCCTTACAGATACGGTACAAACAAGTCAACCCATACTCTGGAGGACTCTGAATAGATACATGGCACAAATGCTCACTTGTTATAAAGAATCACAATGGCAACTGTGTGGGGAATACACTGCAAAGATGGAAGGGTGAAAATCAGGTAAGAGGTTAATTTAACAACCCAATGAGATCATCAGAACAGTGTCAGTGGTGGTAAAGAGAAGGGGTCAGCTTCTGGATACATTGCGAAAGCAGAGCTGATAGAATTTGCTGCAGCAGTGGAATATGAAATGACCAAGAAAAGCAGGAGTCATGGAAGACTTCAAGGTTTCTGACCTGAGCAATTAGACTAATGGAATTGAATTTTACCAAGATAGAGAATAAATTACAACAAAGTGAGAAGGGGGTGATGAAAATCATGTCAGTTTTAGATGTGCCAAGATATAGCAGTCAAGATGGCTGTTGGATAGGTATATAGATCTGGACTTCAGAGAAGTCTGGCTAGAGATATAAATTTGGGAATCATCAGAATAGAGATATTATGAATAGAGCTATGGCATGTTTATAGACAGGTAGATATAATCTAATAGGATGGAAAATTGGTGACAGAGCAGGGGCAGGTGCAAGAACAAAGCCATTGATGGTAAGGGAGATACAGTGCACAGTGGAGGGGTTGGCTTCAACCAAGTACACAGAGAATGGATCCATAGAAACAGGAAGAAGGCAGGAAACATGGGCACATAACAGATGGGAGCTAAATGTGGTGAATAAACGAAAGGTTTGCAAATACAACTACATGCCTGGGACATTCAGCTCATCATCTATGTCTCATGACTTGTGGGGGGGATTAGAAATGCCCTTTCGTCCCCCAAAATACTTCCCTTTACTTCTGCTCTCTAATGTGTAAAATTCTCCAAGCAGAAATTAATTCTTCTGGTTTAATGTTTATTTCCATAACATGAAATAACACAAAAACCCCGTGAGTCAATCATGCTTAAATGAGAATGGATGTGTCAAGTCCTCACTGTAAGAAAGCTTTTAATGAGGAGACATGAGGGTATGAGAACTCTGAGTGTTTTCCCATAGGTGTTTGCAGTTGGAAGTTGAGAAGGAGGTGGAATGGAGGAATGCCACTGAATCTATGGAACTTGTCCATATAAACACTGTGTAACTCCAAATCAGAACAAAAGGGGTACTTGGCTCACTCCTTTATAGCCAGGTTACCTAGCAGTGGTCAGTTGATCTCTGAGTCTGTTTTCTCATCGGTAAATGGAGATAAGGATTAGATGATATAATATGTATGTTGTATAATTTTTTATGTAAAAAAATTTTTTTAAATCCTGCTACCTTATTTCCTTCTCTCTTGGAGCATATTTCCTGCTTGTTCACACTAGCAGACTACTTGCTGGTATACCACTTCCCAAGTATAGCTCACTACTGATTAATGGCTGAAAAAAAAAAATAAGTCATCATAACAGAGGAAAATTCAAGGCTCACAGACATTTGGAAAGAAGACAGCACCATTGCTCTGTCAACCTTTAGTTTCAAAATCAGATTGGTAACACTTGGTAGCAGTGAGAGAGCATTATATTTTATTCTTATATCCTTTCAACATTTATATCTATCAAATAAAGTTATTGTACATGCCAATTGATTATGTACTCTCCTTGGTTAGATTAAAGCTCCTTAATGGTAAAGTGTTATCATGTTTACTTTATCCAACAATAAACATTTGTTGATAAGAATGGATACAAAAATGAAATGCAAGGCACACATCAGAATTAATTCAGTAAGTGATGTCTATTTGGTTTTTAGCCATTGAAAAAGCACTGACCTATATAAATACAACAATGCTTTAAGAAACTCTAAATACAAACATCTAAATTATCAGAGTACCAAGTACTTGGCAAAAACATTTTTAGGGTTCACCTAAAATACACAATTCATTAATGCATCTTAAAGCTGAGTCACATTTTAAAAAAATCTTTTATGCATAGAACTTCTTAGAAGCTTTTTTTTTTTTTTCTTCTGGATGTCTCTGCCAAGTTACTTTGCAGAAAACCAAAGCACTCTATAGCCACTTGTATTCAATATTGATACTGGAATGCATAAGGTAACGATGGTAGAGCAGGTAATTATTAATTCCATTTGACAAAAAAGCTACCAGCAGCAAATATACAGTGTATGTGCTCATAGGTCATCTGGAATACAGCTGGCATTAAAACTCAAATCTTCTGAATCCCAAGCAAGTACTGTGTTGATAAAGATAGCTCTTTCATAATATTAGGCTCTGCAAACCCTTATTCAGATGAGGCAGTTGCTTAATTTAGTCTACAATTGACAGATAGGGTCCTAAAAATCTTATTTTATCAATTTAGACACAACCAGAACCTTGGCATGATTCTTGTGAAGCCCCAAATTATTTTACTTTATTTTGCATTACCACAAAGCTTTGAGTTTATTTGGATAGCTGATTTTTCAACTACATACGAATTCACTTGAATAGAAACACGTGTCTTAAAGATATAACCTTTTACTGCCTTTCAATTGCTAGGAGACAGAACCAACCCGATCAATGATCATGTGAGAAGGAAGTCTGTGTCAAAGGGAAAACAGTAACCTTTATTTCTGTTTTCAGCCCTAAATATTCTTAGAAATGACCAAGATATAATGAGCAATTTGATTTAAATGCTGCATAGTCATCTGGATAAAGACTAAATACAACTTTCACTGAATATTGGTTATAAGAGCTTTCTACTATCTTTCTGCAGGAAGCATGAAGGTGATGTAACGACCCATGGGGGCAGATAAGATCCAAAGTTACCATTTAGTCCGGCCCCTGTCTCCATTACAGTCTTTCACATAAGTGGTTCCACTGAGCAGAAACTCCTCTCCTTTTCATGAAATAAAATGTCTGTGGAACAATGTTTGTGGTATTTAATAATGTTTACTAACAGTATGCTCTTTACATACAACCCAAATGCAACTGCAGCATGTGAGCCACTCACTTTATTTTGTACTCCTTAGAAATAGTTTATCATTACTTTCTGTCCTATAATCTTATCTTTGATCTTCTTCCAGCAAATAGGTTCCAGTTTGTTGCATTTTTCAACAATTCTAGTTAATTTTATAAATATCATACATGAATAGGGAAAGAATTGTTTTATTTCTACTTTACTGATGAGGAATTTGAGGTTCCAAAGGTTAGATGGCTACCTCTGCCCCACTCACAAAACAAAACAAAACAAAACAAAAAAAACAGTTTGTAAGTGGTGGCGCCAGGATGCATGTCTAGATTCTTTGACTCTAGATCCTAAACTCTTTTCCCAATGCTTCTCATGAATAAACTTTCTTATATAAACAAATAACTAGGAGGTTAGATTCTACTGACTGGGGAAAACAACTTCACTGACATTCTGGTCCTTTGAAAAGAACATGTTTTCTATTTAGTAGAAATATATTTAAATTAACTTAGAGAAATAGTATTTCACTGGCAGCCAGTTTCACTAATGGAGACAAGCATGGAATTCAAGAAGGTAACTGAAATCTTAAAGAATACAGATCATTTTATGGACAAAACCCTTTGCAGTTGTCTTTGTGAAGAATGAAAGCAATTAGACCCCATAACACATGGTGATTTCTTTTTCATTTTAAATTTTACCTTACTATGGAAGGAATAGTTAATATGAGCTTTAAGATAAGGAACAATCCTAGGAAATGAAGTATCCCATGAAACTAAATGGTGTGAAAAGAATGAATATGCACAGCAGTTGCTTAATAAAAACTTGTTTATTTAACCATGTCATATAAAATATGTAAGTAATTTACATTATTATCTATAGGGTATAAGTTTTTATATGGAATCTTAAGCTATGGATGCATTAGTGAATTGATGTCTGCTGATTACCTGTCATTGGCTAGGGATTGTGCTAAGCACTGTGCACACATTAATTTAATCTTCATAGGGGCCTCATGAGATGCAAGTAGCATTTTTCTAATTTTGCAGATGCAGAAAGAGGAACCAAGCTAAGTTCAATGGTTTGTCCAAAACCTAGCGTCTGGTAGAAGTTGGGAGTTGGGATTCAAATGCTGTGCTCTGCACCAGACCACCCAGCTTCCTATAGTCCCTGTGTTGTTTTGGTAAACATTAGCATGTTAGAGACACAACTCTAACTCCTGAGCGAGTGCAGATCTGGCAGAGCAAGCTGATAGGTGAAGAGAAAGGCCATAGTTATCCCCATGAAATTAAAATTTGCATCTGGATTTCAAGGGTAAAATCTCCGGAGGAAGTCATGAGCAGCTGAGATACCAACAAGAGAGATTGGATCCCTCATCTTTTTTGTTTGTTTGTTTGTTTTTTTGTCAACCTCTCATTGGGAAACAAATAGTCCTGATGGTGAGAGAGAGGTTTCCTGTATAAACTGCAGAGGTAATTGCGGCCCAAATAAGCCACAGAAGCACTCTCAGGCCTTCCGTACCGTAAGAAACAGACTGAGCTTATTAATTTGTACAGGAATAGAAAGGGTAGCAGGGAGACATTTTGAGATAAGTGAGTTTTTGATGACACTGGAATTTTTCCAAGACATTTGTTCACTGAATCCTATATTGGCTTTTTATATGTGGGATCTTGAAATAAACAAAGCATCTTCTTATGCTTGTTTTTTGTTTTGTTTTGTTTTGCCTTTGCTTTTGAGCTAATTGGTGCAAGTAGATGGCATTACTTCAATATGGTTCTCTTCCTCTCTCCTTCACACAGTGGACAGTAACAAATAGCTTTTCAAAATATACTGGTGATAGCAGCCAAACAAGGCCATAAAGTTTCTTAGAGGGTGTAAGCTGTTCACACTGGGTCTTCTGATATGCATATCGGTATAATTACGCACGGTTCACTAGAATGTGATTATCACATGATAATAAATAAATGATATTTTGTTTCTTCAGTATATGGAATGGTCACACTGTGGATATTGTAAAATTATTTCTTTATAAATTCACATTCATTTTGATTCTCAAATTGGCACAGTCCATACCCAGTGATGCTTTTCAAATAATGAAAAATAATTTCTGCCTTACCAACCAAGGCTGACAATAATGTGAATGTTTGTGTATGCTTAGAGATTTAAAAAGATATTTAATTAAACAGTAGTATCTATTATGTCATTTATAATGCATGAAATACTGTGTTAAGTATTTTAATACATTATCTTAGAAGATAAATAGCTAGTGGACCAGATAGATATGTTTTGTTTTTGTTTCTATTTTGTTTTGAGAGAGAGACAGAGACAGAGACAGAGAGACACAGAGAGAGCTTAAGCAGGAAAGGGGCAGAGAGAGAGGGGGAGAGAGAGACAGAGAGAGAGAGACAGAGAGAGAGAGACAGAGAGAGACAGAGAGAGAGAGAATCCCAAGCAGGCTCCTCACTGTCAGCACAGAGCCCAACACGGGGCTGAATCCCATGAAACGTGAGATCATTACCTAAGCCAAGATCAAGAGTTGGATGCTTAACCAACTGAGCCACCCAGGCACTCCCAGATAGATATCTTTTTAAATTAAATTAACATTCGAAAATATTTAAACATAAGGCTATTTTCTCCATTTTGCAAATGAAGGAACTGGTGTCCAAGACAATTAATGATCTAAAATTTCAATAGCCAGTCAAGAAAAAATACTGAAACCAACTGGCTTTCTCAACTCCAGACAATGTAATATAAAGTGAAGATTATTAGTAAAAAATAAAATTCAAGATAACATCAAGACTATACAATGACAGAACCTCTGGTGTAGTATATAATGACATTATATACCATTCTAATATTACAAGTTTTATAGTTTTAGAAAAAGAAATAACATCTTTTCTTAGGGGAAGAAGATTTAAATGTTATAGACATCCATTCTCTTAGAAACTGTTTTAAGCACCTACAACCAACAATTTATCATTAGGAAAAGTCATAACTATTACAGATGCCTCTAACCCTCCACCATAACTGTTTCAATAGTTTAGTTTTAAAAATGCGGACACAAATTTACTTACAACTTGTCAATATGCTACTACACTATTAAGAATTAAACTCAGGGGCACCTGGGTGGCTCAGTTGGTTGAGCGTCTGACTTCGGCTCAGGTTATGATCTCAACAGTTTGTGAGTTCAAGCCCCATGTCTGGCTCTGTGCTGACAGCTCAGGGCCTGGAGCCTGCTTTGGATTCTGTGTCTCCCTTTCTTCTCTGTTCCTCCCCTGCTCACACTCTGTCTCTCTCCCAAAAATAAATAAAGATTAAAAAAACTAAAAAGAATTAAACTCAAATTGTGATATGGGAACATGCTCATGGAATAGAAATATAATCCCAAACTTTAAAAATAAATATGAGTCTCTTTTTGATCCCCAAACTACTGTTCTCCATGTAAATGTGCTCTCTTCAAACTAAAGGAAACACACACATTGTGTTAGATATGAAGAAAGAAACAGAGACAGAGTAAATGTAGACAAACATTACTAGTTAGTAAGTCCAGGTAAAGGATGTTCATTGTGCTACTTTTTCAACTTTTTGAAATTTTAAATCTTCACTCTAACTGAACTCTCCTTGTCCCAAATACTTCCAACCTCTTCATTTGTCCTGCTGCCATTCTTGCACATTTTAGATGAATATAATTTTAATGTTATAAATTGTCTGCAGAGGGGCGACTGAATGGCTCAGTCAGCTGAGCATCCAACTTTGGCTCAGGTCATGATCTCGTGATTTGTGAGTTCAAGCTCCACATCAGGCTTTGTGCTGACAGCTCAGAACCTAGAGCCTGTGTCTCCCTCTCTCTGTGTCCCTCCCCCATTTGCACTCTGTCTGTCTCTCCCTCAAAAATAAACATTAAAAAAATTTAGGGGTTCCTGGGTGTCTCAGTTGGTTGAGCATCTGACTCTTGATTTCAGCTCAGGTCATGAACTCATGATTCATAAGTTCAAGCCTCACATCGGGCTCTGCACTGACAATGCAGAGCCTGCTTGGGATTCTCTTCTCCCCTCTCTCTCTGCCTCTCTATCTCCCTCTCAAAAGTAAGTAAATAAACATTAAAATTTTTTTAATAAATAAATAATAAATTGCAGAATTCTACAACTTTATCAAGCACAGATACATAGAAACTTTTTCTCTCTCCACTCGTTTATCTCTTAAACTGGGGGTTTTCAAGTACTTGGATATTATGGAATCTATGCGAGACTCCTCCAAAGTTCTCTAAGCTTACAGTCATCCATATTGTTTTGTTCACCCAGGACTAAGAAAAAGATCATCAGTGCCCTATTTTTCAAGGAATACCCAAAATGGTGCCTAGAACACTGATGTTCCAGAATGTGCAGTTTGAAAACAGTTTTCTTGAAGCCATACTACCCCTCACCCTTTATTTCTAATTTGTGTAACTCCCAGTAAGCTTGAGCTGTGCAGGGTAAAGGTAAGGAAGAGGAGGACAAGTGGGTCTGTCAGGGGTGCACACCATGTTACAGATGTTCTGTTCCATAAAAGGTCTAGAGCCGCAGTCATTTTAATTTTTTTAATGTTTATTTATTTTTGAGAGAGAGAGAGATACAGAGCATGAGCGGGGGACAGGCAGAGAGAGAGGGAGACACAGAATCCAAAACAGGCTCCAGGCTCTGAGCTATCAGCACAAAGCCTGACATGGGGCTCGAACTCACAAGCCATGAGATCATGACCTGAGCTGAAGTCAGAAGCTCAACTGACTAAGCCACCCAGGCACCAAGGCAGTCATTCTTCTCCCTCACAGAAAAAATGCGTAAGTTCTAGCAAGAAGCAATCTGAGATGGTCAACAAATTACTTTCTTTTTTTAAGCTTAAAGTACACAATGAGATTGAAACATATCTGTGTCAGACAAATTACTAGGAGAGACAGAGGTCTCAACCTCGAAGCACAGAAACATTGAGACAGCACCAAGTGAAAATTTTCACTCCTGCTGATGTCTTTTCTAAAGTACAAGGGTTGTTAATTCACAATTTCCTCACTCTGCAAGTCATGGACTCTTACTTCCAAATTCCCTGTAGGGAAATCCTATAAAGAACTCAAATTGCCGTAGCTCTCGCTAGTGTCAATATTTTAAATGTTGCATCAGTGGAAAGACATAGATAATTAAACATTCTAAGATATAACATGCAAACATTTTAAAGACCAAATAACAAGTAGATTCCTCTGTGTGACACTTCTACCCAGTTAACAAGAGATATGTAGAGCTTTCCTGAGCTGGAGCACCAACTGTGCTAGTTGATGCATGAAGAATAACCAAATAAATAATTGTACAGTGCTGCGGACAAATATTGACTTTACAGTACTACAGGCTAGGTGGTATGATTTGTACAAAGTGGTTTAATTAAATAGGTTACCATGTAAAACACTTAGCCTCTAGTGAGATGTTGTAATTAAACCAGTATCTGCAATATCATAGAGGAAAGAAAGAAAGAAAGAAAGAAAGAAAGAAAGAAAGAAAGAAAGAAAGAAAGAAAAGGAAAGGAAAGAAAAGAAAAGAAAAGAAAAGAAAAGAAAAGAAAAGAAAAGAAAAAAGAAAAGAGCCAGTTAAAGTAGCTGTACTGGCAGAAAAGAAACACAACTATTTAGAGATGGATGGAGTAGGAATAAGGGTGCTTGTAGAATAAGTATGAACTAAGCTTCCTTTTCTCTTCCCTCATAGCAGGCCGGAAGGAAAGATCCTCTAAGAATAAAGAGCAAGAAACAGGAACCATAGTCATTCTTTCTTTTATTTTTCCAACAAATATTAAGTGCCGGCCTTTCTTGTAGGTGCCTGGGTTGTAGTAAACAAGACAAAATCCCTGCCCTCGTGTAATTTAGAAAGTTTGGCAGATAACAGAAGAAAAAAAAACCAATATAACAAACAAGCATGTCTTTTCAGTTGAGTATTTTCAGGTAATGATAACTACCAAGAAGAAAAATAAAGCAGAGTAAGGGACTAGAATGTAAAGGGTGCTGTTTTTTAGATAGAGGGGTCAGAGAAGCCTTCTTTAGCAAGTGATAAGAAGCCTGCATGGAAGTAAGAGAGTGGCTCAAGTCAACATCTAAGGTACTAGTCTTGCAGGCAGAAAGAACCTCAAGTGCAAAGGCCCAGGAGTGCAAACATGCGAGGTTTGTTGAAGAACAAACAGGAGACTAGCATGGTGGGAGAAAATAGGAGATGAGGTCACAGGTAGCCTGGAGCCAGATAAGGCAGGGCCTTGTAAACTATGGTAAGCATGTTGGATTCTTTCCTGAGAATCATTTAAATGCCTCAATCATAATGTTACTGGTGTCTTCACAGTGATGTTAGAGAAGAAAGCATCTATAAACAACAGCCAAGGAGAAAAACTGGGAGACCACAAAGAGGGAAGAACGGGAAAAGAAAGTAAATGGGATTTCACAAAGGGGGATAAACTTTGGCAGTTGGGCAGCAGACATGCTTGCCAAACCACCTTCCAGCATGTGTCTTAGGGGCCATCATCATTACTTTACAAAGCCTGTTTACAGGAAGTATTTTAAAAATCCAATATATTGAAGACTGGCGGACACTAAAAGGCCAGGAAAACACCATTTATAGACTTGCATTACCGAGAAAATGCTTGCTCTGATTAAAGCAATAGACTCAGGCTATGAGGCATAGATTTCCACTGGCGTTCAGTTCAGTCTGTAAACTAAGATAATTTCTGTCAAAAAAAAAATCCTCCAGGACTATACACAAAATACAACACAAAGCACCTCTAGCAAATGAGGAATGAGCACTAGGGTTTTCCCCAGAGGCACCCCAAGCACGTTTGCGGTGATTGTTTGATGCATTTGGGGACAGTGCACATCAGCTAATACTATGCATAGCATCATGGTATAGGTGATAAATGTAAGGGGAGACCAAATTTACATATGTTAACCCCATGTTCCATAAACAGTAATTTGTTAAGCCATAAAGAATGTCATAAGCACAGTTTTCAATGTTATGGGATATATACAATAATTAGAAGTCATTAGTCTCAAATGTACATTCTCCTTTTTCTGTTTGCTTCTAATCTCCTCATCTGCCAAGCCATTCTCCACAATGCCTGCCAATCTTTTACCAAAGTAAAAAGCTATTTATGGCAATACCCTCCTCACCACCTTGCAGTGGCTCCCCACTGATGCTGCAATAAAGCCCCAAGTCTTGTTCATGATACTGGAATCTCTAAAGTATGCCTCCAATCTACAGGCACAGTCTTACTTCTGATCTTTGCCATCTTGCATCTTATGCTTTGACTTCAGTGAACTTTGCTCACTTTCCCCCAGGCTCTGCGTCAAATCCCAGCTCAGCTCCTTATTTGCTGTGTAACCCTTGGAAAATTGCTTATCCTGTGCATCACTTCTTTTCCTATAAAATGGAAACAATAATACTGTATAATTCATAACTAATGGGCTCTTCATGGGACTAAATAAATAAATAAATATATAGAATAATGTCAGATACAGTGCAGGTGCTTAATAAATGTGAGCTTTTATTACTGTTAAGGGTTAATGGAATTTCCTTATTATTACTATTTCTCTGACCAACAGAATGGCCTTCCTGGCCACTCTTCTGCTGGAAAACCGCTACTCACTTTTCAAGACCCCATACAAATGTCATCTCTTCTCTAAACCTTTCCTAACACACTGATTCACTTTCTAGAGGTCTTTATTTCTTCTGTGCTCTCATGACAAATTGGGGCATTGTTGTTCAATAGCATTATTTACACACCACTGATTAATTAATAATGTGTAAGTTTGTTTTCCAGACAGTATACGAGTTCTTTGAAGGCAAGGGCTTTCTCATTTTGTATCTCCTAAACCCAGAGTAGAGCCTGGAGCACAGTAGTCTCTCAACAAATGTTTTGTTCAATCAGTAAATATATAAAGACATAGATATTTCTCAAAATTTATCCAATATAGCTAGCAAATAGTTCAAGTAAATTGAAGAATAATATAAGACAAAGATATAGTAAGTTTAGCTAAGAAACTAGGCCTAAATTGCATAAATTGTGTCTACAATTTAGAGGAAGGTCAACCATATACTATACTCATTGTTCTATTTTTACTCTTCCCCAGTCATTTCAGCTTTGTCTTATCAGGTATAAGCTCCTTTAGACCATGAGCTATGTTTTTTAGTACATTTGCACAACTATTAGGCACAAAAGTATACATTTCATGAACCTTTGTTAAAATGAGGAAAGATTTCCCAGTTATAGGTGGAACTAAATGGGGGAAAGGGAGAAAAACACAAGTCTTTTTTTCTGATACTAACTCTAATGGAAAGAATATTGCTCCCTGGGCAGGCACATTCCACAGGCAAGAAAGGATAGATGGACAGAATGCAGTGCTCACCAATACACTTGTTCTTCAAGAAGAGAGTATAGGGATAGGTGTGTGGTGAGCACAGGGTATAGTGAAGGCCATCACCAGTAACCTTATTTAGAGGATCACTCTGCTGATGATGATGGAGGAGAACCAGTGACTGAGGTTAGAACATCAGCAAAGGAATGAAGGTTGAAGAAGCGGGATACTATGGCAAGTGCCAGTCAGGAAAAAGCACTGCAGGAGCCAAATAGAATAAGATTATGCCTCAGAAGCTGTCACTCTTTGTGGTTAGGGATAAATAATACGCTTACCGGGGCGCCCGGGTGGCTCAGTCACTTAAGCGTCTGACTTTGGCTCAGCTCAGGTCATGATCTCACAGCTTGTGACTTCCAGCCTCACATTGGGCTCTGTGCTGACAGCTCGGAGCCTGGAGCCTGCTTTGGATTCTGTCTCTCTCTCTCTCTCTCTCTGCCCCCCCCCCCCCCCCCCCCGTCTCTCTCTCAAAAAATAAATCAACATTTTAAAAAATTTAAAAAAAAATAATATGCTGACCTAAGGACTCTGGCATTAATTTTCCAACTCCATACACATTTTGTTGACACTGTGCAATGTAAGATAGGTTTTTTATCCATATTTTCTCATATCATCTAACAGTGAGTATAGTATCTATTACTGGGTTTCAAAATTCTAAGGAGAATTTGGAAATTTGGGATGGTGATTCAGAGTTAAATTAATGGCTGATGGAGTAAAAATACATGGAATAAGCTAAAGCAATTCAGAACATTTTAAAAAAATATTTGCAACATGTAATCTTGAAAAGAACATGAATTTAGAGTATTCTTATACTCCAAATGAAACTTAAGTGAGATACTATATATGAACATTCTAGTAAAGAATTTAAAATATAGCAGGTGTTGGAATCCACATAGACTGAACCAAAAGTTTTTCTCACTCACAGCAGTACTCAATTCTATATGTTGAGAGTATAAAAAAAAAAAAAAAGAAAAACTTGGGATTTTTGGATTCATGTGGTTCTTATAAGCCTTTTCTTAGTATTCACTGAGGACCAAAAACCAGATTACAAATATTATATGTTATATACAGATTGATCATCCAGAAGAATTTTCTAGTACCTGGACTATGAAACAGTGAGATTGTGTACTAAATGAGATTATAGAACTATCTCTCCAAAGTCATAAAAAATAGGCAGATTTCCAAATGTCAAAGATGGAGTAATTGTGGTCTGCCCAAGGGTAAAAGGAAGCAATGAGATAATCACTCAAATTCCTTTCAGATTTAGGATTGTTTAAATATTCTGATTAGTGACAACACACTGAATATCTACTTTTGTCTTCAGATATTTTAAAAATAATCCCAGAGTCAGTATTTCACAAGTGCTTCTTAAATCTTCTGCCATTAGCCCACACTTCAGAATTTGGGTTTTCAAAACCAGAACTACATGTTCATCTGAGTGAAATATGAAATCTACAAATAACTAAAGATAAAAAAAATTGTTTAGTGAGTTTAGACATAAACTGTATCTTCTGCATTGTTTAGCTTCATCATGAAAATTACTTTAATTTCAATGCTGGAATCAAAACAATCCAGTCTTCTTAAAAGAAGCCTACTGTCTACTGTAAAGTAATAACATGTTTTTAGAGACTTCTAAGTGCATATCTTGGAATTTCTAACTTAAATGCATGGCTTGGAAAATACCAATTGTTGATCGTGAAAGGATAGTTACATTTCATCATGACAAAGGGGCAAAAATAAAGTACTTGTGCTCTAATTTACTCATGTTCTTATTATATATGATGCTAGAAAAACACATAATTTTTAATGAGTGAAAAAGTCATTCAAATACATAAGATATGTGTATATTTTATAAAAAGACATTTTCATGGAATGTTTCATGCAAATAAATTTGAAAAATATTAAACATACACTCAAATAAAGCAATAGAAATAAATGCATTTATGGACTTAATCAGGACCTGAAAACAAACTGATATAACTTTACTAAGAATGGTAAGAAGGGGAGTATGTGAGTTGAGGGAGAAAAAGGGTGAAAATGAATCACGGTCATAACTCAAGTCATTTTATAAGTTTGGTGACTAATGGATTCTTTAAACCTGTATTATGGTACATTATAACCAATTCATGTGTTTTGTGGGGGTTTTCTTTTTTACAATCTGTAGAAATTTTTGCTTTACCTCAGCTAGAAGAAGATCACTCTAATAGCATAAGTTACCTCAGATATCATTGAATTATTCTTTTTGTAGCTCATTGCAAGAAAATTTGTATAATGCATGAGTGAAACTGGCTTTTTAATCACTTTAAAATTTGGATTCTTTTGAAAAGAAAAAAATCCAATATTTATAGCTCATGTTCCTAGCACATCAAAAATCTATTCTAAGTAAAAAGAAAGGTCACATTATTATATTCAGAAACTCTACAGTAAGGAAAATATTACCAAAGTCTTATGAAGATTTACCATTATCTGAAAATTAGCTTACTAAAATTAAATGTCCTTCTTCTCAAAATACTGGTTTAATATTAACACAAGTAGTAAAACATATAAGCCTATTGGTTAATTGTACATTTTCCATCTCTGTTCTTTTTATGAGAACTAATTATACCCACATCCCTTCTCCTATCCAGTTATACTACTTAGCAAACTATATGAAAATACATACACATTAGGAGTGGAGTAAACCACGAGAGAAAGGCGCTCTTCAGTATACACTTATATATAAATCTTCTCTTTATACAAATGCTACCATTGGTAGGTTTTTAAAAACTAATCACGTGCATTCTACGTATGAGACTATAATTAAGATTTAATTCATCAAAAAGATGACCAGGAAAATTCTTCAATAGAGCAATTATATGAACAACAGTCCATTCTCAGAAAACAAAAACAACCATACCATTTTAACTAGGTAAAGTATCTTTTGGCTAACCATGTGGTACCTATCAAAGGCAAGCTACATATTTCTAGGGGTAAGTTGAATTTGCCAATGCACTGTGCAGTAGATGAGACAAACATTTCAGATGAGTGGAAACCAGAATTTAAGTAAATATTAATGTGCAAACCCAGATATCCAGATATCCTCAGTTTATAATGTTGGTTGGCAACCTAATATGCAGTCACACAATCACGGTGTTAGAATTGCCTTTAAGAAGTACTAGCTCCCTTTATTGCTATGGTCCCTATTAAATAAAAACCATCCAGATACCCAATTTTGAAGGGTCTCTCAATCTGAAAGAAAATACGTCCTCCAGAGAAATCAGAAATGCCCCAGTTTTGGTGCTTAAAGTTTATTTAATTTTTATTGTGCTTTTTTAACACTTCATTATCATACTGGTTTAAGGAAGCTACCCCATTGTATGTAACACATACATTAAAGGTGGCAGACTCAGTGCAATTTTTACAGAAAGTTCTTGAATGTACTTACTTGGCATTCCTAAGTAAACTGGGGATTTATTTATTATTGCCTATAATTCTGAAGTTACTACTTTTTTTACAAGAGGCTCTTCAAGATAATAGCAATTTGAATCTAAATAAGACTAATTAACCATGTCATTTCAGAAGTGGGAATTTAGTTCTCCTTTTCTTTAAGCCAATAAATCAAAATCGCACTAGTTTCTACACAACATACATGGCAATGCAATAATTAAGTTTGACTTTATATTACACATTGCCATAAGAAATAAATCAGAACTAAAATTCAACCATTTGTCTCGTACCAAAAATACGCAATTAAAACATATCAACAACAGCCACCAAACGCACCGAAAGAAGTCAGCTATCACCTCAACAGAGATTAAACAAAACACTGAATGTTAAAAACTCCTTCAGTATTTAATTTACCTAGAATCAGCTAGGTATACTTTGGTGAGCAGTAACTTTAAAGACTCCCTACAGTTAAAGGCTTATTTTATCTGGAAACAGCTTGGCAGCACAATGATAATTTAATATACAGTGCACTATGTATTCTTCAGCAGACCCGCTCTCCATTCGTTTCACACTTGTGGTATGCATTATGAACAAAATTCAAATGTTCGTTTTCTACATTTCTGAATCACTGCCGCTACTGAAAAGCACCACAGACACCTCCAAGTCCCGTCTTACCATGTATGAGCCACAGTAAAACGCCGACGTTGCCGGATGCTTTTATTCACCAGCAACTTTCTGAAAAAGCATGGTGAGTTCCTTGGTGAACTGCGTGGAGAAATTTTAGGAGATGTAGGTCTGTTTCCCGGTAATCTTGGAAGCTCCAGTTCTAAGTGCATTTGCTCCTTGAAAGTCTTTATGCAAACCTCAGATTCGGAAGCAGTAAGTTCTTTTGAAGACTCTCTTGCTGTCATGTCTTATATGGAGTGCTGGCTTTCACCACCCAAAACAAAAACCTCAAACATAGCAGAGACACAGCTGCAGGTTAGGAGGCTGATGAGTCTGCAAACTGTTTTCCAGTTTAATTTCGGAAGCTGCGGCTCCAGTGTTTGAGCTGCTTAGAGCAAGAGCAGCATACTCGAAGAATGGTAACTCAGGCTGTCACAAGGAGCTTTATCAGCCTGGCTTCGCCTCTGAAAATGCGCCAAAGTGCTTCCTATGTCAGTAGCCTCCTTGTGGATGAGGCTTGTCTGCCAGCGACACACTGACACTCACTGAATTCATTCAGCTGAATATATCAACTCATGAAATATTCATAAGGGCTTCTGATAAATCCTTTACATGTATTTTTTAATCTTATCAAAGGAGCTGCACTCACTAATGGATAGTCGGCAAAACCTTGTCACTTGTTTTGTTTGCACAAAAAGCAGAACTAGAGCCTGTCCAGCACATGTGATGTTTCAAGTCTTCATTCAGAATTATCTTGCCCTATAATGCACACAACACTAACTCCACCTACCAGATGCTTATTGGCCTAGGATTATTTAAATAATCGCACTCTGTTTCCCCCTCAACAACACCCTCCATCGCTCAGATTTTCATCAGATTTGTACAGCTACTGTTCTCATCACAGTGAAAACATTAAATCAGGGACTGTCAAAAGCCTTGCTAAAACAGCCCCCCAAATTCCATTTCTGAATGAAAAAGCTGATTTGCTGAAGTTTTTTTTTTCCCCTTCCCTTCTCCAGAAGATCCAAAACAGCATCTATATAAAAAATGTCAGCTCACAGGAAAACATTGGATTTGGTTCATTCCCCTGAGGAATTTAAAGGCTAATCTTTATTCCAATAAACATTACCCTCATTCTTCTGTTTAAGCTCTTTGTTCAAGGGCTAGCCACAGCAGCCACTCTGTTAGTTAGATGCAAAGTCACTTCTGAAAGCCAAAACTTCACAGAACAGAAAGGGAGGTAACAACGGGGAAGAATGAAAGCTGCTGGGAAAAGTGCAGAGTCCAAAGTCAAGCACTGCATGTGTGTGTGTGTGTGTGTGTGTGTGTGTGTGTGCTTTGTTCACAAGGGCATACAAATGAGATATATGGACAGGGGAATCCAAACAAGTGTCTCAAGTACCAAAGCAGATCATTGTAACCTGAAATTTCATTTAGAAATACACTGGAAAGCAGGTTTGATACTTTAAAAGGCACATGGAAGGGAAAAGAATATGGTGGTGCTTGAAGTGTACAGATGTTATGAAAAGTCTGTACCAGCCATGACTGCCACCAGGGCCAGCCTGAGCTCATAAAAATTTGACAAAGCAAAACTAAGGCTAGTCAGTGAGAGTGACAGTTAAGGAATGATTCACAGGAAGACTTCAGTGAATAAAGGAGAATAGTTTTCCTCTAAGGTGTGAGGACTTCCACCTTTAAAAAATCATTCACATACGTCATATACTCTGACTGAATACCTAAAGGACTGAAAAAGAGCAGATGATGACCTAGGGAAAAATAAACCCCATGCCAGCCTTTGGGGGAAGTGGGTCAAACCTAATAGAAAGGATTTAAACTCCTAGTTTACAGGTACTATCTTGGAAAGATATTGATATTGCAGTAACACCTTAAAAATATATCATGAACAAAAGCAAAGTTAGGGAATTTCAGAGTTGGAAAAAACCTCAGTGATCACCTTATTCAGCTTCTCATTTCAAAGACAGAGAAACAGTCCCAGAAAACTTCAGTAACTTGTCCCAAGTCACATTGATAGTTGACATTAGAGCTAAAAATAAAACCCAAGCTTTCTGATTCCCAGTTGACACTCTTTAACTGTATGAAACTAAGAAGTCAAAAGAGTCATTTTGTCCAGCCAGGTCCTCATACATCTTCTTTATATATTTGAGTATGTCTTAATATCATGTGAGGAAATATGGTCACTGGTACCTATTATTTACCACATTATGAAAACAAAGCTAGGACTTTCCTCCAACAATAATATGATTTAAAACTGAAACATGAGAATATGTGATCCTGCCAATATTCAGAGTGTTTCATTTGCAAAAAAAAAAAAATGCACTTTGAAGTTACCAAGGTCTTTCTCATAATCACTTTTTAAGGTTGCCAAAATATAGTAAGCATTTCAGGGATTTTCTTTCTCCTAAATTATGGTAAATTTCTTAACTTAGATTTAGCTGTAGGTAAACTGGGGTTCAGATAAGGAAATGTTGACATATGCTTACCTAAAGCAACATAATGATGCAACTGTAATTATTTTCCAATTCTTATCGGCAATTTATGTGACATCATGTGACATTTCACATTACTCTTCATTTTGCCTACTATGACAAGCCAATGTCCCAGTTAAAGAAATTTTGAGAATCATCCTAAGAAATAAAATTCTCAAAGATAAAGTCTGTTAACTCTAGTCTAGATAACATTCAGTAATACTAAAGACAGTTAATTGAGATACAAAACTTAAAAGATAATGAGACTATTTTAAAGTCTGAATTAGTTACCCTAGAGGAAAGGAAATGTATATCTACAGGTAAATTCATGAAAGTTTGTTTCTAGAGTCAAAATGCCAAAGAAAATCCCAACACCGTGTTAAATATTGCAGTCAAAGATGAATCTAGAAAGTAGGAAACGGGAGGTGTTATCTAAGAAAAAGTACACAAAAGCATAGTAAAAGCAGATAACACCCTGCTATATTTTAGCAAAGAATATACTGTTCTGAGAGAGACAGTCAAAAGAACTGGAGGAAAAAAACAAGAATAAAGCAAACAGTTATGTGCCCTTCTAAGAGGCTAGGAAGGAGCCAAAGTCAAAACCTTCCTATCTACATGCCATGTTTAGCTAACCCTTGGCACCCCAAAAAGAGAGATGAGTAATTCTGAGTCAATTTATTAGCATACAGATAGTTGCCCTTGGGAATTACTTGAGAATTCCAATTAGAGCTATGTCTCAATTTGAAATAATGAAATTCCTAGTGTCCACATACTGTTAAAGTGATATGAATCAAGAATCTATCATAATAAAATATCATTAAAGGATCTGAATTGAGTTATACGGTCAAAAATAATAATGTATTATATGTATTATTTATAAATATTATGGACAAATAAACAATACTTTGAGTTTTTATCAAATTAAAATGGAAAGCAAATTAATTACAACCAAACAAAATTATAAACTTGTAGTACAAGTATTATAACATTGTTAAAATGTATTTTAAAAGTTATACTTTGTAATCAAATTATTTTAAATGAAAATAACTATCTTCTTTTCGTATCCAAAACCTTTCAGACTTTAAAAGTTTACCTGGAATAAATTTTCTCTGACCTGAGTGACCAATTTTTAACTAACTGCTATTATAAAACTAAAGTATTTTAAAGGCATAAAACCAGATTCTATGCAGTAACATTATGAATAACAATGTTGAAAACAAAACAAAACAAATATGGCTAAACATTTACCATGAATACAAAGCTGGACATTTGAGAAGACAGAATGTATCTGGAAGTTTCTTTATGAAGAGGAATAGATTTAAGACCATCAATATTAACAGAGTTAAATTGTTGTTGATTATATCTCTAGATTATTACCCAGTGCTCTTTTTCTAAAACAACATACAATTGAGCACAGCCATGAGGCTCTACTCAATTAAATATGGACAAGCTCTTCTTTCAGCCAGACAAGGTAAGATGTGAATACAGAACACCAAGAAACACCAGGAGCCTCTTTCAACAGAATGCCCTACTCACCACAGATGGCAATTTCTCCCAATTTCTCCATTTCAGAAATTTCTCTATTTGAAGAAATAGAACTAGACTTATTCCAACATGGCTGAGGAAAATATGCCATTCAGTTGAATGGAAATAGTTGTCTGGCCATCTAAAAGAGGAACAGTTAACTGACTATTCTTTAAGAATTAAGGGATGATAGGGAAGTAGCTCACATTTATTGCATACCTGTGGTATCAGACATTGTTGTAAGCATTTCAATAAATTATTTCAATGTTTCCTCATTATAAACTTATCAAACAAGTAGTATTGAGATCTCTGTTGGACTTCCTGATGGTATTAACCTCTGAGGTACTTAAGGGCTGAGCTTAGCCTTGTTCGTTTCTAGAATATGGAAGAGTCTGGTACAGAATTGATACCCAATAAATATTTCTAGACTGAATGCACATTATTTTGCTCATTTTCAGATGAGATCATCAAGACACAAAATTGCATACTTTTTAAGGAGTTGACCCTACACCACACTTTTTATAACAGAGGAACCTAATGAGACAGAAGAGGGAATGCAAGCTCCCACGGTAGTCTCGTCTTATCACTAAAGTACTAAATGTCCTTGAGTCTGAAATCATCTAGCATGTTATCTTTATAAGATGATATGAATGCTTCACTTTTACCCATATGACACTATTTAATTCCTCAACATTACTAAAATGGTGCTCCCAAAAGATCAGCTTTAACCTGTACCACCTCCAATGTCACCTAAATCCTACAGAGGGAAGCTTATACCCTCGTTACTTGAGCATGGTATCACATGGTTCATATAGATGGTCCCATTCAAGAAAGAAAAGCCCTCCAATGACTCCTCATTACACTCAGTCAAAGTGAAGGTCCACACAATGGCCTAGAAGACCCTAAGTGTCCCCATGCTCATCTCAGTACCTCTCTGATTTCATGTTCTTCTGCATTCCCTCTGGCTCTCTCTGCTCCAGCTTCACTGGCCTCATTTCCATTCACTGAACCTGTTGTGGAAGTTTCCTCTTCCCCAGGATATCTGCATGATTTGTTCCCTTATCTCCTTATAGGGTTTGCCCAAATAACACTTTCTTGATGAAGTAAGTCTTCCCTCATCATCCTGTTTAAAACTGCAATCTCTCCCATTCTGCATCACTTTCCTTCATGTATCTGTCAGCATATAATATAGTATATATTTCTTATTTACTTGTTCGTCATTATTTGCTCCCCCTAGAATTTGTGTTTCACAAAAGCAAGAGCTTTGTTTTGTTCACCAGTGTAACCCTGGAACAGTACTGGCTATGTAGTAGATATTTAAATAAATATCTGTTTGATGAATAGATCAATGATCTCCTCGGTGCAGAATAAGACAAGGGAGGGGGGTAGCAGGCAAAACTGGGATAAATGACCTCTCTCAAAGGAGAGCAAGAGCTATAGTGGTATTAAGCCATAACCCTTCCACAATTTTGTGTATTATTTTATGTCATTTTCCCAGCCTAAACGTGTTCAATGTCTCTACTTTCTTTGCCAAGAATACTGTCTCATCCATTAAGGGTAAAGTCACATGAAAACTCTTCACTGAAATCCTTCTCAGCTTCCACAGGCAGAGACTGCCATTTCATCCCATCTGCCTGCCACCAGCACTGGGTTCATCTTCAGAATGTCTCAGAGGATATCGTAGTACATATTATTGTCTGTCTCCTGGAGTAACCTATGAGCACTCCAAGGACATAAACCATTTTGCTCATTTCTTTATGTCCACAGCCTGACATTGCTCTGATTAATATTTGTTGATCGAAACTATGAATAGAAAATGAATATGGTGCCCCAAATCATGCCCTCCTGTCATGCTCAGATTATTCTTACTGTTTTGACAGCTAGTCCGGGCAATATCCTAACTTCTTGAGCTTACGAAGGTTTCCAGAATGAGCTGCTTAAATCATAGCAGTTTGGCTGTGTTTCCCATTTTAAGTAGCATTTCTTCATTCTTTAAAAAAATTATTACAATTATCATTATTAGTATTATTAGCGTTCACATTCTTACTGCAGTGCAAAAGCAGAACAGCCATGTGTTACACTGCCTTTTCATTAGGTGGTGTACAGGCAGGACAGACTTGTAGGCCCTCTCCTCATGGTGCTTTCTGGGTTGGGCAGAGTAATTAGGTGCTTCTTTCACAAAGCACATCCTGTGAAGGCAGACTGCATAGGCAAAAACACTAACGAAGCTCCTCGCTTTGTTTCGTAGGTCATTGTTAACATCAAGATATATTAGCAAAGATGAGTCAGATACCTAAATGCAAGGAGAGAAACTATTCCCATGGTAGGTGTTTTAAAATCTGCATTAAATGAAGGTATTCCAGTTCCCAAAGATAATACTAACCTGTCAGCAAATTACCTAAAAGGGTGACTTCAAATGAATAGGATATTAGGGACATATATGTTTAAAACAAAGGCATGTTTGGAAAACCTCTTTCTCTAAATGATCTTGTATATTTTTATTATTTCTACTCTGTCAGCAGTCTTCTGTAAAATATGCTTAAAAACGGCATGGTATTAATCTACAGCTAAAAATTTTAAATGTAAATAATTATCTGTGTAAGACCAATTAACTAGGATACCACAGAGATCATAGAAAGTGTATAGCAGACATGAAAACTAAGTCAAATTCACTCCATTGCTCTTAAAAAGAGACTAATATTCAGGGATCCATTTCATGCTTACATATATATTTGCAAGGATTTAACAGAAACAATATTTTCCTAAATTAGTGATATAACAGGATGAGTCTAAAAAGGGTACTGAATACATATGAACATGGAAAATTCTTTCAAAATAGTGAATTAGATCATCATGATTGGCTCATTTAATTTCAAGTTTGTTTATTCACAACATATTCTGTTAATTCAAAATCTGTTCATATTAGAATTTTTAAAAAATTCAATAACATTAATAATGATAATGATTTTGATTTATAATGAAGAAAATGGAATTTTATCTATCAAGACTGCATGTGAAGTTCTATTATTAAGAGGTAACTCAAATTTAATTTCCTATAAATATTTCATAGCATTGAAGCACTGCAATATTAGCATATGTAAAATCCAAGAGTGGAGACATTTTTTATGCATGCATGCCAAACTCTGTAGCAAAGACTTTTAAATAGAATGTATATTTTTATAAAGCTCCCTTGGTTACTTTTTGTCTCTCTTGTTTTCTTTTTAAATTTATCATACAATAAGATTGACCTTTTTGGAGATGGTGTTCTATGAAATGTAATGCATGTCTGGATTCATGTAACTCTACCATAATCAGGATAGAGAACAGTTCTATCAACCCAAAAACTCTCTTGTGCTGTGCCTTTATAGTCACATCTTTCCACTCCTGATTCCTGGTGATCCCTAATCTATCCTCCATCACTGTAATTTTGTGTTTTCAGTAATGTTATAGATATGGGATCACAAAGTACTTCACATCTTGAGACTAGCTTCTTTCACTCAGTGCAATGTCTTTGACATTTAGACAATGTTACATTTATTAACAGTTCATTCCATTTTACTGCCATATAGTTTTCTGTTGTATGGATGTACAACAGTTTCTTTTTTATCCATTCACCCCTGAAGGAACATTTGGGCCACTTCTAGTTCAAGACAATTATGAATAGAAATGTAATAAACATCATGCACAGGTTTTTCTGTAAATATATATAGGCCATTCCTCTAAGGTAAGTACCAAGGATTGGCATTGCTGGGCCATATGCTAAGTGTATGTTCATCTTTATAACAAAAGGTCAAATTGTTTTCCAGAATGGTCAAAATCATTTTGCATTTCTATCAGCACTATGTGAGAGTTCCCTGTTGCTCCACAGACTTGTCATCACTTTGTCTTTTGTGTATTTCAGCCCTCCTAATAAATGTGTAGTATGTATCTCATACTTCTTGGTTTACTATTGGCTAATGTTGATCATGTTTCCATGTGCTTATCTGCCATCAGTAGCCTCTTAAGTACAGTGTCTGTTCAGGATTCTCACCCATTTTCAATTTAGATTGTTTCTTTTCTAACAATTGAGACTTCTTCCCCAATCTTCCCACTAATGTTTACTTTTCAGAGTTCTCAAACAGCTGATCTATGCATTCTGTCCAGGACTTAAAGCTATATTTAGAGGTAGAAACAGAATGGAGCATGATGACTCCCATCTTACCTGGAAACAGAACCTTTAACAGCATAGTATCAGTTACAAAATCTGAAAGTTTCAAATTGGTTTTACAGTTTACAACACTTTTACATTATCAACACTCTTCTTGAAGCCTTTAATGTTTCCATTCTTGCCTTAGCCATTCCTTTACATCTGTGGGACTTACATATGGGCCATCAGAGTGACTTCCTAAAACTCACTCTTGTTGTAATTAGTCCTCAGTGCCACTACTGAGGGCAGGCGTGCTATCACGTAGGAACAGCAGAAGATTTGATTCATTTTGTGGCAAGTTAAAAAGAAGCCCTTCTAGAAATGGATTCTAGGTGACTTCCAATCTCTCTTATCCTGACCATTTTCCCAAACAAGTTTCCTTTTTCCACTGTGGCATCATGAATACTTCTGAAAGAAATCTCATCTTTTCACTCCTTCTTCCTTATTTCTTTCTATACTAATTCACACATGCCTCAAAGATATACTTACTGGGGTGCCTGGGTGGCTCAATTGGTTAAGCGTCTGACTTTGGTTCAGGTCATGATCTCACGGTTTGTGAGTTTGAGCCTCACACTGGGCTCTGTGCTGTCACCGAGATCCTCTTTGTCCCTCTCTCTGCCCCTCTCCTGTTTATTCTCTCTTTCTCTCAAAATAAATAAATAAACTTAAAAAAATTTTTTAAGATATACTTATTGAGTAGGTACTATGTGCCAAAAATTTGATTTCCTATTATCTTTGGTAAGCCTGTATTATTGCTTGAAGTTTTGATATTTGTTATTCAACATAAAATCATAATTCTAAAGCTTTATGTAATGTTTATTTTATCTGTGACTTGATAAATTTTTCAATCACTTTCAATTAACTTTTGTTTATTTTGCATTTAGCAAATCTTTATTCTGTACATACATAATAAGTCTTCATTGGCATGATGATGTATTATCTGAAAAAGTTTCAGCATCAGTCTTATAACTGCTTTCTTATATGTACACACCTTACAAAAAAC
Organism: Panthera leo; assembly: GCF_018350215.1. Classification (NCBI taxonomy): domain Eukaryota; kingdom Metazoa; phylum Chordata; class Mammalia; order Carnivora; family Felidae; genus Panthera; species Panthera leo. The sequence continues at coordinate 54,109,178 of NC_056686.1, read as the reverse complement.
TCTATGCTCTTAGAGAGTAAAAATCATAATATATTTTCTTTATTGAGTGGTTAATATTTTTATTTCAAAAAATCAGGATATTGTATATAACACTTTCTGAAAAGTAAGACATTATAATTGAATGAACTACTCTATGGGTGTTTTTTAAATTAAAATGTATTTATTTGACACTAAATTTTGTGTGAAGTCAAAACTAAAAAATTCATAAATATTCAAATTGTTTATGTATTAACTACTTTATCCAAAACTCTTGCACACAATATGCAAAATGCTTTGTGCATGATAAGTGAATGTGTAAAAACCCAAGAATATGAATCAACAGTATGCACTTAATTACTGGTGTTAGTTCACTGTCAACTATGAGTCAGGCACTGTGCTAGTCTAAGGAAAACTGCAATGAGTAAGCGAGATTCCCATCCATCCTCATGGTAATTATATGCTACTTATAGTCTAATGGTACAATTATCACAGGTCAATTCTAATCATAATTCTAAACTTATCTGCCTCCTTATTCACTTGCTCTCCTTTGAAAGAAGATCAAAACCAGGTTTTCTTCTATTTTCCTCAGTATTTGGGTTCCTCTCCATTTCATAGATTATCCTCATCCAGGCTGTCATACAAGATAAATATGGAGACATTCTTTGTCCAGAGTTTCCATAGTTTTTTTTTTCCATAATATATCCTGTTAGTCCCTATTCCTTGCTCATAGCTCAACTTATGATTTTTTTAAATACCAAAGGAATGTAGATGCCCATCCAGTGACACATACCAACCAATGCAAACAAACAAACAACAAACAGAACCTCTTGCTTCATTTCTCTGAATTCTAACTGGGGCATAGGGGATTTCTGTCATTTTTTTTAAATTGATTTTTTAATGCTTTTTATTTTTGAGAGAGAGAGAGAGAGAGAGAGAGAGCATGAGTAGGGGAGGGGCAGAGAGAGAGGGAGACACAGAATCTGAAGCAGATTCCAGGTTCTGAGCTGTCAGCACAGAGCCCGATGCAGGGCTTGAATTCATGAACCATGAGATCATGACCTGAGCCAAAGTTGGCCACTTAACCAACTGAGCTACCCAGGCACCCTTGTCTAATTTTTAAAGTAAATGGTAAGTGGTTTTTCTTCCTTTGGTTCACCAAAGTCTGACTCCCAATAATGTCCTCCAATTGGTTCTAGTTCTGGGACCTGGGATTACAATGAGTAAGTCACATGATAGACTTTCAAAGATCTATCCTCTAATACTTTGATATCTTAAATAACTACAGCTCTTTCAAGTACCCTTTACCAAACACAGATTAGATAGTTTTTTGTAATAATCAGGCTGAACCACTGACATACATAATAGTAATGGGAGAGAGTGTACTGGTTTGCTGTAACTGCCATAACAAATACCACAGATCAGGGGGATTAAACAACAGATATTTATTATATCACAGTACGGGCAATCATAAGTCCCAAGCAAGCTGTCAGCAGAGCTGACTCCTTCTGAGGGTTGTGAAAGAAGGATCTGTTCTAGGCCATTCTCCTCGGCTCATAGATGGCCATCTTCTCCCTATATCTCATCACATCATCTTCCCTCTATGCATGACTGTGTCCACTTTTCTTCTCCTCTTATAAGAACACCAATCCTATTGGATTAGGGTCCATTTTAATGACCTCATTTTAACTTGATTACTTCTGTAAAGATCCTATCTCCAAATAAGGTCACATCCTAAAGTTATGGGGTTAGGACTTCAACATATTAATATAGGAGGGCCCCAATTCAACCATAACATTCTACCTTCTGACTGCTCAAAATTCATGTCCTTCTCACATGCAAAATACATTTTAATTGTACCCAAAATTTCTTATCATTCAAACATCAACTCTGAGTCCAAACCTCATTTAAATCATCCAAGTCAGTTATGGGTAAAACTGGGGGCAAGATTCATCATGGGACAAAGTTCCTCTCCATCTGTGAAACTATGAAACCAGAAAACAACAGAGGTAGAACAGGTACAAGATAGACATTTCCATTCCAAAAGGGATAAATTGAATGGAAGAAAGGGTCATGGGTCTCAAGTAAGTCTGAAACCTACTAGGACAAATTCCATTATAATTTGAAACTTGAAAATGATCTTCTTTGGCTCAGTGCTTGGTCCTCTGGGCCCTCAGCCCTGAGCAATGGGGGCCCTGCCCTCCAGGACTGAGGAAGTGGTTCACCTTCCAAAACTAAAGAAGAGGCCCCCTTCTGACACCAAGATGGAAATGGTCCCACTTTCTTGGGCTTATGCCTTCTGGGCTTATAGTGCCAGTAGTAGCCATTGGCCTCTGAATTGCCTTCAAGGTTGTTCTTCACTTTTCTTGAAGGATTACACATGTTTGCAACTGGATAGATCTATCAGCCCATTTCCTACCTGTGGAATCTCAGAAGTCTGATAGCCTTCCTTCATTTTATTCACTCCACCTTTATCTCCCTTCAATTCCAACTGGCAGTGTTTCTGTTATTACAGATTTTTTCAAAAAGCTGGGGGGGGGGGGCAGTCTCCCATGCAATTCACAGGGGTCTAAGCCATCAGGCAAGAGAGTCCACCACAGTTCTTTCCCAGATAACCACATCTCTATTCCTGACTTTTGCTAAGTGATTCATTGGATCCATGAGTAACATGGTTGGTTGTCCAGCAAGCCCTTGATGTTCTCTCTAGAACACATTTTTTTTTTCCTTTCTTGTTTTTTTGTTTTGTTTTGTTTTTGTTTGTTTGGTTGTTTCAATATGAATAGGCTGAGAATTGTCCAAGTCTTCAAGTCCTGGTTCCTTTTTACTTAACAATTCCTCCTTTAATTTATCTTTCTCCTCTTGTATTTTACTATAAGCATAAAGGAGAAACCAAGCCGTGCCTTCAATACTTTGTTTAGAAATCTAAATCCAAGTGTGTCATTTACAATTTCTACTTTCTACCCACAAAAAACTAGAACATAATTCAGCCAAGTTCTTTGTCACTTTATAACAAGGATCACCTTTCCTCCAGGGTCCACTAATGTGTTCTTCATTTCCACCTGAGACCTCAACAGAGGCCCCGTTAACATTCACATTTTTACCAAGTATCCTCAAAGCAATCTAATCCCTACCTACAACTCTTCCAGTCCTCACCCACAACTCAATTCCAAAGCCACTTCCACATTTTTAAGTGTTTGTTACAATAGCACCCCATTTCCTGGTACCAAAACCTTTATTAATCTGATAGGGCTGCTGTAAGGAAGGACCACAGACTGGATGGTTAAACATAAATTCACTGCCTAGTTTTGGAGGCTAGAAGTACAAAACCAAGGTGTTGGCAAACTTGGTTCCTTCTGAGGGTTGTTAAGGAAGGATGTTTTACAGGCATCTCTTGAGGGAGTGAAAGGCAGAAGGAGAAAGAAAGAGCAACTTGGGGGGTAAGATAAAATAACTGATATTTATTGAGAATTTACTATGTACTAAACATCTTTGCACATATTATCATTACTTATAAAACTCATAATAGCCCTTCGAAGTATATTCTACCCTTTACAGATACACAAACTGAATTACAAAAAGGTGAGATGAATTACCCAACATCATCCAGTTAGTAAGGATTTGAACCCAAAGTCACTGACTTCAGAACTCCTGCTCTTATACTGCATTGCAAAAGGAAAATGAGAAGGAAACACATGGATATTCCCTAAATATAAAAAAATCCACTGTGTAAAAACCTATTAACTTTAATTATGTTATATCCTAAAACTAGAACTGCTTCTCTAAAAACGTCGTATTTCAAGACAATAGAAAATCATTTGAATATACAATAAAAATTATTAGTTTCCCCTAGGCTAACTTCACTAATGAGCTATTTTTAAAATAGTTTTGTCTGAATGTGCTCTTATTAGTTTTAAGTCAATTTGGAAAGGAAAAATATTGGCTGGATGGGCCTTGGCTTGTTCATTCATTTGCCACTCAAAATTAGAATTTATTTGACTTTCACATGCTGTTAAAAACTAGAATTTTTCTTATTTACCTCCTTTTGTTTCTGATAAGTATTAAAGACAGAAATATTCTCCTATGATTCTATTTATAACCTGTTTCAGCTTCTAGTAGACAATCCTGAAACTTAACCTTTTGGGACTCCAGGGTTAACAGCTTCATTCTCTTGGATTTCATGACTATGAACAATGTTTTACTATGAAATCCATACTGAGTTTCAAGTTCTGGGTTTGGATTTTAAGCTATTTCATTTGTGCTACATTAGCTACAACCAATATTTTAATTTTATTTTGGCAATGTAGAAATTTTAGAAGTGAGAGATCAAATTCTTAATGATACCACTTTTGTTTAATCTCTTTAAATTTTTCTCTTCTTTGGAATGCAGGTCCACTTTTAACAGATACTCTAAGATGCCACTTCACACCAGCCCCCAAAGTAAAATGGAGGGACTCTTTCATTCCATTTTCCAATCTGTGCTAACAGCACTTCTTGGTTCAGTTTTCTGGATTTCCGGACACAGTTTGGGTTACAGTAGCCACTAAAATTCATGGACACTGCTTGCCGTACATAGAAGCCAAAGAAAATTTCATCTTCAGAAAAACATAAATTCAAAGTGAAGCATATTGAGAACATAAATGAGATTCAAATAAAAAGAAAAGGAACACCCTTCCCCCTTTGTAGCAGGTGACTTATACTCTAAAATCACAGCCTATGGTTATGGCTGTAGATTCCATTGGATTATTTTTTACAGCTAAGGCAATGTGCCTCTTAAGGCAGAGATCCAAATTTCTGAATCGTGACGGCAACAGCTGAAGACTAAAGATAGACGGTCAAAATAGCATTTTCTGTACATTTTCAGTTGTTAAAAAACCAGTTACAGTACATTATGTATGAAGTACATTGTTTTAATCCTGTGATGGCTCCACTGGAGCCATAAATCTGTCAAGATTTATGACAGAAAATATTATTTCCTGCCTTCATTATATATACATCTTTAAAATGGTGATGGCTCCTTTTCTTAATATAATATTTTCAAATGTATTTCATATAGGTGCCTACAATCCTTATGAACAAACCATTCCTGTTTCAAATAAATGGCCCATTACATGGCTAAGCACACTCACCTCAGGAGCTATTTGCTTCTACCTCTGCCTGAAAAGCCTCTGCTCTAGATCTTTCTATGGTTCCCTCCATATCTCCTCAGACATACGCTCATACATCTTCTCCTCAGAGAGGCTTTTCCTACTCAGCCTCCGTAACACAGTACCCATCCTCCCTCTCCCTGGCTGCTTTGTTCTGACATCTTCCATTGCTCTCTGACGTTGTTGGTTGTCTGTCCCAACCACTAGAACGAAAGTCCCATGAGGACAGAGACCTTCAGTTTTATTTACCACATGACACCAACACCTAAAACAGTGTCTTGTATGTCGTAGGTGTTTAATACATGTCTGCTTAATAAATAAAGGCCACTTAGTTAAACAGTAAGAGCATTTATCGGTGCTCTCATCAATTTCCATCTGTCCCCTTGTCAGTCACCTCATCCAGGTTCTTAAGCCAATTCAGTCTTACAGCCCTGAAAAGAGATGCTGAAAGACATGTGCAGAATGACCGACCAAAGGCAAGGATGAGACTTGTCTTGAATTCTCCACTATTAATGGCCTTTGAGTCCTACCACTGCTGGGGCACCAATGAAAGTCTAACCTTCCATATTCAGAGAAATATCTCAATTATCTATTGCTTAGCCCAAACACTTCTTGCTAGACAGAAGGCAAAGCAGAAGTGAACTTGCGACCTTCCCAGTGGAGTTACTGCACCACTGCCCAGCAGGATTCGTTCTTTCAGACAGCACAATGGTAACACTGTGTACAGAGGCACCATTCACAGGAGACACAGGAGCTCCGCCAAAGGCAGGAAGGCAATCTGTATTGAATACTATATGCCGAGAGAGCTTTCTTTTCACTTCAAAATGAGAAGCAAGCAATTTGGGGGATGGTAACTGTCCAAGTAGCTTTACATGTCTGCTAGGTGGAAAGACCCAGGATGTGAATCACTTCTTTTCTGGAGCATGGTTCCAATAAGGAGTTTTATTTTGGTAAAGTAATAGAAATGCTCTTTGAACTTGATATTCAAGTTTGTCACAGCTCAATAAACATTGGAGGAAGATGATGATGATGATGATGATGATGATGATGATGATAAAAAGTAGCAAAATGTTTCAAATACAACTGAGTTAGACAACGAAAATATTTACTAAAGGCATAATGGTTAATGGGACTTTGAAGAATACTTATTAAAAATCCAGATGTTGGGCACATGGGTGGCTCAGTCAGTTAAGCGTCCAACTCTAGATCTTGGCTCAGGTCACGATCACATCATTTCTGAGACTGGGATTCACTCTCTCCTTCTCTTTGCCTCTCTCTGCCTCTCTCTGTCTCTCAAAATAAACAAACTTTAAAAAAATCCAGAAGTGTATAAAGGAATGAGATGCCAAGGTGAGAGACCCTTAAATCTGTATAAAATTCTAAATAACTCAGTATTCAAAACACTGAGCTTTTTTCCAAGGAGATTTTTGGTAAGCATAGTAATTCTCCTTTCAATTCTAAGCTATCATTTATATTGTCCAGAAATGCTGCATTATAATTAAGAACTATTTTGCCATAGATAACATTACATTTCCTAAATAGTACTCTTGGTATTTTTTCATTAAGATTACTAAACACAAAAATACAGCAGTCCATAAAAAAAAATCTGTATATGAAAATACTTATGTGGAAACAAATTAAACTGCTGGTAAATTGAAGAGCAATCAAGTAGGAGAATGACCTAAGAGAATGAATTATTTATCAGGAGTCTGTGTCTTGAGATCTAACATAAGCCAGCTTCTTCATCATCGTAGGGCAATTCGTTTAAGCCTTCTGTTTCCCAGTTCCTTGCCTATAAGATGCAAATGTTCATACCTACTATTTTGCAAGGTAATTCATGTAAATTAACAAAGTACAATTTAAAATTTAAACAGCATTGCATGTGCAATGCAATCTGGTAGGTACATACATTTGGATAGTATACTCCCTGGTAGGATTTAAAAAGTGTTATAGACATTATCATATTCATCTTTAAGTATTCCCTGTAAGGAGGGAAATTCCAACCTCACTGTGGCTCCTCAGCTTTTGTGCACAGTTCCCTGCTAGGTTACCTTTTGTCCACTTTCCCAAATTTAAATAAAGTAAAACTTCCTCCTGAAGGCCTATGGCAAGATTTTCAAAGCAAAGCGCAAACATAGTAAGAATAACATGAAGTTAGTTTCTGTTGATTAGTATATGTAACATTTCTTGGAAGAAAGACCAAGAACAATATATCACTGTCTCTATTTCCCTCTAGTAACCAGAATAAGGCTAGATCTAATTGGTTGGTTGTTTTTTTTTTTCCATTACAAAGTACAAAAACACACATAAAGGGAATAAACATTTGTTGAGGGATTATTTGTACTAAATGCTTGAGATATTATCTCATGTAATGCTTAAAATAATTCCATGATGTAGGTTTTCATATACAGAAAATTTCATAGAGAAAAAATTGAGTCTCGGATAGCTTAAGAAATTTACTCAGGGGCACCTGGGTGGCTCAGTCGGTTAAGCGCCCAACTTTGGCTCAGGTCATGATCACGCAGTTCATGAGTTTGAGCCCCGCGTCGGGCTCTGTGCTGACAGCTCAGAGCTTGAAGCCTGCTCCGGATTCTGTGTCTCCCTCTCTCTGCCCCTTTCCAGCTCATGCTGTCTATCTGTCTCTCTCTCTCTGTCAAAAATAAATAAACATTAAAAAAACCTTTAAAAAAAAAAAAGAAATTTACTCAAAATCAAAGCACTAACAATGATGCCCCTGAGGCTTTTCTGTCAATTATTCTTTGTTCTTTTCATTATACTACTGCTTCTCCAAGTGTGTCATTCCATAATTGGCACCACCAGCATCACTTTGGGTTATTTCCCAAAGTATATTCTGGACCTGTTTTTAAAGACTGCTACCTACTGAATCAGAAATCCTTAGGGTGGGACCCAGCAATGTGCCTTCATAAGTTTTCAACTGCTTGTGATGCACACTGAAGTTTGTAAACCATTGCATTCCACCATGTTTTTAGAGTTGATCTCATGGAATTCTAGCATATAATGAAACCAAAAGTAAAAAGGGGCAGACTTATATAGTTAGTAGGTCAAATTTCCTAAATATACATTTACTGAGTTAGGTAAATCTGCCTTCAGCTAAGATAGTGAGTGTGGCATTCTCAAATCCAGAAATGCTTAGGTCAGAATGACAAACAGATGTCATTATCTCAGGTGTGAAGTCAAATCGATTTGGTTGTAACTGCTTGAAACACCAAGATGAGATAAAGAGGTTTATGAGGCTGCATTCAGTGAGAAAGAAGGCCACAATCAATTAGTAATATCTGCCATGGGTCGGGGAAAAGGGAATGGCAGCACTCAACCAGTGTAGAGTGATCAACTGTGAGCTCCTCTAATTATGTTAATGACTGAATACAGTACTTCCTGTAGAAGGAGCCAGCTTAAAGATAGAATTTTAGAGATTGGGGGCCCACTGGAAATAATAGTGAGAACTTAATATAGAATTGAAGCAATTAATGATAATTACAAGCACAGTCTTGTTTTTTTATTTTTATTTTTTTCATTTTATTTATGTTTAGAGACAGCACAGCAGGAGAGAGGTGCAGAGAGAGAGAAAAAGAGAGAATCTCAAGCAGGCTACATGCTTAGCACAGAGCCCAATACAGGGCTCAACCCCACAACACCAGGATCATGACCTGAGCCAAAATCAAGAGTCAGATGCTTAACCGACTGAGACACCCAGGTGCCCCAAGCACAGTCTTATTTTTTGTAGTTGAACACACTACTCACTGATAATGGTTCTCAAGAACATCTTTGAGCTTATTAAAAGTATCCTATTGGAACATTAAATGCATGTTGCTGAATGAAAGAAGCCAGTCTGAAAAAGCCACATACGATACGATTCCAACTTTAGAAAAGGCAAAACTGTGGAGAAAATAAAAAGATCAGTGTGGGGAGAGATGGACAGGCAGAAGATCAAAGATATTTAGGGCAGTGAAAATACTCTAATAGTATAATTATGGATATATGGCACATTACATTTGTCCAAACCCACAGAATGTACCAAGACTACAGACTTTTGGAGAGCAATTAGTATACATTAATGCAAGTTCGTCCTTGGTAAAAATGTACTTCTCTGGTAAGTAATATTAATGATGGGGAAGGCTATGCATGTGTGAGGGCAGGGGCATATGGGAAATCTCTCTACTTCCCTTTCAATTTTATTGGAAACCTAAAATTATTCTTTAAAACTTAAGTCTTTGAATAACATAAAAGTATTCTCTTGCATCTATCTCTAAGTAGAGATTGGGAGGGAGGGCAATGATGATATAGACTTTCCATCTTTGCGACATAAAGATTATTCCAGCACTACATTTCTGCCCCATCCAGGTTTTGCATTGTTCTGTGTGTTCTATGGATTGTTTCAGATTTGTCTGATGTGTGAATGTATCTGACTCCCCATCTAAATGACATCTAAACTGTGACAAGCTACTTCAGACAGAGATCTTATTTTGTTTCTTTGTGTGCCTCCCACAGTATCTTCCTGCAATCTTCTGCTCATAATAGAACTTCAATATTCATTATAAAATAAGCTAACAATAAAAAGAAAATAGCTGCTAATTTCTAAGTGTCTACTGTATTCTAGTAGCTTCGCAGATATTACAGTACTTTTACAATATATATTTTCATCTCCTGTTGTACACTAACAGAAACTCATGTTCTAAGAAATAAGACTCAAAACTGGAAAACCAGTAATTCTTGAAGGCTTTATTCAGACCCAGTGCTGTCTCACACCAACATTTTTTCTCCAACTAGAATATCTTCACCAAAATCCAATTATTCTACAAAATAGAGTATGTATTTATTATTTGATACATAAATATACATATATAAATATAAAAATAGTCACTGCATTTGAAGACCTACTTTAGTAAACATAGATTTATTCATAATTACCTACGAATTAAAGCATTTCTCTGTCACCCATACACTTTCAGCTTACTTCTGTGGAAATGGACTATATTAAGGAATAATTCTGTGCGGCTTTCCAGTTAATGACAAAAGGGGTTTGGTTCTGGAGATGACATTTTTTCCAATATTGTCATTAGGTAATACTCAACGTTAGCTAGCCCTGGGTTTTCCTGGAAAAATAAGAGGGATAGATTTTTCAGCCAAAGGGACACTTTGCCCCTAGAACTTTACCTACATGCAATCAAAATAACGTACAAGACAAAATATTCGCTAGAGTAAAAATTCTCTAGGGCAACAATCTGTCACATTCAACTTGATGCATGACACAACGTAGGCATTCAATAAATGTTTGATCCTAAAGAAGTTAAAAAGAAGAGAGTGTGTTATTTTCTCCTCTCTTTACTTAAAAGGCAAGAGGACTAATAAGTTATGATTCATATAAATAAGGGGGGAAAAATGAAAATACTTTCCAGAAATGGCTGTGTAAATAACAGATAGTAAATCAGAGCTTATCAGATAGGATATGATCCCTTATGCCTTTCCCTTTACTTCTACTACTTTTGGTAAATAAAAGACCTTCAGGTGATTCTGTCTCATCCAATTCCACAGAATACCAGTGGAAGAATATCATCATTCTTTGGCCAGAGCCAGTTTTGATCCCAGACAGACTGATCTCGAAAATGACCATTCGTCCCTTCTTCAGGGAAATATTTAGGCTTGCCACAGCTCTTCTTAAGTACATTCTAGATCTATAAAACATTGATAAAAAAAAATAACCCTAAGGCCCAAAAAGCAGAGATACGTGGATTTCGTGAGAACTCAAGACCTGTAATAACCGCATAATCACAATGACAAAAAAACTCTGTGTGTAACTTAGCGAGATATGGTACTGTGGAGAACAATACAAACGTACCCAGCAGGCCATTTGAAGGAATTATCTCTGGCCTTTGAGGAGACTGACCATCTAAACAGCAAAATGATTTGTAAGACAACTGGAATCTGACTTATAATGTATGTGTCAAAACAGACCTGTATGTGAACGTGTAAGTGCATAAGTGCTTGGAAACTTAAAAATCAAACAAATCAGGTTAAAGGCAACAGAAAATCCAACAAATGTGTACTAATAACATTTTTTAAAGTTTTATTGTTTTGTTTTGTTTTGTTTTGTTTTGTTTTGTGTACCAGAGTCTCTCCCTAGCCTGGCTAGAAAGAATAGCGTGATTTTGTAACAGGAGAAGCAACGGTGGTGGATATTTCTTAGTAACACAGGTAATGGCTTTTATATTCACAAGATATGAGACAAGGCATTTAAAAGTCCAGAGGAAGAAGGGATTGTAACCTACTTTGTTTCATTATTGATTGTGATGCTCATTTCCAAAATCTCTCAAATTATGTGTTGTTATAGCTACAGGAATTTAGCAAAACACCTGCTCAGGCATTTCTGTAGATGATTATTTAGAGTTAGTCAATTCTGGCACTAATCATTCTCCCTCGTTTTTCTCTTGGTTTGCCAAAAACAGCTGCTAACCGCATCCTCTCTGAACACTGTCAGGGCCTATCATATTCCACTTTTAAAATAATTGGAATAAATGTCATTCCCAACACTTTCATTTCACTTCAACTACATATCATTCTCCCAACTCTGCCAATGGCTACATGTGTGCCATCAACTCTCTCCTTTATTTGCTGATGGATTCTTCCATGTAAGTCAGTCACATAAGGCTCTGCATGAAATGACTCCCTTAGAAATCTCCCCAGGATACCTACTACTATCTATTAATAGAAATGCCTAAATAAGTACCCAGCACCACATAGATTTTCATAGCTGAGGAAGGCAATGGCTGCTATTAACATGTCCGCTGCTTTCTAACAAATGCATTGGTACTTGAAAGAAAATTTAATGGAGATGTTTTATGCAGAAAAAGCACTCAAATTATTAAAGGACCAGCTGCCATTTCCTATGCACATAGTCATAATGTTATAAATTAAAGTACAAGAATTAGTCACCTATCTCAATTGCCAAGAATCTCGTCACTGGAGAATTAAGCAGATGAAGCCAAGATTTAGGTTCTGTGTGCCTATAGGTCTCACTATTTCTAGTTTCTCCCCCTCCATCTCCCACTACAATACCTTATCTTCCTGAACATATCGACCTGGCCATGACATACTCTTGCTTTATCAGTCTCAAGATCCCAGGCACATGAGAGATAAATTCCAATCCCTTTAGCTAATGCTTCCCTTTTCTTATCCTAAAAAAGTAATATATTCTTCTGTGGCAAACCCAAGCCAAGACCCTGTTCTGCCTGGCCCAGGGCTTTCTTTCAGCCTCATTTCCTGCCAACGCTCCTCAAACACTCCTCATAGCCATGTACTCAGTCCTCCAGCTGCACGTTTTCACACTTCCATGCATTTAATCACTCCTGCTGCTTGTTATGCTTGTAATGTTCTTCTCCCTCCTCTCCACCAAGAAAATTCCACTCAGAACCCCAGTAATCACTTGATTACCCTACTCTTGGAAGATTTCACTGACACCTCCGGGTTGATTTCCCACAACCTCTGGGTATTTCCATTGTCCTCAATAGGTATCTTTACCATAACATTTATTATGTTATGTACTTGTTAATTATATATTAACATATCAATTTTTCTTAGTTGGCTGTGAATTCCATGAGAATATGGTCAGTGTCTCAACGGTCTTTATACTCGAAATTTCTACCAAGGCGTAAGGCCCACATTCGACAGTAACTTTGGGCTGGTTAAGTGAATAAAGTATGGATCTCAGAATATTTAACAGCAACATATCATACCAGTATCTCCAGTCAATAATCCTCCATTGCATATATCTCTCTTCTGCAAAGCCTCACAGGAAAGAGCAGAGTCCAGCCCCTACCACTGAACATATATTCCAAAGTGCATGTCCCATTGTTAAATTTGTATTGCCAGCTTCATAAAAAAGAACAGAATCTTTATGACCCTTAGAGCACAGCTAACTTACATAAAAGTTATTTGTTACTTCTCACAAAATTTTAGTGATATCCATACAGTTAAATCAGTTTGAATGCCTGCTACAGTGAAGAGTACAATAAAGATTTGTTGAATAAGTAAATAAATAAATAAACAAAATTGTTAATGCATATAAAAATAATGCCTTAGGGGCACCTTGGTGTCTCAGTCAGTTGAGCATCTGACTCTTGATTTCAGCTCAGGTCATGATCCCAGGGCCATGGGATCAAGCCTACATGCATCAGGCTCCATGCTGACCATGTTTAAGATTCTCTTTCTCACTCTGTCCCCCTCTCCTCTACTGATGCTCTGTGTCTCTTAAAAAAAAGGGATGCTTTAGTTTGAAGATGTAAAGTAAAAGGCATTCATACACTGTTTACTTTACCTAAGAAAGTTAAATAATGAAATGAACCTTCAAGATTAATATTTAGAAGTCTTGTGAGTCTAAAATGGTTTCTGACAAAGTCCTATCTGTTCTGGCTCAGACGTGCATTAAGATGAAAAATTAGTATGCACTAGAAGAGTACTATCAAACAATAATACTGAAATAGCAATTCAAAGCAAACTATAAAAGGATCTAATGAAAACAAAGGAGAAAAGGAGAATTAAAGAAAAAATCTCTACTATAACCTAAACTTATTTCTTTTTTAATGTTTTTGAAAATCACAGTAATAAAGTGATTGATACTTACGGGCAAAAGTGTAGAAATATATCACTGCAAATGTTGTCATAAATCTAAATTTTAAAGATGTTGATAAAATTTCAGTAATGTATAATATAATGCAGTAGATCTTTTCAAGAAAGATGGTGTTTATATAATTTACAATATAACATGTATATATATATATATATATATATATATATATATATATATATATGTATGTATGTATTTTAGAGAGAGAGAGAATAGGGGAGGGGAAGAGAGAGATTCCCAAGCAGGCTCTGCACTGTCGGGGCTCTGATGTGGGGCTCGAACTCACGAACTATAAGATCATGACCTCAGCCGAAGTAGGACACTTAACCGACTGAGCCACCCAGGCACCCCTTGATATACTTTAAAAATGGTTTCTCAACTAAACAAGTGGCTAGGATAGCCAACAGTTAATTGATTCCCTAGCAAATTAAGAGAGCTAATGCCTGAAAACAGGCCTTTCATGCTGTGTATGGCAGCAATTAGTGTTACTCATCAAGTATCCCAGGTGTCTTCCTCTTAGGAAGATGGTAAGATAGCAATTTCCGGCCCACTTGTGAGACTATGCAGCATGTGATTAATTATGACCAATGGGTTTGTAACTGGATGTAACTAAACTAGTTATTGCCAGGGTGAGACCTTCCAGAGCTCTCTGGGTCCTCCTGCACTTCTCATGAAGGTGTCTGAGATGGTGGCTGCTCTCAGCCTTCTGAGTCCCAGAAGGATTACAATCTAATTACATCTAGTTCATCAGTTTCCAAGATGAATGTGTAGTGTGAGCAAGAAAAAGATCTATAGTGTTTTAGCCTCTGCGAGTTTGGAGTTTTCTGTTATAACAGCATAACCAGCCTATCCTGACTTACTCTGAGAAAGTGAGGTATTTCCTGGGTAAAACCAGGTGGAATATTTTAGTACATCTGCAATTAGGTCAAAGTAATAAAGATGTGTATGCTGTGCCCAAATGTGACTATGATTATTTTAGTATACTTGCTCCCATTTTATTCAAGTGTAGAGATGATCTGCATCAAGAAAAATTTTATAGTACAAGAAAAATGTAAGTTGAGTCATAATTACATGACAATATGCCTTCACTGTAAGTCACTAAAACATTCCTTCTAATCGTTAGTTTACTCTAATACACTGAAAATATGACCACTTATAAAATACAATTTATAAACTGCATTTTAAACATACGTCTACATTGTAACATGAAGTATATTCTTTATGTCACTAAAAAGCTAAAAACACTAAATTTGTCACTGTTCTGGTCTGTTCAAACAATTAACAAGGCAATCTTTCTGAATTTGTCTCATCAAAGAGAGCCCTCTGATAATAAACAATTTCCCAATAAGAATAACTTATTACTACAAGATCATATTTTAAACAAGGAGTAAAAAATTTTTAAATGTACTCGGTCACGTAGGAGGACACACAACTCACTCACTGGAAGGAAGGACCCCAAGGCCAGGGACTGTGTGTGTGCTGTTTGCAGACCTACCCTGTATGACATAGCACAATGCCTGACACACAGAGAAGACATTCAATAAGCATCTGTGGAAAACATTAATAAATACATGAGCTTTAGCAATGGGGAGAGAAAGGGGGGGAAAAGTGTTAAAATTTTAGGAACTTAAATGTTAAAGAAGCTCCCTTTCAAGTTAATCGAGTCCAATCCCCTTTAATAAACAGGTACATGGAGCCACAAAGAGAAGTCATACATTGACCTAATAAAAGAGCTGGGATTATAACCCAAGTGACTGGTCTCTGACAAATATGTTGTCCTTCACACCATTCTATTCAACAGTACAGATTGGAGACTTCTAGATAAGCACATTTTCAAGCTTTATCAAGTATGCATACTTTGGGGGAGTGCCTATTATGTGTCAGGCAGTATGCTGACTACTTGAATAAGATATGATGTTTGCTTTATAGAAATGTATGCATGGTTACCTTGATCCAACAATTGGGAACTGTCATGGTTGACAATGTTTATATTCCAACTGAATTTTTCCCCTGTTAGATAAACTGTTAAAGAATGTTGTCTTGGATTTATGGGAAATAAAGATAGCCATTTCTAAGTAAAAAAAGCTGACAAGATTCCTGGAAATGATCCTCGCTGTTTAACATTTAAATCTATAAAAGTATCTAATGTGGTTTGCTCCATATAAAATATATTTAATTTTTATTTCAAGGATGCCATCTTTCTGTACTGGATTTACTTTGACAACAATATGTGCTTTGTAACCCTTTGAGAATAGGATCCTGCACCAATTTCACTGAAGTTTGTAACCACAGACTAGGCAAAGCTGAATTCTAATTAATAGTACAGTAAAAGCTTTGTTCTCCTTGCTCAGTGGGGGAATGAGATGCCTTAACTCTTTAAGCAGGAATCATTTCATGTTACCCAAGGTGTTCTCATTCTTCTAGATTACTTTTGCTTCCTTTTCTAAAACCTAACCCTAAACAAAAGGGCAGGAATTGAGTGAATTATTCAGATGTCTCTGCTCCATAAGTTCAGCACATATGGATGCCTCCTTTTATAGTTAATTGTGTATTACTATCCCCATCAAAATCCAGAAAACTTACTGAGAATAACTTCTCTTTTAACTAACATAGTCAAGTATGTTCAAGGGAGTAAAACAGAACACAATGAACAATGTAAATAGGAAATGAAGCGATATTATTTGAATCATTCAATCCAGGTATAAGCACCTAATAGGTCATGTTGGTATTTATATATTTCTAATCACACAACACACAACACACACACACACACACACACACCACTCACACACACACATATGTAAATGTTACAAAGTTTTGTAGCTGTTTTTCACTACTTACTAATATATTCTGAATATCTTTCCACAGCAGCAAATATTTTCTAAAACATGGTTTTAAACGGTCTGATAGCAATCAGAAATTAAATCAAGATCATTGATTAGACATGTAGAATTTTTACTCCTTTTTAGAATTTTAAGCAATGCTTTCACAAACACCTTTATATATACTACTCTATGAATATCTATTTAGACTCGTGTCATTTTACGTCAGCAAGGACATTAATGGACACATTGTGGGCACATAAAATTTTGTGGTGAATTGGTTGTCACACTATGATTTATAAGGGTTAATTTCTCTTGTCATAACTAAAAGTACCAAGAGTGGTCAATCTTGATCGTCTTGATTCTAATGCATGTCTACTGAAAGCTGACACTTATCGTCTTTAGTTACAAGTGTGACTTTGTACCTTAATTTTTATAGTACTTTAGAATAATTTCCCTTGGAAAAACTGTTATTATTTAACCATTTTATTGGTCAGCACATAAACTGGGAAGCTTTTTTAAAATAAACAACTATTTAAGCAATTCACTTAAAAAGGACACTGGTCGTACAAGGTATAGGCATTTTGCTTGATTCACTTTAGCTGGGAACTGCTGGAAAAGACTGTGTATGTGTGTGTTTATGAGCACACATGTGCCTGACGTGGAAGAAATTCTGGCCCAGTAAACGTGCAATATCAATCACTTAACATTAATACATTTAGGATTTTCAGAAGAAATGTCTTCCAGTCTTATCTCTGTTCAAAAACAAGGAAATGTGCTTATAGAAAACTGGTAGAAACTGAATTCTTCTATTTCACCAATCTCTAAGAATGTATAAAAGACCTTTACATGTAAGTAAAAATAGGGCTAAAAGGAAGGAAAAAAGAAAAGAAAAATCTAGATTCCAGGTGAGAATGTATTTTGCGCAATTCAGGCTTAACTAATAGGTTCAGGTGATCAGTTTATTTCTACGACAGGTTGGAAGATTCCGGTTTGGGGGAAGGTAAAGATTGTGTTATTTGAAGAATAAGAATCAGTATGGCGGCACTTGCCTCAGGGCAATGTGAACAAGCCAAGGAGAAGCACTGATCAGGCAGTACCCATGTGGCCACAGGGTAAGACCATCTCATAACTGAATTCATAAACTTCATTTTCTGCTTATGGCTACAGTTTGACAGGGAATGGTGTGTTCACAACAATCAGATCTCTGTGAGAATGTCAGTGCCCGGGTCTCAAAATCCCCTGAGAGGCTGTGT
Source organism: Panthera leo (assembly GCF_018350215.1). Classification (NCBI taxonomy): domain Eukaryota; kingdom Metazoa; phylum Chordata; class Mammalia; order Carnivora; family Felidae; genus Panthera; species Panthera leo. The sequence goes on along the minus strand of NC_056686.1, from coordinate 54,091,339 downwards.
TTGCTGTCACAAAGGTGCTTTCCCACTGCTGGCAGGCAAACTGTAAACCACAGCTGGGTAACCTTCCTGCGGGGGAGCCAATGAGTGACACCCGAAGCACTAATTAAGCAGTTGTTTACTGACTATGGTACATCCCTCACTGTGCTGGGCACACGGGAAAGGAACAGGGAAGCTTCAGACAAGGAGCTCGAATGGACAGCAGAGTTCCACTGCCTACAGTTGGGAGTCCAAATGCACTACTGTTCTAATCAGCACTTTGGGGGTTGCAAAGATCACCTATGCTCAAAACCCTAAGTACAAATAAAAGGGTGGGGACCTGGGGGCAAGAGTATTTTAGGGAGGGCAGAATGCATCAAGGGTGTGCTGGAGTTGGAGAAAGTGGACTGCTAGATATTCAGGATTTTTTCAAACTGGTTGATAACACATTGGGAGTTTAGAGTCAGCCATGGTGGGAGTATTTACACCACAGATACTGGAAAACTTCACAAATCAAATCTTGGTCTATCATTGTTGTTGTCATTGTTATCTTCTGGAGAGCAAGTTGTCAAACATGTCCTACCACAACTGCATACATCCTAGTTTATGACTGTAATTTTCCTTTCTATGCCTGCAATTATTTACAGAGTCCACTTTTACTCTCTAAAGTATGCCAGTTTGAATAATAAACTATATGATCCCGGGGCGCCTGGGTGGCTCAGTCAGTTAAGCGTCTGACTTCGGCCCAGGTCATGAATCTCACGGTTCGTGGGTTCGAGCCCCATGTTGGGCTCTGTGCTGACTGATCGGAGCCTGGAGCCTGCTTCAGATTCTGTGTCTCCCTCTCTCTCTGCCCCTCCCCTGCTCACACTTGCTCTCTCTCTGTCAAAAATAAGAATAAAAAATAAAACTTAAAAAAACTTATGATCCCCCTAATTTTAGGATACGAAGATCTCTGGGATTCAGGATAGGAAACAGACCTACCACGGGAGGCCTAAAGAACTGGGGACTGTAAATGCAGCTGAAACGGAGGGGCAATGGTCTCTGGTTCTTTTTCTCAGAGACCACATGATGTTCCATCTTTGCTCATCTCTACACTTCATTTTTCTCCTTCTAAAGACACTCCCTACGCAGTTTTGACATGGCCTTAAATAACTTACCGAGCCTTTCAGTTTGGATAACCTCCCTATTTCAGGGCCATCTATGGAGTAGCAATAGTCTTGGTATCCTTGCCTCAAAGTCTTAAAGGAGAGAATCAGATTCAGCCAACTCATCTGTTTGGGGCAAGTCACACAACTCGTATGTCCCTAGTAAGAGAGATCCTGCTGCATTGAGTTGGGGCTCCCTCTAATTAATTCTAATTAATAGTACAGTAAACCAGCCATACTAACCAGCCACGGTTAAGAGGTGTCCTATGTCACAGCAGCAGACCCTCTCTAGCATTTGTGGGCACAAGAACATATCTATTACACTTAGTGTTACAGATTCTTCAGCCTCATTTAACTGTTTGCCATTTCCTGCAGAGACCATGCCCTTCCAACCCTTCATACCTTTGTTTCTGCCAGAAGATTCTCCACTCCCCCCCCCCCAACTCCTGCTCCCTTAAGGAACTCATCCTCATCCTCCACTGCACATGTCACATGGCATCCCCTCTTGTTTTGTAGCTTTCCACAACCCCTCCTACATCATTATGTATTTTCCTCTCATTCATTTTCTCACTGAGTTACCCTGCAGCCTGCACTTCCAAACACAACAAAGTCTCACCAACTTACTAGATATGTTACCTCAGGAACGCTATTTAGATTCTTTGACTAATAGGAGATGATTATATTTATTCGGTAGGGTTGTCAGGTCTAAGACACAGCAAATGGAAAGAATTAATTGTTACCATTATCCTTAGTATGGACACCTTTAAGAGAGGAGTCATAAGATCCTAATATTATAATAGATATTATCTCCCAAAAAGATAATGAATTATGGAGGAAAACCATTGGTTTGCATGGTTTGCCTGGTCTCCTTGCTGTGTCTCAAACATAATAAGCATACTTCCACCTTTCAAGGCATTTCACTTTCTGTCTTCTCTGCCAAGAACTCACTTTTCCTAGATGGATTTATTGCTCATTCCTTTATTTAATTCCGGTTTTTGCTCAGTTTTCACCCTCTCAAAGAATGCTTTTAAGCCAATTCCACCTAAAATGGCAACCACCATTATCCTTTAAGCCTTTACTAAGCTTTATTTTTCTTCTTTATCCTTCTTCTCTTTATTGTATTATTAGCAAACATTCCGTGTGTGTGAGTTTACTGTCACCCTTACAAATATAAACTCCAGGGGTAAATGAGTTCATTTTGTTCACTGCTGAATATCTAGTGCCTCGAACACAGTGTACATTTTAAAATGAATTAATGTTTTCCTAGTATGTATTAGGTGCTCAATAAATGTTTATTGATCTGAACTAAGATAAGTACAAAAGTATAGGCATGCATCAAGTGGAAGCTGAGTTCAGAGAAGGGAGCCATTATGAGCACATATTTTTACAGAGCTTCATGGTTTATACAGCATGATCACACGCATCTTTTTTCTTACTCTTAAACTTCAAGCTTTCTAGAGACACCCAGTGGCCTCAATGGGCACTGCTTAGAATTGCAGATGGCTCTGAGTCAGAGCCTGGTCGCCTTGCCACAAAGCAGTGTGAATTTTAAAAATATGGCCATTATTTATTGAGTGTGTGTGTGTGTGTGTGTGTGTGTGTGTTTTCAGAAGGAGGAGAAGGGGAAGGAGAGGAAGAAGAAAATATATATTTCCAATTGTGTACATCTCAGTCTGAGTCCAAAGGCACAAAACCAGCAGCACTGATATCCAAGGGCAGGAAGAGATGTCACAGCTCAGAGAAGAAATTCACCCTTCTTCCGCCTTTTGTTCTATTCAGGCCTTCAAAAAATTGAATGATGGACGCTACACTGGGGACGGTGATCTTCTTTCCTCAGTCTACTGGTCCAAATGATAATCTCTCCCAGAAATACCTCACAGACTCACAAAAAATAGTATGTTACCAGCTATCTGAACATCCCTTAGCCCAGTCAAGTTGACACATGAAATTAACCATCACAGTAGATGAGACTAAATCAAACATATAAAGTGGATGGGGAAGGGAATAAAGAAGTTCGAATATCAAGTCAAATTCCTTTTTTTTTTTTTTTTTTTTTGGTTGCATCACTGAATTCACTCTCTTTCACTGTTGACAGCAGGGCAATGTGAAGTAGCGGGAAAAGCCTGCGTTCAGCAGTCAGCACTGCCATGTATGACCTTCATGAGCTCAGGGGTGAATCACTTAACTCAATAAAGCTTCTACTTCCCGTTACAACAATGAGAGTTAAAAAAAAATTCTACTTTATTTAAGTAGATTAAGTATTAAGAATAATAAGCTAAGCAAATAAAGAATCTAAGCAATAATAGGCAACCAAAAATGGTACTTTTTCTTCTTATTATTACTGCTACTACCACTACTATTAATATTGCCCTCCCACTCCCCAACTTCAAGGGCACTCATTTGTATGGACTTGCCTAGAGAACTTGGCATCAATTCTACTCTCTTGCAGACATGTTGTGTCAAATCTGACAGGAAGTTCACCTGCTCTGTGGGTTACTCATTCTTTATGTCAAACAGGCCTATCTCCTGGTATATTCTATCTACCTTCCAGAAAGATGATTGAAAATTCCATTTAAGTGAATTCATATTTCTAGAAAATTACCACAGGTAAGCACTACAAAACACAATAGTACCTAACCTGCTTTTCAGAAATGGGTGATTGGGGTTTTTTTGTTGATTTTTTTAAACTTTATTTATTTTGAGAGGGAGAGAGAGTACACGAGTGCAAGCAGAGGAGGGGCAGAGAGTGAGGGAGAAACAGAATCCCAAGCAGGCTCCGTGCTGTCAGCACGGAGCCCGATATGAGTCTCAATCTAACCAACCAAGAGATCATGACCTGAGCACATATCAAGAGTCAGGTGCTTAACCCTGGCAGCCCCCGAATTGGGTGATTGTTATGGAATCAGAAACAATGAAGCAAATATAAAGTGTATAAAATTTACATCAATGCCCATCAAAGGGGATTGATTTCAAAACTAGCATTAAAATGAATGTGATGTGATGATAAATAGCCTGGGTCTACCTTTATGCAATTCTCAAATGATTCTCTATTTGAAAGAGGTGCACTGTGTATTCAGACCTACATAAAGTGTAGCAGTATTAGGCCTACAGGAAATGAACGGTGCAGCAATGCTGCCCCCTTGTGTTGGAAAATAAAACATATGAAAATATTTTACCTCTGTTTGCCTGGGAGGGACAGAATGGACTCAAATTTTAGGGGATTATTTACATATACCCCATAATTCTTTGCTCATACATAGTTATAAAATTAAATATTTCAATAAAAATTTATAGAAGAGCATGGTTGCAACGGAGGGTGAGACTCCATAAATAAAAGGCATTTGGTATATAAATTGCCACTTGAGTCTACCTTCCTCTCCAGTTTATACATCTTCCTCTACACCTGAGACAAACATACTGTGGCCTTTTATCAGTCACACATTTGGCAAGAAAGAGACTGAAACCACCTCCCATACACCATCAAATATACAGGTACATTTTGTTCTTTAGGGTTGGTTGGGATAACTCAACAAGGGATAGAATGTGTGGGGCCTGGGGCACTAGGTGGCATTGTGGCACGAATTCCAATCCCATCACAACTCTTTTCTCCAGGTGATCTTTTATTCCACAAAACTAAATGCCTAGAATTTAACAAGTTCATGCCTATGTATCTTATTCATTTGCTTTGAAAAAATAATTTTTTTGAGAGAGAGCAAGTGTGCATGCATGTGAACAGAGGAGGGACAGAGGGAGAGGGAGAGAATCTTAACGAGGTTCCACACTCAGCACAGAGCCCAACACAGGGCTCGATCTCACAACCATGAGATCACGACTTGAGCCCAGACCAAGAGTCAGACACTTAACCAACTGAGCCACCCAGGCGCCCTTCATTTGTTTTGAAGGCAATTCTACTGATGACAGTTACGGAGAAGAGGCTAAAAGCAAGAATAAAAAGCTGCTTGAGTGAGAGAAGGCAAGTGTAGTCATTTCCTAGTGATGCCATAACAAAGTACCACAAGCCTGGTAACCCAAATCAGGGATGTATTCTCCACAGTTCTGGAAGCTACAAGTCTGAATCGAGATATCTTCAGGGCCATCTCCCTCTCAGATTCTGGGTGAATTACTTCTTTGCTTCTTCCTGGCTTCTGACGGTGGCCATAGATCCGCGGCATTCCTTGGCTTGCAGCTCCCTCATTCCCATATCTGTCTGTCATCACAAGGCATTCCTCCCCTTGTTTGTGTCTTCACGTGGCATTTTCCTCTTCTAAGGACCCAAGTCACCCTACTCCAGTAGGGCAGCATCTTGATTACATCTGCAAAGACCCTATTTCCAAATATAGTCACATTCATGGATACGGGGAGTTGGGATTTCAAGATATCTTTTGTGACACACAATTCAACCCACAACAGCAAGGAAAACACTCTCTTGATACTCTTATGAGGGAGGATTCATTCCATTTTTTTCCTGACTCTTTCTGGTAATTAATCTCAGTGTTCACAGAGCAGCAATCCAAATGATGATAGGGAAATAAAAACACATGATGGAAGAAAACTGTCAAAGGGGACATCCTAGTTAACTCAGGCTGCCATAACAAAATACCACAGACTATGTGGCTTAAACACATTTTTTTTCTCACAGTACTGGAGATTGGAAGCCCAAGATGAGAGTGCCAGCACAGCTGGGTTCTGGTGATGGTTCTCTTCTTGGCTTAGAGAAGGCCACCTTCTTGCTGTGTCCTCACATAGCCTTACCTCAGTGTGGGCATCTGGACAGAAAAATCTCTCTCTCTTCCTCTTCTTGTAAGGTTACTAATCCCATCATGAGGGCCTCACCCTCATAATCTAATCTAACCCTGATTACCTCCGAGAGGCCCTTTCTCTAAATACAGCCACACTGGGCATTAGGGCTTCAACACATGGATTTTAGGGTATACAGCTCAGTCCACAGCAAGAAAAGAGTAATCTAGAGGAAGGACAAGTCTGCTTTAAAACAAAACAAACAAAACAAAACAAAGAGTCTTATTTTCCTTTGGTCTGGTTATTCACTACACTATACCTTAGGACAATCCTGAAAATTTTTGCAAGAATTTGGACTTCCTTGTCAGAGCTTATCCTGGACCCTTGCTCACTTTGAGATGACTAATGAGGTAAATTATGACTGAAGGAATCTGGGTCCTCCACCAAGGTGCCAAGAAAATAAAACTGAAGACGATGAGCATACAAACATCACTGGGAAGCTGAATTCCCGGGTTTTCTATTTCAAAGGCAAAACTATGTAAAACCAGAATTAACTATTCAGAACATATTGACAAGAGATCATCCAATCTCCTCAAGGACACACTGACCAGCCCAGAGATGGATGCTATGTAAAATTGATACTGACAAGACCACACATCTACTCCATGGTTTAGAGCTCTCACGTCCTTCACTACACTGTTGTTCATATGTGCTCCTAACCTTTTCTCTGCAAAAGATATTTTTGATGACTTTCTTCCATAGCATGCATGTTTTAAGAGAGTTTGGGTATCATTCTTAGAAATAGTAACAGTTAACATCTGAATGAATACTATATACCAAGTATGAAGCTGAGAAATCCTAATTCACTCATTTAGCATTCACAGAGCTCCTATGATTTTCACATGGGACACAAAGGTTGTTTAAGGAACTTAACCAAGGCATCACCATTGGTAAATCACAGAGCCCAGATATGAACCCAGCAAATCTGATTCCAGAACCCACTGGCTTAACCTCACTAATTCTATTTTTTCACACTGTAGCTACTGTAGTGATACTTATTAATTACTTTTTAAAGCAAATTTCCAGTATACATAATCCCTGTCATCAATATTTTCTCAATGAGGAAAGAAGTCCAGATGGTTTAAGAATCCTGCCTAAGGCCATACAACATAGGAAACAAAGGCTGGATTCCATCCCACATCGTACAGATTTCTAAGGGCCATGTTCATCTTTTTATACCAAACTTTGTACCCAGGGCCAGCTACATTATTTTTTTTTAATTTTTTAAATCTTTTTTTATTAACATTTATTTATTTTTTGAGAGTCAGAGAGACAGAGCACGAGCAGGGGAGGTACAGAGAGAGGGAGACACAGAATCAGAAGCAGGCTCCAGGCTCTGAGCTGTCTGCACAGAGCCCGATGCGGGGCTCGAACCCACAAACTGTGAGATTATGACCCAAGCCGAAGTTGGTTGCTTAACCAACTGAGCCACCCAGGTGCCCCCAGCTACATTATTTTTGAGGCCCCTTGAAAAATGAAAATATGGGATTCCTTGTTCAAAAATGATTATGGGTTTCAAGGCAGCACAGCATTAAAGCAAGAGTTGGGCCCTTCCAAATGTGGGACTATACCAATCCCATGCTCATGAAGCTGGCTCTGAATGTACCTCCACGTCAACTAGTAATGAGGGTGTTACAGAAAACAAACAAGCAGAATATACTAAATTTCTTTGTTATAATGCATATGGCTATCTTCTCCATACTCTTCATTTTATGGGCATAGCTCCCAACTATCTGAAGAAACTTGCTTGGAGTATTCAAAGAAAGAACAACAACAACAAATACAGCAAAGAGGCAAAAAGGGAACAAAGAACTAAAGGCTGGTAAGCGCATTAGTCTTGAAGGCACAGAACCATAGATTACTTGAGTAACAGAACTTACAGAAGCATTAAAGATCAGAGTTCAATTCCCTTCAGTTGGAGGTAAGAAGAGGCCACAAAGTGAGTTGGTAATGTCTGGTGAGTTATTTCAACCCCAGAGTCTTGATTTTTCATTGTAGAAAGATATAAATTTAGATTATTTCTAAATGGCTCCCAGGACATAAATTCATGACATGTTTAAGTATGTACTCTTTGGAGGGGAAAAAAGCCATCTAAATTCTTTTTTTTTAAACAAGACTGTTTTGCATCAATTTTCCCCAAGAAAACATGTAACAAATGATGCTGATACAACTGAACATCTATATAAAAGAAAAAAAATGAATCTTAGACTTTACACCCTTCACAAAAATTAACTCAAAATGGATTAAAGACCTAGATGTAAAATGCAAAACTATATAACTCTTAGAAGGTAACATAGGAGAATATGTACATGACTGAATGGGGTGATGGCTTTTTAAATTTTTTTTTTAACGTTTATTTATTTTTGAGACAGAGAGAGACAGAGCATGAATGGGGGAGGGGCAGAGAGAGAGGGAGACACAGAATCGGAAACAGGCTCCAGGCTCTGAGCCATCTGCCCAGAGCCTGACGCGGGGCTCGAACTCACGGACCGCGAGATCGTGACCTGAGCCGAAGTCGGACGCTTAACCGACTGAGCCACCCAGGCGCCCCGGTGATGGCTTTTTAGATAGAACACCAAAGACAAAATCCATGAAAAAAAAATTGTTGAGCCGAACCTCATTAAAATTAAAATTTCCTGCTCTGAAAAAGATGATATCAAGAGAACTAGACAAGAAGCCATGGACTGGTAGAAAATATTTGCAACAGATACCTGGTAAAGGACTATTATCCAAAATATACAAAGAATCCTTAATACTCAACAATAAGAAAATAACCCAATTTAAAAATGGGCCCGGACTTCAAGCTGTATTACAAAGCTTATAATCATCAAGACAGTATGGTACTGGCACAAAACACAGACACTCAGATCAATGGAACAGAATAGAGAACCCAGAAATTGACCCACTAATGTACGGCTGACTAATATTTGACAAAGCAGGAAAAAATATCCAATGGAATAAAGAGAGTCTCTTCAGCAAATGGTGCTAGGAAAACTGGACAGTGACATGCAGAACAATGAACCTGGACCTCGTACACCATACACAAAAACTCAAAATGGATGAAAGACCTAAATGTAAGCCAGGAAGCCATCAAAATCCTTGAGGAGAAAGCAGGCAAAAACCTCTTTGATTTTGGCCACAGCAACTTCTTACTCAACACATCTCCAGAGGCAATCGAAACAAAAGAGGCAGAAATTAACTATTGGGACCTCCTCAAAATAAAAAGCTTCTGCACAGTGAAGGAAACAATCAGCAAAACTAAAAGGCAACCGACAGATTGGGAGAAGATATTTGCAAATGACATATAAGATAAAGGGTTAGTATCCAAAATCTATAAAGAACTTATCAAACTCAACAACCCCCCAAAAAATAATCCAGTGAGGAAATGCGCAAAAGACAGGAATAAACACTTCTCCAAAGAAGACATCCAGAGGCGCCTGAGTGGCTCAGTCGGTTGAGTGTCCGACTTCAGCTCAGGTCATGATCTCACGGTCTGTGAGTTTGAGCCCCGCGTCGGGCTCTGTGCTGACAGCTCAGAGCCTGGAGCCTGTTTCGGATTCTGTGTCTCCCCCTCTCTCTGCCCCTCCCCCACTCATGCTCTGTCTCTCTCTGTCTCAAAAATAAATAAAAACATTAAAAAAAATTAAAAAAAAAAGAAGACATCCAGATGGCCAACTGACACATGAAAAAATGCTCAACTTCACTCATCATCAGGGAAATACAATTCAAAACCACAATGAGATTCTGACTCATACCTGTCAGAATGGCTAACATTAACAACTCAGGCAACAACAGATGTTGGTGAGGATGTGGAGAAAGAGGATCTTTTTTGCATTGTTGGTGGGAATGCAAGCTGGTGCAGCCACTCTGGAAAAGTATGGAGATTCATCAAAAAACTAAAAATAGAACTACCCTACGACCCAGCAATTGCACTACTAGGCATTTATCCATGGGATATAGGTGTGCTGTTTCAAAGGGACACATGCACCCCCATGTTTATAGCAGCACTATCAACAATAGCCAAAGTATGGAAAGAGCCCAAATGTCCATCGATGGATGAATGGATAAAGAAGATGTGGTATATATATGCAGTGGAGTATTACTCAGCAATCAAAAAGAATGAAGTCTTGCCATTTGCAACTATGTGGATGGAACTAGAGGGTATTATGCTAAGAGAAATTAGTCAGCCAGAGAAAGACAAATATCATATAATTTCACTCATATGTGGAATTTAAGAAACACAACAGATGAACATAGGGAAGGGAAGGAAAAATAAGATAAAAACAGGGAAGCGAACCATAAGAGACTCTTAATTCAGAGAACAAACTGAGGGTTGCTAGACGGGAGGTGGTGGGGAGAGGGGAAAATGGGTGATGGGCATTAAGTAGGGCACTTGTTGGGGTGAGCACTGGGTGTTATATGTAAGTGATGAATCACTGGGTTCTACTCCTGAAACCAATAATACTACACTGCATGTTAATTAACTTGAATTTAAATAAATAAATTTTAAATTTTAAAAAGGTGCCATTCTGATGAGTGACATTGATAATGGGCAGGCTATGCATGTGGGGGGCACAGGGTATATGGGAAATCTCTATACCTCCATCTCAATTCGGTTATAAACCTAAAACTGCTCTGAAAATAGTCCTAAATGGCAAATTTCAAAAATTTTGAAAAATTGCTCAAAATTAGTAGTTATGTAAATTCATTTGTAGTTATGTAAACGCAAATTAAACCCACAATGTGATACCATTACATACCAACTAGATGGGCAAAGACAAAGAAGTCTGACACTATCAAGGGTCAGATAGTGTACAAATAGGAACTTCTTTACACCGCTGGCAGGTGTGTACCTTTTCAGCCACTTTGAAAAATTATTTGGTGTTTCCTATTCCTAGTAAGTTGGATGTGTGCATACCCTCTAAGCCAGTACTGCCACCAATGCATTTCTCCTAGAGAAAATCTTCCACAAATGCACCAGGGAGACATTACCATAGCATTCACAGCAACAGAAACAAAAGTAGCAAGTTTAATTCAAGCTCAATTCATTTTATCTAATTTATTGTTCAGGTAATCACAAACATTTTACTGAAGTCTCTATGTCACTGTTAAGTCACCAGAGAATCACACAGGAGGAAATCTGCAGAAACTCAAGAACTACAATCTATATCTCTTTCTACATCTACATCTAAAGGAGCATTTCTATGTGATGTGATACTCTGTCTGTATATGTGTGTCTCTGCAGACATATATGTGTGTGTTTTAAGTAAAATGGCTCTGAGAATATGGAGGAAGGAAGGAAGGAGTGAACAGTGAACGATTCTGCTTGAAAAGGAGGAGGGTTGGTGGAAAATCTTGAGAGAGAAAACAAACAGTAAGGTGCTATCGCTGCTAGTTAAACCTACACCTTTTGTTTCCTGAATTAAAACCATTTGCCCAAGAAACTAAAAATACTGCTCTTTAAAATGTGCTGAGTTAAATATTCTCAGGCCTTAAAATATACCCTGGTAGTCAGAATGAAACTTTGGCAATTACAGCTGCTCTCTCAGACCCGCTACACATCGTTTAGAAGTACTGCTTCAGGTTAAATATCAGGAAGAAATTGCTGACAGTACGGAACAGCCCATATCTGAATCAACTGTTGAAGAAAACTATGGAATCATCTCAGGATTCCTCTTAAAATATCCCAGCAGCTAATCAGTCTGGAACCTAAAGACATATGAGTGACTTCTGAATGTCATGCCCATAACTTATGATTCTATATTTGCTGAATTCGAATGGTGGTAGATTTCTTTTTTAAAATCAATAACTTTCTTATTGTTCCATTTAGTTTAGTTAAAAATTATTTGTTCAGCTCCTAACATATTCCAGGCACTCTGTAGGTCTCAGAAATGCAGAAATGAGTAAGATACTCCCTGTCCTCAAAGGCCAATAGGAAACTAGCATATAATCCAATAGATGATTAAACCATGTGCTATTTGTAACAGGACAATTATGTTTATAAAGTTCAAAGGATATGGAGAGGCTTCCCCTAAAGAAGCAAAATATGAACTGGTTTTGAGTGACAAAAGGTATGTTAGTTAAGATACTACACAATTAAATAAGAGAATGAAGTACAAGTACTACTCTTAAGGAAACAGCCTGGAGTACCAGAATGAGCTTTGTGAGAAGCCCACCTGGACTTGAATCCTCAGTCTCACTGTTATTAATACAAGCTTGAGCAACTTACTTAATTTCTTCAATATATGTGTGCGTGTGTGTGTGTGCGTGTGCATGTGTTTGTGTCAGCCTGCATAGAAGCACCATGTGGCTCATTACGTCATTCTGCAGTAATGGATTCTGAGTTTGTTGCTTCATCAATTTTTGCAGGCAATAGGAAGAAGGCTCATTTTTGTGGGTAGAGAATAGAATATCCCCTAAAAGGGTGGATGTTCCCCCACCAAGTACCATGCTTCACTTTAAAGGGTATTTCATAAGCACTATGGCCCAGAGAAGCACTTCCCTACATTTCTTGTCCTAGTCCTCAAGATAAAAGGTCATCGTGTCTTTGGGCAACTGGGTGGCTCAGTCGGTTAAGCATCCGACTTCAGCTCAGGTCATGTTCTTGCAGTTCGTGAGGTCGAGCCATGTGTTGGGCTCTGTGCTGTCAGCTGAGAGCCTGGAACCTGCTTTGGATTCTGTGTCTCCTTCTCGCTCTACCCCTTGTCCACACACACACACACACACACACACACACACACACACACTCTCTCTCTCTCTCTCTCTCTCTCTCTCTCTCTCAAAAATAAACATTAAAAAAAGTCATTGTGTCTTAATACTTAAAGGTTTACAGGCTGTGATTGACATCGAGACAGACATAGCTTCAGAGTATGGGGAAGGATTTAGGTTAAAAATAAAAAAGACAAATTACTTAAATATATCCTCTCATACAGAATGAATGCATAGAGTCTCTTATAATCATTTTCAAGCCCCGCCAAACATCCATTTTCTTATATCCCTCTGTGTTGCGGCTCACGATTCTCAGGGTACTCACAAGTGGTACAATATTTTCAATAGCTGCACATGGAAACTATGGAATATTTTGCAATATTAAACAATCTGTATTAACAATAAGTATATATATATGGAAACCTAGATATAAAAGCATTAAGTGTGATACAGATTTTTTTTTACATGGCAACTAGATAGACACTGAACTCTAAGATTTTTAACTTTTGTTTTCATAAAATATTTAATAAAATTCTCACAAATATTAAATATATTTTCACTTTATTTAAATAATTTGAAATATTACTGAAGATAGGTTATACTACCAGTTCTAAATAATTGACAAGACAAAAGTTTTCAAATCAGAATTTTGGTCAGAATTCCAGAAGCATTCTTTGTGCCCCAGACAGCTAGCACATGGTTTGAATCTGTTACTAGAAGACACAGTCACACTGGGCTGTTAATGAAGACTGTCTATAAACAATTCAAATATTCAAATAACACACAAAACTGTACAGGTTGGCTCAAAATAAAACATCTTAATAAGACATATCAAATTTATCCTGAAAACCACTCTTGGCACATGTTGGGAATTCCAATTAAATGCTATTTTAAAAAGAAAACTTTATTTAAACATGATAAAGGATGCATACGAAGAAATCAGCAAAACAACAGAATACCCTCAAATAGGAACACATCGTGATATTTGGTGAAATTGTAGTTAACTTTAAGTTTAGAATAATCCATCTTTATTTAGTATGAATTGTTGCTTGCTAGCAACAATCTAGCAAGAGCTTTAACCAGAACATAAACACAGACATAGGTTTGACCATTTTGTCTTTAAAAGAATAAAAAGCATTTTTAAATTTCTTAAAAAATTTTTTTTCCAAATTAAGATAAACTGTATGTGAAACATGCAACAAAGTAGCATGCCAATAAAATACTAAAATATTAGAAAAAGAAAATAAAAATACAACAAATATATAACATATGTAACATATAACAATGAAGGAGAAGATTTGTGTACAAATAAGCCTAAGACTATATTCTGGCCACACTAGGTATTCCTATCATTTTAATTGGAGTGAAAGGTTTGAACAAGTTATGCATCATACTTCTATTTTTTACAATTTCTTTTAATATCCCAGGATTGAAAAACTTAGAAAGAAAAGAATTTAAGTAAAACTCTATGCATCTAGAAATTGCTTTATCAATGTCAGAAACCACATCCATATAAGAAAGCACATCCATTAAATTAAATATTTGGATTTTTTTTTCCACAAGATGATAATAGTTTATCATATGTTATCTCCTTAAAAATGTATAAACATAATACATAGTTAATAGTTTTTTTTCTAAATCTAAGTATTCTTTAAGAGTTTTAATGACAATTCAGTTGCTATTGCCCCATAGAGACAAATTCCTCCAAATTGTAAGATAACTTACAAGAACTCAAGAAAGGTGGCCTAAGTTAGCAATCCTGTCTATGAAAAACAAGTTCTCTGAACAATGTTATACATAATTTACTGAAATAATGACAAGAAAAATAAATGAAATGGAATAAAAATAATTAAGGAAGGATATCTCCATTTTATCATTCATTTAAATATCACTGGATCATTCACAGAACATTCACCGTGAAAATAATCATTAAATTCAATCATCATTGATATTTTGCCAATCTGCAGTCTTATAAATGCATACGTGCATATTTTTTTTTATTTCACAGTTACAAAGGCAAAAGGGTTATTGTTTCCTTAATGCTGTTATAAAAATTATCACAAACTTATGGGCTTAAAACAACACAAATGTATTACCTGAACAATTCAGAAGTTCAGAAGTCCAAAATGGGTCAGCCAGGCTGCATTCTATCTGAAGATTCCAGAAGAGAATCTATGTCCTTGCTTTTTCTCTCATCTACTGGCTGCCTGCATGCCTCGCTCCTGGTACTGAACCACTCCAACTTCTTCTGCTTGTTGTCACATCTCCTCGGACTCTACTGCCTCCCTCTCACAAGGACCCAAGGACCCTTGTGATTACATTTGACCAGATTATCCAGGATAATCTCCCTGTCTCAAGGTCTTTAACTTAATCACATCTGCAAAGTCCCTTTACCATGTAAGGTAACATATTCACAGGTTCCAGGGATTGTGGGGGCTGTTATCCTGCCTATACAGAGGATAAAACATTTTTTAGCTTGCTCTGTAAATTATAACTATAAATATATGTTGTGTGGGCCTTTTAATTTGTACCCTTGCTCCAAGCCCTGTAAATGGTGGGAATGGGCCTGATGTTTCCCAAAAGCAATAGCCTGGATAATAGGAGGGTGTTGAGACCGTGAAATCGAATTTGGACTATAGGACTCAGACCAGGAACATAGAATCTCTGCATGTCTTTTGGCCTAAACTCGAAGGACCCTAGACAGGCTTAGGGGTGCTTCTGAATTCCAAGGGTAAAAACATTCCATGCCCTGTGGAAGTGGCCTGAGAGCTCATTGCTGAGAGCCATTGCAAATGGGGCCGGGGTACTGATGATGAGTAAGCAAAATATAATTTATTACCATTTATTGAATGCCTTGTATGGGTCAGGTGCTTTGCTAACTGTTTTCCCTTCATCATCTCACTTAATTTTTACAACAGCTTTAAAAGGTAGGTATTATTATTATCATTTAACAGATGCAGAGCCTTAATACCAACATGATTAAGTAACAAGCTGGATTCAAAGTCTAGTTTGACTATAAAACTAGTGCTTTTAACCACTATAACACATTTCCATATTTTATGAATCATTGTATCTAATTATATTTTACTCTAGAAATTCATTTTCCTTTTATTATGGACAAACCATTCGGAAAGTTAGTTTAAGTGTTCCAAATGTGCCATGGCAATTAAGGATTTATTAGGCTTGAGTGTTAAATGGGGGACCACTCTCTGAGGCCAGATAAAGGGTATCAAAGGTGATCAGTAAGAGATTCCCTCAGAGAGTGAGACTCTCCAACTTCAGCCGGCCTCAGAATTACCAGAAAGGTTTATTAAAACACAGATTGTGGGCCTCATACCCAGAGTTGCTAATTTAACAGGACTGAGTTGGAGCCAATAATTTTCATTTTAACAAACTCTTTAGGGACGCTAATACCCTAGCTTGGCAACCACACTTTGACGACACCGTCCTAAGGAAAGGAGTTCCCTTGAGGAAGGAGAATCCCAGTAGACAAGAAGGGAGCCCACAGGTTTCTGTCATAGTTTTCCCCACAGGGAGACGCACCCTCTGTTGCCAAATCTTGGAATATCAGAATTTGTTTCCTACAGAGGGGATTCAAAGAATTATGGGTAAGATTTTGATACCTAAGGAGGAGAAAATAAAAAGGGAATTGCAACAAGTGGAAGGAAGGATCTCAGACTAGAACACGGGATTTACGTATGGGGTGAAATAGGATACAACATGAAGGAAACTTTAGTGCAGACTTTGGAGGGGCTAATTTATTTTTTTTTTTTTTTAATTTTTTTTTTCAACGTTTTTTATTTATTTTTGGGACAGAGAGAGACAGAGCATGAACAGGGGAGGGGCAGAGAGAGAGGGAGACACAGAATTGGAAACAGGCTCCAGGCTCCGAGCCATCAGCCCAGAGCCCGACGCGGGGCTCGAACTCACAGACCGCGAGATCGTGACCTGGCCGAAGTCGGACGCTCAACCGACTGCGCCACCCAGGCGCCCCATTGGAGGGGCTAATTTAAAGTAACCATAATACCCGATTTTTATGTGGATTTTCAGTGTTCAAAGGACTATAGCCTGCATCACCATTTTTCTGGTGTTTATGAAGCACAGGCTACTTATTCCAGTGTTCTCAGAGCTTTGGGGGAATAAAGAAGAACAGGATGGTCCTAATCATATCTTGCTTTTTGTCAACTGGGAAGACAATGACTTATTCCCAGACCCTTCAAGAACACTGAAGCCCTGAGCTCAAACTATACTTTTCTTTTCTTTTATATTTTCTTTTATATTTTCTTTTCTCTTTTTCTTTCTTTCTTTCTTTCTTTCTTTCTTTTTCCTGGAAAAAAACATAAATTCCTAAACTCATACTAAAAAAATAAGAAATTAAAATCTCATTCTCAGTCATTGGTACCCGACTTTTGGATTATCCTTTTCCTCTTTTCCTTCTTAACTTTTTGTCCCCTTTTCAGAAATAGTGTATACTAGTACTGGCACATTTTCACTTGCACATGGAAAGCAAAAAGGCCATTCCAAACGGGAAAATGTATCTGAAAGAACTTATTCTCATAATCTCTCACTCCAATCATTATATAGTAAAAATAAAGGTAAAAAGGGGAGAGAAAAATTGATGAAATAAACCAAGGTCACAGTGGGAAATAATATTCCCAATTTCAGTTCTGTTTCTAAGAGTTGACAGCAGACCAGGAAGGGAGATCTCATTTGCAAGAGGGTCCCTAGTCAAAGCTGGTGAATTAAAACACTTGGGTTTTATAATCAGTGGGGGTTGAGTGTAATTCCACTTAAAAGAAGGGAAAATAAATACAACCTTCCTACCCAAGCCTACAGCAGATTTCCAGACAGTTTAAAGAAATACATTTTTGACCTTGGATGTAGAATAACTCAACGAATTTGCTGATCATTGCAGTTTATAATAGCTCTACATTGTTGTGGTGGATGCTCTTGATGTCTGCCCATATCCCCTACTTTGGATGGTATATCCCCGTCCCATTTGTCATGATTGTTGGAGATTACAATACAGAGTATTGCCCTGGATCAAGTGCAAGCACCTTGCTTGAGAGGCTACACCTCTTCCCACCCCCAACTGCGGTTTAGTTGGCTAATGACCTGCTGGCATGGAATACAAAGGGCCACCTGCTTGACCCAATGTGAGACTAGCTTTGTCACATCATTTGTGCCCTAGAGTATCTTGTGGGATCAGACTGCAGCTAGTCTCTACTGAGATCACATTCATGCTTGCCATTTTCTCCCTGTCCTATTCTGTTTCCCTCACTTCCCTTCTCCTGAGAGCACATTCCCAATAAGTCACTTAAACAAGAATCCTTATCTTAGACTTGTTCCAAGGAACCCAATCTAAGACAGTTGACACCAAAAGTGTTCCCAGGGACAGGACTTAATTGTTAGCAGAGCCTCAGGAAAGGTTGAATCCCAGTCTATGCAAGTCTCTTGCACAAACTCAGGGCCTTAAAAGGAAAGGAATGGGACCCTAACACTTGGAAGGAGTTATCTGTATAGACACAGTTAAACTTCTCAAATCCTGAGTCCTCAAATTCTGAGCTCTATGGGTCTGACGAAATGGCCAGCCCCCCTCCCCCTTATCAGAAGATAGAACTAGATACACACACACATGCTTGAAATTCTACAAAGGCCTCAAATGAGGCAAGTGCCCTAGAAGGTATTTCTTGTCCTTTTCATGATTTATACTACCACCTCTCTTGGCTCATAATTAGAGTCAAATCTCAGCATAACCTGATTCAGAAAGTGCTGAGCCAGCTGAAGCAAAAGAAACAGACTATGCCTAAAAAGATCCCAAGCTGGATATGCTACCATCAGGAAACAGGAATAGTTCCTGGTTGCTAGGTCAAGAGGAAACAGGATATAAAGCTGGATTAGGGAGAGTTGTCAATACGGTGGTGATACAAGATTTCATACCCTAGAAAAGGTCCTGGTGCCAGTTGTAATAGGCTGTTGGAATGGCCCTGAATACTTGAAAAAAGCAAAGGCCTATATTAAACAAAATAGAGAAGCCACAATTGCTGTATCAAGGTATGGAGGAAGGGTTTCAAAGCTCAGAGAAGCATGCATAAGGTCCACTCTAGAAGATAAAGAACCCTGTGGCTGACCATGTTCCTTGGGGAGGAACAGAAGACACTCCCTATATCAAGGCAGAGAGGTTTGAGACATATCACATCATTCAATAGACTGGGAATAGCGACAGGAGATACAAGTTAGTACTGCTTTCCCTAATAGCACTGGGGATGACAGAATCCAAGAATAGCAGAGGTCAGGTGGCAGCATATACCCCTTAGAAAGAAGGTGGACAGAATTACTAGAAACTGTTACAAGTTCAGAATGAGTCAGCAACACCTGACCCACAGAAATTTATGGAAATGGCTCATAAAACATTTCATCCCTAGCAGCAAGACAGATAGGCAGCCAAAAAAGGTGTATACATATACATAGACGTATACATACATATACACACACATACTGCAATGGGGATCAAGAATGCATGAGCAAAAGTTTGAGGTCAGCCACCCCCAATGAAGAGCTATGTTCATATGCCCAGTTCTCTGACCCAGAACATACCAGCTAAAGAAAAAAAATCCCATAACACCACAGAGAGCTCTGTGGATTACTCAGGTCTTTCAAAACTATTGAATACAGATCGAACTGAGAGCCAAAGACCCCAAATACCATCATGATCTTCCCATTAAGAGTAGAGGTATGTGGAAGTCAGCAAAGAAACTGAGTCCCAACCATGTCTTACAGTGGGTGCTGATGGTCATTTCCCTGGTCTCCAAACATGGAATTGGAATGAATATACTTAGCAATTGTCAGAAATCTAACTTCATTCCCTGAATGTTGTTGTAGGAAGGCCATGAGGAAGATCCTGAAAGTATTCCTACCCTCCCTCCAGGAGGATAATATTTTTTTTTAAATATTTGTATCTGTATAATAATCTGTATTAGTTTCCTATGTCTGCTATAATAAAGTACCACAAACTGAGGGGTTTTAAACAGCAGAAATTTATTCTCTCAGATTTCTGAAGGCTAGAAGTCTGAAACCAAGATGTCAGTAGGGCTATTCTCCCTCCAAAGCCTCTAAGGGCTTCCAGGTACCCGAGCTCTGGCAGCCCCCAGGCATTCCTTGGCTTGTGGCAAAATAACTCCAATCTCTGCCTTCTTCCATCTTCCCTCTACGTATCTTCCCTGTGTATCTGTATCTGTGTCTAAATTTCCCTCTTCCTATAAAGATACCTGTCATATTAAATTAAGGGCCCACCCTCCTCAAGTATGACCTCATCTTAACTAACTACATGTGCAATGACCCTATTTCAAAATAAGGTCACATTCACAGGTGCAAGAGATTAGGATTCAATACATCTTTTGGAGGATACAATTCAACCAATAACACCATCTCAAAGGCATGGCAAAAACCAGTGTCACCCTCAAAATCTTAAAGGATATAGGAGTGGTGGTGGTCCCAAATAGGGCCCTATTAAGATACTAGTCTTGTCCCTGTAGAAACTAAATAATCTACAGAAGATTATAATAGACTACCACAAGTTAACCAAGCGTTCACCTCCATTGCAGCTGCTTTACCAGATGTGGTATATTTACCAGAGCAGATTAGTAATCTTGACTACTCGATATGTCACTATTGAACTGACAAATGTTTTCTTTTTCATTCTTATTAAGGAAGAAGAATGAGAAGAAGCTCACATTCACATGGACAGACAACAGTGCATTTACAGTCTTGCCCCAGGGCTATGTCAATTTTCTTGCTCTCGTTATCATATTGTCAGAAGAACCTTCAGTCATCTGAACATTCTACAGATCATCACACTGGCCAACTATATTGACGATGTCAGTCATACCTAATGAGCAGGAAGTAGCAAGTGTGCTGGACATTCATGTTCCAGATGGAGACAAAACCCAGAAAGATTTAGGACCCTGCCACACAGGTAAAGTTTCTAGGGGTACAGTGTTCTAAGCATCCTAGAATATTCAAAAGTAAGACATAAGTTATTATTTTGCAACTCCTAACACTAAAAAAGAATCAGAACGCTTGACAGTCTTCTTTAGGTCTGAGAGGCAGCATATAACAAACACACTTGAAAATACTGCTATAACCTATTTGTCAGATGATTTAGAAAGCTGTTAGCCTTGAGTGGAGCCCAGAGCAAGGAAAGGTTCTGCATAAGGTCCAGGATTATTGCTTGGTCCACATCATTCATAGTACTAGACTTATTTGTGTTGGCAAAATATATTATGTATAGTACATATTTGTAGGATTCTAGAGAAAGGCTATGACGTCTGTGGTGGAAAAGTAAAAACTACTGACAAACAATTCCTAGCATGACATTTGGCCTCAGTAAAAACAGGATCAAAACATTGGACCCCAAGTGATATTCAGTGGCCAGAGCCTCTATCACTGGTTGGATACGGTGATGTGCTAGAGACGGTTTATACCAGCACAGCTCTCCCCAAGTCCACATTCTGTGACATCATTTTGGCAGCTTGAAATCAGCCATGGTGGGAATATTTATACCACAAAACAGCAAATGCTACAAACCAGGGTGGTATTTTTCAGAGATGATTATTTTGAACATTTCCCAGCATACCAGTGATGCTAACAGACCCAACCAATCATAAGGTCAGGTGACCCCAGCAGCAATCCACCATAATATGGATGTGACACAACTGGGATCAAATTTGAGTAGGTTCAGAGAGTATAAGAGAACTGGACAAATATATGTCCCTAGTCCTCATGTCATCTGTCACTGCTGCAGCAATGCTTCTCCCTTATTTCATACCTATGTACTCATGGAGGGTTTTCTGTGACCTGTTGATGAGGAAGGGAAAAGTCTAATATTTATAGATGACTGGGGTCCAGTATGTGGGTGTAAGGGAAAATAAATTGCTTTTGTACTACAGAGTAGTCCTGAAAAAGAGCAATTAGGGAAGAAAAGAGAAGTGGCCTGGCATTGGGATATATGGTCTAATGACTTGGCTGACTGGTCAGGACCCTGGAACAAGCATGATTTGAAAACTAGGTATAAGAAGGTCTGAGTAAGATGCATGTGATGGGCTTATGGGAGTGGGCACCAAGCATGGAGACTGTCCTGTGGCATGTTCCTGCCAACCAGAGAATCCACTGCAGAATAAACTTTACGAACATCAAGGATGACTTGGCCAGTAAATGTCAGCCGGTCTCTGTAGTTGGCCGCCCTGAAGCCTCATCAGTGATACAGAGTAGCTAGAGTGGTAGAGATGGAGAATATGAATGTACCTAACAGCATAATGGACTCCACTTCTTGAAAGCTTATCTAGCAACTACTGCTCCTTAATATTGGGCCTGCCAGCAACAGAGAGTAATGCAGAGGTCATCCCTCAAGGAGACCAATCTGCCACTTGGTAGCAAATTGATTATATAGGAAACTCTTCACTCAGGAAAAAGCTGTATTTAATCTAGTCATGTCAAACATACATCCTTGGTCTGGGCTTACCTTTCTTACCAACAAGATCTCAGCTAGCCCACTACCCAAGGATTCAAAGTGTATGAGGACCAAACTGGAATCACATATGATATCAACTTGGACTAAGGGATCACTTTACAGCAAAGGAGAAATGGTGGAGGGGAAATAACCGAGGGATACACTGATCCTACTACCACCATAGCATCTAGGAGTTCCATTATAAAGGAATGTAATGGACTCAAAGTTGCAACTGAAGTGACATTGTGGAGAGACACCACTGTAAGATGAGACATTATCCTTTAGGATGAGGTATACACTTTAAACCAATCACGGTTACATGGTTATATAGCCCCAGGTAGGAGAATATATGTGTCAGGGAACCAAGCGTAGAAGTAGAAGTGGCCTTGTTCACCATTATTCTGTGACTTGTTTGGGGTATTTGTGCTTCCTATCTCCATTAGTTAACAATAGCTTTACATTCTCTTGATGATTAGAGTCCATTAACCCTGTCAATATGGCAACTTCTTTTTTTTGCTTACTGGTCTACTGGCAAAAGGAAACCAAAGTGACCAGATAGCAGCTATAGCTTTAAGTATAGTAGTACTCTTAATGTGTTTCCTCGTAGGAGTGTCTCCCATTTTGGAACCTTGACCACTGTATTCATAGAGCTGAAAGTAGAGTAATGGGAAATCATCAATTCAAAACTCAGTTCACACTCCTTGCCCTTATTTTATTTGACTTATCTGCAACATGAAAACCTTAACTGCTCCACTTTTCCTAACTCAGGTCTCCTTATTCCTGTATTGTGAGGGCTGCTCATGTTCCATTGTCGTCATTCATTCTTTGTCTTCCCCCTCCTTTCAGATGTGGTCCTTTTCTTATTCTAGAAACTCCTTTGGGGATTCCATTTCCCTATCTATAAAAAATTCAACTATCATTTTATCTCTCAAGACTTACAAATCTATATTTCTACACTTAATCTTGCTCTTGAGCTAGACTAATATTTTCCATTGCTTGACAATGCCCCAAAGGCATCATTTTTAAAAATAAATATATTCCTCCTATACTCTCAATCTTGGAAAATAATATGGAAACAAATATTTCAGAAATGAGTGATCCAATGAGTGACTGGAAGAGCATCAATAAAGGTAATAAAAAATTATCCTAGAACCATAATTCTTAACATCTGAAAAATCTTGGAACTTATTGGACCTTCACCTAAAAATGCACATACTCAACAAAATATATCTGGAGGTTACTACTACCTAAATGGGGAACTCAAATTCCCCACATATTTTGGTTCCAAAATATATATTCAACCTGTAGTTAAGCAATACACATTCCATGATAATAACATGTTTGTTAAAGGAACTAGTCCTGGCCAAAATGCTCTAAATAAATACTGGGAAAGCTGACACACATCTAGAAGCTACAGGACAAGCCAAATTTGACCCTAATACAAAGAGTCATACTAAGGAAAAAGATGTATTGGCCTCTGTACTTGCTGCTTAAAAGGAATGCTGTTTCAGGATCAAGGAAAAAAGTGGCAAGTGGCCTGGACAAATAGCACAGCTTTATTAAAATGGATAAAAATTTAATAGATAGTTAACCTACTAGAGTACAAATATGGGAAGCAGCATGAATTCTGACCAAAGAGAGACAGTTAAGTATGTTCCTCTAAATGGAATCAGAAGTATCTAAAGGACTATGGCCTAGGGTATGGGTAGCAAAAGTACAAGGAATACAATTCTTAAATGGAGAACATGGTTTGCTTAGGTGCTTACTAACTGCCAACTCCCTATGCATAACAAAAAGCAAACATATCCAAATAGTACAGTTAGTCAGAATTGGAAATGTATAACAATTAACTAGAATTTTAGAGATTAAGGGAAATAGGTATCACTTAAACATAAGGTCTACTGGCAACCTTAATCAGTGCAATCTTATAGTATGAAACAGGCATATGATTATGCTAATAAGAGACTTGAAATCAGAATTTACTGAGATCTGACCCTTAAATTAATACTCCAATCCATGACAATTTGTTATATAGGCAAGGGATACGTCTGCTGGGAAGTTAATTCTAACTGACATTCTGTAATGATCTTAGCTTAATTCATAATGTAAAACTATTTGGTATAATAATGAAGTCATTAGTAAAAATAATTTGATTTTTTTAAAAGTATCATAACAAAAGACAGTCTCTTCGGCAAATGGTGTTGGGAAAACTGGACAGTGACATAGAAAAAAAAAATGTACCTGGACCACTTTCTTACACCATACACAAAAATAAACTCAAAACGGATGAAAGACCTAAACGTAAGACAGGAAGACATCAAAATCGTTGAGGAGAAAGCAGGCTAAAACCTCTTTGACCTCAGCTGTAGCAACTTCTTACTCAACATGTTTCTGGAGGCAAGGGAAACAAAACCAAAAATGAACTATTGGGACCTCATCAAGATTAAAAAAAACCTTCTTCACAGTGAAGGAAACAATCAGCAAAACTAAAAGGCAACTGACAGATTGGGAGAAGATATTTGCAAATAACATATCAAATAAAGGGTTAGTATCCAAAATCTATAAAGAACTTACCAAACTCAACACCCCCCCAAAAAAATAATCCAGCGAGGAAATGGGCAAAAGACAGAATAGACACTTCTCCAAAGAAGACACCCAGATGGCTAACAAACACATGAAAAAATGCTCAACTTTGCTCATCATCAGGGAAATACAAATTAAAACCACAATGAGATACCACCTCAAACCAGTCAAAATGGTTAAAATTAACAACTCAGGCAACAACAGATGTTGGTGAGGATGCAGAGAAAGAGGATCTCTTTTGCACTTCTGCTGGGAATGCAAACTGGTACAGCTACTCTGGAAAACAGTATGGAGGTTCCTCAAAAAATTAAAAATAGAACTACCCTGCAGCCCAGAAATTACTAGGTATATACCCAAGGGATACAGGTGTGCTGTTTTGAAGGGACACATACACCTTAATGTTTATAGCAGCACTATCAACAATAGTCAAAATATGGAAAGAGCTCAAACGTCCATCGACAGATGAATGGATAAAGATGTGGTATATATATAAATGGAGTATTACTCAGCAACCAAAAAGAATGACATCTTGCCATTTGCAACAACGTGGATGGAACTAGAGGGTATTATGCTAAGCGAAATTAGTCAGAGAAAGACAAATATCATATGACTTCATTCATATGTGGAATTTAAGATACAAAACAGATGAACATAAGGAAAGGGCAACAAAAATAATACAAAAACAGCGAGGGGGACTAAATAGAAGAGACTCTTAAATACAGACAACAAACTGAGGGTTGCTGTAGGGGCTGTTGTGGGGGGGATAGGCTAAATGAGTAAGGAGCATTAAGGAAGATGCTTGTTGAGGTGAGCACTGGGTTATATATAGGGGATGAATCACTGGAAACTACTGAAATCATTATTGCACTATATGCTAACTAACTTGGATATAAATTAAAAATAAACAAATAAGTAAATAAATAAATAAATAAATAAATAAATAAAAACTATCATAACATTGATATCAATGATCAAGTATATTGGGAAATTAAATTAAAACTCCCAAATGTTGTTCTTCCAATGGAAACTGATTGGCCAGAGGAGGAACTAGATTTACCTGACAACCAATTAATCTTTATATTAAATTAACCTATTGACACCTTACATGAAATTCATATTTTGGTGATGAAAAAAAGGAAAAGGGTTGATAAACATGCGCATGATTCCAAACATATCTGTGCTGGATATTTGGAAAACTGAACTATTTAAAGCAATATCTAGACCCTGTTGGATGAAACAAATAATTAATATCCTAGTATTTGTATTTTTTTAACATTTATTTATTTTTGAGAGACAGCATGTGAGCAGGGGAGAGGCGGAGGGGGGTGGACAGAGGATCTGAAGCAGGCTCGGTCCTGTCAGCACAGAGCCTGATGAGGAGCTTGAACTCTGAACTGTGAGATCACGACCTGAGCTGAAGTGGGATACTTAACCAACTGAGCCACCCAGGAGCCCCTAGTATTTGTATTTTTGCTTTTGTTGTTGTTCTGTAAATGGTGCAAAAGATTCAGGAAAAGGAATGATGATGAGCAGTGTATAATTAAGAAGGGGTGCGTGTGTAACACGAAGTTATATTACAGCTGAACTGGAAGAGTTCCTTGCTCATCCCAGGGACAACTGGAAGCCAGGTACTGATTCTCGGTCACAATAACAATGATTAGGTTAATGATATATAATGTACTCTTTAGAGTGTAACACTCCCCTGATGGCACCCAGGGCCAGCCTCTTTGATGGCTCACCATTGCTGTAATCAATTAAAGAGCCTGGTTCGGCTATGGGACCAATGGCCCATAAGAGATCCCTTGGAAATTTTTGCCAGAATTCTCCTGAAATAAAACAGGTCGTTTGATTTACCCCCTAAAAATCATT
Source organism: Panthera leo (assembly GCF_018350215.1). Taxonomy (NCBI): domain Eukaryota; kingdom Metazoa; phylum Chordata; class Mammalia; order Carnivora; family Felidae; genus Panthera; species Panthera leo. The sequence continues at coordinate 54,064,750 of NC_056686.1, read as the reverse complement.
CCCCAGGTGTTTCCAGTTTCAACAAATGGGGCACCACTGCTGACCCAGCTGCTCAAGCAAAAAGGACAGCATTGGGGCTTGACTCCTCCCTTTCCCAGACTTCAACATGCATTCCATAGCAAGCCCTCTCAGTCTCCTAAACAACACAAATTCTTTCACTTCTCTCAATCTACTCTGGCATCACCCTGTTCTGGAGCACCTTTCGGCAATAGTCTCTGCTTCCACTACAATTCATTATTGTACCCATTACCTATATACCCATTTCCAAAACACCACATTTGGAAAGTCAGTTCATGTCACATTTTTGTTTAAAACATTGTAATAGCTTCCCATTGCTCTCAAAATACGATAAAGTTCCTTACTATTGCCCATAAATGTCCAGGCGATCTAGCTGCTCCCTGTCTCCCAAATCCCAGTCTTATTCTTCTTCCCCCTTGCCTTTTGTGCTCTAGCCACACTGGCCTCCTTTCTCCTATTCAAACACACTGGGCCCTTTCCCACCTCAGGGCATTTATATTTTTAGTCCTTCTGCCTATAAAGCACACACACACCCACACACACACACCCACATACTTTTCGCAAATCGCCTGGTTTTTATCATTTGGGTATCAATCAAACATTGTCTCTTCTTAGTGGTCTTCCTAACTACATCATCTAAAGTATCATTCCTTTGCTCAGCAGCTCACAGTTACTCTATCACATCACCCTGTTTGCTTCCTTCATCACGTGTTTTCAGTCTATAGTTTTCTGTTATTACAATCACTACTGTAATCAGCTTGTACTTCGACAGACTCATGTCTTTTCTATTAATTAACCAATTTATTTGAGATAGGATTAATAAGTACAACAGATAGTAAGATGACATAATGAAGTACATCAGATGAGAAGAAGACATAGTGAAGAGCTATTCAGCTGCCAGTCTCCCGTTCATCACACTGGCTGGCACACCCAAGTGTAAATTCCTTGCACAGGTGGGTCTCTCTTGTCTGAGGAGCAAGCGAATGACTAGCTTGGGCATTCTGTAAACCTCTTCCTTACATGCAAAGTATTTTGAATAATACTATTATTCTAATAATAGTATTTGGACAATACTATTATTAGAATAATAGTAGATACTAATAGAATAATAATATTTTGAATAATAATAAAGTATGTTAAGCTTAACAGATTCAGCTATATATAACTTACTTACCTATTTTATTTATATTTTTAGATGACTGCTTTGTGGGATTCATGATCTGGGCATCCCCTTTATGCTTAACCTCAACTATAATCATCTGTCTCTCCCAGTATTACTTACAAAACAGATTCAGCTACTATAGCAGACAGAAACCCAAAACCACAACAGAATTTTATTCTGCTTCACATTAGTCTGGTGTGGAAGCTTCCAGGAAGTTGTCACATGCTCAGGGCCCTTTTGTTTTGCTGCTCCATGAGCCCTGTGGTTTTACCTGGGCCACGCAGTACAAGAAATCCCACCACTGCATACCCATTCTGACCTAGTAGCAAAGGGGACAGTGGAAGGAGAAGGATGCCTCTTTATTTTAAGGGCATGTTCTGGCCAGAACCTAGGTTCTACCTAGACTAAGAGAAACCTGCAAGAAAGTCTGAAAGGTACAGTCTATTTCCTGGGTAGCCATGTGCTCGGTTATAACTCTGGACTTTTCTTACAGCTGGAGAGAAGGAAAAATGAATATTAGGGAGTTCTCTCTCACACACCCATTAGAATGCAAACTTCATAAAAATAGAATTTCTCTGCCTTTTTTCACCTTATATCCCACCTCCTAGAACAGTACCTAGTACATTTTGTCCTCCTCTTGTGGTAAGGTCCCCTCCCTAAGAAATGAAAACAAAAACAAAAACAAAAAAAAAACCCTCAAGGCAACCAGGCTATACGCATACATGAAAACATCCCTCATGACCTTGTAACATAAGACCGCTTAATCAGACTGCATGTTTGTGTGTTACCATATACGGGACACAAAGAAATAGGAAATGTAAAAAAAACTATGCCATGTGGCATTTGGGGCTCAGTTTGGTATGAACCCAGCTGAGCTGTGCCGGCATGAATAAAGTTGCTTCCTGGAAAGAAAAGTCTTGAAGTCATGACTCTCTGTGCGAGAATCTTGCTACACTGACCATTTTCCTTGCCTTTGTTCTGACTCAGCCATCATCACCATTCACTTGGACATAAGCAGTGTCCTTCTAAATTACTTTTCTGTCTCCATTCCAATCTATCTTCCACACCGCCATTGAAGTAAACTGTTGAAAATAGAAACATTCTTCTTTTATTTCATTTCTGAAAGCCATTCAATAGCTTGCCAATATCCTCAGGATAATGGACCAGCAGAGCCTTCAAGGGCCTTGACAACCGCATCTCAGCACACTCACCCTGTTCTCCAGCCAAATAAAGCTGAATATAGTTCCTTCAGCATCCCATCCTCTTTGGCACTTTTATGTCTCTACACACATACTGTTCAAACCAGAAAAAACAGCCATTCACTCTTCTCCATTCCCACAGTAAGTTGTACATACTACCTCTGACATTATTTTGTGATTTTTAAATTTACATCTTCCTCTATTATGAGGCTATAACCACTAAAGGGAAGGGCAGAGACCATGTCTTGTTTCTCTTTCAGTTCTTGGCCATGAGTTAATCACAATACTTTTTTGTTGCTGTCTTAAATGACAAGTTTGAAGGAATAAAACACCATTACCTTGTATAAAACTAAGAAACCTGTTTTATCTGGGTATCTAGTATCCCCTGCTGGAAGCTGGGCTCCTTCTGCCCAAGAATTTATGGATATCAGGCTGAATAACACATAGGAATAACATCTAAGAAATAAAGTTTACTATTCACATAGTAAACAGCGAAAGAATTCCCCAAGGAGAAGACCTCAGGTTCTATCTAAAGAGAAACAAAGTTTAGAAGGAGGCGGAAAGTGATATAGTGTTTTATTATGGTTAAGGGGGTGGTTCCATATTTTCTTCTCTTTCCTAGATGTGAGGCAAAGGGGAGAGGTAGGGAATTGAAAGCTGTCAGCCATCAAACTTCAAAATCAATTCTTTCTGTATTATGAAGCCTTTTATTCCAATGATTATACTTTATTTGAAATCGTTTTTGTTTTTGCTTTACCTTAAGAAATAATGCCCACCTCACAGGGTTGTTGTGGAATTAAATTTAAATAAAAGAGGAGACGGAAAGGACATTGTATACTATGGTGTATCATAGTGAGAATACTATCTATTCTGTAAAGCCATACACCAATTATCATAATCCGAGAGACTAGATCCTAAGTACTTTCTACATGAAGCCTGCACTTCCTATATTCCAATATAATTTTGACCTGACTGATAAAATATATATGCAATGAAGTGTGGAGGGATGATGCTTGATTTTGTATATCATGGTCCATTATCTCACATACCTGCCATGGGGACCCAAGGGAAGGGGGCTTTGTGTATTGCTGACACGTAGATTGCAGTGCTCAATGCACAAGTCACAAACACAGTTTCTGTAGTCAAAGTAGTTGAGTGGGTGGTAAAACCTAGTGGGAGCTAAACAGATGTGCGTGTCATCAATTTCCCATCCTCATACCACCTTTTGTTGAATCTATGGCATTTGCATGCAGCATCTGTGGGCATTTTGATCTCTAAAATGGGGCTTTAGGCTCTATACTGGAGAAGCAGCTCAAAAATATAAAATATTTTTATTGAAAACCTCATCAGACTGTAAACTTGTGGCACAGAGTAGGAACAACAAAGCACATCCTGTGTTTCTGAGTCACCACCTCAGCAGACTGACCACTTTCCCCCTCTGTGATAAAGAGAATACTTGAAATGGCTTCCAGCCCTCCACACAGCAACAGGGAAATGGCACCACTCTCCCCAGTGGAGGTAAAAGTTGGGACAGTGAACATTAAGGATATTACACCTAAGTTAATAGATTCCCAATAGAATCATCCTGTTCACAACTGAAATATTTAGAGAAGCAAAGCACAGCCCTCAGGCAGACAGAGATGGGAGACAAGCAAACTGATATTTATAATCTTCTTTGAGAGCATGACAAAGGAGAAGCCAGGCCTTCTTAAGAAAAAGTGCGCCATGAGGAAAACCCTCAAACAAGAATCCTTGACTTTTTCATCTCGCAGCTTCTTCCTATCCAACTGAAAATTCACTTGACAATATTTCCATTGCATCATTAAGATATGAGCATTCTTTTTTCTTTTCTTTCTTTTTTTTTCTTTGAGAGAGAGAGAACACAAACAAGCACATGCTAGCAAGGGGAGGGGCAGACGAAGAGAAAGAGAGAAAGAATCTTAACCAGTCTCCATGCCCAAGGTGGGGCTCAACGCAGCGCTTGATGTAGGGCTTGATCTCACAACTGTGAAATCATGACGTGAGCCAAAATCAAGAGTCAGACACTTAACTGACTGAGCCACCCAGGCACTCCAAGATGTGAGCATTCTTAAAGCAGTACTATTATCTAATACCTGGGAATTCAATTGCTCCACAGGTCAGTTGGCGTGGCACAGAAAAAAGAAATACCACCAAATAAAAATTCATGCTTGGTGATCTGGAACTATGTATACCTTTGGTTGAAAGGAAAGTGGAAGGACCACTGACCTTATATTCAGCAAATGACCTAACCTCCTACTTCATTGAGAAAATCTAGGCCAGAATTCTCAAAATGTGGACCCCAGGTCAGTTCCAGAAGTTTCATCTGGGAACTTGTTAGAACTATGTATTCTAAGCCCTATCCCAGACTCTCAGCTCTAGGTTGGGGTCCACCAATCTGTTTTTCTTTTTTTTTTTTTTTTAATTTTATTTTTATTTTTTTTTTTTTTCACCAATCTGTTTTTCAATAAGCCTTCAAGGGGATTCTGATGCACTCTAATATTTGATAAACATTGATGGTAGAGATCTTTGGAAAAGAAGTTCTCCTAATTCTCTTCTTGTAATTTCCAATATATTCATTCTTTTCTGCCTTGGATTTACACATTTCAAAAGAAGAGATTTCTAATCTTGTCTGAAACTCATCTTTCCCCCTGTACCTTCCTTAGTATATTCAATACCAACTTTGCCCATCTCTCTTATCTTCAATGTCTCCCCATCTACTGGTCCCTTCCATTCAGCATAGGTAAGTCTCCACATTACAGCACTTCTCCTTCATTGAATCTTCTCCAATCAGCTTCCATTCTCTCTTTCCTCACTAATGAAAATATTGAGAGTGATATTTTATTGCTATCCTTTCTTCCTCGGCTCTAATTTATGATTTTTTAAAGTGTAAATCACACATGTTATCTTTAATTTTCATCACAACTCTGAAAACTAGGTATTATCTTTCCATTGTGTGTCCATTTGGGTTTCTGTGGGATGAAGAACCTTACCCAAAAGGTAATAGGATGCAAGTTCACTCAGTTGGACACAGGTCATTTATAATTTGTTCTTTCTCTATGGTAAATCAAACCACTGTCTTTATATTCCAGGCCTTTTGCCTTCAATGACGGCCAAGTTCTGTCATCAATGTGCTCTCTCCAAACAACAGCTAAATTTATATCAGGGTTTTTCTTTTTAACCTTATATACACTTGGCACTACCTTTCATTTGCATCACTCAAATTCCTTCACTGGCTTTAAAAATCTAATCTCTAGCACATGGCCCCTTATCTATGGCACATTTAGCACAACAACCAGGAGCTCAAGAGAAGTTTCACTCAGTTGTAACTGTCAAAGCAATACCAGAGTAGGAGTCATGTCCTAGAGATCTTTTTTAAGTCTAGGTCAGGAGTCATCAAACTGACTGGCAAGCCAAATCTAGCCTGCTACCTGTTTGTATAAATTAAGTGTTACTGGAACACGGCTACATTTATTCATCATGCATTATCTATGGCTACTTTCACACTATAACAGTAGTGTTGAATAGTCATGAAAAAGACTGCAAGGCCCACAAAGCCAAAAATATTAGCTGACCTTTCAACGAAAGTTTTCTCACCCCTGGTTTAGACATGGAGAATGATTCCATATTCTCAGTGCTCTAAGTGGTAAGTATAATTCTTTCCCACACATGGTCAGAGGCTGCATCCCTGACATCTGTGAACTTGCATCAAGTTGATGACAGTGATAGTTGGAGCTCGACTTCCTCACTTCTAATCAAATGTCTTTCAATCAGATTCCTCAGCCAGCAATTCTACCAGTGTGCAACTATGCATGTTCCAGTGAAAGCATTTTTAAGGAATATATAGCAATGCTTTTATACCCACAGTTAAAAATAAATGTAGAGTCAATGACTGATACTCTCTCATATATTAAAAAGTATCCAGGTAATTGAAATGAAAGACATGTTATGAATGAATTACTTAATATGTAGTGTTACTGACTGCACAACACAAACTCCCTGGATAATGGCTAAATCTTCCACTTCACTCTAAATTACTGGTACCCTGCATGAGGCTGCTGATAACTTAAGACATGGTTTCTAGTTTTCAAAAGGGTTTACTGGATAATATTCAAGGGGACAGAAACTAACATTTGTTGATAACCTAACATGTGCTTTTTACTAAGGTAGGTATCTTACAGAGGTTACTATATTTAATCCTCACAATAGCCCATGAGGTGAGTATTATTACTGTCGCTGTACAAACTAATACACTCAACTGACAGAGATAGACAATCATGTCCCAAATGTCAGGCAGGATTTGATACTTCTATGGGAAGGACAATTCCACAACTTTCAAGGTGTCCTTGAGTTAGATAAACTCAAAATTTACAAGGTACATTTTATCCAGATCATTATCCGATAAAGTATGTCATCAACACCTGCCAAAACCAGATCCGTGCTGTGCCAGTCATCACCCCCTTAGGTGCTGGACTGTGAGGAATTTACTTCTGGGAAAGAGTCTGGGATGCTAGAAGGGGCAATCAGAGAACTCAGGAAAGCATACATTTACCAACTGGTATGAAAGCATTTCAAAATTGTAACAACTGGTACAACTGTACCAGTGCCAACTTGCTGAAAAATAAATCTGTGGAATTCTTTACAACTCCAAATCTGCAATTCTGCAGAAGCATAACCAAGACTAATTACATGAGCTATGCGATTGAGTAAGCGATCCGGGAGTGATATGCCCATTTTAGTTCTCAATGATTGGCTATGACAATTCTAATGTTAATTCAGCTCAACAGAAGATGGTAAGTCAGTGCTTTACAAATTTTTAACCCGTTCTCCCTATGGTATGTTACCATGCTTCTCTATCTATCACATACAGACTGTCTGACGAACCATTTCATGCCAGTAACTATAATAGCTGGAGTCCCAGTGATCTAATTCTTAGTGTATTTGAGAACCAGCAACTAAAAAATGCCCTGCATTAGTCAATGGGTACATACTGGGCTACGCATCAGCACTATGGAAGCTCACCAAGTGGCAAGGGTATATGGCACAGCATAAAAACCAGATTTTAATGATACAATATTAGTCCTTCTCCTTGATAAATGATTTAAACAAAAAGTACACCATATTTTTAAGATCTAAAATTACATAAAATATAGAGAAAACACTTTTCATTGTAATGATAAAACCCCATGTTATGTAAGCAGGCCATTCTTGGAAAATATTTGAAAATTATGTAGAGGAAAAAATGAAAAAAACCAAAATGCTAATTATTAAATGCATGATGAAACACACATCTGAAGCAGCATCACCGTGCAATTTTAACCACAATTATAAGATTATATGTACTTGATTAACTTTTCAGCCCTAGATTCAGATAGCCTCATTTACAAATAGAGACTCTGCAAAATAGCCCAAGCATCTCTCTCTCAGAGTATAATGTTCATTCCTCTTTTGATTTATAACGAAGTGTTCTATTTCATACATAATCACAAACTGAGGTTAGTAAAACGGTATAATAATAAAAAGAAACTAGGGATAATTATATGTAGAGCAGAGCATAAAAATATCTCCTGTCATATATACATACATAATTCCCTTAGGTACTCTGATATGATTTTGCTTTTCTAAATGGAAACATATTGATGCACACTGAATAGTTATTTAAAAAAACTGATCATAGGCAGTAATTTTGTTTTCCCTTGACATTAATAAAAATGTATCTCATTCCTCCCTTGATAGGTTCCTTCCAATCTTAACAGGTTGAAAATCTCTCCACCGTTTAAAGGGCCTCATCTTGCTACCCAAAGGAAAACAAATTCTCAAAACGTCAATAGCCTCAGTTACTTCACAAATACCCAACATTTTAATAGCAGATTATGTTGGAATTATCAGAAAATAAAACTTAGAACTGACATTTAATTTTGAGACTACTCACCCCTCCTGGCTTACGGTTGTAATAGCGATGCTTGGGAGTGTCGTCAAAGGGAGCGTGGTAGGTCTGGAAATGCCATCTCCCTCGGGAGTCCTTGCCCTCTCACTCTGTCTTTGGGACAGGGGCGGTAACTGTAAGTTTCCTGAGCAACACCTTCTCCCTCTCCAGAGGTCGATCCCAAGTGTGTTACTAGAAGAACTGTAGGATTTACTCAAGCTACATTCAAGATAATCTTTCACATTCTGAAGGAACCACAGGGAGAGAAAAAAGAAGAAAAAGAGAATGAAATTCAAATCTCTAAAATGATGCACAGCGGAGTGAAATAAGAACCTAAATAATCCAGCTGTCACTCATAAAGTCCTGATTCGTGATCTCACAATCAGAACCTAACACTCACATTAAAAGCTTACGAGAAAACAAGAAGTGGGCAGGCTGGCTAACTTTCAACTTTTGGAATAAACTATCAGTTGCACATTCTTGGTGATTTTTAGGACAGTAGGTAATATTTACCAGTTATAGTATGTGGATCAGAGGGCTTTCTATCTTCTTTCTCTCTCTTAAATTTTTATTTCTTTTTTCCTTTCTTTCTCATTTTATTTTAACTTGCTAAAATGAAAACCTATCATTGAATATACATTGGAAATCAATGTTATCATTCTGCAACACAGGAGAAAACCACACTAGCTAAGGCATACCCTTTCTTGCTTAGGGTTTTAAAGTAAAAATATTTTCTATCTTAGGACAGAAAGATCTTGATAATTATGGAGAACTGACTTATTCCTGTTCCCATAAAAGATTTTCTCAGAGTTGAGATTTCTTTTTCTTTCTTTCCTTTTGTCTTTCTTTCCTTTCTTTCTTGCTTTCTCTTTTTTTTTTTTTTTTGTAAAATTATGTAAGAGCTCAGAGAAAGAAGAGTATACTTTATCCAGCCCTGAACTGAACTGCATGTGTTGAGTACATGCCCTAATGCTGACATAAATGAAGTACTTGTGAGGAGATAAAGACATTGTGCTATAACCACTGATAAGAGTTATTCGTCCTCCCTACATCTCTTGGTGACTGTAGGTCCTGGCACTGTTGGGAGTAGGAGCCCCAAATGAACTACTCCCTGATGTATCATTCATACCAGCTCAAAGACAGAAAATGTCATAGCAATGCAAATACCCATTGATAGCAACTTGGAGCTCAAAAGCTGCAACCATCACTCTCTTATCTTAATTAACATGGAATAATGGAGTCCTATCACCAGACCAAGGTGTCTCACCTGAACATCATTCTGTGGCCCTAAAAAGACAGGTTCTTCCCTGCTAGTCTTTCAGAATAGAGTTAGGAAAACCCGGGAATATATCTCCAAAGGCTTAAACAAACAAAAGTTCTTTATCTCCCATTCCACTCATCCCTATCCTAGTTCATACAAGAACAACTAACTCGAGTTTCAAGGTCTATCTTGATTGGTGCAACAAATATTTGTTGCATACCCATCATAGTTTTACACTGAGCTACTTAAGAAGGATACAACAGCAAATGGAAGCATAGTATCTATGCTCACAGAAACCTATATTCTAGTGATTTATGCTTATCTGATCCACACAAGACCACCTTTTGATGAAGGAAATTTGGGTATGAATAGGTCTGACAGTTTTCAGGGGCCCCACCCTCTACTTGAAATGGGATACCACGCCCATTTTCTTGTGCTTGACAGGAATACCATTTATTTGAAATTTAGTAGGACCACAATTCAACAAGAAAACAAAATATAATTTTCCAGAGTTTAAAATATTCTGGGATGTGTCAGCGTTTCACTATTTACTAACCAGTTATGTTAAATTCATTGTAGGCCTAGCACTTAGTGTAGTTACTGTGTGTGTATGTGTGTGTGTATGTATGTTTTACAAATTAGAGGCTGAGGGGAAAGCTTGGTATATATAAGGTTTTGTTTGTTTGTTTGTTTTTTCCTGAAAAGGCATAAAGATAAATTCATGAAACAGAATACACAAAGTCTTCCTGAAAAGACTCAAGAACAAACTAAAAGCCAGAACTCCTGACTATAAATCAGTCTTATTCCAAATATTCATGTAAAGAAAGTACTGGTTATCTGGAAGCAAGTCATAAGTATATACATTACCTGCTATGCAAGGGCATTTGTACCAGAGAACAGAAATAAGGACATTATTTAGTTAAACCACTAACCACTAGAGTCTCCTAATAAAGTTATTGGATAGTTTTCCCTTTTAGAAAAGGAAAAGTATTTTCAACTAGGTTTAATTGTAGTAAATGAACTAAATGGGTACTTGTTTTGTACTTGTTATTTGAAAGGTAACAAAGTCATACCTACCACAAAATGTATCCCACACTGACTTGCTAACAGGCTCAAATTTATGAATTTGAAGTCATTCCTTGAGTTAAAATAATTTGTTTTAAAAGACCCCAGTTAATGTGAAAATGCATTGCCACAAAAGAACATAATGGAGTGGCTTTTTAGAAATAACTTAAAATTGTGGGAACATTAATTAATATTGTTTTTATATAAGTGATGAATCACGGGACTCTACCCCCAAAACCAAGAACACACTGTATATACACTGTATATTAACTAACTTGACAATAAATCATATATATACATATATATAAATTTTTAATTAAAAAATTTTAAAAAATTAATATTGTTTTATAAACACTCATTAACCCATGTAGAGTTACTCCAACTCTACATTCACACTCATAATCTATATAGTAATCCCCCCAAATTGCCAATGTCCTCAAGGGAAAAATCTAATTCAGTCAGTTCTCAATTACTGAATTTGAGATCTTAGATTTATATTCCTATTTTAACTAGCATGATTCTGGCTGACTACACCACTCCTCAGATCAAAGATTTGGGGGAAAGAAACATTAATTTGAATGTTACTTCTGGAAATTACACATTTTTAAATGCATCATACTACCCCAAATTCACCCTATTATCTCTACAACTCCAAGGGGAATAACCCAGTTTGGGATTATCCTCATGCTCCTGGATAATCACAACTTAAGGAGTTCCAGTCCCATGTAGGGCTTTTAGGATTCCCTGCCTCCCTCTCTTTCTCTGCCCCCTCCCCCACTCACGCTCTGTCTCTCTCAAAATAAATAATGTGTCAACAAAGAAAGAAAAAACTAACCAAATTAGCAACACTGAAATGTCCAATTGAGGAATATCAGTTCCTAGGTAGTTACAACTTTGTTGCTGCTGCTGTTGTTTTATTTTGGCTTTGCTAGTCTATCCCAAGACATTTTTGGAGCTTGCTCCAATTTTGGAATTCTTCTGATTAAACTCCTGGTGAGGAAATGGGATTAGGTACCTCCAAGGACTTCTAGTGAGCTTGGGTACAATTCACTTTGGACTATAGGCCAGAGTTTTTCAAACCTTATGAAATGAGAAATGGAAAGTATGGGAAGTAACAAGTGACACTCAGTGACCCTATGAAAACTAAATGTCATGATGCTCCATGCCACAATAACAAAAGTAATTTTTCTTTGAAAAATGTATTTTAATCGCAGGCAATCACCATCACTTATGAGTAGTTTGCCCAGAGGTAAATAATATATTTTATATGTAAAATCAGCCCCTCTCTCTTTGTGTGTGTGTGTGTGTGTGTGTGTGTGTGTGTGTGTGTCTGTGTGCGCGCGCGCGTGTGTCACTCACACACATATTTCCTGGTTCTTCTTTCCTACCTCTTATCCATTTTCTCCTTTTCCCCTCTTCCCTAAACCAGCAACTCCCACCTATCTGAGCTATTCTTAATCCCTTTATTAATAATTAATTGCTCATGTTTAGTACCTGAACAGCATTAATTTATTCCTCACTTCTGATACTTAGTTCCCAAACACAAAGTACTTAATGCATACTGTTCCTGTGTCATTCATCATATAAAGTCTCCTATTAAAGTTATTTGTGTACTGTAATTATACAAACACAATAGTCATGGTTATGCATTTGCTTATTCTGACAGAGACAAACATAGTATTTTACATGCAGTAAAGACCTTTGCACATGTTGTTCTCTTTACCAGAAATGTTCTTCCCTCTGATCTTCAGAGGGCTCACACCTTCACAGCCCACATGGCCTCTCTGTCCGTACATCATCTTCTCCCGTTATTCCTCCATAAACATTCTATTCTCACCATCCAAGCATTCTTTGCCTGCTGACCAACTTCACTTTTCTGTATAGCTCTTATCATAGCTGAGATTATTTTATAATCTATCCATTGATTTCTCCATGCCTCTCTGGAATATAAGCTTCAAAGGGACATTAACACTATGCTCTTGAACCTAACAAGTGTTTGGCAGATAACAGGTGCTAAATTAAATGACTATTTAAATCACTAAATAAATGTTTGCTGAATTAAAATAAATAAAAATATGATAAAATATTTTTGACTTAAGGGTGAAAACTTATTTCAAGAGTGTGGTATATAAAATGTAAAACTGCAAAGTTCCTCTTGTTGTGAGGGAAGAAATAGTGTGTGTTAACATTCAGGATAAGCTCTGTACTCGAAGAGTCAAGGCGCATAGTGAAAAGTGCCAGGTCATCACTGTCCACTAGAAATAAGGTGCAAGCCACAAATGGGAGCCAAGTGTATAATTTTAAATTTTCTAGTAGCCACATTAAAAAGTAAAAAAGAAACAGGCCCAATCACTTTTTTTTAGTATAGTTCACATATAATGTTACATTATTTTCAGATGCAGGTGAAATTACTTTTAATAGTATACTCTACTTAAACTAGTATACCCTGAATATCATCATTTCAAAATGTAATCTATATAAAAAATTATTAATGAATTTTTTTACATTCTTTTATATTTGTACTATTATATATTCAAAATCCAAGATCTATTTTTACACTTACAGCACATTGCCATTCAGACTGGTGCTTAAGAGTCATATGTGGCTAGTGCATGTTGGACACTGCAAATTAGGTAATAATTATCCACTCTGGTAGGTTTAATATTCTTTGAGTGTGCTTTTCTTTTTTGCACGTTCTTATATGCAACAATCTCCATCTTTTGTCTTTTGACTGTGGCAACCGACTGCCTCAAGGGAGGACTGGGATTATTACTGTAAGGAAAGAATCATTGTCCATCTTTTATAGACAGAATGCATTGCTTTGTTTTATTCTTCAAAAAAATAGAATCTTGGAGCACACAGTATACAAATAGTATTAAAAGACAATCCCAAGGTGGGTTTTTTTGTGTGTTTTTATTTGTTTTTAAGAAAAATGATTTCTGAACTCCCAAAGTGTCCCTTTAGATGTCCAGAGTAGAGCATGGAAGTCTGAACATCACTTTTTACCATGGGTACTGAGAACTTAGAATATGAGTTAAGGGAAGTTCCCTTGTAGTCAAGGAGCAGAGAAGGGGGAAATAAAGAAAGGAAATATTATCACAGGTGATGAAACTAGAACACTAACCAAGAGTAGAAATTGCAATGGCGAAAAGGTATGTTTTGGTGGGCAAGAGCCTTACAGCACAGCTAAGTCTCCTTCTGCATCTGTGGGTCCAAGAAGTTCCCACAAGCACCTACAGGGACACAGAAAGAAGCTGAGAATTAGCTTCTGCTAGCCTGCTATGGGATTTGCTTCAACATGTGGCAAAGGGACCAGAAGTCCATGGGGTAAGCAGCCCCAAGGTAAGTGTAGGACAGAAAGCAAAGCTTTTAAACAAACAGAGTCCCCGCTGAGAGGAGTTCACGCAGTGGGGGAGAAGGTCAAACTCACAGTGCACTAAGAAGGTATACTGCCCAGGCTGAAAGCAGTCATCACTTCATACACCTGTCACATGCTTAATCAGCAATGGACCAAGGACAGAGACTTGACACCCAAGACCTGGGAAAATGAGCTGTTCCTCAACTGAACAATAGTGGATGTTAGTGGAAAGGGGACCATACAAGACAAGGACAATACCACACATCTTTTACCATAATGTTAATTAACGCTAAGTCCCTTTGCCCAATGCCATGGGCAAGGGAAGAAGTAAGAACGGGGAGAAATCCTGAAAGGGCATTTACCCAAAAGACAGACTTTTACAGTAATTGGCAGATTCAAGTTCCTTACAGCCCGTCCCCCATCTGTTGAAACAGGAGCTTAACCACAAGACGAGGTATTACAGAAAGCAAGGAAAAATACTTTTTTTTCCTACCTCCCTCCTTTCCTTCTGCACATCATATTAGTTGGCATATGATTTTTAACTCAATTATAATCAGAAACTGAGTAAAACCTGGACAATTAAAGTCACACTAACAGGAGACTGGGCAATTGAAAGCAAAGGAGATAATTAATCTCAGCCGCCCATGATGCAAAGTTATGAAATGGTAAGTTTACAGACTTCTTCAGATAACCTGGAGCAGGGTTTCTGAAAGAATGAATGTATCTAGTCACCCTGGGATCTTGTTAAAATACAGTCTGATTTGTTGGTCTAAGATGTGGCTTAAGACTCTGCATTTCTAATAAACACCCAGGCAATGCTAATGCCACTGCTCTGAGGATCACATTTGAGTAGCCAAGATCTACAGGATGCATACATCACAGGCTTCTTACAAGCAGTTGTCAAAGACCCCACCATAGGAGGTGACTCTCAAAGATTAGCTGTGCCTGAGTAATGATGGGTAAGAAAGTCATCAGGAAACTGATCATGCAAGCAGTGTAGAAAGAGGAGTTTGCAAGAGTTGGAATGTAGGCATCCATCAGAGATTGGGGGTTTTGTGAATTCAACCATGAAGCTGAGCCCATCTCCAAGCTGCAGAGAGGGCAGTGTTCCTGTTGTCTACTTTGCAGAATTCTGGGACCAGGTGCTGGCAATGTCTGGGTCACAGGAATAATTAGTGACAAAGTGGTGCTGTTAAATAGCCTAGCCTGCCCTTTGAATAAAATTATAGACTGACTTCATTGAGCAGACAAAAAGTGGATAGAATCGAGCAACTCTGACTTTTAGAACTTACATCATCAGCCGTCACTGCCATCACACTCCTGCTTTTCTTCATTATAGAGGTGAAAAATATCCCCTCTTAGAATGTCTCTTATCCGGCACAGTTTTGCTGACAATTTTTAAGACCTACAGGGAAAAAAAAAAGAGATACACACACACAAAAAGAGCTCAGTACCCTTAGTTGAATACAAATACGTGGCTTATTTGTATTCTCCAAACTAACTTTTGAGTGTATATAATGTATGTGTATAAGTAAATATCATAATTTTCCAAGCCAATTAATCTGAAATGTGGAAAAAGAGGTTCACAAAATACAAAAATCCAAGAAATCAGTGCAAAGCTTCTCAGAAGGAGAGAAAAGAATAGAGGGTAACACTTAGGCTACCAAATAATCCATGATCATTAACAATATAGAAATAATATGTGTTTGTGAAGGGCTTTATACTTTCTCATACAATGTTTCATTTAACCTCCATAACAATCTGTGGGATTATTTTCATTTTTTTCCTAATGAGGGAACAAATCATCAGAAAAATAATTGAGTCAAGGTAACACAGCTTAAAACATGGCAGATTTAGAATTTAAGGAACATAAGGCTTTGATATTATGGTCAAAAAAAGAAAAGGAAAGAAAAACAAACCAATACAGAAAATATACATGACAAAAAAATATCTTAATTTCAATTTTACCATCAGTTTAAACCTCTCATATGTATAAACACATAAGCAAGTATTTACCACAGAAAATTTTAGCAATGGATAGTTACAGCTACAATTCCCTGGTTTAAATCACACAAACCTGGCCATTTGGAAGAAGAAACACTGTAGTTTATGATATTTGTTTTGTGTAGATCATTAAGCCACTTCAGAAACAAAGAACCTCAATTAACATTATCAAAATTTAAGGGTACACCCTGGTTTGCAACTCCAAAGAAAAACTAACCTCTCGTTTTGAAAACCCAGGCTTTCAAAAAAGGCCCAATTTAAAGTTCAGGCATTCAATAGTCTATAAGAGAATATAAAGAATTCTGTTTGCAGAATTGAACTGGAAAAGATACACTATAGAAATCATTGAATCCAAGAAGCGTTAGTCCATATGGTGGTCTTTCAAAATCTTGGTAAAAAAAAATGTCCCGCATCATTGCTGACTTCAAGAAGCTCCTACATTTTTTCACTCTGTACATTTAAACTCTTAATACATGCCTGATTGAAAAGTCTGCTTCTCGAACATGAAGATATATATAGATTAAGAGCGTGATGGAATTGTAGCTATGTGACTAGGAATACTAAGTAGTGGCATTGTACCATCACCCAGGAAACCAGGGTTGAATTTCTAACACATAATTTGACTATATTATGCAGAAGTCGGCAGCAGAAGTGACAGAGTGGATAAGAGAGTGGGGGAAGGAGAAACTTTGCCTTTGTAAGTGTTCTGGGAGAGAATCCCATAGGTTTTTCAGGGGGTTGATTCAATATGCCAAGGAAAAGAATTTCCTCACATACACCAAGGAATTATTGCAGTTATTGAACTTTTAGAATGCTGGCCAAACAGGAGTAGCCAGAATTTAGAGCTTTTACTCAAAGTTTCCTTGACACATAACAAAAGTAGACAAAAACAAACATATTTTATCACAGAGTGATCTTTAATCTCAAGTGCTTCTATAAGGTAGAATCCGGAAAAAATAAAAGCTTATACTCCTAAGTTTAAAAAAAAACCAAGATTCAAGATTTAAGTTTTATATTCAGGATACAGAATTAGATGTACCCAATTATTATAATTCTGTAAAAATAAAAGCATAGAAAAATACTAAAGTAAAGCTGTGTAACATGGTAACAGTGGACATCATATAAGGGTTATAAGGTTTTTCTTTCCTTTCCATATTTCCCAAATTTCTTGTGATGTATTATTTTATGATCCAAAAATTGATTTTATACATATTTTATATATTATATATAGTATATATTATAATATGCACTATATAATAATATGTCATATATATTAATATATGTATTTTATATATACACATAAAATAAGAACCCACAAAATACATAAGAATGTTAACTTATTTTTATTTTTTATTTATTTTTTATTTTTTAAAAAAAAATTTTTTTCCACGTTTTTTATTTATTTTTGGGACAGAGAGAGACAGAGCATGAACGGGGGAGGGGCAGAGAGAGAGGGAGACACAGAATCGGAAACAGGCTCCAGGCTCCGAGCCATCAGCCCAGAGCCTGACGCGGGGCTCGAACTCACAGACCGCGAGATCGTGACCTGGCTGAAGTCGGACGCTTAACCGACTGCGCCACCCAGGCGCCCTGACTTATTTTTAAAGTTACTTTATTTCTACAAAACTTACTGTGCCATATATTTGGGGGGACATCTTGTGGGGAGGTAAAGGATATCTACTTATCTGGGATGAAGAAACTAAGAAACAGTTATAGGCTAGGATCTGTTAAGTCTTAGGCTGTAGGCAGTTGATAAATTATGTGGTCTCTTAAATATCTATTTGGAAAGTGTCAACTGAATTTTCACAGTTAACAAAATACATGCAGTATCATGTCATATCATGGTGCAAAATGAAACACACATGACTGTAAGTTTAGCATCTGGACTGTCAAGATGCAAATGTTATTTGCAGTCAATTTCAAAACAAAATCATAATTAGTAGAGTGTGGGTCTGGAAAGAAAATAAGAATACCAAAGTGATCTCTAACAAATTGCTTCACATACCAAATTAGTAGGAAAAATCTATGAAGCAAAATTTACTTTCTATCCTACATCCATTTTGCTTGGTAGGAATTGCACTTAAAAATAGGTGCAACTGGAGTAGAAATCTCCAGGCTATCTTCAGCAGGCAGGGACAATGATCAAGTTTCCCCAGCAGAAATGAAGACCTTAACTATACCTTCTCAGACTTGTGCAAAGTATGACAGAATCCAAATGAAGCTAAATGTGTACTTAGGTTGCTTCCATATCTTGGCTAGTGTAAATAAAGCTGCAATAGGGGCACCTGGGTGACTCAGTTGGTTAAGTGTCTAACTCGATTTCATCTCAGCTCAAGATTTTGTGGTTCGTTGAGTTTGAGCCCCGCATTGGGCTCTATGCCTGCTTGGGATTCTCTCTCTCCCACTCTCTTTGCCCCTTCCCTGCTTGCTCTCTCTATCTCTCAAAATAAATAAATAAACATTTAAAAAAATAATAATGCTGTAATAAACATAGGGTCCACTGATAGACAAATGAATAAGGAAGATGTGGTGTATATAGATGATAGAATATTATGCAGCCATTTAAAAAAGGGTTAGATCTTGCCATTCGCAACAACATGGACGGACCTGGAGGGTATTACGCTAAGTGAGATAAGTCACACTGAGAAAGACAAAGCCATATGATTTCACTCTTGTGTGGAATCTAAAAAACAAAACAAATGAATAAAAAAACAAGTAGAATTAGATCTGTAAGTACAGAGAACAAACCAACGGTTGCCCAAGAGAAGGAGGGTGCAGGAATGGGTAAAATGGGTGAAGGGGAGTGAGAGATATAGGATTTCAGGTATGAAATGAATAAGTCATGGGAACAAAGACACAGCATAGAATATATAGTCAATGATATAATAGCATTGTATGTGTGACAGCTACACTTATGATGAGATAGCATAACATATAGAGAAGTTGAATCACTATGTTGTACACATGAAGCTAATGTAACATCGTGTATCAACTATACTCAAATAAAATAATGATTTTTAAAAAATGAAGTTCAGGGATACCTGGGTGGTTCAGTCAGTTGAGCATCCAACTCTTGATTTCGGCTCAGGTCATGATCCCAGCGTCATGGGATCAAACCCACTCTGGGCTCTGCACTGAGGATGGAGCCTGCTTAAGATTCTCTCTCTCTCCCTCTGCTCCTCTCCCCCACTGGCTCTCTCTCTCTAAAATAAATCTAATAAAGAAATAGAAAGGAAGAAAGGAAGGAAGGAAGGAAGGAAGGAAGGAAGGAAGGAAGGAAGGAAGCTCAAAGCAAATATGGCCCTCAAAACTTCTACTTTGAAAGGAAAAATTTACACGTATTAAATGTGTACTTAGTAGTTGTTCAAAAATATTTGTAAAGCTAATAAATCAAAGAATATAATTGAACGTAAAGTCATACGTGTAAATAAAACTCTTCTTTGAAATAAAGAAATAGTTGGTGTTGGGTTTCAGGGAAGGCTTTGGGAAGGAAATGAGGATTCTTTTTAGCCTTAAATAACAAGTAGAATTTGTTAATTCTGGGGATAATTAAGAACAACATGGTGTGCAAAAATATGGAAAGGAATTTAATATACTAAGGGTGTGAAAGATGCCATGCTAAGGAAATTTATGACAGGAAGAAAACAAAATGTTCCAGGGTAACATCAGTAGATCATCTGGCAAGCAAGAGTACTTTTAAGAGGTCTAAGCCATGGAAATAAATTTATATTTTATGACACTTTGAGTGTGAGAGCTTATTGGATACATTTATGTGCCTCTAACTGAGAGGATGACCTGGTTAGGAAAAAGCAGGATCTCAAATTACAAGGCAGTTTTCCAAATGTTATATATTAAAAATATTTTACTTTTATATTCAGAAATAAAACACAATATCTGTTATATAAAACAAGAAAAACGAGAAGAGAGATGTTTTCTGGATACTCTTCATTTTCCAATCGAGATTCACCCCTCCACCTTTTCCATCCTGTGCTCTTGGAGGCTGGTGCTCTGGGACTATTGTCCATGGGCTCTCTAGCCCTCTGACTCCTGGGTGTGTTCAGCCAATGGGAAGCAGAGGCAGTAGATGGGAGGCAAGAAGAAAGAGGGATTTCTCCTGCTGGCTATGGCATAGCAGTGGCTACAGTCTTCTACCCTACGTCAGAGCTCTGTAGGCACGTGTCTTCTAAGTTCCCTTGGTTCCATTAACTACTATTTCCACTTGACCTTCAGATGTAGGACTGTGGCTAGCCTTGTGGTGCTTCATCCTTGCCTGTCTGCTTATTCTCAGCCCTGACCACATAGTAAATAGTATGTAAATAGTACCTCCATTAAATAGATCTCTCTTTCATCCCATTGAAAGTGCAATCTATTTCCTGCTAGGACCCTGACAACAGATTTGATCCAAAAACTTTACAAAGCTAGAGGGCAATTTTAAAATATGCCTCCTCAGTGCCTAGTACAGTGATGAACACAAAGCAAGTTCTCAATAAATAATTGCTCAAAGAATGAATGAGTAAATGGGAGTTCTAAAATGGCTTTATGGGGGCGCCTGGGTGGCTCGGTCGGTTAAGCGGCCGACTTCAGCTCAGGTCATGATCTCGTGGTCCGTGAGTTCGAGCCCTGCGTCGGGCTCTGTGCTGACAGCTCAGAGCCTGGAGCCTGTTTCAGATTCTGTGTCTCCCTCTCTCTGACCCTCCCCTATTCATGCTCTGTCTCTCCCTGTCTCAAAAATAAATAAAACGTTAAAAAAAAATTTTTAAAAATTAAAAAAAATAAAATGGCTTTATGGCTTTTAGAAAGGTCAGCAGGCATTATCTCAAGTGGCTTTTGTGGGGCAGAAATACTTTTCTGTCATTACTCTTTTTTTTTAAGTTTATGTTTATTTATTTTGAGAGAGAGAGAGAGAGAACGAGCAGGGGAGGGGCAGAGAGAGAGAGAAACAGAATCCAAGCAGGCTCCACACTGTCATCACAGAGCCCGATGTGGGGCTTGAACACATGAACTGTGAAATCATGACCTGAGCCGAAACCAAGAGTCAGATGTTTAACAGACTGAGTCACCCAGGCACTCCTGGCATCACTCTTTGATGGTAATAGTGATTCTATTTGGGAGATCTGAGAAATGTTGTAATATGTTAATATTATATTATTTTATAGTATTATAGTATTATTATATAATAGCACATAATATAATTTAACACATTATATATAATATATATTTTATACCCGGGCACCTGGGTGGCTCAGGTCATGATCTCACAGCTCCTGGGTTCAAGCCCCATGTCAGGCTCTGTGCTGACAGCTCGGAGCCTAGATCCTGCTTCGGATCTGTGTCTCCCTCTCTCTCTGCCCCTAACCCACTTGCATTCTGTCTCTGTCTTTCTCAAATGTAAATAAACATTTTTTTCTTATTTTAAAAATAATATTTATTGTATACAATTATATGTAATATATATAATACATTTTATACATTATATATTATATAATACAAATTACATATTACACACACACACACACACACAATACATATACATAGGAGAATAGGGGTTGTACAAACCATTTTATTGCTGATTGTTAGTGTCAGTTGCCTTTCATTTAGGCTCACATAGATTGAGAAACTATGCCAGTTTAAGCAAATACATGATTTCAAACATGTCTCATAAGAGCAGCCAACCAAATGAGATGGGCACAAGAATAATGACAGGTGAGGAAATCAAGTCTTGGAACAGCAATGAAGTATGCCCAAAGTCACACTCATGTTGGTTCAGACCAGAAAATTTTGCTTCTAAAACCAAGCCTTAACCTATCCCTATGCAGCTGATTGGGTCTTATTCACATCTTTTCAAGTTAGACATGAATGAAATGATTTTTATTTCATTTCTGATGATGGAAATACAAGTTAAGTTGATCAGTTTTCTGGAACCATGCTCCCTGATCATGTAAGGACAAAAAGAAGTACTTTTTAAAAGATACTGAAGTTTTTAACTGCCTCCAATTTAAGGCAAATGTAGATAAGAAGTCAAGTTCTCTTAATTTGAGATTATTCTTCCATTACCCATTATTCTTCCTATCAATGAGTAGGAAAGGTCCTACTCATTGAGTTTGTTCTCAATACATAGAATACCATATGTTTTATTAAAACAAAATATTTCTAAGAATTTCTAAGGTGATGAGTAAGTATGATGACTATAAATTACACTTCTGGCACATTTTAATAGATTTCCTATGGTTTTTGTATTTTACCACCTAAAAGATGCTTTTAAACATATACTATTCTTTCATAACATTCTCTTATGTTCAAGATTACAGTGTTCATATAATTTCACCTTTCCTTCTTCCTCCTTTCTCTACAGAGATTTGAAAGCTAAAATGAGGAGAAGGACGCTGGCCGCTATAGCACTAGTGTGAATTTCTCTTTTCATAGGTTATAGCTATTGATACTAGTAATCCCTTGCTGATAAAAATTTCAATGAATAATGGTAATCACTCTAAAAGCCTACATCATGGATACGTGCTAGGCCAAACCATGAAGAAATGAGAAAAATAAGAGTAATATTTAGAGTTTTTAAGCAAGCTTTTTTTTTTTCCAATTTAAAGATTGCCCTTTATGCTGAGATGTTGTTCAAAAAGTTTGGTTTTGATTTCTGTGTAACTGATTCATTGAACATTCTGAACTCAGTAGAGCCCAGATACGTCATGGTTTTAATTTTTCTCTAACCACTGCTTTCCATCTGCAATGTCACATCCATTTCCTCTTCCTTAACATCAGTTCAGACTGAGTCCATTACTACAACTCATAACTGCTTTAAATGACGTCTCCTTCTCCTTTCCTTGCTCAATGGCCTGTAGAGCCACTTCAGTGGCCAGTGTTTAGGAATCGGAGTGTGAAGATGGAAGGTCTACTCTTTTATTCCTCTTCCCTCCCCGCTCTTTAGGTTCCAATTTCTTTCACATTGCAGCAGAGAAGAATTAATTAAAAGGAGCAAAAGTCTTTTTACTTAGCAGAGCATTTAGTTATAGTCTGTCATTGCACTCAAGTGCTGAATGAAGTACTGACAAGATGGCTAAGGCCACAGTGCACTTGATCCAGAATAAGCTCCAGCATCCTTGTGGCACCAAATGGTGAGGGCATAGGGTGCTCTGCTGCGATCTCTTCCTCCTGCCCAGCTGTCTCTCCCCATTTCTCTTTCTCTCTTGCTCAAGAAGTCACATAGAGCAGATCGGAATGTATTCTGCATAAGTGACCAATGGAGAAATGAGATACTACGTCAGTCACTTATTAATGTCTTTCAGCCCCAAGCCAATCATTCTAAACTCTGTTCTGTAATGCTGGGGCTGAGACTTTGCAAACTACATTTATACATTCTCTTCACAGCTGGCTTCCTTTAAGTGCTGACAATGGGAGTCAGTAGGAGGAGGATGGAAGAGAATTGGAGAAAAGAGACTTTCTTCCTCATTCCAAGAGTAGAGACTACTTTGGCACTCCCTTCTGGCAGACCCAGAACCACTGGCACAATACCCCCCATCAAATATCTACTCACTCTTCAGAGTGACCCCTTGGTGGTTCTAGCTCCTATGGGAGTGAACCCTCTTTTGCATGCCTAGATCTCATAACACCATTTCCCCCCTTGACTAGGAACGGAGGCTGCTTCACTATTCTTTGGGTTACCTGGCTGACCCCTTTTGTTCATCATCCAATACTTGTGTAATCAATTTCTTGTATTAAATCCCTTTTGTTTTGTTTTCCTAATTAGAATCTAAGGGATACAGAAGCTAAGCTTCCTTTTATGGAAGATATCCCTGATTTCTACCTGATAGATACCCTGATTTCTGAAAGTAGTTTTTCATCTTCAGTAGGCCAATAACACTTCTCCAAAACTTCTCCACATCCATCGTTTCCCCACCCAGACTGGTTATATGAGCACTGGGAGGTTGTTGGAGTAATGGTAGGTATCAGAACCCATCTGCTACCTGTCTCAAGGAGTTGACTGACCACTTTTGTATATAGCTCTCCATAGAGAATGTCAAATATTTTGATGGCTTTAGTCCTCTATTTTGGATTATAGTTGCCATTTGTAGATTAACAGTAAAAGCACTACTCATCATTCTTTCAGATGTTAAAATTTCTTTCCATGAAATGATGATAATGTAATAGGGCAAAAGCATTTCTTTCTTTTGTTTCTCAATGGCCTCACCTAAGAAAAATTAAACTTTGGCAACTCTATCAGTCTCCTAATTCTTTGAAATTTTTACTGAGTCATAAAGTACAAATATCTAAGATCCTTTGTACTAAACCAATTAGTGTTTGAATTTTTAATAATAACCAGGATAAAGTCTAGCATCTAATGTAGTATGCATTTGGGGAAGAAATGCTGGACAAAGAGGAGTCTGAATTGTTATCTCCTTCCAGACACCCATAACCACCTCACTATAGTAATCCACTGTGAAAATTAATAAAGGGAAACCTCAGTAAAAAGGATTTAGGAGGCCAAAGTGGGAACATATCACTCAAATGTCAATTATAGGAAGATTGTCAATTATAGACTCCAACAGAAGAATTATTACCAAGAAAGAATCATTAATTACAAGTTCCCATAGGGAAAGATGTGCATTTCATCTCCTACAAGAAATTGGCTACCCCTGCAACTCATCCAGTGAGAAACAGCCTTAACTCCTGCTTTTCTCCAATGGACTTGCATTTAAAACAACCCCTCCCAACTTCCTCCTTTGTCTCCATAAAATAACATTCCTCTCCCTTGTTTGACTTGCTTATGGTTTTGCCATAGCTTGCATGTCCTGAATTGCAGTTCTCTGCTGTTTCCAAATTTTTGCAGATAAAATAGCTTTTAATTTTAAGGTTAACACTGCCTAGCTCTGGGCCTTTGATGTCTTCAATCATCAAGAGGTTGCATTATAATTATCCATAAACTTTATGAATCTAATGAAATTCTAGGAAACAAGTGGAAGAAAACAAAACCTATAGAAATAAATTCTCTAGAGTCAACAAATAGATTAACATTTCCAGAATTCATATGTAAAGAATAAAGTATACATACATACATACATAAAGTATAAAACTAATCTCTTGAGTCTGCATCTACTGGTCTCATCACACTTTCAGAAACTTAGGACTACTGCACTCAATTACAATTGCTTTTGGATTTGACTATAGGGAAGATAAACAGAGGAGACAATGTGCCTCCTCTTAAAAATTGTTGTAGTGGGATGAAAATAATGGAGAGCAGACAAATTTGAGAAAAAAAATGTGTATGTAATAAGAAAAGACATTTTCCATGTAAAACTTCTTAAGACATAAGCACCCAACAGTTAGACATAAGCATTTCTGGGAGAGAAAATCAGTTTGTTTAAATAGGCAAAAAAGCATCAAGGACTTTTGAGATAAAAATTAGAAAGTATTAAGAATTAATATGAACTTAAATCATTAGCTTAACCTGAGAGAATAATAAGTAACAAAGAGATAATGGAATTCTTTTAATAGTCATCAGACTGCAAAGTAGCTAGGCTAAATGCTGCCCTGAGTAAAATGTGTCTCCTGAACAACCATTTAAAATCAACTTCTACTATAAAATGTGTTCTCGGTAAATTACTAATAGGATACAAACTTGAAATCAGTACACATGTTGACAGAAAAGAAAAAATTCTTAGTGTACAATTTGTTTGGATGAATGTTATTAATTTCCCACACTAACAGAACAGAGAGAAAGTGACAAACTATTCCCATGTTTCTACTTATATAAATAATGCCTTAATGGTCTTCCACAAGATGACGGCGTAGGAAGATCCTGAACTCCTCCTCGCCCAGGCACACATAAATCAACAACTACATATGGATCATATGCTTCTGAAAAATACCTAAAATCTAGATGCACCGTTTCTTCACAACAAAGGATAAGAAGACCATCCCCACAGCGTGAGGGTCTAGCTTCCAAACAGCCTGAAACTAGGAGCTAAATGACTTCCTTGACTTTAAAGGGCCCACGGTCTTGTCTTCAGAAGGATGAATAAATGATTCCTCATTCTACAATACCTACGGTGTCCTTGGTATGTGTTAGGTTCACAGCACAGTGGGTTCATTAGGTGAACAAATGAGTGAAGGTCACCTCTACAGGCAAAAATTATAAGGAAAGCTTCACAGAGGAGGTAACAGTTCTTTTATAAAGTACTATAACTAAAGAACAAAGAAAGGAGCCTTACTCCTCTCCCTCTATCTATTCTCCAAACTGATCTTCTAAAAATCCAGAATTCCTTATATTACTTTCCTGATCTACATTCTTCATGGCTTCTTGTTACATTTAGGATAATCCAAAACCCTAATATTATATACAAGTCCCTACAGATCTGGTCTTTTCTTTGCCTTTTCAGCCTCACCTTCTTATGTTGGCTTCCACTGGCTTCCCTACCTAATCCCGTATCACTGTGCCCTTGATCTCATTTTTCTTTAGCCAAATTGCATTTGGGGTTTATCCAACACGCCTCCCTTGCCTCAGGACTTTTTCTGCACTGTAACACTTCTTCAGTTTTGCCTGGCTAACTCATTCCTCAGACTTCAGCTTAAATATCTTTTTCCCAGAAAAGCTTTTACTGACTTACCCCGCTTGTCACAAGGTCTTGCCATGTCATTACTTTTTTCTTATTCATGGCATTTATTGTAATTATATATTTATTTTTAAGGATGCACAGTTTTGTACCACTCAGAAGCTCACAGTGAATATTGCTAGTCATTATATTCCCTGTGTTGAACAATACTTACTAAAAAAATGTTTGAATAAAATATATATGCCCTATGCTTCTCCCTAAAACACTAGAAGTATGACAATCCAAAAGCAGAAGATAGGAGGCAGCAAGAGATAGAACCAGAATGCCTGACAAACTACCAATATCACCTAACAAATAACCAATATTGATAGAATATATATTCTTACTCAGAGGTCAGGGATCCAGATCTCAGTGGGCATATGTGTAAGAATACTAATAGCTTTGTGGTAAGCACTATTCTATAGTCCCTGAATATATTACCGCATATAATCCTCACAACTAGCTTGGTCTCCATTGCACAGGTTAAGAATTCTGAAGCATTGAAAGGGTAAATGACTCGTCCAAGCACACTCATGTAAGAAAGGACAGAGACAAGATTCACACACAGCACTGTGCCTGCAGAGTTCATGCAATTAACCATTATCCTCCACTGTCTCTTGAAAGAGGCAAACAAGCATTGTTTCTCAAAGAACAAGAGCAAATCAAGATGAGTCAGGACCATGATACAGAGGATAAGTAGGAATAAAAGTAGAATTTCAGGACAAGAAAGGAACCAGATAATTTTTTAAATAATGAAGCAAAAAAAAAAAAAAGATTCTATTGTTTTCAGAACATATGGAGCCTATGAAAAGCTACTCTTTTATGTAATCTCATACAGATTTAAAATAAATTGGAAAACTTAGACTATGTGTATAAAACATAACTAAAAAGGCATACTAATTTGCGTCTGTTTTCTCTTACACTTGAACAAGAATTCACAAGTATTTTCTTTTTCTGAGTTGTCTTTGCTTCAATATCTAAAATTATTTTAAGTTAATACAGAAGACTCTTGATTTTCATTCACAAGGGCTACATCCCCAGGCTTTTAAAAATTGTCCAGCAATATAATGCTTTTCAAACATGTCTCATGGGACATGTGGGAGATAGACAGGATTTTGATCAATGTCTTCTTTTTAGGCCCAAAGATCCCAGACACCAATCATCAATTTACTTGTTTTCTTTACTTGGGGAGAAGACTGAAATCATAAAGTGCAACAGTTCATTATTATTTTGAGCAAAAAAACACACAGAACTTCTGTGTGCTCCTTTCTCAGAAATATAAATACTACATCATTATAGACTTCCTATGAGGAAAGTCCAAAAAATGAGGAAGCTTACCAGTACCTCAAATGAATTAATGATATTACACTTGCTGATTTTACTGAATTAATTGGGTATTAATTCTGCCAACGATTACTGCCCACTTAGAAGCAGACACCCAATTCAGAGCCAATCTGTCCTGAACCCCCTAAGAGGTCAGGGATCCAGATCTCGGTGGGCATATGAAAAAAAATCTCACAAGCAGAAGTCTGAAACTAATTTGGTGACACCAGAGTGCTGTGTAATATTGTTTTGATATAGCAGAAAAGAACATAAGGAAACATGTGTTATTGGTCTCCAAGTATCTTTATATTCAGAAACTGTAATTTCCTTGCTTATATTTAAATTCTTTTTTTAATTTTTATTTATTTATTTTGGGAGAGAAAGAGAGAGCATGAGCAGGGAAGGGGCAGAGAGAGGGAGAGAGAGAGAATCCCAAGCAGGCTCCGTGCTGTCAGCACAGAGCCTGACATGGGGCTCAATCCCACTAACCCTGAGATCATGACCTGAGCCAAATCAAGAGTTGGACACTCAACCAACTGAGCCACCCAGATGCCCATCTTGTTTATTTTTAAAGATGTAGAATTAAAAAAAAAAAAGATGTAGAATTAGGCCTCACCCTAAGAATGGACTCACTCATGAATTTGAAAAACATTTGGCACATCTGACATATAAGAGGTCAGAGAACGGAAGAAGCAGGAATTAGAGGACAAAGACGCTTTACAGCCACAAAATCTCAATTTTTATCTATTTCACATTCTGAGGCTCTTTGAAGATTTTATTTGACAAGATGTTCTACCCCTTAAAAAGAAAAGCTTGAAAACCACTACAGTATTCCCTATGATACTCCCATAAAATGCCTTAGAACAGTGTTTTCAAAACTTTATTCAAGTACCATCTTTGTAACTTTTGCCATGTGTGATTCTCTAAACTTGCAGATGAAATAAAGAGCCCTATAAATACTGACTTGGCATTCACTTAGTGAGTAGCATAACTCATATTAAAATTCCAGTAATCTAGATTTGGTCCACAGTCTGTTCCACTATCATGCCTTCTTGTGTTGCCTCTAAATTGAAGGCTTTTGTTTTGTTTTGTTTTGTTTTTGTACTGTTTTTGGCAAAAACTTATTCATACATTAGAGAGCATGCTAACACACACACACACACACACACACACACACACACACACACAGTGCTTCAGCACCAAGCAATTTATTTATGAATTCATATATTCATGTACTCAGGCATTCATATATGCATTCATTAATACAACAGTCATTCACTGAGCACTACTAAGGGTACTGAGAATACACAGATGAAAAGGCAAGACCTCTGTCCTCAAAGATTGCAGAGCCTAAGTAGAGTGAGAATGGACAGTTCATATAACTAATTATATTACAGAGGTACTTACAATGCACAGCAGCAGCACACAGGAAGGTTACAGAATTCTGTCTAGAAAGACAAGAAAAGACTTCACAGAGAAGGTAAACTTGAACCACACTCTAACACAGTAAGTAAAATTTTACCATAAGGGTAAAGGAAAACATAATTCCAAACAAAACAAGATGTTCTCTCACTGATCTTTAGCCACCAATAAGATTAGCCACCAATAAGAGCCCTATTAGTGGCTATGAGATCTTTAATAAGTCATTTGGTCCTTCCAATCTTACGCTTCTATTGATGAAAAACAATTATTTGCCGTATATATTCCTGATATTGCTGCAATCATATATGATCAATATTTAAATTTTTTTAACGTTTATCCATTTTTGAGAGACAGAGAGAGACAGAGCGTGAGTGGGAGATGGGCAAAGAGAAGGAGACACAGAATTTGAAGCAGATTCCAGGCTCCGAGCTATCAGCACAGAGCCCGACACGGGGCTCAAACTCACGAACCACGAGATCATAACCTGAGCTGAAGTCAAACACTTAACCAACTGAGCCACTCAGGTGCCCCTCAATCTTTTAAAAGGTTAAAATGTTGCATCCTTTTGGATGACGTAAGCAGTATATTTCTGGTATTAGTGACAGGCATTTGCAGATTCTCCAGTATAAACTACATCCAATGCATCCCAGTTGTTATATAAAGGAAAGCTCTCTGAAAGTGAATTAAAAAAATTCTAGGTTGAGATTCCAACTCTGTGGTACATTTATAAAAACAGGCACAATACTTCCCATCTCACAGGGCTATTGTGAGGACTAAATGAAATAGTGAGTGGTGCCTGGAAGGGTCTTGTACATAGCAGGTCTTCATTAAATGATTTGTTGAATCACAATCCCATCAAAATACTTCCATTAAGTCTCTCTCCACCTTACCACAAAGATGCCCACTTTTAACCTCCTTCCTTTAAAAAAAAAAACATAACTAAAATAACACGACCTTATATAATTCTGCTTTAGAGCTATTTATGTCTGAATTTTCTTATTACCAAGAGAACATAACAACTGCTTCACTGGGCAAAGACAGTCTCCAGGGATCTGAGCATGGGGTCAAGATGATTCTGACAAGGTAAACATAATCATCACAAAACGATAATCTTAACATGAGGAAACAATATAATGTCTGAAATGCCATTAATCCTAAATCCTCTATAATCCATTTATGTATGATTATAATAA
Organism: Panthera leo; assembly: GCF_018350215.1. Taxonomy (NCBI): domain Eukaryota; kingdom Metazoa; phylum Chordata; class Mammalia; order Carnivora; family Felidae; genus Panthera; species Panthera leo. The sequence continues at coordinate 54,034,206 of NC_056686.1, read as the reverse complement.
CAAATTCTGATTATTATCTGTTAATATAATATAGAATGCTTTCCCTCTATAATTAGTGAAAAAGAAGCAATATTTATTTCTCTCTTTTATCTTAAAGCTAAATAACATCTGGGTCACAAAAAGTCTTTTGGCCTTATCTGTACTTTACAGATTGTCACTATAAATGTGTCATTGTCCTAACAACAGCCAATCCAGATTAAAAAGTTTCATGGTTGTTCTATTAACTGTGTTGTAGAAATTATCCATATACAAGGAGCGCCTGGGTGGCTCAGTCAGTTGGGCATCTGACTTCGGCTCAGGTCATGATCTCACAGCTCGTGAGTTCAAGCCCCGCATCAGGCTCTGTGCTGACAGCTCAGAGCCTGGAGCCTGCCTTGGATTCTGTGTCTCCCTCTCTCTCTCTACCCCTCCTCTGCTGATGCTCTGTCTCTGTCTCAAAAATAAATAAACATTTAAAAAAATTAGAAATGATACGTATATAAAACACACACATATCATGGGAATGTAGATCCAATTTTTATAAAAACGTGAACAGACTTCAAACACAATGCAAAGTTTACACAGGTCTTCCCATTTACTTCTTAGCGAAATATTATTGATGATTTGAGGTAGTATTATTATTTTATTTTTTATCCTTGCCTGGATGATAATAAAACAAAAACCATTATCATTGTTAAGCTTATTAAATCTAAGACTATACTAAGTAAGACTGAATAGAGAGAAAAGTAGAGAAAAGTACCTCAGAGTCCATAATTTCTATCTGCAAGTTTTCCTGTTCCATTAGTTTTTAAGTGTCTTATAGGAAATGAGACAATGGTCTCAAGCCTAGATCTTATGAGACAACCATTCATTTATTTAGAGAAAAGAAAATTTTTTAAAGAAAAGAAGAGGTATAAATCTAGTATTTGACAGGCACTGCTAACAACAGAAGGCACCCAATATGGCTGCCAAAGAGCTCACCTTCTAGGGCACTGCACTGCTGAGTGGGCAGTTAATGAGCATTATGCATTATGTACAGAAGAAACTCCTGGAAGGAACTGAATAGCACAAATAAGAGGGCCTTGGTTTTATACCAGTGCATGGTTTGGAAGAATGAATAGACTTCACCAAAGAAAAACAATTAATTGGAAAATTAATCCAGCTAGAAGAAACATCACAGAGACATTCGGCATTACGGTATATTTGGTGAACTATATCTAGTCGGTATGGCTCCAAAGAATAGGATCTATAGGATGAAGAGTAGTAGAAAATACAACTGGGAAGATGTGTAAGATGCAGAACATGTTGGCATTTTAATGTAATGCTAAATGGTATGGACTATATTCCACATAGAATGAAAGTAGATGTTTTTGAAGAATTATAAGCAGGGGATCAAAATGTTCAACTCTGCACTCTGGAAAATGTCTTCTTGACCCAATAAGAAAGTAATTTGAAGGGAATAGGATCTTGAAAGAAGGAGAGTAACAAGACCAAAGGATTTCTCAAAAATATTAGGAAGAAACTAAGGAGACAACAGGGACAGAAACCAAGGGTGTAAGAAGCTTTAAAGAGGAGGCACAATAGACAAGGTCTTATGATACAGAGAGGTCAAGAAAAATAAGGACTGAGCAGTGATTATTAAGCAGAAAAATTAGGTGGTCATTAGCAAGCTTTGAAAAGAAGAGTCTCCAGAAAGTTACAGAGGTACAAGCTTGGTTTGAGGAGGCTACAGAATGAAATTAATATCTTTAGAGACCCTAAGTACTAAAAAGATTAGAGTATATTCCCATGTACAATTCAAAATAAAAACAGCAATGCAGAGATTGCTCAGCTAGATTAGCTGAGAAGAAATAAAGTCTAAAAGAAATCATTCAAATACCAAACCCTATGACAAAAGGAAAATTTCTTTTATTCCTAAAACAAAGTCCTGACTCCACCCTCATATAAACCTCCAACAAATAACCAGCCAGGAAGAACTCCCTTCACTCAGAGATGAATATGAATCACAAAAGAAAGAACACAAGATCTATGCAAGGAAGGAAGGAAGGAAGGAAGGAAGCAAGGAAGCAAGGCAGGGAGGGAGGAGAGAGGGAGGATGGAAGAAAGGAAGGTCAAGGAACACCACTAGAGAAATACTAGTATGAGACTAGATAAAAATTTTAATCAAGTACATTGCTATTAAATTGTGTGTGTGTGTGTGTGTATGTGTTTAGAGGGAGAGAAAGATGGCTTCTATAAAATAAGATCATCTAGAAAAGACACAGTTGAGAGAACAGTACTTAATACATGGCAGTAGAGACTCAATAAATATCTGTCAAATGAATGACTATTATAAAACGACAAAAGAAGATAAAGCATGAATGTGTCAATTGGCCAAGTTTAGTAAAGAAATGGAATCACAAAGTAAAAACATAGAAATAAAAGCCAAACTGCAAGCAGCAAAAGGGAAAACTGATGATGCTAGAAACATATTAGGATACAGACTTACATAAAGCAAGCATTTGGAAATGAACAGCTTAAAGGGATTATAGAAACGATAAATAAGGAAAATGGGCAACACATAATTACTATCTTTGAAAAAAGAAAGGAAAAATGGAAAAGCATTAATATAAAGGGCAAATATCTAAAGGTATAATTTAAGACAATTTTCCAGAAATAAAAGAATACTGATGAGGAATGAAAACATAGTCTGGTCCAGCAAAGAGTAATCCATAATGACCATATCTTAGTGAAGTCAATAGATTCAAAAATGAAAAATTATAGGGCACCTGGGTGGCTCAGTTGGTTGGGTGTCCAACTCTTGATTTCGGCTCAAGTCATGATCCCAGCGTCATGAGATCAAGCCCTGCGTCAGGCTCCACACTGAGCATGGAACCTGCTTAAGATTCTCTCTCTCCCTCCCCCCAGATTCCAGTAAAGAAATTAAGTCACCAATAAAATTTTTAAACAATAATTTCTATCACTAAATGTATTTATGAGTTTCATATATGTGCAATTACATAGTATGTTCTCTTGTGTCTAGCTTCTTTTGTGCAGCTTAATGTCAGAGTTCCATCTGTTTTGTCACATCTATCAACAGTTTTTTCTTTTTAGTGTGAGAAATATCCCATTTATAAATATATCAAAACTCATTTATCCTTTCTCCTACTGATAGACAATTGAGTTAACATTTGGGGGCATTATAAATATCATTGCTAGAAATATTTTGTACAAGTTTTTGTGACTTCAAATGTGTTTACTTCTTGGGGCACCTGGGTGGCTCAGTCAGTTAAGCATCCAATTTCAACTCAGGTCATGATCTCACAGTTAATGAGTTCAAACCCCAAGTAAGGCTAATAAGCACACAGCCTGCTTCGGATCCTCTGTCTCCCTCTCTCTCTCTCTCTGCCCCTCCCCTGCTTTCTCTCTCTCTCTCTCTCTCTCTCTCTCTCTCTCTCTCTCTCCCAAAAGTAAACTTAATATATATATATATGTTTATTTATATATAAATTTATAAATATATATATTTATAATGACTATTTATATATATATAAATTAACATTTATATATGTGTGTGTGTGTGTGCGTGTGTGTGTGTGTGTGTGTTTATTTCTCTGAGGAATTACTTAAGAGTGAAATTTCTGAATATAACCACAGTACATTTAAATTTAAAAGAAACTGCCAAGCAGTTTTCCATAGTGATTTTACTATGTTATATTCCAACCAGCAATATATGAGAATTCCAGTAGCAAATTCTCACCAGCATTTGGTATTGTCAGGTTTTTTTCTAACTTTTGACATTTTATAAAGTATAAAATGGTATCAAATTGTGGTTTCAGTTTACATTTCCCTGACAATAGTAATGTTGAGAACCTTGTCATGTATTATTTTGTCTTTGATGTTTTATGAACTGTCTCATCAAGCATATTAAACATTTTTAATCAAGTTGTTTGTATTTTCATTACTAATTTTTGTAAGCATTTCCTAATATTGATACAAGTTCTTTGCTAGATACAGTTCCTCCAGTTTGTGACTTGCCTATTCAGTTTATTCAAAGTGTTTTTGTGAGAAGTTTTTAATACTGATAAAGTCGAATTATCAATTTTCCCCATTTACATTCAATCTTGACCTACCTAAAAAGCACAAAGGGCTTTCTCTATTCTATTGTACTATTTTCCTGTTCTTCTAGAAGTTTTATAATCTTATCCTTTTGTTGAGTACTATGGTCTATATGAAATTAATGCTTGTGCTCTAGCGCCATTGTAAAAATCAGCATACCTGAAGTAAAAAAGAGCATATTAAAAGTCACAAACTTTAAGCTGACTAGTGTAAAGTTCTATAACATCACCACAATCAAGATATAAGATATTTCCATCACCCCAAAGAGTTCTCTCTTGTCTTTCTGCAATAAATCCTTTCTCCCTCAACTAGTTCCTGGCCACCACTGACCTGCTTCTTGTCATTATAATTTTGTCTTTTCTAAAACTTACTATGAATAAAATAATATAGTATGCAGTCTTTCACATAAGGAGTCTTTTACTCAGCATAATGCTTTTGAGAATAATGCCATGTTACCATGTGTATGAACAGTTTTATTGTTATCTCTGAGTGGTGTTCCATGGAATGAATCCACCACAATTTATCCATTAACTAGCTGATAAACATTTGGGTTGTTTGGGGGTTTGGTGACTATGAATGAAACTAAAACAAACATCCAAGTATAAAACAATATTTGTAAGAACACATGTTTTCCTTTGTCTTGGGGTTAATACCTAGGACTGGGATAACTGAGTCATTTGGTAAGTGTATAACTACATAAGAAATTCCCAAGTTGTTTACCAAAATGGCTGACATATTTTGTATTCTCCATAGCAGTGTATAAGAGTTCCAGATGCTCTGTATTCTTGCCAAAACTTCCTATTGTCAGGATTTTGTTTTTGGTTTTCTTATTCTAGCCATTTTAGTGGGAGTGTCGTGGTATCTTATTACAGTTTTGATTTACATTTCCCTAATAACTGATAAAGTGGAGCATCTTTTCATGTGTTTATTTTCCATTCATATAACTTTTTTTGTGATTTGGTCAAATCTTATAACTTTATCTGGTTGTTTCCCCCCTTACTGGTGTGTAGGAGTTATTTATATATTCTAAAAACAAATTCTACACCTGATATATGCTTTGCAAATATTTCCTCCAAGGCTGAGGCATGTAGTTTTATTTTCTGAATAGTGTCTTTTAAAGAGCAAAGCTTTTTAAGTTTGATGCTTTCCAATTTATTTATTTTATGTTGTGGGTTTTTGTGTGTGTTCTAAGAAATCTTTGCTTAGCCTCTGGTCACACAGATTATTCTCTTATCATTTCTCCTAAAAACTGTATATATTTAAATTTTATATGTAGCTTCAAGTTTCAATATGAGGTTTTTTTAAATATATGGCAGGAGTTAGGGTCCAGATTATTTTTCCTACATGTATGTTAAAATATTCAGCATTAATTGTTAAAAATATTATATTTTCCCTCACTGAGTTAATAAGGCACTGTAATCTAAAAATTGCTTGAGCATATATATATATTGCATGGAGTATTTCTGGACTATTACATTCCATTGGTCTTTAGTATTTATCCCTATACCACGCTGTCTTAAAATCACTTAGTTTAAATTCTCTATTTTTCTTTATCAAAATTGTTTAGCTCTTCAAAGAACTTTCTCAATATAAATTTCAATATATATCAGGAAATACCTATAGCTCTATTTTTAAGTGAAAATTTTGAATGAAAGATAGCCATGAATTTCTAAAAGTTCCAAAGACTGATGAAAAGAATGGTGCAGAAAGGAGATTCCTTCCAAAGAATGATTCCCACACACCTTCCTTCCACAACCATTGTCCACCATTAATTCATCCCTTCCTCCTTGAGGAATTATAGTAAACCTTCATTACATTGCATTGTACATACAAACTATTTTTATCATGTTATTATTGTGAGCTTGTTTTCAATGGATACTTTCTTAATTTAGGAAAATTGTTGAATACCATGGGATAGGATGAAACTAATCATATTCTCTCCATGAAAATTAATGAAAATATTTTCTCACTAAGGCCTTTTCACTAATCAGAAGGACTTTAAAGAGCAAATTAATTAAGCAAGGGAGTAGTGTATTATTCTGTATCTTGCCATAATGATATTGAGTGGCTTATTCACAAGATGGTTCCCCTATAAGAGTCTATTTTAAATACAATATTTAATTATCGTATGATACTTAACTCCTAGTCTATGCTACTAACTTTATTCATATATTTATTATAGGGAGTTGTTTTTAATTCATTGTTTTTTATTAGAGTAAATAGTTTACTTTTCCACACTATATTATTCATTCCACTAACTACAATTTTACCCCTCAGTACTGTCTGAGGGATGCATTTGAACTACTGAAATGGAGGTAGCATATGGAGGCAATGTCTTTGTGAAATTTAGTTCTACAGAAAAAGAGGCAAGAGAATAAAATCTATAGAGAGAAAAAGCAACAGATGATGAATAAAGATATCTGTTGTTGTTCCAAATAGGAATAGACTTGAATAAGTCTGTGAAAAGGGGAGAGCAGGTACAAAGGGAGAGGTTGAAGGCAAAAGGATAATGATGAAGTAGAAAGGCACTGAGATCTATGGCACAGGTAGACGATTAGCCATAGACAGAGGCGTGGGCCAGGGTTAGGATGGGTGCAGGTGCAGACACTTTTCTAACTGGTGACAAGGTTAAGCAAAGAGGGTTTATATATAATACTGGCAATTTCCTTTTAAAAATTCCTGTCTGAGGGTACCTGGGTGGCTCAGTCGGTTAAGTGTCCAACTTCGGCTCAGATCATGATCTCATGGCTTGTGAGTTCAAGCCCCGTGTAGGGCTCTGTGCTGAAAGCTCAGAGTCTGGAGCATGCTTCAGATTCTGTGTCTCCCTCTCTCTCTGCCCCTCCCCTGCTTGGGTGCATGCTCTCTCTCTCTCTCTCTCTCTCGAAAATAAAAAATAAACATTAAAAAAAATTTTTAACTACTATCTGATATTACGGAGCTGGAGGCATCATGACTTGCCAGAGTCAAGTAAATATTGAGTGCAAGGCATAAACAGGCTTTGAGGCATGTTTTATTTGGTGTTTCCCTTTAATAATAAAACAAGATCCTAGCCTATTTAAATAAGGTCACTCAACCTAAAATAGTTACTTATTTATGGTGGTCTCTGTCAAGATGTTTAAGTCCCGTGCTCTTAATTTATATACTATCACTATTACAAGCATCTCTAATTTGTAGAAAGTTGTGAAACAGAAAACCTCAGTTCCAGTCTGTTTTAATTATGATGGTCTTAAGCAAGTAAGATATTTCCACAGGCTTCAGTTTCTTCACAAACAAAATGAAGGGATTATGGAAGATAATTGCTGCCCTTCCAGCTCTAGAATTCTATGATTTTATGGCTTTGTTAGGTTTTAAAAGGGAATTGCTGTTATAAGAGTTTCCCTTATATCAAAGCACAAGTAGATAAATGGATATTAAATATAAAGCACCTGCAGACAAGATTTAACAATGGGTTTTTACTTCTGCAAAGGGCAGTTATAAGGAAGATTATCAGACCACAGATGATATCATGGGCCATCTGAAGCTGTATCCAATCCATTAATAACTCCTAGAACAACAGTTTGACCTCTAAAATACACTTATTTCATTTTCTACAGTGAGAAGTAAAAATAATATGTTCTTCTTTTTTTAAGTTTATTTATTTATTTTGGGGGAGAGGAGCAGACAAAGATGGGGACAGAGAGAATCCCAAGCAGGTTCCACAATGTCAGTGCAGAGTTCAATGCAGGGCTAGAACTCACAAACTGTGAGATCATGACCTGAGCCAAAATCAAAAGTCAGAGGCTTAACCAACTGAGCCACCCAGGTGCCCCCCAAAATAATGTGTTCTTTTTAAATATTTATCATGCAATCCATCAAAACAATTTAAACAGATGCCAACTATTTGTACATGCCACTCTGGAAATTCTGCCATGACCTTCACTAAATGAAAAAGCATTTCAAAAAGAAAAAACATTTCAGCCTTAAATCCACTAAAATACCAAAATATTAAACAAATGAAATAACTAAGATTAATTGCATTGATGCACACCCACTCAACATTGCTTATGTAATTCAGACTTTTGTTACTGAGCCAAGAAAGGGGTGTTTTCTAAAATGAGCTCAACCAGATAGGATTGGCCAGTTCCTTTACTGGGACACACAGAAGATGATACACCAAAGAAGCATAATTATACTATATCCTTATGACAGCTGTAATAACTACTAAGGAAGGAAAAGTGACTAACTGTTACTGTATTTCAATCAGCTGATAATTATTTACTTTATATAATAAATAAACAAATAAACAAATGACATAGGTTCTCTTCTCAGGGAACATTTAGCAATACTCAACAGTAACAAACTTAAGAACATCTTTCACACAAAGCACTTACTGATGTCTTATTATATGCCAGATACCATTCTAAGTACTTGATCTCCTTTAATTTACTTGAAAAACAGATGCATATACTCCATGCTATGTTCCTTCAAGATGTTTGCATATACTTCTTTCTTTTGCTTGTCCATTCTCCTCCATAAATCCAGTCTTTAAAATCAGTTTAAACTCTTTCTCTCTCTATGCCTCTCTCATCTCTGATTATAGCATATTCCAATTATTCTTTAACTGGTCAACATTACTTTGTCTCCAAAACCAGAGTACATTGAGACTGAAAATATTTTATTTCAATCTGTCATAATGTCTAGTTTGTTAATTGATTAAGTTGGCTTGGATGCTCAAGTGACCCCAGTAAGAAAAGTAGTACTAAGTATATTTGCATCTGCCATGGTGTCTAATTTACCAACTGATTTAATTTGAGAATTCTCAAGTTTCCAGGGTAAGAAAAGTTTAGGTTTTAACTATATTAAAATAAACATACAACTTGATGTACTCAAACACATATATTCACACATTCAATCATATATGAATAGACATAGAAATAGCCTTACCGTGCATATGCAAAGCAAGATAAGGTAAATGAATTATCTTTACATTTTTGGGTTTCATTTAAGTAGAGAAGTTGAACCTAAATTTGAAAAATAAGCAAAAATGATGTTGGATTTTGCCAGTCAGGAGGAAAATAAATTCATGAAGATTTAAATTACAGAATTCCCCAAGTCATGATAAGACTTACAGTTCCAGCAATTCTAAATTCCTCATATTCTTAATGGCACAAGTAGGATTTTTTAAGTTTATAGATTAGTTGTTTAAGTTGGAGAAAGCTGAACTTTAAAACTGTTGGGTTTGCCAAATGAATAACTATTCAACTTTGGCATGATTAAGTTAGGGATATGTTTGCACTTTGGTAGGATTATAAATCCACTGGAGGCTCTGCAATAGGAAGGAATATGCTCATAGCAGTAGTCATGTACTCTACTCTGTAGCACAGAATTGTAGGGTTTTCATGAAGATGTCTGCTAAACACAATGACTCCAAATGAAATGGAACTTCTGAGTAAAGGCACATTGTAGCCCATATGCTAATGCAACGTGTCTGTTCTCAAGTGCCCCCACTAAATCAGCAACCACACAATAGGAGGCTGCTGGAGTGTTCTAGGAAGACTGTCCCCATCTCTCCCCCCAGCCAACTCTCAGTCAGATGCTGAGTTATCTGGCACCTCATTAAAAGGACAAATATTTTCCAGCAGCAGCATGTGCCTTCCTTGGCTTCAATTCCAAACATGCTTGGTATTATGGAGCATTTTATTTTTCAAAAAAGATTTATGATTTTATTCATATTTTTTCATAGCACTTGGCTTTGAGTTACCCACAGTATAGATACTGAAGCGTGAAAAGCAGAGAATTAATAATATAGTTTGCATAACATTTTACAGTTTACAAAGCACATTCACACAGGAGTCTCAGCTAACTCTCTTAACCCCGTAAAGTACATAATTTATAGTTCCATTTTATCCATGAGCAAATGAGGCTCAGAAAGGACAAATGGTTTGTCCAAGGTCAGAAAATTAACAATGTGATGCAAAACAAGGTTTCAAGTTAAGACCTTAATTACAAGTTCAGTGTTCTTTCCACTCTTATGGTCTAAATTAGTCCATTTGTATCTTAGAGGAATTTTGATCTTCAATGTTCTCTTTTAAAATTCAAACACTCCTATAATCTGTTGCATTATTAGATTACTTTTCTTGTACAACTTTTTTGAAAAACATTGCATGTATGTATGTATATACCATAGAGCATATAGAAACATTAAAAATGTCATCATTCATCCATGAGATGATCCTTTCATATATTCATTTTTTCAAATAATTATCAATCAACAAGAAAATATAATTTAATATCCCTTGTTTAACCTACCTTATGTTATAAACCCTTCACTATGTGGCTATTCAATTTTAATAGTGGTTATTGACAGCATAACATGCCATTATATCTTCATCATAATTTATTTAATATTTACATATTATTAAACATTGAGATTATATCCAAGTTTCTGTTAGAGACTATGCTATTGACAAAAAAAATCCTACCCTTCTAGGGAAAGACTGATCATTCAGTAGCCATGGTAATAAGTAGTTACCCAGATAAATTTAAACTTATTTAATTGGTCAATGACAACTCACCTCAATAACCAAGTTTCTGAAAGTCAGCCAGTTAAAGACACCTCGGGATTCTGAAATTCACCCAAGTGGAAACAGCTTCACTTCAGTGATCACACTTTTGAAAGTCAGCCCATCAGCTGACTGATTGGTAACCATGCTTCTATAACAAAGGGTCAACCAATCATCAAACAGTGTTTTAGGCACCCAAATCCTTAAACTCCATGCTTCCCCAAATCTTACAAAATCAGATTCATGCTTTGCTCAGGAAGGTCTATGCCTAAAAAGCAAAACTCTCCCTTGCTTAAAAAAGTAAGAAATTCACAGCACCTGGGAGGCTCAGTCGGTTCAACATTGGACTCTTGGTTTCAGCTCAGGGTTCATGGGGTCGACCCCTACATCTGGCTCTGCCCTGGTGGTGTGGAGCCTGCTCGGGATTCTCTCTCTCTGCCCCTCCCACTCTCCCTCCCTCTCTCTCTCAAAAATAAATAAACTTTTAAAAAAAGTAATAAGTTCAATATTTTGTTTCAGATATTGAGTGATAGTCTCTTCTGTCAACAAAGATGATAATTTGTGCATATGGCTTTGTTCTTCTTTTTAATTGTGTAAGAATCTGTTCTCGGGAAAGTGATTGTTAGGCCAAGTAGCATAATGCTGTATAATGTCATGCTATTTTTCTCAAGAGTTATTTTTATTAACAATGCCGTCAGCGGTGTATAAATATATCTGTGCCACAACTTCAACAATGCTGGATGATATTATATTTTTAAATGTTTGCTGACTTAGGTAGGCATAAATTGGTAGTTTAGGTAGCTTTAATTAGTATTTTTAGATCATTTTTCTTCAAGAGCTCACACTGACATAAGAGTATGAGAAGACCATAACGGATCCCAAGGAGATGAACTGGGAAGGTGCAAAAACAAAGCTATGTCCACTGTGGGTCCTGTTGGTAACTACAGGCCAGAGAAGTCAATCTTTAACAAGGATTGGCAGCACACATACTTTTTTAAGAATGAGTGCGGTAAATTGGACTCTGTGAAGCAAATGCTGAGGCTGACATCAGCATCCCAGATAATTATTAGGGAGCACTCTCAGCATCCATATATGAGCAAGTGAGGACAAAGAAACAGGTGTGGCAGGGGAAGAGCTGAGCTTCAGTGCAGTCCCAAAAGAGGTCTCAAATAATCCTATGGCTATCTCATGCTGGGTCCCAAGGACCAAACTCTTCATTCCCTGCACATTGATCTGTCGCTGGGCACACACTGCTCCAAGAAGGAGACAGGACCTTCGTGAGGGCAACTGACTGAAGGCAATTCCTGAGAACATAGAAAGCCATTCATCAGTCCTGAAGGAGGGGTCTGCAGGGTATATCTCAGCATCCACAACACAGAGAATGTACCCAAAGGGTTTAATTTAAGAGCATTTAACGAAGGGACATTTCACAGAGCTATAGACAGGGTTAATAAAACTGGTAAGGAATGGTGAAGCATCCAAGGACTAGCAACAGTGGGTGTTGCTATACCCCTAGGCTCAGTGAGGCACAGGAAGGGTACAGTGCTACTGAAACCTGAAAGAGCTGCAGTCAAGATTGAGGCAAAGGGACACAACCTCTGCCAAAACTGTGACCTGGGAGGAAGGAAGAGGGGTGATAAATACATCAACCGCAACCACTCTCTTCACCTTCTCTCTCCTCTTCTACTACTACCTCCAATAGACCAAAATCAATGGGAATCCAAAGGGCAAGAGAGCACCAATAATGGGTGCTCAGCCTCTCTAGGAGGTCAGCCTCCTGGAGCACAGAGAAGAGCAGAGAATAGATCTGGAGGAGCGGGGCATAACCTGAATAGGCCAAGAAATATTTTTTGCTACTCAAAAGATTTACATTGTATCGATGGCCACCTAGTCAGGCCTGGCCTGACTTACTTTGGCACTAATCTTGAATGGTCACTAGTCAAAAGTCAGCAGAGGTATTCACAGTAGCTGACATCGCTGGAGGGAGACTCCTGTCCAGGAATTAAAGGGAAACTCAAGCAGCATAGCTCAAGCAATTGTCCAGATTATTTTTTCCCCAGCCAGGCCTAAAATCTAGTCAGCAAAGGTACGGAAGAGTAAAGAGCCAGACACGTCTGCATCACATTCTTCTGTCTTGTAGCAATCATGATGCATATGAATATTCAGGAAAGCAGCAATACTAATGCTTTGGGAAAGCAAGCGAACTGCATTTTTTTCTTCTGTAATTCCATTTCAGAGTGCTTATATCAGACCAGGAATAGCATTAACCCTATGCTGATGTGTGCAAGCAATGAGAAGAAGATGGATGCTACTCTCTTTCAATAATCCAGGGAGTAAACAGTCCTTAATCCTGGTTAGGTGTCGATCATCTTCAAATATGTAAGTGACATTGGGCTAAAGGGCAATTGATCATTCTCTTTGCATTTTCTTTCATATCCCTTATACTCCAGCTAGAAAGGCCCAGTCCCTGTACCTGATAAACAAGTCCCTTTAAATCTTTCAGTACTTTTACTCACACTTTCCCTGTGCCTGAATGCCTAACTAACTGGGTTCCAGACAATCTCCTTTCAACACCCAGCTCAAATCACATTTTTCTCTATAACTTTTCACCTTCCTGCTTCCTCTAGTCCCAATTAAATCTTTTCTCATCTGCTTTTCTATAACACTCTTTTTTTTTTTAAGTTTTTTAATCTTTATTTATTTTTGAGAGAGAGACAGAGCATGAGCAGTAGAGGGGCAGAGAGAGAGGGAGACAGAGAATCTGAAGCAGGCTCCAGGCTCTGAGCTGTCAGCACAGAGCCTAACGTGGGGCTTGAACTCACAAACCGCGAGATCATGACCCGAGCCCAAGTCTGACACTTAACCAACTGAACCACCGAGGTACCCCTCTATAACACTCTTTATACATACTTTATATTATTTATGTTTTGTATATGTTATTTATTTGTGAATTTGTCTCTTCCCCCACTAAGTTGTTGTTTTTATTTATCTTTGAATCACATTCATCTAGCAGTTACTTAACGTTTGCAAACAAATGAATGACCAAGTACAATTTCATGATACTTTGGAAATATCAGGGGGGGAGAAAGCAGCATATACTTGTGCCTGCTACACAGTAGGTATGTGTTAGTTCTGGACCTGTTTGTCCTGAGATCTACTCCTCACCATTCTTCTGGTCTGGGCTGTTTCTGGGGTATTGAACTTTGAATATTGCATTCCCAGGAACCCCTGACAGATGGCTTCTGGCTGGGTTCAGCCTATGGCAACACTCATGGGAGACTGCTGGGCAAGAGGAAGGGAAAAACAATGGTATCACCTATGTGAGCCTCAGTTTCTCTTCACTTCTAAAATGAGAATACATGAAGATAAGTATATAAAGAGTTCACATAATACCCAGCACATAATAACCCATCAATAAATTATTCTCATTATTTATTTTCTAAATATTTTTCATATTGACTTCATAGTATTTGAAAACTCTGCTAATTGCATTAATTTGAAAATGAAAATCATTTGAAAATGATTAATTTGAAATCAAGACCCACATCAGACTCCATGCTGAGCATGGAACCTGCTTGAGATTCTCTCCCTCCCTCTTTCTGCCCCTCCTCTGCTCATACTCTCTCTTTCTCTCTCTCAAAAATTAAAAATAAAAATAAAATATAATAAAATATAAAGAAAAAAATTAATTTACATAGAATATTCTTAAATAAAATATGGAGAAGAAAAATAATCAGAATTTGGCAAAAATCCCTAGCTCTGTAATGAAGTATCACGTCAAGCCCCAGCACATATATATAGAACTCAATACTTGTACAAAATACAGGTCTTGGATATTAATCTGAAAAGAAATCCCAATAACAAAAGAGAATTATTCATTTTTATATATTCAATTAAAAGAGTTCTTTTATATTAAATTCATAATTAATTCCCAAAATATTTTCAATGTCTTTTACATTTTTCAGAAGAACAATTAAGGAAAGTTTTGTGATGACCTTCATGCTAATTGCTTCATACAACATAATTCATTTTAGAAGAGAAATGCTTTAAACTGATCGTTAAAAAACTGGTTTCTCATCTCTCATCTCACTCCTTATGATATACACATCACACTCTACCCTATTAATCTTCATTTTCTTTTTTAGATCATTCTAATGCTTAAAAACCCTCAATGACCCCTTACCTCATAAAGCTCAAACTTTGTGCCTGGCTTTCTGGGACGTAATTCCCAACCTTTCTTTCCAGTCATCTTTGCTGCCTCCAGCCAACTGATCTACCTATCTTATAGTCCTAGTTTCTATCTTAATGCCCCTGCCATCCCCCTTCCCTTGAAGGGGAGCACCCCGTGCCCCCCTGCCCACCCACCCACATACACATTCACATGCAATTTCAAAAACCCAGCAGAACCTCCTCTCTTCCCTGCCTGCATGAAAAGGACTTCCCTCTCAGAACTTTCGGTGTATTTTCACCTGCATCTTATACCATCTACCCAGAGCCCCACATTTTCTACTTGGAATTTTTATTTTCCCATCTCCCCTTTTTAAATGTGAGCTCCAGGAAAGCAGAGGATTTTTACCAGCACCAGTACTTGGCACATAGTAGGCCCTCAATAAAGATTTTTGAATGGAAGCATATTTGTACATGAAGATGTGAATCCAGATGCCAGGTTTGCAGATGTTTGAGCAAATCATTTAATTTCAAAAAAAAAAAAAAAACTTTCAAGATATCTTATCTAAAAAGTGGGGAAAACAGTAACATCTGTATTCCTTCCTCACAGGATGGTGTCAAGATCACATGAGATGCTATATGTGAAAAGAATTTTCTTTACTTGACATGCAATACAAATACTTATATTGTACTTTCTTATATCCTTCCACAATGCTTAATATACAGTGTTTTGCCCACAGTGCTTTGCATACAGTAAGTATTCAATGAAGCATATTGATTGAAGGTGGAGAAAAGTTCCACATCCATTAACACTGCCATTCTGTCTTCCTTTGAAAACGTTGATAGCTAAATAGCTGCTTTTTTCTCTTCTTCTCTAGATACACAGCGAACTGAGATTTACTTCCTCAATCTATTGAGTGCAAAGGATTACAAAGCTGCTGTGGTTCAGAATTGTTAATAACTCTTTGATCTAAGTACTAAGTAAGGTACAGTTAAACACCACTGTTCTTTGTTTACTTCCCATTGCTGCAGTGAACCGAGCATCAGCTAAAGCACCCACCTTACTGAGAGGTATCATCTGCTCAAGATTACATTTTAAGACCATACATTATTTGAGGCCAGAATCTCTTTACCGTGTTTCATTACTTGTCATTAATTATTAACAATTATTCAATAAACTGTACATTCAATTTCATTACTCAGACACATAACCATTTTTCTGAAAATAATTTCAAAGTCCTAAATAATTTGGTGCGTAAGCAGCAATTACTTTTTAAATTTACATTTTCTGAAATAAGGCTAAATTTGGCACATGTAAATGTGAAAAAAATGAATTTGATAAGCAATAAGGAAGTGACTGGATAATAACTTATAAATTACCTATGTAGGTTTTTCTCATAAAATTACCCATGAAGCCAAAACAGTAACCATTAAGAGAACATTTTTTAACTTCATCTATTCTTTTTTAAAAAGCATATTTGTATCCTATTCTTAGCACAATACTCAGGTTTGCACACACACACACACACACACACACACACACACACACAAACACACACACACACAAACCTCTCCATCTTAAATTGTATTCAAGAATGGAAAGTCATATTCAGAGCTGAGGCAAAATTGATTAATAGATTAAACAGACCTCTAGAGATAGGATTTCAGATGTTATATTTCTTGGTAAGGTTTATTACAGGGTTTTTATTGGTACTTATTATGGAACTGTCACACAATTCAGCCAGGCTGACTGTCACAAGGAAGGAGGCAAAAGAGTAGCCCACAGAATGTCTGGTCAGATGATGAAAGACTGTTAACTGGTGCCTTTGTATCAACCCTTCAGCCAAACTTAAAGTCCTCCCTTTATGTGTGGTACCTAGTTAGAATTAAAAATAAAGTCCAAATACTAATGAGCTATGTGCCAGGAATTATGCCTACTATTCTACATCAATTCTAATAAGGCTGTGAAATAATTTTATTTCTATTTTATAGATTAGAAAACAGAGACTTTGAGAAGTTAAAAAACCTGACCTGGGTCCCCAAGCTAGTAAAGGGATCTAATACTAGAACTTCTATGTTTAACCACCATGCTGTGAATTAGTTAGCATTTAAACTAACAGACCAGTTCATATTAGAACAAAGAGGAACTGTGTTTCACCAGAGGATGAATCATCAACGCGAAAACTTTATATTCTAATTTTCACCAGCAGGTTGTGGTCCAGCACCCCCAGACTAGGACCAAGTCTGACCTTAGTTATGGGGAGATTTAAAGTATACTCAAAAGAGATCAAATTAGCCTGCCATGTGAAGAGTACTGACTCTAGGTCTACCTTTTTTGCCAAGCTTCTGTCTTCTCCTTTGCAGCAAATTTCGACCTTGAACCCAATGCTGGCAGCTAGGTCCCTGCCATTGCCCCCTGTTCCTAGGTCTAAATATTCTGCCCAGGATCTCAATGTTGAGCATATCCTAGGGCTGCAGGGCTGTCATTGCACGTCAGGCTCATAGCATGTTTCTTCCTCTAATTTGGGATCTCCTGACCCACATATTCTCTTTCTTACCCCCCTGACTATACCTGGACCTACCCAGGTCACAATACATTGCCATCTATCACCATGCTCTCTGATCGTCTTTCATGGGTCTAAATTAAGCAAGGATTGGCTTAGCCACACTCATATGGTGACAATAAGATACTCACCTTACTGCTGATAATTTACTTAGTCTGATCTACATGGGAAAATGAAAATGTAGTCCCTCTCCTCTCACTAAGGACTTTAGCTATTGATGATTTGATAAATGAACTAGTGTATTATAACTTTTTTGGTTATTTTCTTTTTAGTCTCAGAGTTTTACAGAGGGATGCCATCCATGAACCCAGAGGAAAATTTATTAATTTTTTTCAAATTAACTGAGTTAATGAGTTTGCTGTGTTCTAAGTAGAAAGTAATTTTTTCACCCCTCTATTCTTTAAAATTTTAGTCTTTTCTTTCTTTCTTCTTTCTTTCTTTCTTTCTTTCTTTTTTTTTTTTTTTTTTTTTTTTGACTAGTGGTCAGGGAAGTGAAGGGCTTAATAAAGGACTATTGAGAAATTATATCCTTTGATAAAATAACTTTGTGCTCAATAAACAGTAGAATGTGCTATTATGAGCATTCCAGAACATAATTTGAAGACAAAATAATATCTAAGAGCATGAATATTTTGGTTCTGGAGACATGACTAGGATATGTAAACCTTTTATATATTTCTGGGCCTACCTCTGAAATGTATTCAGCTTGGAGAAGAATATTAATGCATAAGGAATCAATCCTCTTGGGAAACAATTCTATTTCAGTGGTCAAAAACTTCTTGGATATTTTAAATCTTAGCATAATACTGCATAAATGGAGAAAGTGAGCATTGAATGAAAAAAACATCTAGTCTAAAATTAATCTTATGACATATGTGAGCTGTCTTAGTTCTCAAATCCTTCCCACAACCATACTTACATTTCACCATCTCTAATGAAAGCAGTCAAAGCTATGGAGATAATGCCTAATGCTCTAATTGCCTTTATGGGAGCATTTTCCTGAGATGATGAAAAAAATCACTAGTTATAAGTACGTTAAAATAAGCTAGAACTTTGTCTTTCAGATTAAGAGACACAGAAATCCACATTTTTTTAAATATGTGATAAAGGCAGGTAATTGGTGGGGCTCTATTCCAGCACTCTTGTGACTAAAACTTAAAACAAATAAATTAATAGACATATCATCTCAGAAATTATAAGAAGTAAATTTCAGTCAGCTATTGGCAAATGTACAGAAACCATGCAGCTTCCCTCTCAGAAATGAAGTTCCAACATTTTTTAATGTACTTCCTATTGTTGGAAACGCACAACTGATACTTCAGGATAACATTATGTTTGTTACTCTCAGTGGTTCACAAATTAATTCTATGACATTCTGTAAGCGCCTGAACGCTTTGTACTTACAATGTGCGTGCACACTCAATGGTTCACAAATTAATTCCATGACATTCTGTAAACTCCTGAACTCTTTGTACTTACAACGCGCATGTGTGCTCTGTGGTTCACAAATTAATTCTATGACATTCTGTAAGATCCCGAACTCTGCCCTCACAACGCACATGCGCGCGCAAACACCCGCTCCCCGCCGGCCGACACACACCCTTGCTCTTTCATTCTCAGAAATGCTGCAACTAACATTAGTTCAAAATCCCAAACTTTAAACAGTACATTTATTGAGCCCCTTCTCTGTGACAAAAGTTCTGGAGTTAATAAGTTATATTTAATACTCCCAAGCATGTGTAGGGTGGCTACCATTATCTTCATTTTACAAATATGAAAACAAGGGCACAGAAAGGTTAGCCTTGCACAAGATAACACTTTTTCGATTTGAATCCATGTAAATGGCACATATTGTACCAAAGTATGAAGAGATTTAACTGCATTATCTACCTATACTTCCAAAGCTATCTCATTATACTCTTATCTAAAATTTATGAGGGCAGGACATCTGCCAAGATTCAGACTGAATTTCCCATTTGGACTTGATCTGTGAATGTCTGATCCTATTCCACTCCTCATCCCTGACACAGATTATCTGTATTCACCATGTTTCTTCTTTGTTGGACTAGTGCCTGTTCACCTGCTGAATCCCTATCACATAGTATGTGCTTAATATTTGTTCAATGAATGAATAAGTAAATTAGAATTCTATTGCTGACCCCAGCTACCTGCAAAAAGAAGGATCATTGGAAAGAAAATGTTAACCCAACTTTGTATGTCATCCTTCAAAACTCAGCCTAATTTTCAAATTCTGTGAAGTCTTCTCTTGCAGTGTTGTCCAAAACTCCCTCTGTTCCTTGTGCATTCTTATACTAACATAGTGTTTAACAATCTCCTACTGGAAAGCAGGATTCCCAGAACCTGGAACAGAGTAGGATACTCAACTATGGGTAAATTAATGGGAGGTAATAATGATAAAAATGCCTATATTTCATCACAGGCCACAGCAATTGGTGAATTATATGAGAGACAGAATAAGGTTGGGCCAGGGGGAGTCCAAGGAGCCATCTGGAACCTTAAAAATTAGAAAGTTTCCATAAAGCAGAGGTCATAGATGTCAAATTTAGCACTGAGGACAAACAGACAGCATTAAGAAAAGAATAGGGGAATAAGAACCATGTTACACATATTTGCCTCTTTACCTCCAGGACCTAGCCCTGAGTCAGACATTTGTTAGCCACTCATTAAATGTTTATTAAATGACCACTGAGTGAGTTCACTGGTGACTTCTGTAATATCGGTGTCAGTGGAATTTGCAAGATAAGATTCAGTGGAGAAATAAAGGGATTTTTTATAAAGAACAGATGGTGAGGCAAAGTAAGTATTCCCCACTATGCCTAGGAAATCAAGTATGTGCTGGTTGACAGACTGGCACCTGCTCCTTTCTGAAGTGTGGGTCTCAGAAAAAAAGACACTGACCACTCCGAACAGTGGTACAGGCTACAGAAAAGAGTTCCTAAGAAGAGAAGAGAAGAAGTCAGACCTATGGCTTTCCAAGAATCTTTAGGGTATGACACATACAACAAAGTATAATACCTGCATAATATATTTCAGCTAATGCTGGAAGTCCTAGTCCAGGAGGTTAGATGGTCTAGCCACTCCAAGAGCTAAAGCAAACCTATAATCCATTCTCGTCTCACATGGTGGGAAGCTCTGGTTTGGTAAAACATCAAGAGAGTGGCCAATCTGTCAGACAGAGCTTTTTAAGTGCAAGACACAAATATATTACAAAGTTAAAAAGAAAAGACTTTGAAATTATCTGCTATAGTATATTGCTAAGGAGCCACAATATTTGAACAGAACTGCAATGATTTATACTAGATGTCTAAGATTTTAAAATCTCTTTTGGCCTTCCTTCATCTTGTACTAGGAAAAACACTTTCTCTAGAGTTTATAGCCTATGCTCTGGCCCTTATAGTCTCATTTAAACATATTTTTGCTCCCTCAGTGGATTTAAAAAAATTATTAGAAATTCCAGTATTTCACAATAGAGAAAGAATACTATAACGAACCTCAGTCGTCCAGCTTCAAAAATTATTAACTCATGACCAATCTATGCTTCCATCTATACTTCATTTTATTTCCTCACCCCAGACGTCATATTATTTTACCTGTAAATATTCCATTATGCATCATCAAAATTCAGATTCTTTTTTTAATGACCACAATACAATTATCACATCTAACAATTTGTCATTAATAACAATTGCTTAATATAATCACTGTTCTGCTCATATTTTCTAAATTTCTTATAATTTTTATAGCTTGACTGAAGATCCTAATATAACCCATATATTGTAATCAGCTAAAGGGTTAATATGTCTCTGAAAATCTTTAATCTATTCTTTTTATTCTGTTCTTTGTTAAAGGCATCTCTTCAGTAGGATTTCTTCCCATGGACCAGAATACGCTGATTGTATTCCTGTAGTGGCATTTAACATGTTCCTGTGCTGTACTGAAAGGAAGTAGGTAGTCACACCTAGAGGTTGTTATGATGGAGGTCTTATTGTTATTGGTGGTTTTTACCTGATTTGACCATATTTGGAGATTCATTCCTTGTCAGCTAGTTTTGTTACAGAATGTCTATAGGTTTGAAACCTTGCTATCCAGTTGCTTTTTTGGTATTTTTAATGGTGAATTCAGGAAAAAAAAATTTAACGTGTATTTATTTTTGACAGAGAGACAGAGCACAAGTGGGGGAGGGGCAGAGAGAGAAGGACCCGAAGCAGGCTCCAGGCTCTGAGCTGTCAGCACAGAACGCAACGCATGGCCCTAGACTCACAGACTGTGAGATCATGACCTGAGTTCAAGTAGGACGCTTAACCAATTGAGCCACCCAGGTGCCCCAGGAAAATTTTAAAACTACCCATCATCACTATCATGTTCTAAAAATACTTCTTCATATTGACTTTTTTTATTTAAAATTTCAAGAGAAATTACTTTAGTCCTTTTTTTTTTGAGTTTGAGTATGCTGACGATTCTCTTATCTCAGATTTGCTCTAACTTACATGATATATGAAATATGAATGCACCATATAGGAAAAGCATGCTCAGGGATTCTTGGTGTTGGCTTAACTTATTTTCATTGTAATTTTACTTATATTTGTGTAACATTAAAAAGGAATGAAATCCTTTGCATATTGCTCCCACATAACCATAAAAAATAAAGCAAATTTACAAAATAAATGAATGAAAAAAAACTGTTGGGGTTTGAGAAGCTCAATAATGATTAATTCCTCTCCCTCTCAAGATGAGAACTAATCAAGAAAAAAGACAGACAGCTGGAGACCAAAATATTATCTTTCATACTGATAAGGCTATTCCCTGCCCTAACCCTTCAAGTTCAACCCTTGTCCAAACTTTCCAACTGATTCGTAGAAAATCTGGGTCTCCAGAACAGCCACAATCTATGATGGATCAGTGGTTATCATCCTCCAACCAGGTAACTCACTTCTCTTCCGTGGACAAGAATGATGTTTGGAGTAAGATGTCAGGAGTGTTTCTCTAATGGGTATCTATCTACACAGAACAGAAAAAAGAAGAGTGGAGAAATTTCCTCTAACCAAAATTACAAAACTATTACCAATTTAACTACATAAATTTAATATGATATGTAATGTTTTCCCAAAACTGAGCTGCCAACAGTGAGCAAACTAGTGGAAAGCTGTATTTATCTACAGTATGTATGTGTTTTATGTCAGTTACTACTGGTTTGAGTACTATTGTTTTGAGCATATTTTGACAACTGATTTTTATTATTTTCCCTTTTTATTTTTTTAAAGTTTATTTATTTACTTTGAGAGTGACAGGGAGAATGCAAGCAGGAGAGGAGCAGAGAGACAGAGAGAGAGAATCCCAAGCAGGCTCCACTCTGTCAGCACAGAGCCCACACGGCTCCATCACAGGAACCATGAGATCATGACCTGCACTGAAGTCAAGAGTTAGATGTTTATCTGACTGAGCCATCCAAGTGCCCCTATTTTCTCTTTTTAATAAAAAACTCATTTTGACAACCAATTGGTCATTTTTTGTGACAACATATTAGTACACCAAAATGCAATATCAATGTTGTTAAAATACTGCTTGTGAATATATCTTAATTGAAATGCAAAACAAAAATAAATAAATAAATACTGCAATTTGGACAAAGATAGAATCTACTCAATCACCCAGTGTATTCACAAGCAAGATAAACATGGTTTGGTACATATTCTTTGTATTTAAGATCCCTGCACCAGCAATCTGTGATGATTAAATCTTCCCAACTCTTCTCAATTCAAACTAAAGCAAAAATTTTGCATTAATCATTGTGATGTCAATTGACTCAGTGTGTTCCAATGTAAATGTAAACTCAACAGAAATTGGGCATCCAGATGATCTAGAACTTTTTATGTCAATTACTTCATATCATCAGATAGAAATCTAAACATTCTCCCTTATACTTATGGAGAGCCAAAAATAAATTCTCAAAGATTTAGGTATCTATAGATGAGAAATATTGCACAGAGAAGGGCAATACACAAATATCTGAGGTAGAATACATGGATGCCAAAATATGACAGTATAGTAAATAATTAAATCCTGAAACAGCTCCAGAAAAAACTAAGAATTCACATACTACCAAACATGTATCTCTGAAACAGGAGCAAAAGCTTCCTTCTTCCTGTCTCTCTTGATAATGGTCTACTACAGAATGGGGATTAAGTTATAGGAAGGAGGCTGAAGAAAACAAAGATAGGGACATTTACAAAATCCTTTGTAAAGTCACTGAATCCCTCCAGGGACATCACAGAGTCTAATGGCATACTGTTCATGGGCCATCATGATATCTAGAAGTTTGTTCCCTTTTCTAGAGGATGAACTGGTCTCTTTTTCCTAGAGGTCACTCTGTGACTCTAAAGGACCACAGTTACAACACTGTGATGATAAGAATATAAATTATCTTCATAAATGTTCCACACCAGAAATCAGAGCTTAACTGCAAATCCTGTCTTCAACTTACCCTGTTAAGAGGCTGCTTAGCAAACAAAATCAGGGCCACAAGAATAGCCCTTTACCATTTTGTGATGAATTCTCTTTCCTTCTCTTAACAAATTGCTAAGTTTTTAAATGTTAAAATGAGCAACCCTAGTATGTGATTTGCTAACCAGGTGATGCAGGCACCAAAAAAAAGAGAATGCTATATACATACTGGGGGAAAAAGAAGAATGAAAAAACTATGAAACGAAGCTTAAATGTTACACCTTAATGCTATTAAACTTTTAATTTCTGTATACAACATTTAATCAACATTGTCACATTTTATCCAATATAATGAAATGTTTTTAAGTAAATGTAATCCCCAACATGTCATCAAACTATATTTCAAAAATGTTTGCAAATCAATTACTTGGAACTTGCAGCCAGATAGCCTCACAGCTGCTTTGAACTTGGATACACTTTCTCATACAAAAAAGATTATAAATCATGTAGTTACAATGATATTATTAGAATTACCATTCAGCTACATATGAATAAAATAGGTTTTTGTGGGTTAGCCTGTACACCTAACCACCATTTATTACAAGAAGGTGGCAAGGAATAAACACTGATTATATGAATTCAAACACTCACAGCTGAACTGAACTCATTTTTAACACTTTCAAAGAGGTTATCGGTGGCTACAATGAGCTACCCTGGAACTTAAATTAATGTTGCCAGCTGAGAATGAAATCTTTGGAAAGAAATCACAAACAACAAAATTAGTTCTCAGTAGGAGTAACCAGTGCAAAAGATATACACCTGAGTCTATTTGGGAACCTCTAAGTCCAAGCAAAATAACTGGTTTGCAAAACCAGGAAAATACATCTAAATACAAAAGAAAGCTCTATGTTAGTCATACGTATTATGTAACCTGCCTGCAAAAAGAGGATATGGCAACAGGGGGGTCTGTGTGACGTCTAAAAAATGGAGTGGGGGATCATAGATCAAGAACCTTCAAGTTTTTATACAACATTTTCATGGGCAAAGAAATACTGAGTCTGAAAGGCACAAGTATCTGGTCACTAAAATAACTGACTTCAAATATTTATTTATTTCACAAATATCTCTGAGTGTGGACAATGTTCCCAATGATCTTTAGGCAACAGAGATAGTCTAGCGATTAAAACAGACAAAAGCTATATTCTAGGTGGACAGAAAGAAAATAAACAAAAAAAATTTGATAAAATATTTGGCTATGTTGTATGATAACCAATCACACTGAAAAAAAATAGTAAAAATGGGAAGAATAATGAAGAGGGAAAAGGGTATAATTTTCAATAGTTTGATCAGGGAAGACATAACAAGAAGGTGACTGCTCAAGGTGAGCAAAGCAATGCAAATAGTTGATGCAAAAAACAAAAACAAAAAACAAAGAGAACAGAAATGCTAAGGCCCTGAGGTGGAAACAGGCCTGGTGCATTTGAGACACAGCATTCTGTGTTTGGAACGCATTGCAGGATGAGAAAAGATAAGCAAGTGAGGCTAGTCTATGTAGGGCCTTGCAGGCTATTCTAAGGAAATTGTTTTTACCTTAGGTGAGATGGGAAATCATTACAGAGGATTAATATGATCTGACTTACATTTTAACAGCATTACTTTAGGTACTATGTCAATATTAAACTGGGGGCAGTGGTGTGTGCAGGCTGCAACAGACAAAGCATAGAAAACAGGTAGGAAGCTACAATATTCCAGGCACAAAATAATGGTGCCACACATCCTTTGGTGACAAGCATGGTGGCAATGAAAATGGTGACAAGATGTTGGACTATTCTGATGGCAGAACTGACAGAAGTTCCTGAAAGACTGAGTGGTACGTAAGAAAAGATGACATACCCAGAATGACCCCAAGATGTGTGGCATGACCCACTGGCAAGGCAGGGGGTGCATTTAACTGAGGTGGGGCAACTTGGGAGGAGTATATCTGTGGTACTGACAGTGTTATCGAGACTCTTCTGTGGCTGAGGTGAACCCCTTAAGAAATCTCCATCTCCCTGTACATTGATTCTATGCTCACCAGGTCAGCTGTCAATAAATACTGCAATCTACCCAATGGTTTTAGGGAAAGAGTACCCAGGATAACAAATAGGAGCATTTGAGTCATGGGAAGGTTTCTCTTCTGTCACCTTAAAGAGGTTGTTCCATTTACTGCTGGCTTAAGAAGACTAATTATACCACCTTTGTTTCTCTATAATGTAATGTAAAGTCTTGTTTTCTCTGGCTGCTTTTAAGTAATTATCCTCATCACTAGTTTTTGGTAATTTAATTATTATATAAGTGATTGTTCTTGGGTCTATCCTTGTATATATCTTTTAACTAAGCTGAATTCATTATTAAAATCATAACAACAAAAATTCCAAACCCAGATGGCTTCTCTGAGGAATTCTGTCAAATATTTAAGTAAAATACTGTACCAATGCTACCTAAACTTCTTTAGACATTTGAAGATGAAGGAACTCTTCCCAATGTATTTTATGAGGTCAACATAACCCTCATACCTTAGCCAGACAAAGTAAAGATAAGAAAACTACAAATCAATATCCTTCATGATATAGATACCAAAAACTCAAGAAATTTTTGGAAATAGAATCCAGCACTGTATAAAAAGGGGTACTACACCAAAACCAAGAAGATTTATCTCAAGAAGAAGAATAAGTTGGTTTCACATTCAAAAATCAATGTAATTTACCACATTAATATAATAAAATACACATTATGTTTTTAATAGATGCCAAAAAAGATTTCCTAATTTAAAAGTTCTAAAACTCTCATAAAACTAGCAATAGAAGACATGTCTATCAAAAACTCCTTCTAACATCATACTTAATGATGAAAGAATGAATGTTTTTCTCCTAGTATTGGGTAAAAAGGATAAGGATTCCAATCTCACCAGTTATATTCAACACTATAGTAGTAATCCTAGCCATTGAAGGCAAGAAAAGGAAATGAAGGCAAACAGACAAGAAAGAAAGAATAATTTAGAAAAGCAGCTTCTAGAGCAAATAAGTTACTTTAATAAGGTTTCAAGACTTAATGCCAATATGAAAAATTCAAGTTTATTTATACACACTAGCAACAAATAGTTCCTGGAAAATAAATTTTTCAGTACTACTTAAAATGACATCTAAAACCATGAATTATGTATAAATAAACTTAACAATTTATGTGTAGATGTGTACTATGAAAACTACAAAGCATTGTGGACAGAAATTAAAGACCTAACTATACGGAGAAATATACCATTTTAATGGATCCTAAGATCAAAATTGTTCAGATATAAGTTCTTCCCAAATTTATCTACAGAATCAACACAATCCCAATTAAAATCTCAGCAAACTCCTTTGTAGACTCTGACAATATAATTCTAAAACGTATACGGGAATACAAAAAAAAAAAAAAACGCTAGAATAGCAAAAACAATTTTGAAAAAAAATACAAGTAGAGAACTTACACTGTTGGACTGCAAATTTTAACATAAAGCTACTGAACTCAAGACACAAAGAGGGGCACCTGAGTGGCTCAGTTAGTTAAGCATCCTATTCTTGATTTCAGTTAAGGTCATGATCTCACCAACTGTGAGATTGAGCCTACATAGGACGCTGCACTGAGAGCATGGAGGCTGCTTGGGATTCTCTCTCTCCCTCTCTCTCTGTCCCTCCCTCATGCTCATTCTCTCTCTCTCTCTCAAAATAAATAAACAAACTTTAAAAAAAGACACAAGGATAAAACACGTATTAATGGAACAGATCAGACAAGCTAGAAACAGACCAGGCATATGTGATCTATTGATTTTTGACAAAGTGCTCAAGGTAATTCAATGGAAGAAAGAAAGTCCTTTCAACTAATGGTGCCAGAACAACTGAGTGTTCATACAGATTCAGATTCATATCCATATAAGCCTCAATCCTTATCTTACCCTATACAGAAAAATTAATGTGAAATGGATCATATACTTAAATGTAAAAACTATCTAAAACTTATAGAATAAAACAGAGGAAAAAATATTTGCTACCTAGGGAAAGATTTAGTAGATTGGACAGAAAATTACTAACTGCAAAGAAAAACTGTTAATTTAGACTTCATCAAATTTTAAAAGTTCCGCTCTTTGAAACATACCATTAACAAAATGCCAAACAAGACACATACTGGGATAAAATGTTCATAACATATATATCTGACAATGGATAATCCAGAATATATTTATTTACATACATCTATGTATATGTCGTGTGTGTATGTGTGTGCATATATATACAAGGATACCTACACACACTCTTTTAACTTGGTTATAAAAAGACTATCTGGGGTGCCTGGGTGGCTCAGTCGGTTGAGCGGCCGACTTCGGCTCAGGTCATGATCTCGCGGTCCGTGAGTTCGAGCCCCGCGTCGGGCTCTGTGCTGACAGCTCAGAGCCTGGAGCCTGTTTCAGATTCTGTGTCTCCCTCTCTCTGACCCTCCCCCGTTCATGCTCTGTCTCTCTCTGTCTCAAAAATAAATAAACGTTAAAAAATAAAAAATAAAAAAAAAAAGACAATCTAATTTTTTTAATGAGCAAAATATTTCAACAGACACTTATCAACAAAAGATATTCAAATGGCCAAAAAGAAAAAAAAAAGACTATCACATCATTCACCATCAGAGAAATGTTAATTAAAACCAAAAATATATACCATATCAAATTCACTACAATAGCTAAAAGTGAAAAGACCAAGTGTTAGTGATGGTGTGGAACATCTGAAAAACTCATACATTGCTGACTGCAGGAATGTAAATGGTACAACCACTCTGGAAAAGTTAGCAGTTTCTTATACAGTTAAACATACAGTAGTAACATGTGATTCAATAATTCCACATATATGTATTTACCAAGTGTACCGGTTATCAGCTTATTGACTCTCAGTTCCATATCTACATTTCATTGCCTGCTATATTATAATGGAACTAAATCCTATAAATATTTCTCTTTTGCCAGATGGTACAATGGTAAGCTTCAGAAAGAAAAAAAGGCTTTCTCTTTCTGGTTCTGGTGTCCATCTCCCATCAGGCTCTTCGGGGCACACAGTTTTTTCTTGCAGTACCCAGTGGTCAAAGCATATGGCACCTTCCCGTGGGCAGCTTCAGTTAGATTCCATCTGGTGGCTTTGTAATAGAATGTCCCTGTCAGGGCACCTCACTTGAATAGCTTCTCTCCCAGACTCACAGAGTAATGTCCCCACCAGTGCCACCTGCTAAGCACCTTCCCTTAAACAGCTTTCCCTGGAACCCAGGAAGAAGTATCACTGATAAGTCAACTCCACTTGACTAGCTTCTCTCAGCACTCCCTATGGAGAGCCACTGTGTGCCTCTTCTCCTCTGGGTAAATAATTTCTTCCCTCGGTACCCTGGACAGTAATTTCCCAGTGAGTACGGCCAGCTAGGCACCAGCCCTTGGACAGCTTCCCTGCCCCACTCCAGGTATCTTTGCAGTGAGTTCCAGAGTATAGCACCCCATCTGTGGACACTTCTCTCCCTCTCCAGCACTTGTGAAGGCAGATATCCAGTGAGTCCTGTTGGTTAGGCACCTCATGGAAATTCTCCACTATCCACTGAGGCATGGCCATACCCTTTCAACTGAGTCCTGAACCTCAGCTCAGGAAAGGGAATGGCCTCCTCCTTGGGTATTCTATCTCAGTTCTTGGGGCAGTGGCTCGTCCATATTCTGCCAATCTTGTATTCTTTAGAATTCTCTCTACCTCTTAATAGCCAGTTCCCCATTACCCTATTAATCCTCTAACAATAATCTCCTATTAATAATTACCTTCTATTTAATTGTATTATTAAACTTTTCAGCTAAACTTACTCTGTTCAAATTATTGTGTGGTTTCTCTCTCTTGACTGAGCCCTGACTAATATGCCAAGAGAAATAAAACCTTACATCCCTAAATATTCAGAATAATTTCACTCATAATACCTAAAAGATGGAACCAACTCAAATATTTATCAACAGGTAAGTGGTTGAATGATTTGCAGTATGTCAGTAAAATAAAATCTTGTCAACAACAAAAATGAACAAACTACTGATAGGTGAAACAACATAAATGAATCTCGGAAACATTTTGTTGAACAACAGAAGCCACCTACACAAGAGGATATACTATGATTCCATTTATATGAAGCTTTGAAAGAAAATTTAATCTCTAGTGAGAGAAAGCATATCAGTGGTTGCCTGAGGCTGACAGTAAGG
The DNA here is from genome assembly GCF_018350215.1 of Panthera leo. Lineage (NCBI taxonomy): Eukaryota > Metazoa > Chordata > Mammalia > Carnivora > Felidae > Panthera > Panthera leo. Next base: position 54,004,114 of record NC_056686.1, on the reverse strand, counting down.
CATGAGAAGTGACTACAACTTTGTACAAGGGACTCTTAGGGAGAATGGAAAGCTCTACATGGTAATTGTGGCTGACGGCTGATAGTTGTACACATTTTTCAAAATTCACCACTCTGTACATTTCAAATGAGTCCATTTTCTTGTTTAAAAGCTAGATCTCAGTTGATTTAAAACTTAATGAATTCATAAAATTGATTAATACATTAGTCCTGGTTCATTAAATTCGGTGAAGTTGTTCCCCTGAACTTACTCAACTCTCATTATATTGACAAAACTGTGTTTCCAGGTATTCAAAGTCAATGACTTGACACTGAATGATGATGTCATACTGAAGAGGTTCCACCTTTTAAACTTTCCTTTGATACTACCTCTTTCTGAGTTCTCAATATGCTACAACCACATGAAGATGGGAATGACTATAAAGAAGGGACAGTGAATGTAATTATGTCACACACCAGCTATTGAGAAGTACAGAAAAGCATGGCAACTCACTACATCCCCACACTTTCAAGATGCCCATTCTGCTATAGTCAGACAGCGATCAAGAGACATCCAGGAAGGAGGGAGGCTAAGAGAAGAACCCATGGTTGACAAAATACGTTTTTTTTTAACAAAATCATAAGTTTCTTCCTCTCCTAGTTAAAAACATTCAATAGCATCATAACCCTTCCTAAATTAAAATAATCTGAAGCTCTTCAACCTAGCATTCAAGGCCGTCCACAAATGTGCCAACTTTTTCTCCTTTCTGCAACTTGGTCATTATCTCCCTATGTTACAACCAAACTAGACTATTTCTTTGTGTCAAACATGTCCTACAATTTTTCACCATCATGCTCAGTTTAGCCCTACAAAATCCCAGTCTTTCCCTATATCCATGTGTTGAAATATGGAATATTTCATATTGCAATGTGAAACCAGTTACTCCACAAGATATCTTTTTCCTTATTCTTTCATTTTGCCCACCCTTCCCCAAACCCAAAGAGCTTAACCTCAAAAGAATAAAGTGGAAATGGTATCTCCAAGGCAGCCCATGCCTTGCCCCTTTAATAAAGTCAGGGATATGCCTCTAGCCCATTCTGTAGGGGGAGGAAGCTTTGATTCACATATGACAATGAAGTTTTAAACTAGACTAAACTAAGTTTTAATAACTGAAAATGGCAAGAAAGCTATAGAATCTATCCAAGGTGTTGCTAAAGGATACTAACAGGGGATTCACACAGCAGGGTTAAAATTTTGGACTTGAAAAAACAAAAGCATTTCATATTTATGCTGCAATGAATGTATATCCCTCAACAAACCATTCTGGCAAGCTGTCTTTACAATGTGGAAATAAAGTGTGTCATGTTAGTTCACTTCTGAAAACTGCCAAAGCTGTTTTGCTGGATGTTATGTTGGATGCTGGTATATTATCCAGAGGAGAAATTGTCTGAAATAGCAATTAAAAGCAATTTGTCATGACATAGAAACCCAGAGCACACACATGCTAGGTAGAGAGTCCGCCCCCTTAGACAGCTAGGGGTGAGTGACGCCACTGTGGTTACAACTCAACAGCTGGGGACTGTCCAGTATTATGGTTATCACTTCATGTGTCAAACTACACCCCACCGAAGTGATACAAACTTCAATAAAATTACTCCTACACAGAACTGCTTTACAAATCACTTTCACCTAAGAATTCCTTAATAATTTTTTAATGAAAACAACTGGACCATTCATCTGCTTATGATTTCTGGAAAGCTGCCCAACAGGTCACAACATCTCACTCATGAGCCAAAAAGCAAAATAAAATTCCTGTGTTTTCCCCCTGCTACTTTTTATCTCCCTCTTGTAGTCGCATCTCTTTCAACTACTCATTAAAGAAAGCAGCCTGGGGGGCACCTAGATGGCTCAATCAGTTAAGCATCTGACTTTGCCTCAGGTCATGATCTCCTGGTTTGTGAGTTTGAGCCCTGCCTCCAGCTCTGCTGACAGTTCAGAGCCTGGAGCCTGCTTCCGATTCTCTGTCTCCCACTCTCTCTGCCCCACCCCTGATCATGCTTTGTCTCTCTCTCTCTCTCTCTCTCTCTCTCTCTCTCTCACTCAAACGTAAACATTAAAAAAATTTTTTTTTTATTTAAGTAGTCTTGGGACAACACTCTTGTAGTAAAAGAGATTACAAGAAACCCAATTTACTTTTTCTTTTGTTTTGTTTCAAATTTTTTTGAATTTCAAATCCAACACAAAATAAGCTCATCAACCATTTTAGACTGCCAAGTTAATAGTAATGAGTAAACTAGTTTAACTGGAAAGCTTCCACTTGCCTAAGAGGATGCAATGGTCTTAAAGATTCCAGCTCTGAGAACATTTCTTCTACGTTTAGACTTCTCATCAAGGCAATGCCATACATACACTCCCGTGTGTGCTACCTTTATTTCCCTTCAAAAAAAAAAAAAAGTATTTATATTTGGATCACTTGGTTAAATTGTAGACTACCTGAAAGCAGAGAAAATATTTTCTTTCTCAATTTTGTTATTCCCAACAGCACGCCTACAGCACCAACACAATCATTAGTATCCAATAAACGGTCTCATACTATTGACTGCTTTTGCTGTCTTGCCCACAGGGCTAAGTCCACATGTATAAAGCAATTTACGAATGCCAGATGTCAGGTACTGCAGATGAACTAAGTATTATGATTATATAGTGAAGCCATGTGGATAAGAAATGTTTGAGATAAAAGCAATCAGAAGGCACTTTTTTTCCCCTCAAGATCAAACAGAAGGTAAAAAGCAGGAAAAAATAACCTCAACTACCTGAAACTTAAAAAGAGAATCTAACTAACCATCTACTCCTATAAGCCTTGTATGGCAACTTGGTTACCAGAATTGTCTATAATTGTCTTATTCCCACTTATGTCACATTCTAGAAACAAGCAAGTCATATTCAATTTCACCAAGCAAGCATATGTAGAGATATGCTATTTTTAGAATAATTATATTTAACTGAAAGAAAATTTTAAGTTATATCTTCAAAAAATATGTATCTTTATCCTTTAAAAAATTGGAAGAATAATGTGTTTGGGTACAAAAGTTCTTATTTGCAAATATAAGGGAAAAAGCAGACTTTGAAAAAATATACCCTGTCTTTCAATATCTATGGATTTAAAAATAATCCAATAAAATGATTAAATGCATGGATTTTCTTATAAACTTTTACTCTTATTTTTCAGGTGAAGAAACTCAGGTTTAGACATACTACCAAACATGCCCCAAGTCAGAGTGTTAGGAAGTGGAAAAGCTGAGAGCCCAAAACATATCTCATGCTTAGCAGTTAACATGGGTGCCTCTCTTGGTCACAAATGGCTTTAGTTGTGGGAAATTTTTACAGGCCCTCTTAACAGCTATACCTTGGGAAGGTAAGGCAAAATTTCCTGTATAGGGATTAGAGTATCTAGCCTCCAAAGAGTAAAAACAAATGATAGAGGAGAAATCAGCAAATGAATCTTGAAATCTTCCCTTGAAAATCCCAAGGGACTTTCTTGAGACCTTCCTAAGGGGTCTGAGTATGTTTCTAGTGTGTAGGAAGCTGGGATTTCTCGTTCTTGCTGGTGACTCTACCTGGCGTCTAAGTCTCATATCGCCTCTTCTCTTCATAATCAATCAGTGTATCTCAGGGACTTCAGAATAAATTCACAGCTCCATAGCATGACAGATAAGGTCCTTTAACAAATGGCCCGATCTAAATCTCCAGTCTCATCTTTCCCTTCTCCCTTAACCACATGCATACTAGAGACCTAATAATTTCCCCAACAATCACGCACTTTCAAATATCCATGCCTATACACATATAATGCTCTCTGTCTGCAACCCTTACTCCATTTCCTTATCTGTCTGGCATAAGTTGCCAAGAAAATTTTGACTGTGAGCTCTTTGAGGGCACATATTTATTCTTCTCTGCTTCTATTCTCAGCATTTTTCACAATGCTTGGCATGGAGTATTCATTTATTCAGCAGATATTTACCGAGCACATACCAAGTGCTAGGCACCACACTAAGCTTAGAATAACATGTCACATAAACTTGACTCCTGACTTTAAGGAATTTACAATCCAGTAAAACTCAATATTTGCTAGATTAAATCATATTCTTTATTATAGTTTGCTTAAAGAGTCCCACTTATAAGCCTCCATGCATGGTGGTCCCTATGCCTGGAATGTCCAACCCCTTCCTTCACATTTACCCAAATTCAATTTGTCCTTCAAAGTCCAGCCCATATTCCATGCTCCAAGCTTTACAAGGCTGGTCCCATCCACACTGACCTCAATAAGAATTAAACTCACTACCATCTTTCCTTCCTCAAACAATTTATCCTTCTAAGTTTCTTATCTCTGCCAACGGCAACAGCCTCCTCCCAATGACCCAGGAGCAAAAACGCTGACTCATTTCTGCCTTCACTCATTCCCACATCTCATCAGCTGTCAAAGTCTGACCCTTCTGCATTTGCAATGCCACAGAAATTTGTTCCCTCCTTTTTGTTCCCAATGCGTTTACCTCTGTCTAGCCTCTCATTAATTCTTGCCAGTTTATTGCTATAGCAGGTGCCTTTCTTTGGCCTTCTCCACACTTCAATTCATTCCAGGTTAAGCTTCAGAGAGTATAGTTCCATATATTTTCCCCCTATTCACAAATCCATAATACTTCCCTCACTCCTTCAAGGATAAGGTTCAGACTCTTCCCTTGACCCTGGTTTACATTTCCAACCTTTGTTCTTCCTGCTCCTTTATATATACCCTGTGCTCTGGTAAACTCAAAGATGTGCTATGCTGCAAATATGCCCTTAGCCAACATCTTTACTTCTGCCACTGCCTCTCTGCTCACCTCCTCTATATTAATTCCACGACAATCGGATTTCTACAAAGCCTTTTTTCTACTGTTCCCCATACTCCCCTCCTTTTACATAACAGAGAACTATCCTTCAGAAGCTGCATGGCACTTCATAACAAATTATGATGCAATATGTTTCATCCTATGTTTTAGCTATTTGTACAGTTATTGTACCACTCAATTAGACTTGAAATCACTGAGAGTGACCTTATGAGTCAGCTTAGCATGACTGTTCTGTTTTCCCATGCACCATTTTCATATCTGAATGAAAAAAACTGGATCACAACACTATAATTATTTGTTTCCGTATCTATTTCCTACACTACAATAATCCTTAAGATTGAATGACCATACATTATTTATTAGTGTGTTTTTTTGCTGGCACATGGTCAGTGCTCAATAAATGTGTCTTGCATAAATGAATTAACACAACACGTTGAGAATGTGTCCTTAACATATCAGTTAGAATTAGTAATCTATTTTACTTATAGCCAGGGTCATCTTAAATATAGCTTCCCTCTAATTTTCCATGGTGTAAGATTCATCTCCATGACTACACTGAAATGAAAGATTAGGTTGATTTAGTTTTCCTAATTAGATAATGGGTTCTTTGGAGAAAGATATTGCTATACCCTTCATTATTCCCCTTTGTTACAACAGTTCACAATATATAATGGTTCTCTATAAATGTTCATTAGCTGCTTGATGGATTAATGATTTGGTAAGGGTATGAACATAAGAGGGTTTCCCTTATGTAGCAATGAGCTGAAAGGCTTATTTCCTAACTTCAATCTACTGAATAAAAATTTTTACATGATACGCTAGACACTATTGTTAAAAGTAAAGCAAACTCTAGAGATAATTTAGACCAGAAATTAAACTCAGTGGGTGAGGGAATATAGATTCCTGAGAATCTATTGAAGTTTGGATCCTCTGCAAGTAAATGTATATTCTCAACATCTACACATCATTTTGCATACCATAGAAAGTCATTCCAGGCTTCCCTTAAGGTCATCTGTGACTTCAAGTTAAAAATCTTTCTTTGGCATTCCTGTTAAAAGATGAAAAATCTCAGGTTCAAAGATGGTAGGCTACATGCCCAACGTCACACAGTTACCCTACCTGCAGACTCCTATTCTCTCCACTATACTAAGTGTTAAAATAAATACAAAATGTCTAGCACCATAAACTCTAAGTGCAATGTTAGTATTTAAATACTGTTAAATAATTTACATCCTAGCAAATCCAAGAGACCCTACACCTGTGTTTTCTTCCAGTGACAAAATTTTGCGAAGCCCAAACATATGTCAACTTAATGATTCCAAGATTTTTAGTTTTTCACTCTTGCCACAAATATTCAGTTCAGATATTGACTACTTTTTATGTGTTGAGCTCTGTGCTAGGTGCTGAAAGTACACAGATAAATAATACGCATACAAGGAACAAAGCTAGCCACTTCAACTGTCCTTGGAAACAAGAAGTTTGTCTAATTCATCCAGTGCCCAGCACTGGAACTGATAACTAATAAGTACTCCTAAGGTATTTGTTTAAAACAATATAGGAGGTAATGCATGCCTTTAAAATGTTCATGTTCTCTGGAAATTATTTTTTACTATTTCTATTTTCCCAGACTGAATCATCAATCTGTTGCTTTGTTTAGTTTTTTTTTAACATTGTTAATGCTTACAATATCAAAATATTCTGAACACAAAACAACTGAACTTTTAAGAGGTTATAATAAAAGTGTAACTATTCATTAAAAAATCAGGGCAATGTTTTAATGTCCTAAGAAAATCTGTCTTTTTAAATCGAATTAATTGGTATTTTTTGCATCAAGCTTAAAAAGTATAACTATGTGTTTTCTTTCTAAACAACCAGTGCTTGTCCTTGTCCTTATATTCTTTTAAATCAATTATTTTAAAGTGTGCTACATTGAATATAGATTCTTGGTCTAATCTACATTTATTTTGAGGAATTTACATTTACTTACTTATACTATAAATTTTCCATCATTCTCATAGTTTTAAATACATATAAATACATATTTATATGTATTTAAATATATACTTACCTGCAAATATATAAATATATTTATATATATTAAATATATATTTTATATATTAAATATATATTTATATATATTAAGTATATATTTATATATATTAAATATATATTTATATATATAAATATATATTTATATATATTTAAACCAAAACCTGACCATATTTGCTGGGAATAATATAACTAATAATTCTTTTTTATTGAAAATAGGGTTGTTTTTCAGATAATTCATTGTTAGTATATAGAAACTCTACTGTTAGGGGTGCCTGGGAGGCTCAGTCAGTTGAGCATCAGACTTCGGCCAGGGTCATGATTTCACAGTTTGTGAGTTTGAGCCCCTATGGGGCTCTGTGCTGACAGCTCAGAACCTGAAGCCTGCTTTGGATTCTGTGTCTCCCTCCCTCTCTGCTCCTCCCCCACTCACACACTCTCTCTCTCTCTCAAAAATAAACATTTAAAAAAAATTATTAGAAACTCTACTGCTAATTTTGTATCCTGAAACTTCACTGAATTTGTCAGTTAGATCTAACAATTTTCTGGTAGAATATTTAGGACTTTCTATGTATGAAGTCACATCATCTGCAAACAGAGACAATGTTACTTCTTTCTTTTTCAATTCTGACATTTTTTTTTCTTTTTCTTTCCTGATTGTTAGACTTTATTCACAGAGTTTTAAGGATGGATGGATTTCATAGTTTAGCTTTCTATTAACTTCAATAATCATCTCTTTTTTCATTTATTATAATATACACATACATTACCTTCATTTTGCTTAACTGGTTTATTTTTTAGATATAAATCACAGGAAAAAATGTATCCAACAAAAGAACTCGGACCTAATCTTGGAGAAATTGAAGGCTAAAAGTATAGAGATTTTAGTGTAGGGACTTTAACTTCAGCTGTTATTTCCAAATCCTAGAGAATAGAGCACAATTCCATATTCTACATATGCAGACTACACAAGCTTCCAGTTACAACTAGTGTTCAGAAATGAATCACTGCCCCTCATGCAACCTTTTTAAGTTCTTCATCCAACACAATGAAATTATACAAAGCATCTGTTAGCTTCAAGGTCTTTTTTGGGTTCCACAAAAACCAGTGCTTGTCCTTGTCATTTTTAAGCAACAGAAAACCAAAAGCTTATCAATCAGTACGGATGATTAACATTAGAGAAGCTTTTCCAAACATGCAAGAAAAATGGGAATTTTTTCCTGCCTTTCTTATTCAAGGAAAAACAAGGAAAAGAAATACAATCAGAGTAAACTCTTTGCTAGATCAATCACTAGCACACTCTGTTCCTGCAAACAAAGAAATGGAAAAGAAAATAATTTGCAATAATCTAGAGGAAGAAGAAAAGAATCTGTGGGACCAAAATGTAAAATGTACGAGCAAAATTATTTCTAAGTGGGACACCTTATTAAATCTTGGAAGTGTATGTTTCTGCTACAGTTTTTATTTCTATATGATCTCGAATGTGATCCTCCACAGCCAGGAGAAGTCAGTAACATCTCTTGTCATTATGCACACTTTTTATGATCTAGAACACAAAATGCAAAAATGTCAGTGAAATAACAATGTCAATTCGTAGGCACTTTAAATACAAATTACGTACAGAGGCTTTACTGGCTAGAGATGCATTTCTATTTTGAACAGAAAAATCAAGAGGAAAAATACTCAACTAACTATGCATATCTCATGTAGCAATGAAAAAAAAGGTATTTTATTTTTATGATGATATTTTATTTCCAAAGGGGAGAAAAGACAGCACAAAAACAAACTACATTAGATGCTTCAAACAAAATCATATCTCAGCAAGGTTGCCCATCAGCTTTCCCTTACGGTCTGGGCCCAAGGCTACTGCAACAGCTGGCACATCAGAGAGAGCATCTTTATCCCTATGAACCACATTTGAGAAACACTTGTTCAGAAGCTGCCTATTTGGATGTGATAAGCACTTTGTCCTTTACGTGAATGAATCTTTTATGCAGTCTACAAAGAAAAATGCTAATTGTTTTATTCTTTATGTATTTATATCTAGGATACCTATCATCGGGGCAGCTTAATGACAAAGATCTGGTGCTGGCTGATATATTCATCTTACAAAAGTATACAATGAACATTTTCAGCAATTGACCTCTAATATTATGATCAAATTATACTAAGAAAATATGGTGGGAAAATAAGAGGAAGTATTTTCCCTGAGTTCTGGAATCCTCTTGTAGTATCAGCAGGTTTTTTTTGTTTGTTTGTTTTTGTTTTTGTTTTTGTTTTTTACTGCTTTGGGCCCCACAAAGATTGTAAACAAAGCAAACGGTCTTTCTTATAAAAAGAGAGAACAGAGAAAGGATGGTCAAGCATGCTCCTTTACTTCCAGCAAGGCCCACAATCTTTCTCTCTACCACAGACAACCCTTTAGGCATCATGGTCTGAAATATACAGTAAGAGAAAAATAATCTTTTGGATAACCATGGAGATGGAAATGGAGAAAGAGAGCAATAGAGATAGAATATAAAAGAGATGAAAACAAAAATTTGAAGAGAACAGTGGAAGTATTTAGATTATCCAGTGTAAGCATAGAATGGAGAGCAATAAGAAGCTTTAGTGATCACCTGGCCCAACCACTTCCCTTACACCTAAGGAAAATGAGACCCAAGAAGGTTAACTGTCTAGTGGAAGGATTATTGGCTACTAAACAACAGAACTTAGCCCCTGTTAGTGACCCAACCATCAAGTGTTACATATCTTACATGGGGAAAATGTTCAGCAATATCAAAGGAATATAAGAATGAGGCAAATAGCCTGACAGATTTGAGCTGAGTCTAAGACATCAGGACGTGATGGGGATGGTGGGGAGCTGGAGAGCATATGACCCACCTAAAGAGGTTAGGACTACTTAACTCAAGAAGATTTCTGCCTTATGGCAATACAGGTCTGGTGTTACTGGATATACTGAAATTTTCAAAAGAAGCCAGAAATCCAGATTTTTAGTGGAAATCCCTTGATATTGTGGGAAACTACTTCAAGTTCTGTAACTCCCACACCAACCTAATATATCCGCAGCCCAGGCACTGGCTACAATTGCTAGCTCATGAACCCTGGTCAATAGCAGTCCAAATATGACTTCAAGATAACCAATAGATTTCCGTCTGGGGAACTTCTCACTGACACCTCTTTAGGATGGCGGGTGTGATTTGCCTTTATTTTCTCTTGCTCAGCCTTCCCTGAGGGCCACCTAACTGGGCAGGCTTCTCTGGACTGACAGACAATTCACTTCACAGTCTTATCTTCTTTGGGTTTGCTAAAATGGAGTTTTGGGGATTAATGTTCTTCTGAGTTACGATCTTATATCTTATCTCTTTGCCCCATAACTCAGCACTCTTGCTTGCAAAAGCACTTGCATCAAACATATCAAGGGAAGAAAACATGTCAGATTTTCTTCAGGAGCATGTGAATGGAGCAGGGATTGCTTTGGAAAGCTCTCTTTGGAGAACAGGGAGAAATAATTCCTGTTTGCAAACTGAATGCTATTAAATGCTTTCTCCTATGTACTGCCCATATAAAATAGCCAACGCAGGTACAGCCAAAAAAAAAAAAAAAAAAAAAACAGAAAGCAATTTCACTCATGGTTCCCAGTTTCTCTCATCTTGCTTAATTCCTGCTGGCCCTGACATTAGTCAGTCATTAATTAATTCAATAAATAAATATTTATTGAGCACTGACTGACAACAGTGAACATAACAATGTGTGTATCCTGATGGAGCTTAAATTCTAGAGACAGAGAGAGAGAGATACAGGTGCACACAGTGGCATGCTGGTAAATGTAATAAGCAGCTCTCCAGAGAAAAGAGTCTGACTTGTAATGTTTAATGATTTCTGTGGTATAAATACTCCCACCAAGGATAATTTCAAGCTTCCAACATGACATCACTGAATAGAAAGCTAGGAAAGATGTTCATTAGCACATCATTGCATGTTTCCACCATACAGATATGATAGATGTAAATAACCTAAAGAGCATAGATAGCAGAAAAATGTAGCAAAGTAATCAGGAAGAGATGAATTTGTAATATTATTTCCTTGTCTTTTAATATTTTTAATATTATTTCATTGTAAGTTTATATAATTTAACTTTTAATAATGTCTATTTAACAAGTGTCTCCAAAACTTCCGGAAAATTTAACATTTGGTTCTCTTCACCTAGTAGAAGCTGATTCCAGCACACTACTGGGTATAGATAGATTGATAGGGAGACACATTTTTAATATAATGCCAACAAGTGATGAACTAAAGAAAAATAAGGGAGAGAAAGAGATAAAGAATAATAGAAGAGGTTATCCACTGGAAAAAGCCTAAGAATCAAAAACCAGGAGGCTAGAAATGGCCAGCCAATGACAGAACGCCTTCTACCACACACCTGTCTCGTATAATAATCAATCAGTGCTTTAACACTTCCTATGAAGGGAGTGCTCTACTTTGGTATCCCATTCCATCTTTAGATATGTCTGACTGAGAGAAAATACTTCCTTTAATCAAGTTAAAATCTATCTTCCTGTAGTTGTGGTTTTTAAATTGAGCTTTGTCAAAAGTTAGGAGTTCTACAAATGGGCCCCAAGGATCTCAAAAGCCTCACAGTCTAGTGAGAAGAGGGATGGGAAACTGGCTAAAGGGGGCCATTCCAGCTTCTGCTTCTAACAAAGTGGCTGCATAATTTATCTCTTCATACAATGGGACTCACTGTATGTTTGTATCTGAGAAAATTTTTATAATTAAAACCTGGCTGAAACCTGCTTCTATATGTACAGATACTTATTACTTACATATTACTTATTATATATACTTATATATTATATACTTCCACCAATATATACATTTTCACAATAATGTATATCTTGGTATCAGTTAACAGCAGGCTAGATCATGTAGTAGAAACAAGTGATCCCCAAAGTCTAAGTCATTTGATATGACAAAAGTTTCTCACTTATGCAAATGTACTCCAAGTCTAGCTGACACTGCACATTTTTGCTTGCTTTCATTCATCATAGAAAATCACAAGGCTACATGTAGATTCAAGGAAGAATCAGAAAGGAACATACTTCCTGCGTTAGGAAGGAGTGGAATTGAAAATATTATTGAGTAGCACTAATGTCTACCCTAATCTTCTACTCATCTGGCTATGTACTATTTATACCCACTTAGTAACTTCAACCAGGAATATACACAACTAGATCTTTAAAAGCACCACATACAATGAGAAAGAATGAAATCTGGCCTTTTGTAGCAACGTGGATGGAACTGGAGAGTGTTATGCTAAGTGAAATAAGTCATACAGAGAAAGACAGATACCATATGTTTTCACTCTTATGTGGATCCTGAGAAACTTAACAGAAGACCATGGGGGAGGGGAAGAAAAAAAAAAAGAGGTTAGAGAGGGAGGGAGCCAAAACATAAGAGACTCTTAAATACTGAGAACAAACTGAGGGTTGATGGGGGGTTTGGGAGAGGGGAAAGTGGGTGATGGGCATTGAGGAGGGCACCTGTTGGGATGAGCACTGGGTGTTGTATGGAAACCAATTTGACAATAAATTTCATATTTATAAATAAATAAATAAATAAATAAATAAATAAATAAATAAATAAAGGGAAAAAATAAATAAATAAAAGCACCACATAAAATTCTGATATTTATCACTACCTTCACTCTTTATTCCCTATTGAAAACCACTAATTGAAGAAGAAGAAGAAGAAGAAGAAGAAGAAGAAGAAGAAGAAGAAGAAGAACTACCTTTCCACCATTTCTAATTTTGACTTTTAACATTTCCAAAGAGGCTGTCAGTGACTACAGTGAGTGGAAGTTAATGTTGCCATCTAAGAATGAAACTTTCAAAAAGGAAACCACAAATGGCAAAATTAGTTCTCAGTGGAAATAGCCCACTCCAAAATATGTATACCTGAGTCTATTTGTGAACCTCCAACTCCAAGCAAAATAACTAGTGTGCAAAGCCAGGAAAATATGTCTGAATACAAAAGAAAGAAAAAAAGCAGTAATGTGCACTTCTTCAGCTTTATTCTTGTTGTAAGGGTGAGAATGATGCTCTTTCTAGGTCTCTGCATTTCCAACCTGAAACCAAAAGTCACCCTCACACTTACTACACAGAGAAAATGCTAGAATGCTAGAATATTTTCATCTTCTTTCTCTCTCTCCCTCTTGATATTTATGTTAAGTACTCTCAGCTGTTTACCTCTATTTTAGGGGTAGCAGAAGCTTCTTAACCTTATGTTCCAGAATAACGCTATAGAAAAAGGGTTGGTAAACTATAGTCCATGGACAGAATCCAACCTACAACTTGTTTTTGTATGACCCATGAGCTAAGAATGGCTTTTACACTTTATTTAAAGGGGTTATAAAAACAAAGAAAAATATGCAACAGTGACCACGTGTGGCCTGCAAAACCTAAATTATTTACTATCTTGACCTGAATTTTCAGAAACAGTCTGCCTATGCCTGCTCTAGAATTAAAAGCCCCATATTTTCTGGATATCTATGGCTGAAGTTCAATGATTCCATTAAACTTCATCAGGAAGTTAGAAAACATGAACAAAAAAATAACTTATACTACCAAGGTTATTTTTCAAGGAAGTATCACAAAAATTTACAGGTAAACCTAATTCATATAAGGAAATTTTTCCAAAGTAAGAATTCTCATGAATTTCTAGGATTTGTAGACTTGGAAGAAAAGTTGTCCTGAAAGTGAAGAATTTGTTAAAACTCCCTAAAGGGGCAAAATTAGCAATTCCTCTGTAACTCAGGCATTCATCCACATAGATGAGAACAGAATATTTTATGGCAGCCCAGATGTAAAATATGATGAAATTTTCATATGAGTCATATTTCCATGAAGATAATAATATCATCACCATAAAAGTATTCACAATCAGAGCCAGAAAGATGTAATGTATAAAAAGAATGAGTAAGAAGTTGTTATCTCAGGGAAAGAAAAGTAAGGGAGAGTCTCTTGAAGCTCATTTCAGGACAGACACCAGAAAAGTCACCAACAGGTTGTTGAAATTATAGACAGAAAGATGGATGGATGGCTGGATAGATGATGGATGGATGGATGGATGATAGATAGATAGATAGATAGATGCTTTCAAGAAGATCATACAGAGAATTACACAGGGATGACTCTTTCAATGTGTGATTCTATCAGTTAGGATACATTCAGCTTCAAATTATAGAAAATCCAATCAATAAATGCAACAAATTATTTACTTATGCCTATGTGTGGAGGTGGCGTTTCCAGAGTTCATTTTATTGCTCAACAGGATCATGGACCAGCAGCCTCCTTCCATCCTTATGCTCCTCTACTTCAGTGTGTTGGCTTTTTTTCCTTGTAGCCACAGATGACTACTACAGTTTCATAGATATATAATATCACCTCAGCAATATTCTGAGAGAGAGAGAGAGAGAGAGAGAGGGAGAGAGAGAGAAAGAAAGGGAAGGGACAATGCCAATAACTTGTCTTCATATGCACATCCTTTTCATTGGTAAACAAATTATCTTTCTCAGAAGGTCCTCAACAGTCTTTCTCTTAAGTCTCTTTGGCCAGAACAGAGTCACATGCAGGTATCTGGCTTTTCAACTTCTAACATAAGCAGACAGGAGATAAAAGGAGAAGGGGGTAAGAAATCTTTTGCAGTCACCAGCCAATCACATCTGCTACAGGTTTAAATAATATTGGGGGATTCCATTAAAGAAAACAGCCACATTCTTCCATTGTCGCTATGAAAGATAGGCTGGGTTTAATGGATCCGTGGTAACAAAGTACCTATCCTGATGATATGAGGTATAACTAAGGAATCTTATTCAACTGGGCTTCCAAAAACTGATCCTTCTTATTGCTTGCATACTAGCCCAACCCAGAGACCTGAGGAAACAGCAACAAAGTCAACATTCAAGATCAATAGAAGGACAATCTACCAAGAAGCATTTACTGTAAAGTAAGACTATAAAAATGACAAACGACAAGAATGGGTTTACACAAGAGGATCTATTGGTGTGTGAAATAAATATATATGCAATATTCTTGTTTTATATATACATAGAGATGGAGATGGAGATGGAGATGGAGATGGAGAGAGAGAGAGAGAGAGAGATATTTCAGTGATGATATCATCTCTAAAAATATTTTTGGAACATTCAGGTGCAAATGACTTTAGGGACAATTTATAAATCACCTAAGACATTTAGTCTTATTCTTTATATTTCTACATCATTACTCTTTCAATCATTTTTGCATACAGAGCCCTGTCAGTATCTTTTGTAAGTAACACTGACCATTTATTTAAAAAGTTTAATCACCAGATTTAATTCCTAGTAAACTTTAACTGCTCTCTTAAGGTAAACTCTCATTAAAGTATTCACTGTTTCCCATCACTAAGAATTTTTTTCAAAGTATCTTTGGTCTTAGAGCTACAGTTTATTGTGTAATCTTAAATACGTCTGCTTAAACAATATCAACAATTAAGCCCATGGTCTTCTTTTATCTCCACATGAAGCACGTGAAAGATACTCTCATTAGTAAAAAGCACACACATAACTCAGAAGACAGTTCACGGCCATGAGGAGTTGACTGACTTAACAGAAAGAGAAATTAAGACTAAATTCTGAGACTTGGATTCTATCTTCACACCATGGTTTCATTTATTCACAAAATATCACTGTCTTCTCGTATATAAAAGACACTGAGATGGAAATGGAAAAGTGAAGGATTGTACCTTCATGGTTCACTGCCTGGTAAAGACAACTATAACACCAGGTAGAAAGTGGTAAGTAGGGGTGCCGGAGTGGCTCAGTCAGTTAAGCGTCCAACTTCAGCTGAGGTCATGATCTCACAGTTCATGAGTTTGAGCCCCACATCAGGCTCTGTGCAGACAGCTCAGAGCCTGGAGCATACTTCAGATTCTGTGTCTCCCTCTCTCTCTGCCCTTCCCTGCTCACTCTCTCTCTCTCTCTCTCTCTCAAAAATAATTAAATACTTAAAAAAAATTTTTTAAGTGGTAAGTAGAAGGGTGCCTGGGTGGCTCAATTAGTTGAGCATCTCTTGATTTCAGGTCAGGTCATGATTTCACGGTTGTGGGATCAAGCCCCACATGGGGCTCTGCACTGAGGATGGAGCCTGCTTAAGATTCTTTCCCTCCCTCTCTCTCTCTCTGCCCTTCCCCCTACTTACTCACCCTCTCTCTCTCTCTCTTTCAAATAAAATAAAATAAAATAAAATAAAATAACATAACATAACATAACATAACATAACATAAAATAAAATAAAATAAAATAAAATAAAAGTGGTAAGTAGAATAATGGAAATATAAACAATTACCAAAGGTTACAACAGTAGAGTGCATGGGTCATCGGGCATGGAAGGAAGAAACTGTGGTATTCATATTGAGATTAACAAGATACTAGGATGCACAGAAGTAAAAGGTATGTGATAAAACTAGAAGGACTCAACATTAGAGATGTAGGAAGATATTAATCAAAATGGTGTCAAGAGTTCAGACTTTATTTATAGGAATGAGAAGTCAGCCACATTTTTCCCAAGGGAGTTAGATTCTCAGTCAGAACTGGGTTCCAGGAGAAGAACCTGGTCAGATAAACGGACAGTGGAGAGACTGGAGGCTCAGAGACCAGTGAAAAGAGTACTGCAAACAGACGAGCTGTGCCAAAGTGATGGGAGCCTGAACAAGTACAGACACAGTAGGAACAATGAGGAAGAGTTAGCAGGGTGAGACATAAAGGCAGTTACTCTTACCCCTGGCTTCTTTCAGAATTACCTTTGGAATTTTA
The DNA here is from genome assembly GCF_018350215.1 of Panthera leo. Lineage (NCBI taxonomy): Eukaryota > Metazoa > Chordata > Mammalia > Carnivora > Felidae > Panthera > Panthera leo. The sequence goes on along the minus strand of NC_056686.1, from coordinate 53,987,347 downwards.
AAAATTCCAGCAAAAGAGAGGAATAAATTATGCAGAAGAGAAAGCAAAAATGGTAAATATACATAAGAAAAGATGCTTGCCCTCATTAGTTGTCAGGAAAATGCAAATTAAAATCATTGTGAGATGCCACTTTACATCCTTCAGTATGAAAACAAAACCAAAAACAAAAACTTGGACATTAATAAGTGAAGATAGAGACAAAGAACCACACAAATTCTCAAGCACAACTGGGAGTGAATGGATACAACCACCATGGGGAAAAAAACATGGCATTATTTTGAAAAGCTGGAAATGTAAATGTGAAGATAGAATCCAGCAATTCCATTCCTAGGTATATGCCCTAAAGATGTTTAATGTGGACGAGCCACAGCAGTAGGCTAGTAGGTACCAGCATGGATGAATCTCAAATCCATAAAGGAGAATAAAAAAGGCAAGTCACAGAATACATGCAGTATGACAATATTTTCATAAAGTTTAAACAAAATCTGACCATTTACTGTTTAGGATGACACATATCTGTAAGAAAACTATAATGAATTCTAAGAGAAAGAGAAATATAATATTCATAATAGAAAGGAAGAAGAAGGAAACATTACTGACAATGTTTTTTTTTAACTGGTTGTTAACTAAAAGTCATTTTATTATATCTATGCCTTGTTTTTATATCTTATATTGTATTTATTCTTCAAAATCTATGAAACTTACACAGTACAAAATATGGGTACTGATAGCCTAACATATCCAGGAATAGGTTTCAGGAGTGGTATTTTTCAAAGGTTCACAGGCGACTCTCATGCATGCCAGGAATGAAAACCATTGTGTTAGGATGGAAAAACTAGCAGAAGATCCACAATTTTATGTTATGAGATAGGATTATAAAATGACATTCAATTTTGAGCTTCTGTTCCCAAAGAGGAACAGGTACCATTAACCAATATAGAGACTTTCAGAACCAAAATAGAGACTGGATTAGGGAGAAGAACTATGGACAAGATAAATTTAAGGTTCAAGAAAGACCAAGACCTCTTGTTGAGGGTAACTGGATAAAGCAGTTAATCATTCAGTTAATTTTCATTGCATGGAGAACTTTTATCTGTTTGAAGACCAGGACTGGGGAAAGTAGATTTGTTTAGAAGGTAGCTTCTAGCCCCATGAACTATTATATAGAATTTTTGCTACCTTCCAGGAAAATCTGGCAAAAGAACTTGCTAAATTGCTTTAAAATTAAATAATTTGTTAATAAATTATAACAGGATCAGACCCTCCCAAACCTCCGACCTTTCTACCAAGGGGTATCCTTGTGCTTCTCTGCATTGGAAGGGACAGCTCTTGCTATGGCAATTACTCTCCTGCTTCCTTAAGAATAAAAGAGCTGCTGTTCATTTTTTTAATGTTTATTTATTTTTGAGAGAGAGAAAGAGAGAGAGAGAGAGACAGAGTGTGAGCCTGGGAAGGGCAGAGAGAGAGAGGGAGACCCAGAATCCGAAGCAGGCTCCAGGCTCTGAGCTGTCAGCACAGAGCCTGGCTCGAACCCATAAGCTGTGAGATCATGACCCGAGTCAAAGCCGGAAGCTTAACTGACTGAGCCACCCAGGTGCCCCCAAAGAGCTGCTGTTCATAAATGACACACCACTTTACACTTTCCAGAGACAGAATAAGCTGTGTTCCCTGTGCCTGAGCAAGCTGTGGTTGCGTTGGAGTCATCATTAGAGACAGAGTGCTCTGTCTCCAGTTCTACACTCATCTGTCCTCAATAGATTCACACAAGCAGTAGGATTTGCAAAGTATGGCCAGAGTATTGGAAATTCTCTATTCAGCTTCCAAGTAGCCAAATGGTGTATGGGGCTGTGGGGAAAGAAATTTCCCCTACTGGGGGACCTCCATGCATCACTGTTCACCCTGACTTATCTTACAGGGAAATCAGGAAATTTCCAAAAGTAAATCAGTACTGATCAAATTGACTTTCTAACCACCCTTATCTTGTTCTTTCCTAAGAGCTAAAAGTGGATGAGTGAGTAATTATCACTGTATAACTATTTCAACTAGTGCATCATTGGAGCTACCATTGATTGCCAATATTCCACATGTATTATTATAATAAATGTGTTACTTTTATTATAATAAAATGTCAAGGTAAATATTTTTATCCCCAGTTTGTAGAGGAAGAAAGTAGAAATCAAAGAGATTAATTAATTTTCCCATGGCTTCACTGTTATCAAAGAGCAGAGATTGAATTCAAATCTAAATCCAAGGGGTTAAAAAAATTTTTAAGCAACCTAGTTTTACCTTACTTAAAACCTGTGCTCTTCCTCTGCGTTAAGATCTCCTCTTGAGGGACCTCTCAATGCCCACACTGAATGTCTTGTACTAATACACATTTCTGACCACACACAATCTAATCTCATAAGTGAGAAAGCAATGACTCCATGAATCTTTATGATTTCATATTTTACTGCAACCACAAAATGAGTTTACTAAAATTTCAAAAAGTGCCTAACTTTTAAAATTCCAACACTTTTTTGTGTAGTGGATTATTGAGATTGGTTTTAGTTAGTCAAGGAGATCAACATGGTTATTCAGGATTAGAATCTATTCTTCATTCTTAAAGATGTGTGTATCTGATAAATGGAGAACCAGACCACCTGATCATCCTGAGGAAAAACTCTCTGTACCTCTAATACAGGATTTTGACATACTCCCACCCGTTGTCTCAATCTCAGAATGCCCTGAAAGATAAATATTGTCACTGTTCTGCCTTTTAAAGTCTAACCAAATCTGAAAATATTCACTTATTTGCTCCTTTGGCTCCACTGAAGTATCTGACATTAAAAACCTTTCTAACCAAATCTTAGTCTTTTTTCCAGTCAGTTCCTTGCTATGTTTGATGCTACCCTTACTCTTTTCCTTCTGAATTTTTTTTAAGAGAGAGAGAGAGTACAAGCAGGGGAGAGGAGCAGAGGGAGGGAGAGAGAGAATCTTAAGCAGGCTCCACACTCAGTGCAGAGCCCAACATGGGGTTCATTCCCACAACCCTGGGATCATGACCTGAGCCAAAATTGAGAGTCAGACGTTTAAATGACTGAGCCACCCTGTGAATTTTTTTTCTTAACTTGATTTCTCAGAAACTATTCATTTCTGGCCTTGTTCTACTTCTGGGGTCATTCTTTCTCTAACTTCTTTAATTGTGACTGCAAATATACCATTTACAGAATAGTGAAAAACAAAGCAAATGCAAGACAAAGTGAGCAGAGAGATATTAGAGAAAGGGATATTAGTAAGCACCTGGGACTGAGTAATAAAAACGGCAGAGTCATTCAGAATGGGCTCTCAAGTTACACTAATCAGATCACAGGTCTGGCATACCTACTGGCTTTCTGACATTCAATCATTCAGTCACCACATACTGAACTCTACAATGTACCAGCCACAGCAACAGGTGCTGAATAGACAGTGGTAAACAAAAGATTTTTTGGCAGATTATGTTCTCATTTGCCAAATATTTCATTTTTTCTATGTGAGGAGCCATCCTTAGAGGGGGTTTAGGTATACCCATCCTGTTGTACTTAGAGGAGTGGTCACGTGATTTGCTTTGGCCAATGAAACATAGATAGAAGTTCAAAACCCATCACTTGTGGTTCCCTGTCCCTGTTCCTCCTGGTGTGACAAATGGCAGTGTTCCAGATAAAGGCTGTTCTGTCAGCAAATAACAACACAATAAATATCCATCTCTAAGCTTCAATTTCTTTACCTGTATAATAACATCCACCTCATACGAGTGCTACAGAGAACTTAAAAAGACAATGTATATAAAGTTCCTAGCTTTATTCACGTAAATATTAAAACATCTGCTATATAACAAGGTCTTAGCTAGCTGAGGAAAACATTGTTCTGGCCTTTGAGTATTTCCCAATATTTACAGGTAAGACACTCAAATAGCCAAAAACCATTACAGTTCTTTACTGTGGTGCTGGGAACACAGAAAAAAAACTGATTGCTCTGCCAGGTTAAACTGAGCTCATTAAAGGAAAAACAGACATTTTCTCCAAAGAAAGGGACAGTAGCAAGAATCAAAGAGGGAAGAGGAAAAAGCATAAAAAAACAAAGCAAAAGCATGAAAAAATGATCATAGTACCCCAGGAAAATTATAAGTAATTTAAGAAAGGTAAAGAACAGGATACAAACAAGGAAAGAAGCAAGACACCAGGGAAGGCATTTAGACAGAGTCCTGAAGGGGAACCCCCGAGTGTGCCAGGCCTGGAGCTTGGTTCTATGACACAGGAAGCTACTGAAGAATTTTAAACAGGGAAATAATTACAGCCAGATCTGCATTCTAGAAACATCTCCCAGAGGCAGTGTTGAGGGTGGAAGAGGCTAGAGCACAGAATAGTTAGAAGGCTGCTGAGGCATTCTAAAAGGGATATGATGGGAGCAAAATCCGTGGCAGTGACAGTTAAGCAATGAATTCAGCTTTAATTTTCGGTAAATAAAGAAGAAGAGGCTCTATATTTTTACTTAACAAGAGAAATCTTACAAGGTTACCTGGAGAAATATCTTCCTAAAGTATTAATCTTTAAAAACAATAGTGGATCCGGGGCGCCTGGGTGGCTCAGTCGGTTAAGTGTCTGATTTCAGCTCAGGTCATGATCTCATGGTTTGTGGGCCCAAGCCCCACATCCGGCTCTGTGATGACAGCTCAGAGCCTGGAGCCTGCTTTGGATTCTGTCTCCCTCTCTCTACCCCTCCCCAACTCATGCTGTCTCACTCTATCAAAAATAAATAAGTGTTAAAAGAAAATTTTTTTAAAAAACAACAGTGGATCCTTATAAACTGTAAATTAAGTAACACAAGGAATATCATTTTCAATTATGATTTTGCAAAACTCACATTTTGGAGCTCCTAGGTGGCTCAACTAGTTAAGTGTCTAACTCTTGGTTTCAGCTCAGGCCATGATCTCATAGTTCATGAGCTCAAGCTCTGCATCAGGCTCTGTGCTGACAGTAGGGAGCCTGCTTGGGATCTCTCTCTCTCTCTCTCTCTCTCGCTCTCACTCTCTCTCTCTCTCTCTCTGTCTGTCCCTCCTGCTCTCTCCCTCTCTCTCAAAAAAAAATCTTTGCAAAAGCCATATTTTTATAATATATATTATGTGAGATTATAAATTATACTTGTTGAAAATACAAGCAAGACTAAATATGTCACTCTCATACATCACCAACCCCACAACCAAATGATAATTTTTAGTGTATATTAATTTTTAGTGTATATTCTTTTAGCTCTTTTTGCTTGTTCATATATGTATAAAATACAAACACATTTCTATTCTTTAAGCAAAAGTTTATATAGAATCTGGCCACCATGTCAGTAAGAGTTGCAATAATGAAGGGGGGGGCCTCGGGTTTAACATATCACAATTGGAAAACAATAAAACCAATTCATATGTACACTCCAGTGAGTTAGTAAATCTCAATAAACCAAACACCCACTGATACACACACATAAACTTTCAATTATTAGAACAGTCTCACTTTGATATTTAAGGCTCAGTCCTTTCATCTTAAAATTTCAACCTCAATCTGAACTCAAATCTCTTCTATTCCCCTACCACTAGTGAAAGCTAGATTCATGTTGACTCTTGAAAACTGTGATAATAAGGTGAGGCTTTCTGACACAACAATCCCCTCCTCTAGAGGCTAATTCCTCTGAAGGAGGGGAGAGAACAGAGATAAACCTCTCCTAATTTAACTGGGAGAGATTGGAATCCTTCTCATGATTGTTCTCCTAGTTATTGTTTCTCTGATTACTAATGACACAGGGCCATAGATGCCTTCCATGTGGCAGGAATCTCAACAACACCCATTTCATTGGGCTTCTCTTCCCAAACACTGCACTCCCCAAAAGACAACCATCTCTGCAGGATACGTAGTAACTTTGGTTCTCAGCTTTGGACCTTAGCTGCACGTCCAGAAAACAAGAATAATCTCACTTGATATCCTGTTTTATGAATATGTTTGTGAATATGCTTGTATTTGTTTTGCTACAACAGTATTTTGCCAATTATAATTTATAAAGGTCTTATATAAAACATCTCATAAAACAAGGCTGCTTACAAAACCAGGATCATACACCCAGTATTATATCTCACTTTTATCTAATTAACACTATATCATATGCATTTTTCTAATTCACTAAATACTCTTCAGAAAATACTTTTTATGGCTTTACTCATAAGTAGTACAATATTCTCATATTAGACAGTTATGTTGCCTCTCATTTATGCCCCTTATAAATATTGTTGTGATTAACATTTTTGCTTATTAATCATTGAGAAAATCTTTATTACTGCTTTAGTTTTTATCCTAACCATGAAATCAAGTATAAACCTTTCTGGTTATTGACACAACTTGATGATTTTGGAAAACTGTACCAATTTATTTTTTTGCCCACTATTTAAAACATCCTTTCACTATAAATTTTTTAATACTACCTATCTTTCCTTCTGAAACCTTTTCGGAATTATCAATTAGTAACAGAAAACAACAGTACCTTCTTGTTTTAAATTGCATTGGTTTGATTACTATGGACAATTGATGTATTTCCAAGTGTTTGTTAACTATCAAGGTTTTGGATAATTAATTACACCCTCATCCTCCCCATCTACACACACTCACACACTACACACATGGTCTTTGTGTCTCTCTTTCATACACACACACACACATTATATTAAAAACCACTAAAAATTGAAGCAGGAGGCACACTCACAAAAAAAAAAAAACTTTCTTAATGTTCAGGCTGATCAGATAAGAACACTTAATTTTCAGTAACAATTAGATGTCCCAAGATTCTTCTAAAATTAAAACATAAGCAGCACAGGTGCATCCACAGAAACGAGAAAATAGAAAAAGAGCTGAGCCATGCGTGTGTGATATTTTTCCCCCAAATTCTTAAAATTAGGTAAGTCAATGCTCCCTCAGAGTGAGAAATGGGGAAATTAGCCAAGGTGATTCTCTAGCTGAAGTCCTCCTAGGTGGAAACATGAGGCAGGAGAACAGAAAGTCTGTTTCTTACATAAGCCATGTATAGAAATTATTTTACTGATTGCCTTTATGTTCTTGACTCATTTCAGGGGATTAGTATCTTTACTAATGCTAATGCATTTTATTGACTGACTTACAATGCATTTTATTTAATAAGGACATGTCTTTGTCATATACACATCATATGTTTTTCTCACTTCAATGTAATTTTTAGCTTATAATTTTAGTAAACAGAAACTCTTAATTAAATATTTGGTATCTCAATGAACCAAAACTTATTTTCACATAAATTTAGATTTATGGAAAATCTGCAAAGATTATACGGAGTTCCCATATACACTCCACTCATTTTCCCACTAATATCCTTTTACTGTTCCAGGATCCAATCCAGGATGCCATATTGCATTTAATCTCAGTTTGACTTTTAATTTTGGTTGCACTTATTTTTTATTTAATTTATGGAGCCAAGAATATTCAATTTCTTCTCCCAAACTGACCAATCATTTGAGAAATAATCATTGTGTTCTCCAGTGACTTGAAACACCAACTTGATGTTATAAATTACTTTCAAATCGATAGTTTCTTAAATTAAATTCCTACAAAAGCAGAGATGCAATATTTAATTTTGGCTTTCAAAGCATAAAATGTGTTTGCTCAAGAATGTGTGTTGAATGAAGAATGAATGAATACATATATTCTGGGAAATGTGACAATTTCAACATAGCCATGCACGTTCTGATAACATAGAACAGCCAAACTATTCCAAAACTAGGTATTTACCCATAACAAATGAAAACATATGTCCACACAAAGACTTTCTTAAAAATGTTTGTAGCTGGTGTTATTTGTAATAGCCCCTAGCAGGAACAACCTAAATGCCAACAGATAAATGGATAAATAAATTGTGGTATATCCATACAACAGTAAAAAAGGAAAGGCATTAGGTTGAGTGGGGGAGGGGGGAGACAAAAAAGTGAATACTGTATGATTTCATTTGTATAAAATTCTAAACATATAAACTAAGTTATAGTGAAAGAAAGGAGATGGGTGGTTACCATGGGTTGAGGTAGAGGGAAGAATGACCTGCAAAGCAGCATGAGGAAAATATCTTGATTGTTGTGGTGGTTTCACAAGTGAATACATTTGTCAAAAATCACCAAATATTAGACTTTAAATGAATGTAACTTATTGTACCTAAGTAATACCTCAATGAAGTTGTTATGAAAATGCAAAAGGTGCACAAAACAATCCATCTGTTACAGGAATACATATTACAATTAATATTTTTTTCAATTGATTGCATCTCTATAAATTTCAGTTTGCACACATTCTCTACATCATATACACACATACATACATATTTACACACACAAATATACATAAGATATGATAGTGTGCTTTAAATAAATTTAGTTGTAGAGATAAGGGATATTTAAAGACTACCCATCTAGCAAACTAGGAAAAAAGAGTGATTTGTCTCTTGAGCTGTTTCTGTCAACCAGCAGCTGTCTCAAGCAAGGTTTTGGCAAGCAATGTGCTTTAGCCAATTCACAACTGAATTTTCTGTTAAGTGCCCAGAGTGCCCTAGTCCTTCTGTTCACCTGGCTCTCTACTCTGGGTATTGCCCAGAGCTCAAAACTTGGCCTTCTGCATTGTTCTGTCTTTATTCTAAACCTTTGCTTAGAGCTCAAATACACCCAGGCTTCTAATATCATTGGGATGCTGAAAAACAACAAATCCATACTCTGATCTCTCATCTGTTTCCCTTTGCCACACCCCTGCCACTTGTTGGACACAGTTTTCCGAAGTCCTTTTCCAACTCATATTCAATATTTCTAATCATATATTTTCCCAAACTAATTCCCTTTCATGGTCTTGTACTGCCAAGTAATGTGTGTATATACATATATATGTGTGTGTATATACATATATATGTGTGTATATATACACACATATATATGTATGTATATGTATACATATACATATATACATACATATGCACATATATACATATACATACATGTATATACAAATATGTGTACATTATACATACATACACATACATAGACACATGCATATATACATATATATACGTATATATATATGTATATATATATATACGTATATATATGTATATACGTATATATATATATATATATACACACACACACTGTGAAGTTATCTTCAATTCATTTTCCTCTTTTACTTTAAGAATGACCATTCCTGCCAATTTGCCTCTCAAGTCTTAAATTACTGTCTGTGGCAATGATTCCTTGAAACTCCAGAGGACCCTCTCCTTAAAAAAAAAAATTCAGTACACGACATTTTTCATACAGTTTTGCATATGACTTTCAGGGAGCACCACAACCCCTGCCAACCAAAAACACATAGATCTCTACACTGTTCACTTCTAAAATCTGGTTTCTCTGATGAGGCTCTTTCTTGAGAGTTCTGGGACCACTTTCCAAGTACTTTCCAGATAGCTATTATTTGATGTTGCACAAATATCTCAAACCCTGGATGTTCAAAACCCAATGTGCCATCTCCCCATCCCCAAAGGCAACTTTTTCTTGTTCCTTTTATTAATGACTGGCAATACCATCCCCCAATTAATCAAAACACTCATCTGAATATTATTAACTTTTTCCCCACACCCCACACATCTATATGGTAATCATGATGGCCCGACATAACTGCTTAAGGGTGTGAACATTATTTCATTTGCCAAGGTGGTAAGTGTATTTCTAACATCTGGCCCACATATATACTCAAGTCATTTCTGTATGAATACAAAACAAGTGATTCATTCCTTTTCACTTTGGTAGCCAATACCCCCAATTATCAGTACCTCATTGTTGGCTTCCTTCAGGAGCCTTAAAACTCTCTCCTTGTTCCTGGTCCCTTTCCAGTGCTACCACCTCCCACCATGTCTTAAAATGGATTTAACTCTTCCCTCACCAGCCCCCTACAGAAACTTCAGTGGCCTTATCTTCACTCTTAAGAGTTTCTACTCCAGGGGCAGCTTTTCCCGGGTCATTGGGGTCTTTAGAAAGCATTTGGTAGTGACACAGAAAATGAAAAGACTGGAGAATACTGTTAAAGATTTTACACTCTCCCACCCCACCCTCAGTCCTGTTATTTGCTTCTCAACCTGTATGCCGCTGTAAATAATTTTGTAAGGAGGCTGCGTTACTCATCCCCTGAATCCCCCCCATGAGAGCCATGCAGGTCCTGGAACCAAGAATAGCATTATCTATGTATCTCAATGTTCCCTACAAATATTAACATTCCCAAAGTATGCCAAAATATGAAGAAAAAAAAACATTTGAAAGACCCTCAAGAGTCTAAAAACAATGACTTTGCATCATGACATTCTCCTGCTGATGAAATTCATTGCCACCAATCGATAGTTGAAGCCTAAATGATTATGGCCTATTACATTTGGAAGGGAAAGTTGACTTAGGGCCAGGGGGAGCAGCAGAAGGTGAGAAATGCTACCTCTGAGCAGTCAAAGGGCACAGAGTGTCGTCACCTGAGGAAGAGGTCCAATGGGGAAACTAAATTAAGTCAGTAACTCAGTTGAAAGAAGACCCCGGGGAACCTAGGAAAGGAAACCTCCAAGCAGAAGCTGAAAGCCAGGAGCAGAACCCAAATATGAGTCAGAGGAAATGTGGCAAAAGGTCAGACCTTAGGGAAGGAAACAGAAGATGCCAAACCAGCAGAAGGCCAAGGGCTGAGATCAGGAATGAGTCAATTCAGCTGTTGTTGAGGCCAAAAGAAGGCTCTCCTTTGGGCTACCAAGAGGGTTAATAATTCTTTACTGAAGTGAAACAAGCTAGACTTAATTCTTCATTGAAACCTAAATAATTAGTACATTATTTTAGTCTGTGTAATAGTCCTGTTTTTTTGATTAGCCTTATATTTTCCCTCTACTATCCCCATTTCTTTTCTGAATTTTTTTATTTTATGTAATTTTTTTATTTAATGTGAACGCAACAGCAGCTTTCAAGTTGTTCCAGGTAGACAAAACATTTTTCTAACTTGATTGAGATGTAAGTACACGTGATGGTCTCATAATAAAGGGAAAAGTGATACCATTTTATTACCATAAATATGATGATTATTTGTATTACTAACAGCTACCATTTACTAAATTTTTTTAACCTTATGCTATGTCCTCTGGTGGGTGACAGTTATTCCTCACAATATCTACAGGAGGAAATGTTAGTTCCAAACAATGAGGAAACCAAACCTAAAAGAGGTCAAAATTTTTCTCAGGCGCCTAGAACTAATAAATGGCAAGGATAAGATTTAAACCTGTGATACATCTGACTCCAAACTCTGTTATTAATTACCACACTAAGCTAAATTTTATTTTTTTTTTTAATTTTTTTTTTTAACGTTTTTTATTTATTTTTGGGACAGAGAGAGACAGAGCATGAACGGGGGAGGGGCAGAGAGAGAGGGAGACACAGAATCGGAAACAGGCTCCAGGCTCGGAGCCATCAGCCCAGAGCCTGACGCGGGGCTCGAACTCACGGACCGCGAGATCGTGACCTGGCTGAAGTCGGACGCTTAACCGACTGCGCCACCCAGGCGCCCCTAAGCTAAATTTTATTTAAAAGATCCTTATTTAAATATGACTCACATAAAATGGGTCATTTGTTAAATGAACATCTGTCAAAGCACTATGATATTAAGTACTCTTCTCAGTGCCCCTGAGCGAAAGAAAATTAACCATCTGACATAGCCCAAGCCTTCCAGAACTTTCAAGTTAAGGTTGAGGACACAGTCCATGAACTAAAACTAAAATTAGTCCAAAGATATATGTAAGCCTTGAATTTGAGTCCTGGAGAGGCCATTGCCCAGAAATGTGACTGTGAGTGAGTTACTCTTCCTGTGTGAAATGGAGGTCATAAGGGCATGAGCCTTACACGGGGCTCTGTAACAGACCAGCGTTGTCAACCTTAGGTGATTTCTTCCCCGCCAAAGGATATTTGGCAATGCCTAGAGGCATTTTTAGTTGTCACAACTGGGGAGAGGGAAGAGTGCCACTGGAAGAAGGCAAGGATGCTGCTACACATCCTATAATGCATAGGACAAGGCCCCTTCCCAACAACAAGGAATTGTCTGGCCTAAAATGTCAATAATATTGAGGTTGAGAAACCCTAATGAAATAACAACACGTCATAGGCCCTTGATATTAGCCCTTATTACATTTACATGGAAAGGTGGTACTGAAACCAATGGTTGATGGAGGGAGGTGGGTGGGAGATGAGCTAGATGGGTGATGGGGATTACGGAGGGCACTTGTGATGAGCACTGGGTATTGTATGTAAGTGACGAATCACTGGATTCTGCCTCTGAAACCAGTATTGCACTGAATATCAACTAATTTTAAATTAAATTTTAAATTTAAAAAAAGGTGGTACTGTAGGTACTTAAGTTGCAAAATGATTAATTAAAAATAATTGTAAAAAAGTAAGAATTTGAAAACATAACCCTTAAAGACAAAGACTTTCAAGGCCAGGCAGTAGGTAAGAGCATAGGCTTTTAGTGTCAGATGGGCATGGTTTGAATCCCAGTTTTATGTGATGTCGAACAAATTACTCAGACTATGAACCTCTTGGTTTTCTCATCTTGAAAATAAAAATAAATGTACCTACTTCTCATTTATTTTTGATGAAAATTCAATGAGATAATTTATGCACTTGGAGTACAATAAAACTCTCAATAAGTATTTTTAAAATTCTGGCATATCAAGTCTTATTGCAGGACCCAGAAAAAGTATAGACTTTGGACTGGTGAAAAGAAAAAAAAAATCACCTCTTGTTATACAAACCTAAGGAATTACTTAAATCTGGTTGAGACTTATTGGTTTCATCTTCAAATTAAGTATAATAATGCCTTTATCACAAGTTTATAGTAAGAATTAAATGGGAGAGCATTTTAAAGCATTGAGTAAGGTGCTTGACACATGGGGAGTACTCAATAAATATTAGTTACCGGCCCTCACAAAGAGAAAATACAAGGTTTTTATAAAGGTGCCAGTATATATATTTTACTATAAATAGTAAAAATTGCCTTTGTTACAGCAGAAAATCCAGACTGAGGAGGATGGGAATACTCCGTAATTTATAAACACTCCACCTTGGAGCAGCCCTCTAACTGTATCTGAAAGGGAAGTTATATATGCATCTCTCTCTCACCACCCACCAGCTTTCAACAAGCATCCTTCTTTGGGCCTAGGAATGTCACTATGACTTATCGAGGCTGAAAGAGAGTACAGCTCTTGGCTGCAGTTACTGGAAGAATAAAAATTGAATTCTTCAATGACAAATTTAACTGCATTTTCTGAGCTCCAAAAAGATCCACAGGGGTAACTATTCATAAATGAGCTAAGCGCAAGGCATGATGTATTAGGAGATATTTGCCATTCTGCCTCTAAAAAAATGATCACTAATGGGGTTTATGACCATCCCTGAAAATGTCTGCCGTGCAGTAGTAACACCTGAAATGAAATTACTTATTCAGTTATTGACTACCAAGCCAAGGCAGATTATCTAAAAATATAAGAATGCTATTTCAGAAAACAGTTTAAATCTCAATGAAAATAAGAAAATAACTATAAACCATCCAATTCCAAGGTATTAATGTTAAGGCCTTTTTAAAATATCTTGTACTATGTGCTTAAGATTATTTCACAATCAAATGAAGGCAGTGTTTAGGTATCATTTACTCCAATATTTCAAGCATGAGAGACATGTCCATATAGAAATTAAATAAAAATATAACACATACAACTTAGCTAGTCTAAAGGGCTTAATGAGTGCATTTTCCACTTGAAATTACACATTTGCTGCCATTTGGCAAAGTTGATTATCTTATGGCAAGTCTACAGGGTGTCTTTGATGCAGTTTCTGAATTCATTTTCCATTTTTATATGCCAAATATCTACCCACATACCACACAACATGTTCGAAAACAATTTTACTCTCTATTATAACCCATACACTTTCCAATGGCCTGACCTGTCCGAAATTGAGCTACTTCCTCCTTCCCTTTCCAGGAAAAAGCGAGTAACAACAGAATATTGGAAGCATTCACCTGGTTCTATGTCCTTTTAAACATAAATCAGCCACAACTAAAAAGGTTCTCGCTAATATCAACTACAGGACCCGTTATACACACCAGAAATACAAACTTTTGTATTGCTTGCATACATTTCCAATGTCATTCAATGCTATTCCCTTTCCTAAAATATGACATTGGTCAGGTCTCCCCATACCGGTACTCCAAAAATGTCAAGAGGTCCTCCACTGCCCGTAAGATAAAGGATATCCTCCTTAAACTCGCATTCCAGACACCCTCAAAGTTCACAGCGTGTCCTCAGCCCACTTTGCAAACATGTCCTCCCCTCCTCTACTATGTAGACAATTGTCCAGAATTCAACCATTGCCTCACTTTACCTTATTCTGTTTGTCTTCAAATGTTTGTGTTCTTCCACCTCCTTGATGAACCCTCTCTTTGCCCTCCATGGACTCAAAGCCCCCACTTACACCTGCCCTATTTATTGGCCCAAGGCCACCCAGGACTTGGGATCCCAGATGAGGATCATACAGTCTGGAGGGCTGGATGCGCACAGACACCATGATAAAAGTACCAAAACTGTACTACCTGGAAGGCATCCAGACACTTATGGAAGGCAATGAAAAGGATCTCTGTGAAGGTCAAAAGAGTTGAAGACAGAGTTATCTAGACCTTCTGAGAATCCAGAGCAGTAACTACTCATTCCCTGCCAGAAACCGTCTACTGACGTCAATCAAAAAACTGCCCCAGCTGCCCTTCTCACACTCACCCTACTTGGGCAGCTTCTTTCTGTCTCACAGGAAACCACACCACATTAAAATGAAAACAAATCAAAACGAATCAATTAAAAAGAAAACAAATCAAAAACAACAAAGAAATCATTTTCCCCTCCTCACATTCACAAAAGACCGACAAAACCCAGAATCAGAGGGATGTGAGGAAATGATCACTGATGCATAGTTGTGGAAGTGTAAATTGGGGTATAACCTTTCTGAAAGGCAATTTGATGGCATAAACCCTTTAAAATGTGTATATTCCCTAACTCAACAAATTACAGACATTTATATTTAGATGTTTAAGCATTGTTTAAATGCAAGAATCAAAATGGAAGCAATTTAATGTTCAACATTGGAGAAAGGATTAAATATAGTACAGTGTTATTTATTATGAATGCAGCCATTCATAAAGATACTAAAAATCTATAGTCTTACTCAATTTTGGCCAAATATATTCAGTTATAGAATAGCACTTACAATATGAATGTGAATCTATACAGAGGGACCGATGGAAAAATATTTCCCACTGCTTTTAGGCATGGTTCCCTGATGCACCTGCAAAAGGGTGCCTGAGCATAAACGTGGTACTTCTTATGTTTTGATCACCATCCAGTTCAGGTGAGTCTTCTGGCACATGTGCTACTGTTAGAGGTAAAAGATCTCCAGGGATTCTTACCATTTCCTGTTGAGAAAATTCCAGTCCTTCCTTACTTTACAATTAGGCAGACAGGAGAAGAGCCAGACTGTATCTCTCTATCTGTACTAAAATAAATTGTATAACAATATGTAAGATGTGAAAACTGGATTTAAAAAGATAAGAAATTTTTACAGGATTGATTCAGATGGTTCCATATCTAAATACCATGCACATTTCCACACTCTTATAGCTCTGAAGTCAGATACATCTTACAACTGATAATATCCTAGCCTTGTTCTCAGTGAGGCAGTCATTGTCGTGACCTGAACATTCATGAAAACTTGCAGAATGAGTACTGGTTTGGTTGGAAGAAAACCCAATAAACAATAATGGAACACTGTCGTAACATCTAGAAATCATATGCTTGTGAGGAAGCGATAAGAACAATGGAGAATCCAGCAATTTTAACCTTCCTCTACCAGGAATCACAAAGCAGGCTCACTCTACATGATTGCTAAGCATCTTTTCAGGGTCGGCACTATTGCTGGCACACAAAGTGGATGAATACAGACGGTAATGACTTGGAGTTCAAAAGGGATTCAGAAGAGATGAGTAAGTTTTCTGAATAACTTACCCAATTTATTTTAGTGCATATTCTTTTCTTACTTTTTTTTTAAATGTTTATTGATTTTTGAGAGACAGAGACAGAGCGTGAATGTGGGAGGGGCAAAGAGAGAGGGAGACACAGAATCGGAAGCAGGCTCCAGGCTCTGAGCTGTCAGCACAGAGCTACACACAGGGCTCGAACTTGTGAACTGCAAAAATCATGATCTGAGCTGAATTCAGACACTTAACTGCCTGAGCCACCCAGGCGCCCAGTAGGTATTCTTTTTTATGCATTCACAGAATGCCCCATGTCAGGCTCTGTGCTTACAGCTCAGAGCCAGGAGACTGCTTCGGATTCTGTGTCTCCCTCTCTCTCTCTGCCCCTCCCCAGCTCACTTTCTCTCTGTCTCTCTCAAAAATAAATAAACATGAAAATTTTTTAAAAAATTGATAAAATTAATAATACAAGAATAACTTCTAGAAAGTGCCCAGAAAGAAAAATCCATTGAGTTCCCACACACAATTAATTAGATATAACGTACACCATGGCACATCATCTTGAAATTTTAAAGTTCCCAGGATAGTAAAATGATGTTAAAACCTTCAAATTAGAAAAAAAAAAATCACATTTGAAGGATAAAGATCAGAATAGCAGCAGACTTCTCAATAGCTAAAACTATAGCAAAACAATGAAACATGCCATTAAAATGCTGAAGGCTAATGACTACCAACAAGAATTCTACATCCAGAAAAACTATCTACCAGGTGTAATACAAAATAAAAACTTTCTCAGATATAAAACATCTCAAAGTTTTTACCTTCAACACACTCTACCTTAGGAAGATATTGGAGGACGTGCTCCACCCATCAAAACAAAAGACTAAATCAAGAAAGAGCAAGAGCTATAGAAATCAGGAAACAAGGGATCCAACATAGGAAAGAGGTAAAAAAAAAAAAATCTGCAGAATGGTGGCACCGCAGATACGATTAACTGCCCACCAAAGCCCACTTCTCTGGACACACAGGAAAAACATGATTTCGGCCTCTCCGGCCACTAGGTTTGGCCACAAGACTGAGTTCTCAACTAAGATATGTAAGTGGGAGGGATGTAAGCCGTGCCCAGCACTCCCTCTGTGCTCTGACTGAATGTAGTGGACCATGATAACTTTGGAACTCATGTACTGAAAACAGTACTGCGTCTAACCAGGGTCTATGAGTGACTTCAGGAAGCAGAGCAGCACCCTAACCCACTCACCCGAAACAGCAGGTCAAAGCTCCCACCAACACCCACCCAGCTCACCCAGAACAGCTCAGTAATGTGACACGAAGGAGACATATACTTCTGTTGTGTTTGAAAGGTTATAGACTTGGGGACCACTTGTTAGCTCAGCCTACAGTGGCCCTAATTTAAATGGGAAAGGAAGATTCCAAAATTACAACAGTGAGCAAATGTATGCACAGCTTGAGGCTGCATGCGGCTAGTAAAAGGATGAGATGTATAGGCTGTCTGATTAAATATATTTAGAAAATATTTACAATTTAGATGCAGTGTTTGAGGGTGAAATAGTGACAGACACTTTAAAAACTCTGAAAAATAAAATAATTGAAACAGCTATGAAACAGGAAGAAAATAAAAACATTCATAAGGAAATATAATCATAGGATGCCAAAGGATTCAGCTGTGAGTGATAGTTACTGTCTCAGCAATTTGAAAATAAACTGAGGAAGCAAAGTAGGTGAGTGTGTGTGTGTGTGTGTGTGTGTGTGTGTGCGCACGCGCGCGCGCCTGTCAAAATGCATAGCAGGAAACAATTATGCAAAGAATCAAACTAAAAAGCAAGAAATAGCAGCATAGGCATCTTGTTTTCACAAAATGGAGGCAAACATGAAGAAACAGTGAACTATTTAAAAGTAATGCCTCTAGAAAGTAGGAACCAGAGATGAGGAAGGGCGCAACAGATGACCACTGCTTTTAAATGACATATCAAACTGTAAATTTGCAGTTTGATAAATTTGTCAACGTGTTGCATTCTTGAATGGACAAAAATATCAAATTTGTTTGCTTTGGGCTAAATTGTAACTTCTCAGAATGGTTAACACTTGTTATCTCACATTTAGTTGGAAGCTCTAATTGGCTGTCTTATATGTTTCTGGTTACTTTAAAAAGACATCATTATAGGAATAGTTTGGTAGACAAAATATTTCAAAACAAAGGAGTCAGAGGGGAGAAAATAAAAATGGCTGTGAAACTATGACTTAGTCTGATCTCCTCGCTTTCCAGATAAGGAAACTGTAAGTCTTCCAGGAACCTGCCATCTTCTTCAACAAAAGTAAACCCCAAGCTTTTAAGGTGTGCAGTGAGGAAGAGCCTCCATCTCAAAAATGGCAGCTGGACCTCTAGCAGTACTTGGAAGCCACATCTCCTCAGTCCCCACCATGATCTGCATCATATCTCTAAGGAATTTCCTACTCTCCAGTAATTGTTCTCATTATTACTACAGCACAGGTTTGGGCTAGAGGGAACTCTTCCCACCTACAGTTCTTGCTGAAATTTGACCTTCCTCTTTGTTTTCAGAAGACAGCTAAGACACTAAGACTTTCAAAAGACTTGAAGGTAGAGAAATCTGATAATCAGATTTACAAAGTATGGTATGCTTTCCCTAACTGGTCAACTCAGTTCCATTTTAGCTACTGTCTCAGCATAAACACCAGTGAGCTCACACCTAAGCCTTATTTTCAACAAATCACCCAAGAGAATAAGGTGCAAAAAGAAACAAAGCTTCCCTCTTTGTACCCACTTCCAGACCAGCTTTCATATGCCAGATTCATGGCTGAACACCCATCACCATAGGACTGATGTGAAGGAAAGGCAGGACTCTTTCCACAGAGATGTGACTTTTCCCCATAACCTCAACTGGCCAACTTAAGCACCATAAGTCTAGAATGCCTGAAGAGGAGAAAGAAATAGCTCCAAGGATGTTGTTTTGCACAAAGCAACTGAATAACTCTCCCAGTTATACAGATAAATTAGTGGCAAACCTGAGACATGAACCTTGCCCCCTGGCTCAAAGTTAAGGGTTCTTATCACCATATAATGCGATTCGCTTTTATGGTGACTAGCACATAGAAAGCATGTCAGTGAAGTTAGAAAATAAGGAACAACTTTCTGTCTCATATTATCTTTAAGGGAATAAAAACCTGTGGCCAAAGGGATAACAAAAAACCTTTACTGAAGACATCACAAAATTCTTTTTGGAAGATTTATAAGAGTCAAGCAGAACCTCATTATTTTCAAGATATAGCCATTGGAAGCTCAATTCTAGGTTTTAATCAGAGCTCACGTTTTAATCAGAGCTTTCTCATTTCCCTAACACTTAAGAGACCCAAAGGACTTTTTGTATTCATGTAAAATCTATGACTGTATTGCATTACTCAATAAATCGCCTCTCTTTGAAACTCTATACATTCTCTCCTCACATTGAAGTTTACCTTTGATATTTTAATGCAAGAACATAAGAATGTGTTGCTGTATTTCTCTCCTTTGGAAAAAACTGACATTGAGGATCATACTAAAAATGCCTAGTTATGATACTCACTTTTGGAAATGCTCACCCATCATCTTATTTACACATTAACAATACTATTTATAGAATTTATATAACACCTTCTTTCAGAGCAAAAAAAAAAATGCACTTCACATCCATTATTTCATTTATCTTTGTACTATCCCTCTGAAATGTGGTGAGAACAGTTGCCTCACCTTATTTTAATGGAAAAAATTTAACAGAAAAGATCCATTATCCTTCTTGATGTGGATAAACAGCTTCTAAGTAGAGTGCCTACACCAACTGGAGAATAAACCTTCAATTACAGGATATTTCTGTCAATATCCGAATAAGAACAACAAAGCAGAATTTCTGGAATTCAGCCAATTTTGTCCTTTTTAAAATAAATATCTGCTCTTGGTATTATTCATTTATGTCATTAAAATTTTTAGGACAAAAAACCCCCAAAATATATAAATGCAAATTTAAACAAAAAATAAACCATAGTATTTCATGAATGACTGCAGTAGTATATAATATTGTCACTAATTTCTTAGAATTTCACACTTATAGATGCCATTATTCATTATAGAAAAAAATTAAAACTTTTTGCCCATGGTTAGCTTAATACCAATGACCATTAAGATATACTTTGAATTTAGGATACCTGGGTGGCTCAGTCAGTTAAGCGTCCAACTTCAGCTCAGGTCATGATCTCCCGGTTTGTGATCTCCACATTGGGCTTTGTGCTGACACCTCAGCCTGGAGCCTACTTCAGATCCTATGTCTCCCTCTTTCTCTGCCCCTCCCCCACTCATGCTTTGTCTTTCTCTCTCTCAAAAATAAATAAACTTTAAAAAAGAAAAGATATACTTTGAGTTTTACATGTCAGTCAGCTATCTTGACACAAAGTGGCAACTGATACAAAACTTTAAATGACTGTACCTCCTAGATATTTGAGGCAAATAATAATTAATAACTGTTTTTAAACTGTTACAATTCAATAGATTTCCAGATTGTACTTATTATGATATTATTATATGATTCTACTTATTATGATATAATACTACAAACAGAACTTTTAAAGCTGAGAAATATTCTTCATGTAATGACAATGTTGGTTGCCTACCCAACATCCATTCTCCCCGTCTTCCTTACTATAATAGAATCCTGATGTTTGGAGAGAGGTACCAAGTTTCTCTTATTTCTTTTCAGCAAGATTTAACGTACATTTATTCTTAACATGTGGAACATATAAAGATTTTTATACCGAGTAAATGATATTCATTAAGCCGGAGGAAAAGGAGGAATTCACATCATTTTTAAAACTACATTATTTTGAAATACAAATGTGGATTTTCATCACCGAAAAACCTTTGAAATTGTGTTTCTTCCTTTTAGTTGTATTTTTCTCCTTTTTTTAATCAGTACTGGTAACAATTTTCTAAATCAATCCATACGCAACCATTTCCACACCTTGAGTCATGAAGCAAATTGTGATCTCCCAAAATAGAGCATGACTTTATACATACAGAAACTTGTACATTACCTTCTTTTTTTGTTTATTTTTGTTTTTATTTTTTGTATTTTTTCTTTTTTTATGAAAAAAGCCCACTTCTATTTCTTAGACTTCCCTATAGTTGGCGGGGTGAGGGGGGCGGCATTGACACAGTTCTGGCCAATAAGATATTAGTAGAAGTCTACCAGATGCATCTTCCTGGGAGCTATCACTTTCCTTATAAAAAAGGACTGATAGCTGGTGTATGCCTTGTCTTTTTTCTAGCCCCTTCTTCCTGCCTACGATCCAGATGCTGTTCCTGGATGTTCACTAACTGGCTTTCCACCAAGAAAAGGAAAGCTATACACTATTGATAGTAGAGCCAAAAGCAAAAAGGAGCCGAAACCCTTGATAACCCTCTTGTGCAGTTGTCCCAGTCTTAGACTGTCTCCTTCCAGATATCTTATTTCATGTAAAACAAACAAAAAACAAAAACAAAAAACAAAAAAACAAAAAAAAAAAACCATCTACACAAAACAAACAACAACAACAAAAACTCCTTACTTGTACTATTACATGTCAAATTTTCAGTTGCTCTCAAGTGAATGCAATTCTAACTGAAAAAACAACACAAATATATTCTAACTGGATCCTCCTTTTTCTCTCATTATATGGCTTATATGCAAAAATTAATTCTCTGCACTCAAAGCAGGTAAATCCAAACGGACAGTGTGCAAATGCTATGTCAGACCAAAAAAAAAAAAAAAATCCTCCATTTTCTACTTCCACATACTGCAAATGGCCATTCTTCTTTAATCTTTAAAGTCCTTCTTTTAAGGTATTTTTCAGTCATGTGAAAGTGTGAGGTCAGAAGGAATCTGCTAGAAACAACCTTAGACTAAACAGTAAAGCAGGCAACCCACTCTGCTATACATTTTTGTCTATAAACCAAACGAGGAAAACATTTTTTCAAGACTCATTGGTATTCTTCAGCTGTATCCCCATCTTACCAAAGATTACAGCAAAGTGGGAGGTGTGACTCACAGAAATAGTTTTTCTGATATAAACTTCACCCATTGAATAAAATTTGAAATATTCTCTAAGCATACAAGAGACAGAGTCCTATGCTATTCTTCGTGCTATGAACAATAAAATAAAATTTTACGAATTATCCAAAATTTTCACACCCAAGCTTCCTCGGAATGAGAATATTTGTACAAACTAGCTTAAACGTTGCAGTCCGACGTTAGTAATTACAAAGAGCTATAAACACTAATTTTATCCTTCAAAAAATGCAAAATGCAAAGTCATAATAATTACATATTCAGTTGGGAATGTGTTTGGCTCAGAGTAACAGAAAACCTAATAAATATTAGAAGACACGAAGGTTTTATTTTTTCTCATGGAATAATAAGGCTGGAGGTAGGCAGTGCGGACCTGATAGATCTACTCTAACATATCACCAAGGATCCAAGCTACATCTATTTTTCTGCTTCATCATCCTAAGTGTCTGGTTTTATTCCTCATGTTTGTAAGAGGGTGCTCACCTCAGAGCATCCATGCTCTTCCAAGAAAGAAGGGATAAGGGTCAAGGGCAAGAACCTTCCCCTTGAGCAGCTTTCCCAAGAAGGGAAGCATTCCCCAGAAATCTCCATCTAATCTTTGTAATATGGGCCACTCCTAGCTTCAAGGGAGGCTGACAAGTTGAATGATTTGCCTTCCAACTTGTCTAGCATAGGAAGAGAAAAGAGAAAAGGGGTAAGTGATGCTGAAGGAGCAAACCACAGTATCACTGCACCTCTAGACCAACTAAATCTAACGTCATCCACACTGGCATCATCACTACTGCCATTGTTACTATCAGCATTAAAGTGTTTATTCCCCCAAATTGCGCTGCAGTGTACCCATATAGTTAAGTAGCCCTAACCCAACCATGACCTCCCTAATACAAATTTCTGATCATATCAAGGTATTATAATAATTTCAAACTTAAAAATTAGTTCCCTGGAAAGCTTTCTTATGACTAATACTTAATTACATAGGCCAATCAAAAAATTCCCCTAATGTGTCAAATAATAACTACTAAAGTTTCACTAAATCATAATGCTGCAAAGACTCTTAGAGATTATTCGATGGCTTATTTTATACCGTAAGGCTCACACAGGGGATGTCATCTACCCACTAAGTGGCACAGCAGAAACGGAACTTAGGACTTGGGGTTCTCAGTCTTCAATTATTCAATTACTAAAGAGCAACCCTGGAAACAAAATTCCTTTCAAATTTTTAAAATATATAAAAGCACAAAAAAATAAAAACTGTCGTATTATTTCTTTTTGTACAATCTCCCCATTTTTATGCACTGAAATTTTTCACTCTAGTTATACAGCATGACACTTCAAATCATTTCAGAATCTTATTTCTTATCTAGGTAGTTGCACTAGTCACAGAGAAGTATATAGGAGCTTCTTTTAAGTATACACATAAACAGTTTCCTCAAAAATAATTTCAGCTTAACAATTTAACAAATGTTGGCCTTACTCGCTCACTGAATGCAGAGACATTTCTCATTCTATGCTCTTAAATTATTTTGATCCATTCTGTAAGAAAAACATGGATGTAGTTTTCTTCTCACCCCCAAAAAGTCCCCCGTAAATACATCAAATGGCACTATAAGCTTTCTTCTTTCAATCCCTAAGATTTCATGTGGGTGAAATTTAGTATACATGACCACTAGAGCAGACTTAGTAGAGAAAAGGAGAAATATCTCCAAAGGGCAATGTTTGTCCATACAGTAAGAGGGTGACAGCAGACAGGAGCAGAGGACAGGTCTCTCCCAGAAACCTTGAGGTAAGTGTATGTACGTGTAGCAGGGAGGAGAAGGCAAGTATTGTGGGCTGGGTTGACTGTTTGTATTTCCACTGTCTGTTTTAACACCTGCTGGTCCTGTTATATCCTTCTCACCTACTGGCTCTCTAGAACCTGCAGGAAAACAAATTCCTCAGCACTGTGCCTAGGACAATTGTTGGGATACACAAGCTTTTAAGGGTGAGTCTGACTATAAAATAAGGCATTATCCCTATGTCATTTTCCCCAGCAAAGACCATCCACAGATATCACATGGTACAAACAAGACAAAAAACATAGTATCTAGTGTCTTCCATAGGAGTTCACAAACCTTCAATATTGCATGCAAATTTTTGAGTTTGTTCATTTTTCTGGATAGTTGGTCCATACGTTCATCACATTTTCAAACGTGCCTATTTTTTAAAGAGTATCATCATGCCATCACAACTTATTTGAGAGATCTTTCTCTTTATTAGAAAAGGGAATGAGAAATCATGTTTCAATATATAATTTTAATTTTCTTCTTAAGTCTTCTAAAAAGAAAGTGATTCAAATTTCTTAAAGAAAACAAAATTAGGAAAGGCTAAGAATTCAGAATAAATAAGCCCCGCCATTATGGAATTGAAGGAACATAGGTTCCCTTATGGCTTTTGAAGGTATTGGTTTTCTTAAATATAAAACAATACGGTTGGAATAGGTTATCTCTAAGTTCACTTTCAGTTCTGAAAATGACAGTATTCTATGAGTCAGCACTGTGGCATAAAGCAGGACAGCCAAAGACAGAATCCTGGTATCTTGTCCTTAATCCACTCTAAATATCACCAAGTTGCTTGTGCAAATAATGTCATTTATTTTCTCTACGGTTTAAAGCATCCACCTGATAAAGGATCTTTTTAGTATTTCTCAGAGATGGCAAGAGATAAAAGGTGCTAATTTTTTTTCAAATGTGATAAAGCAACTTGGAGAAAAATGTTCAATACAGAAAATATCACATATATAGATTTTTGTCTTAGATCCCACTAACAGCATTGAGTTAACATTTAATTATCCTATTACAGTAACATTAATTAACCTAATGTGACTTTAATTTAAGAAAATTTAAGGGGAGGCTTAGACTATGTCTCCCTCACAAATACATATTACAGGAAAACACAGTCAAATGAGTATTTTCAACTATATTAGCAGATAACATGGCTGATGAGTCAACCCAGTATTTTTAAAAGGCATATACGCCTGATCCACACAAGATGGCAGGTACCTACTTCTCCTGGCCTCCTCCCCCTTAGCACAACTATAAACACTGAAAAATAACACAAAAGGCAATCAAAGAAGGACTCAAAACAGTGAAAAGAGGAGGCGGGCTGGTTAGTGACCCCCGAGCCACGGAACAGCAGAGCAGTAGGATGCCTTAGGACTCTCGACCCCACAGCAGGTTGCTGGGGCCCGAAGTCTCCCAACCCCAACCTGGCAGTGGATGATATAGGTGGGCTCTTTCCTCCCTTGTATGTAACTGGGTCCAGCCAACAGCACCAGATGGCCTCACAGCACTGGCAGGGGGAATCCCGCGGCAACAAGCTCCAGACACAAGTGTGTTTTTTATCCCTGCAGGCCGAAAAATCCCTTCCTTTACCTAGAGGCACCACCAGCAGGCCTGGCCTGGGAGGTTCCTTCCACCACCCTCTGGTGGTATTAGCAGGATTCAGTAGGAGCCCAGAAGCACCTGACAAATCAAACAGACTAAAACAGCCAACAAAGCCCCTAGAAAGCAAATGGTCATTGAAACCACAGCCCACAAAAGTAATCCAGGACCTGTGTGCTAAATCTAAACAGGGTGACTATTAAAATATAAAATTTAAATAAGACCCAAGCTTCCTAATATGGTAGCCAAAATGTCCAGGATATAATCATAACTTGAATGAGAAAAGTCAATCAACTGACACTAACACTAAAGTGAATCAGCTGTTATAAATATCTGGTAAGAATTTTAAACTATCAATTATAAAAATACTCCAAGACGTAAATTCAGATCCTCTGGAAATAAATGAAAAAGAAAACAGAAAATTTCAGCAAAAGTGTTATGAGTTCTTAAAAGAACTGGCAATTATAGAACAAAAATACAATAACCAAAATAAGACATTCACTGGCTCAATAGTAAAGGTGACAGAGGATAGAATCAGTGAACTTGAGAACAGCTCAATAGAATTTATCCAATCTGAAGAACAGAGAGAAAGGAAAAAGAGAAGCGAAAGGGGAAAGGGGAAGAGGAGGGAGGGGGGAGGGGGAGAAGAGGGAAGAGGGGGAGGAGAGGGAGGAAAGGGAGAAGGAGGAGAAGGTGGAGAAGGAGGAGAAGAAGGAAGAGGAGGAGGAGGAGAAAGATAGATGAACAGGGTCTCAGAGCCCTGTGGGACAATAAGAAAAGCTACAGCATTCCTAGAGGACGAGAAGGAAATGAGAAAGACATTGGGACTGAAAGAATATTGGGGGTGGGGGGTGCTAGAAAACTTCCCAAATTTGGTGAAAGACAAAAGCAGATCAATTTAAGAGGCTGATCAAATCCTGAACAGAACAAACCCAAAGAAATCCATGCCAAGACACATCACAACTAAACTTCTAAAAACTAAGCATAAAGAAAAAATCATAAAACCAGCCAGAGAAAAATAGCTTATTGCCTTTAGTGGGGCATCAATCCAAATGACAATGATTTTCTTATCAGAAACCAGAGAGGCCTAAAGGTGGGGAACATTTTTCAAGGGCTGAAAGAAAAGAACTGTCAACCACAAATTCTTCCCTAGTATGAGTTGTCTAAATTATTCCATATTCAATGATTGAAACAAAACATATAACACTACCTTATATTCAAAACAACAGCATTTAAAAAGAAGAGTGAGTAAAGAGACCTAAGTATATATATAGGAATAGCCAATGCCACCAGTGGGAAAACTATACAGAGATACATTCAAAAACATTATAAATAAATTAGATTCCTATAAAAAGTTCAAGTAACTCACAGGAAGGCAAGAAAAGAGAAATAAAGGAATAAGAAGCAGAAGAAACAAATAGAAAACATAATAAAATGGCATACAAACTCTAACACAATGCTGAAAACTGGATCACTCATACATTGCTGGTAGGAAGGTAAAACAGTACATCCACTCTGGAAAATAGTTTGGCAATTTCTTATCAAAATGAACATGCAATTATCATAAGGCTCAACATTCACACCCTTGGGCATTTATCCCAGAGAAATGAAAACTTACATTCACACAGAACCCATACACAAACATTCATAGCGGCTTTAGTCATAATAGCCCCAAACTGCAAACAGTGCAAATGTCCTTCCATGGATGAACGGATAAACAGCTGTGGTATATCCATACCATAGAATATTGCTCAGCAATAAAAAGAAATGAATTATTCATAACACAACAACTCAGATGAATCTCTGGGGAATTGTAGTAAATGAGAAAAGAAACAATCTTTAAGGCCATATTATCTATGATTCCATTTATGTACCATTTTTGAAATGATAAAATTATAGAGATGGAGAACAGATTGGTGGTTGATAGGGGTTAGAAATGGGGCCAGGGAGTGAGAGGGAGGCAGGTGTAATTCTTTTTTTTTTTTTAAGTTTTTTTTAAGTTTATTTATTTATTTTGTGAGGGAATACAAGCAAGGTCGAGGCAGAGAGAGAGGGGAAAGAGAGAATCCCAAGCAGGCTCTGCACTGTCAGCACAAAGCCCAGGGCAGAGCTCAAACTCACGAACCCTGGGATCATGACCTGAGCCAAAATCAAGAGATCGACACTTAACCAACTGAGCCACCCAGGTGCCCTACAGGCATAGTTCTAAAAAGGGCAGCATAAAGGATTTGGTGGTGATGAGAATGTTCTGTGTCTTGACTGTGGTGGTGGATTCATGAACCTCCACACGTGATAAAACTGCAGAGAACTAAACACACACACACACACACACACACACACACACACACACACACACAAGTATAACACTGGTGAAATCTGAGTAAGATCTGTAGATTCCATGAATGCCAATTTCTTGGTTGTGTTATATCATAGTTTTTCAAAATGCTACTACTGGGAAAAACCTAGTGAAGGACACACAGGATCTCCCTATATTATTTCCTACAACTACATGTAAATCTATAACTACCTCCAAATTTAAAATTAAATTTTAAAAACAGGGTGGAAGTTGCAGAGAAGCAGGTTTTTCATGTAGTCTCAAAGTAAGAAAAACAAAACAGGAGAAATCTAGTAGATATCTCCTTTCAAGTAATCTTAGTAATGGGACAAACAGGTGATGCAACAGGAAGAACACAGCACCCAAGTAGGAATATTCTTAACAAAAACCTTTAACCTGAATCTAATCAAGTGAGTAAACTGGTAGGCAAATCCAGGCTGTGGGACAGTCTGTAAGACATCTTTTTTGGACAGGGGGGGAATCTGGCTGGCTCAGTCAGCTAAGCATCCTACTCTCAATGTTGGCTCAAGTCATGATGTCAACATTCATGGATTAAGTCCTGTATTAGGCTCTGCACTGACAGTGCGGAGCCTACTTGGGATTCTCTCTCCCTCTCCCTATGCCCCTCCCCCTGTCTCTTTCAAACTGAATAAATAAGCATTAAAAAAAGACATCTTCCTTGGGCTCAACACAAATGTTAATGTTGGAAGGAAGGAAGGAAGGAAGGAAGGAAGGAAGGAAGGAAGGAAGGGACTAGTATAATTAAGTTTTTTAAAATAGTGTCAATAGATCGTGGGAAAAAAAGAAATGAGTTGAAGAGTCAATTCTCAAAGTGGATACAGTCACAAACAGATGTCTTATTCCACTAGCATGGCTGGTTGTGTTAATGGAGACCAAATTCCTTTCTGCTACAAACATAGATACTTAGATTTTTTAAAAGACCAGGATAACTTAAATAGGTTAAATAGTTAGACTTGAAGAGACAAAAAAAAAGGTATTCTTTAGATATCAGAACAGAAACAAATAGCAGAATAGTAAAGTGGCACTACAGCAATCCAAACTGATACAGAACTTAGACACAGGCATTAATGCCAAGAGGCTAGAGATTTCATATGTGTCTAAGGACAGGTAACTTGGTTTGGGGCCCATGAGAGGAAAGTAACTGGAGCAAGACCTTTGCATAAAGAACTCTAAAGACATTGAGTACTTAGTTTGAGGACTAGAAGCCTGGCCTGGGAAGTACGAAGAAAATCTGTCTCTTTCTGGGACTCTGGATAGAAGGGAAAAAAGTATTTTTGGATTAAATCCCTAAACCCACACATACACAGTTTGAATTTACATTACCTGCATGGTACAGGAATCTCAAGCCAGGAAATTAACATAAAAGCTGATGCTATGGATGTTAACTAGACTTAACATGATAATCATTTTGCAATACATACAAATATCGAATCATTATGTTGTACACCTGAAAATATAATGTTATATGTCAATTATACTTCAATAATTTTTTTTTTAAAGTTAACCCTAGGGATGCCTGAGTGGCTCAGTCAGTTAAGCATCCAACTTTGATTTTCGTTCAGGTCATGATCTCACGGTTTATGAGTTGGAGCCCCTCATCAGCCTCTCTGCTGTCAGTGTAGAGTCCACTTAGGATCCTCTGTCCCCCTCTCTCTCTCTGCCCCTCCTCCATTCACACACAGGCGCACTCCCCCTCTCTCTCAAAAATAAACACTAAAAAATTTTTAATAAAAAAGTTTAAAAAATTAAAACCTGACCCTAGACCAGGAAAACCCCGGGGCTATTCTCTAGAAACAAACACAATATCACTCTACATGAAAACATTCAAAAACTGGGAAAAATAAAACTACTATGGAAACAACCAAAAGTAAAAACCTGCCTGAAAATGAACTCATAATCCCAATAACAAACCATAAAAGGAAAAGATCTATTTATAGTCGATATATAGCTTTGGAAGAACCAGCAGAAGAATTTCAAGTAAGAGAACAATTTGAGACTAAAAAATAGTACAGCTATGACTATTAAACAGATAAAATAAGGACAAAATTCATAATAAAATGATAGAAACCCTAGGGAAAAAAATCAGGTGGATATGAAAAAGCATCAGTTAGCACTTCTAGAAAAGAAACAATAAATCATAGCTCAATAGAGTTACAACTTAAAAGATAAGGCACTAGTGAAGAATTGGTTGGCTGGAAAACAGTCCTGAATGATTCCCCAAATGCCTCTTAAAAATAGTTCCTAAGTGGAAAAAAAAATACCAAGGTAATAGACATGAGGAATAAACCAAGAAGGTCCAAGATATGTGTAATAAGAATTCCAGAGGAAAGAATAGAGAGAATAGAGGCAAGATACATGATGAGATATGCCACAAATTTATAATAATCTGAGAAATATAAGAATTGTCTGATTAAATAATAAGAAAACCCAAGGAGAAAAAGTAAAACAAACCCACACCTGGGCACATCATGATGAAACTGCAGAACACCAAAGACAAAAAGGAATCTTAAAAGCAACCAAGAAACAATCTCTCATCATTAACAACAGAGGCTGGAAGACGGTATCTTCAAAGTGGTAAGAAAAAGAATTGTCAACTTAGAATTCTGCTCCCAGATAATCTATTATTCAAGTGTTAGGATAAAATACAGTTTCAAACAAACAAAATACATGAAGAGATATTTATCACTTGCACACTTGCCAAAGAACTACTTCCATAAGAGGACTTTGAATCCAGAAAGAAGGGATGCAAGAAACAACAGTAAGCACAGAAAATGTGGGTAAATTCAAATAAACATGGACTATGAAAACAATCCCACAAAAGAAGAACTAATTACATAAAATGACACAGTGCATGTGAAAAAAATGTGGTGGAAATATGTGCTACAAAATATTATGAAATACAGGGCATGATCAGAATTATAACATTGTAAGGCCCTTATATTAGTCATGAAAAGAGTAGATATTTTAATTAATTTCATCTGCTAACACAAAATCTGAATGTTAAAAACAAAACATACCTACTAAAGGAATAGAAATGAGATATATAATGTTGAAATCAATAGATGGAAAAGAGAATAAAGAAACTGCAAATCCAATAAAAGGAAAGAATGATAAAACAAGGAGGAACAGAAGGGTGACAGGGTCAGAGAAATGTCCTATAATGAGAAGTGGCAGTACCTTTTAAAAGAGAAAAGATTAAAATTGGCAAAATGAATGTGCACACAGACGTTATTACAGGTTGGCTTCCCCAAGGAAGCCCACTCGGCGATACAGTTGAGCATGAAATCTTATTAAGGACTGCCCTGCTATCCACAACTGAGAATGGGGAAGGAAGCAGAAATGGGAAATGTCAACCTGCAAGGCAAGTCCCGTAGGGAGTTCCAGAGCTGGAATGTTCAGAGTTATCTGGAGTAGGGCTGAGATGGCCAGGCCTTCTCCCACATGGACCAGCCACTGGGTGTGAGCTGCCCTGGAAAGGGGAGTGAGACGGGACAAAGACACTTTCTACACCACAGGCTATCTCCTTCAAGGGCCCTTGAAGGCCATCTGCTGACAGGAGTCTCAGAAGCTGGGGCAACAAGCTCTTCACTGAAGGAAGATTTGACACATCACAGTATCTGCCATATTACCATAAGGTGACTGCAACAACCAGTGCTCAAAGGAACCCATTTGTCACGTAATCAACATCTTCACACCTTCTACAAACTCTGTTCCTCAGATTTTTATGTCATAATAATAATGAAAGATAAGTCCAAATTACTAACCCCTAAATCTGTCTAACTCAAGACTGCATCCTATACCTCTTGCTCCCTAACCAAAGTGAGCCACATAAGATATTAAGAGCAACACGGGACTCTTTATTCCTTCATAATTTTAAATCTTCAGCTTATCAACCAAAATGAAAATATCATTTCTGTGTCTAATATTTTTATGAAACATGCATCCTTACTTGTGCCTACCACTATGATTAAATACCTATCCCTAGACAGTCAAAGGACTCCAAGATCAGAAAACCATATATGATTGATTTCTTATTCTTCAAACCAAAACCAACTCTATTCAAAAGAAATTAGCAGGCCCAGGTGGGTACCCTCTAGAGAAATTTAAGATAATTCATCTTTGTCAAATACGTCAAATCAGATATTAAAGCAGATCAGCTGAGAAAAAAAACTAAAAGAAGACAAAATGCAAAATTGCTTAGTTCACAATTGCAATAAGGAATATAGAGAGATGATACATATATAGATAGCCTCAATGTGTCAATCGTGCCATCTCAACAATTCCAATCTTTAACAATTTTACTTATTTTTTTTTTTTGTAATTGACATTCTGTTGTTTAAAAAGAAAAAGAACAGGAACAGCCAGCAAGTACATTATTAGCCAAGTCCTACAATATTGATTTGAAGACTTGATCAGACCACTGTGACGCCAAAGGCACATGTTGACATTAAGGGGGTTTCTCAGTTGGGATATCAGAGGATAGATGAGGTACCCTCAGAGGGAAGTGTGGCTGAATTTTCTTTTACCTGAAGTGAAATCATTTGCCCTATCTACCTTCTTGTCAATTCATGGCCAGATATATTCCAGACCTCTCCCTATGCCTCAGGTCTAGGTAAAAACACTTTGAAGTCCCCCAATTGTTTTTGTTTTTATAAAAATTACTGGCATAACTACCCGCTTTTAGTGAAAGGAAAGAGGGCTAAGTGGATGATCTAAAAAAAAAAAATCCGTACTTTTTCTTTTAATTTAATGTGCCTTTTACTCTTGCAGTGTAGCCCAGGGTTTTCAAGTAGCTGGAAATCTCTGAATTTAAAAGATGGATGTGATTCAAAGAACAGTTATAGCTCATACAGCTCTAAGACACAGAATGCATAGATTTACCATTTCTGTTTAATAGCACCAAATACATGTGATGTAAACATAATGTAAATGTAATGTAATTTTAGGTGAAAGTCTCAAAGTATTTCTTAAAAATTACCCCAGACGTGTGTATATCATATATGTATATTATACTATATAGAATACATTATATGTTATTTATATACAAATATTTTCATCTTGAAAATGAACCACAATGTAATTGAGAGCTATTCCTCTGTGCTCTCTTCTTGCTTCAAAGCTGTTGGTTACAGTGGGTTTGTATTTTGTTTGAAGTATGGCACATGGAAGCGGGGGTGGTCTGTGAAAAGGGGAAGGAAGGAAGCAAAAGAGGAACATGGAAGAGGAGGGATGGCAGGAAGGAAGGGGAGGAGAGCCCTACACACACACACACACACACACACACACACACACACACACACACACACACACACTTGTAGCTCAGAAAGGGCCAGGCCCTGAACACATCCCAGCAGCCCTCCCCAGACAAGAGATAGGGCTTCCCAAAAGTTGCTGACAGAGCCTTCGTTATGCTGTGCCTTAGGCGCGCCCCACCTGGCTCCCCAGACACCAGGACGCACAGGACCATCCTGGGGCCGCAACCCAGCAAACTCTTGGGTACTTCGGTCTCCCTCCCGCGCCCGCCGCCCGCAATCACTGGGCATCGCGCGCCAATCCACCCACTCCTGGGCAAATCCTTCTGCCTTTCTCCTTCCTCCCTTAGCCGCCTCTCCTGCCTAAGGGTTTGCCAAGAGGTTCAAAGGCGGAGGCAGAGAAGAAGGGAGCGAAGAAGAAGGGCCGGTTGGCGGATTTCCTACTAGGGGCACCAACGACGCCGTCAAGGCGACCACCCTGGTGCGGCCCCATACTCCCTCGCCCCCCATCAACCCACAGCACCCCACACTCTCCATTTCGGCTCCTCTGTGTGAGGAAGTAAGAGAAGGAGGAAAATAAACCCGCAGCCTCCTGGGCAGCCCTTACCTCAGGCTGCCCTCTCGGAAGCCGCCCTCCTGCTGGCTGAGGCGCCGCTGGTGCACCGCCGCGGCTCCGCCCGGCTCAGCTCTTGCGTGCAGTGCGCTCCCCGGGGCACGAGAGGCGGCGGGAGACGCTCG